>NC_092498.1:55866096-56491096 GCF_047511675.1 Marmota flaviventris
TCTCTAGCAGAGCAGCCCTGAATTTAATACTAACCCCCACAATCTCTTAGCATTCAAACACCTCCATTAACTGATTTTAATATGTGTAAAGCTCTAGCATAATGCCATTTCCTTTCCCTTATAAGTGTAATTGTTTGTCATAGATGTCAGCAGCAATACTATTTACAGAGTAGTTTCTGAAATGTACCTTGTTTTACCTTGTTTGTTTGTTTGTTTTTAAGTACCCTAGCTTTACATTTGTCTTATTTAAAAATACCCAATTATATATACTCTTACTTCTCCCTCCCTTACAATCTTTTTTAGGTGCAGCATCTACAAAAAGTATTAACTAAGAAGAGGGATCCTGTTTCACACATTTGTTTCATTGAAGAAATAGTCAAGGTATATTTAAACAAAGCTGTTTTTACATCTTCCTTTTAGAAGGTAGAAAGATATGTACCAGGATCATTTGTGTTACTCCCTTACAGCACCTGCATATCCATTGGCAGTAGGGAAACTTATTTATTGACAACTATACATATTCTTTTTAATATAAATGTGAACATGTTTGTATTATAGTAGATGCTAGTAGCAGTCCTATTTATGGATTAATTTCTGAAATGCACTACTAATTTCCCATTTTCTGTCATGTAAAAAATTACTTACAATGTTTTTTCAAGTTTCTCTGGAGGATAAGATGAAAATTTTTGGTAAATAAGACATTTAAATAATAGTCATTATAATATATTCATTTTAGTCTCTAGAACTCATTTCATTTGTTCATTGTTTTCATAAAGCATATTGCTTTATTCATTTTCCATGTTCTGAAATTTCCCTTCTGTCATTTGCAAATCTGCTAGCCTCATAGACTATAAGAATATCTTCCAAGCATAGGAATACTTAATCCTACATCTCATTCTTTATTTTTGATGGGTTTTTTATTATTAAAAGAATAATTAATCTGTATTTTATTTATTATTAAGTCCTAATGTCTAGTACTCCCCCCCCCCAAAAAAAAAAGGTTTTTCAGGTTTCCATCATCATAGTATAGGTAGTTTCACACGTAAGTTCACAGTTTTTAAATATTTTATATACTGTAGTGAGGTAATTTGTCACACCAAGTTTGGTGATTTACTGAAAACAGTTACAGGATCCAACCTATATTTGTACTCAGGCCTATGATTTATTCCAGTGAAAGGATATGAAGCATAATGAGCAAAGAGGAAAGGTATATGGAGCAAGGTCCAAAGGAAACCAGGTACAAGCTTCCAGGAGTCCTTGGGCTCTGGAGTTACATGAAGCTGGTTTAATTCCTGCAATAGGAATTAATGTTATGATAGCATGATAGGATGTTTCCACTAAGGAAGCCCTCCTTGAAGGAACTGTCCTGGGTTTTTCTCAAGGACTAGTGACTGCCTAAGATGGACCAAAATTCTAGACTCACTGAAGAAAAGCAGATGTTCAGCATAAACCACATTTTTTATACAGCTTAGGTAAAGTGAGCAACTTTTATCAGTTTGAGAATCATGGTGTCCCTTTCAAAACCAAGGACTGAGCTTGCAAGTTGGCCTTTCTATGACCATTTCAGATCTACTATGTTAGTTATTTTCTGCACAATTTACTGAACATTAGCACATATTTATTTACTTCACCCTTATTTCTACTTGACTTTCAATTGTATAAAAGAAGGAATAAGGTATTTTTGTCCATTTGTAAAGTCACTAACTTTTTTGCATTTGCTAATGGATAGGATAATTAATATCAGACCTTCATTTTTATAGGCAAACAACTATATATGTGCTGTTTTCACCCATTTGTTGTGATTTGGCCATCTTTACACATAAACTGATTCACTTGTCTCTATGTGCAGTGACCACATTTAAGGCTTTTACTATTTAATTATTTTGTATTTTTAATTCCCTTTTAACAGCTAATAGTCTACAGTCAACGTAAGAATAATTTTAATGAAACTATTTCTATAAAGGAAAGATTTTCTTTCATGTACAAGCTAGAGTCAAAAGGAAGAGAAAGGTCGGGGGAATCTCATTGAATTGAAAGAGAGATCAGTAGAATAGAGGAAAGGAACCAGGGGAAGAGAGGGAAGGGGGAAGGAACAGGAAAAATACTGGAGAATGGTGTTGACCAAATTATATTGCCATATTGTGTGTATATATGAATATATAATGAATCCAACCATTATGTACAGCTATAATGCACCAATAAAAATGGAGAGGAAAAGATTAAAATAAAGAAGTAATAGTGGTACTAAAGAGGCTTATGTTTGTGATACTATTATATTGTGCAATTTTTTTACATAAAAACTCAGATCAGTGCTTGTCAACTATAAATTATTATAGTAAATGAAAATTGGCAATTTGTGTAGGCCAGATTTTAAATGCATTTGATTCAATGAGTTTGTAATTTATAGTTTGCAAATTATGATGGAATTTCTATGTTTAATGTCTACTTGCTAGCTTGTTTCATTTATACATAAAGTTTTATTTTATATTTTCCTTTGTTAAATAATTTTTCTACTTATTATCCTTTTGCTGTAGTTTAATATTTGTAGATTTTTAAAAAAATATTTGCTTTTGTTTTTTAGAGCAGCTTTAAGTTATAAAAACGCTGAGCACAAAGTATGGATGTTATGCATTATGCAAATCTCATGTACCATACAAGGCTAACTAAGGCTAAGCGCAAATTCTCAAGTAAATGTGAACCTTAATATAAGTTAATATAAGAATAGTTGTTCATCATTTGTAACAAGGGCATCACACCAATGCAAGATGCATAATGTGTTATGCAAATGTATAATGTCTTGCATCTGACATGAGAGTATTATACAGAGTAGCCTTCCCAGTTTCCATTCCCCTAAGATTTCCTTACCCTCTACCTATTCACAGCTTTCCAACATCCTTCCCCACCCTCTGACGACCACTGATTCATATCTCTAGATTGTCTTTTTCAGAATGTTATATATCGTAGTCATACAATACGAAGCCTTTTCATACTGGCTTCTTTCACTTAGAAATATGCATGTAAGGGGCTGGAGTTCTGGCTCAGTGGTAGAGCACTTGCCTAGCATGTGTGAGGCACTGGGTTCAATTCTCACCACCACATATAAATAAATAAAAGTCCATAAACAACTAATTTTTATATTTATATTTATATATATATATATATATATATATATATATATATATATATATATATACACATACATACACACACACACATATACATACATACATACACACACACATATATATATATATATCGAAATATGCATTAAGGGTTCTGTACATGCTTGCATGGCTTGGTAGCTTATTTCTTTTTATCATTAATTAGAATCCTTTTGTATGCATATACCTCTCTTATTCATCCATTTACCTATTGAATGGCATCTTGATTGCTTCTGAATTTTGCAATTTTAAGTAAAGCTGCTATAAATATTATTGTGTAGTTTTCAATCAATTTTTAAGTCTATGGGATTTTTAGTTCATTTGGGTAAATGAGAGCACTTGCTAGATCATATAGTTAGACTTCATTTAGCTTAAGAAGAAACTGCCAAATTGTTAGAAGTAGCTTTCTCATTTTTGATTCCCACCAGAAACGAAAGTGAGTTCTTGATGCTACACTTATCAACATCATTTGGTATTGTCACTGTTTTGGATTTTAGATAATTCAGTCGTTATGTTGTGGTATCTTATAACTTTAATTTGTATTTCTCTATGAATTTTATAAAATTATGTTCATGGAAAATTTTTTCCTTAAGTTCTAAGACATTTTTATATAGGGAAAAAAAAAAAAACTGGCCTGCCACACTAGTTATTTATAGTGTGTGTGTGTGTGTGTGTGTGTATAATATATATATATATATATATATATATATATATATATATATATATATATTATAATCTGGACTATAGTTATGGTGGAGATTCTTTTTCAGTATTTTAAAATAGCTACAATAATTATCTTAAAAGTAAGATAGGTTTTTAGCATTTGGAAAACTGAATCTTAAAGGTCTTCTTTCTTTATACCTGTTCAAGCAAAGTCAAAGGCAAGATAGTATAGTGAATAAGAACTTAAGCTAAGCTTTGTGAATACTGATTATGCAAAGGTTATATAACATTTAGAATCTCAGATATCAAATGGAGATGGTAATACTTATCATAAAACTGTAGTATTATGAGAGAAAATGAAGCAAAATGTAGCCTTAATTCAGAGACTGGCTATTATAATATTATTTTAGTATTTTTAATCTGAAATTTATATTTAGGGTTCATAAACTAACTAAATGCTAGGTACAAAAAGAACCCTGCCATAATGAAAATCACATTTTAAAAAAGTTTTAATAACATAATTTGCCTGTATATTAATCCATGAAAAATATCAAAAATTTAAATCATTGATCTCATTCTAAAACAAGTCAATATCAGATACTTATTTTAAACATATCAAGATTTGTGTCATTTAAATAAAGTGGATTATGTATGATCTAACATGGTAATTTTGTAGATATAAAAATAGTGAAAATAAGGGGCTGTGGCTGTGGCTAGGCAGTAGAGCAGTTGCCTAGCATGTGTGAGGCACTGGGCTCAATCTTCGGCACCACGTAAAAATAAATAAATAAAATAAAGGTATTGTGTCCATCTACAACTAAAAAAATTAAAAATTGTGAAAATAACTTATTTGTGTGTTATCAAGTCTTGTGAGAATTATTAATTCGTTTATATTCTTTTTTTTTTTTAAATCAGGGAAAGATAAACATTTGGACTTATTTTAAAGCTTTTAGTTGTCAGCTTAATGTCACCAAATCTGCCTTGGTGTTTGCTAAGCTGTTGATTTTTAAATAACAGAAAAAAACTGTGTGTGCTAGTATTCACTGTTTCTATACTTGATTAGTTGAGAAGGATTTGTTTTAGATGTCTATCATGTCAAAGAATATAAAGCAATCGTAATTGGGTCAAATTATATCAAATATAATAAAATCTTAGGGATATTTTAAGTGTAGAGCCTTTTGAATTGAGGTAACTTAAATTGAAGTAACTATTTCATTTTCTGCTTAATTTAATAAATGCCCTGGATGACTTGTAAAATTAGACTGCTATCTTCGGTTCATATGATCATTAGAAAACATACCTATCTGTTCATATAATTCATAACATTTTTATGCTTAATGTTCTTTTTCTGTTACTCTATTGTATTTTCTAAACCTTGCACAAATGGATAGATCATTTATTTTTTAAATGAGAATTTTTGGCCTATTTTCAGGCATTTAGAAGATTAATTTTGATATCTTTTAAAACCAGGTAAGAGTTCACTGTATAATCATTAATATTGCGTATAACACTTTGCTTGAAATGAATGTAGCAAATAATTGACAAATTATTCAGAAATACATAGTGGAATACAGGTTGTAGATTCTCATCTGCAGAATTAAAACACTTTAGCTGTGTGTAGGAGTATAGATATGATACTTTTCATTTTCTAAGCCAGCAATTTTTATTGTCTAACAGAATCTTTTAATCTGTGTGTAGGATGCATTAGGCTAAATTTGGAATGTGTTCAGCATTTTGTGCAGCTATAGTACTAATGAGAATTTTAACTATGAAAAAGAATGTGTTTTCTTTTACCCTTTTAGACATATCAAATGATTTTATAATAGCATTAAAGACTCTACTTAGAAAACTTTAAGGGCACCTAAATTTGAAATTGTTTATTATTGTAAGTAAAATCCTCAACTTTTCTATCTGTGGCTTTTCAATTTGAAATATTGAATAGTGATGAGGTAGTAAGATATTTTAAGTCAAATATTATCAGTAAATATTCTTTACATTAGGAGATTTCTACTCTTACTAGTCTGGGGTCCAGATATTCTTAAAGACCCTGTTGCTACAGTACAAACTGATTCGATATATGTTAGAAAGTTTCAAAGAGTAAAGAATTGGTGGAGCAGGGGCACCACACAAATATATATACATATACAGAAAATAGTTGAGACTACAATGAGAATTTGTGAGCTCAAAGGCAATGCAAAAGATGGGATTGCACTGGGGTCAAATGTCCATAATTAGTGATGGGATGTGCACCCCAGGCTTTAGGGTTATAGCATATTAGAAGAATGACTTAATCCATTTGTGTATAACGAATTGAAGTGCATTCTGCTATCATGTATACATAATTAGAACAAATAAAAAAAGAAAAAAATGAACTTAAGAGTTTTACATTAATGAGTGAGTTCTCAGAAAGGCTTTTTGGAACATATACTTTTATTAAGTTGTATTTTTGTGAGGGAGTGTGTTCTGGGGCTTCCTATTCTATCTTGTGGATATCATTCAATCTTTTTAAAAACAAATTTTTAAAATTATTTTACTTTTTTATTCCTGCCTATTTTCTAAAGAAAGGAACAATGGGCAAATTTGTACTTACTGTTTGATTGATAAATAGTTGGGAAAGAAAGAAAACAATACATAGGTAGTTTAAAACTTAATTTCATGCTGGGTGCTGAGGTGCATGCCTGTAATCCCAGCAGCTCTGGGGGCTGAGGCAGGAGGATCATGAGTTCAAAGCCAGCCTCACAGATGCTAAGCAACTCAGTGAACCCTGTTTCTAAATAAAATACAAAACAGGGGTGGGGAATGTGCCTCAGTGGTTAAGTGCCCCTAAGTTATTCCCAGTTCCCACCTCCCCCAATCCCTGGAAAAATTAATTTAGTTTTTATTAGTTCATTATTTAGTATGTCAGTTTTATTGACTAGAGGGAGTTTTATCAAAGAATGCTAATATGTTGATGTTATAAAGCAAGCATTATAGTGTTTCGTTTTAATCAACTCTCTTGACTTCTTTAACATATTAACTGCAGATCCTTAAGAATTTAAACTTGAATTTTAATCAATTTGTAAATATATGTTAAAATGGATGCTTTTTTATGCATCCCTTATGATGTGTATAAATCCATCTTTATAATCCCATCAAACCCATCATAAGGTGAAAATATCGTTAAGTTTTCCAAATGTATTTTGCATACCTCACCTGTAAAATATCATAGCTTATCAACACAGAACTCCACAGAATATTGGTTATTTTCCTTTATAATTATATGGCTAACTTGGAGCTGTGACATGCTGGTGCTGCTCACTATCTTGATAGAATCATTGTAGATATTGCTAGCCTGGGAAAAGATCAAAATTCAAAATTGCAAAATAGTTTTCATTGAATGTGTATCAATTTTGCACCATTGCAAAATCAAAATGTCATAATTAGAACCATTGTCAATTGGGGCCATCTGAATATTAATGATTATTTAAAATTTTGATAGTTTATGAAGACTTTCAGGGTCTATGAAAATCTGTTTTGACTTCATATGGTGAATATTAAACAGCTTTTATGCAAATGATGACTGGAGATAGCTTGATTAAAGTGAGAAGTATACAAAAAGGATGAAACATTATTCTTTTGATAAACTGAAGGGGAAAGAACAGTGTAATATGTGGTTTGAGAGGCCAAGAGAGTTATATGTTATATGTAATTTGAACTTTTTCTTAAGCACAAGTGATATGATCATATTTATAATTTGTAAACATGATGTTAACTGCACCATAGTCTGTAGATTGGAGGGTGCCAACCATAGAGAGAAGTAAACTGTTGACAGTGATTCAGAAAAAGATAACATGATCATATTAATTTGTGAGGGATGCTGCAACAAAGTACCACAGATTGAGTGGAATAAACAACAGAAATTTATCTTTTTACATCCTAGAGCCTGGAGATCTTAGATGAAGGTTTCAGCAGGGTAGGTTCCTGTGTGGTATATGAGTGAAGGATTTGTTCTAGGCTTCTTTCTTTGGTGTGTAGATTATTATCCTCTTTTGTCTTCCTTCTGTATGCATGTGTCCAAATTTCCTCTTTTTCTAAAGGTACCATTTTTATTGTATCAGGGACTCTCCTAATGACCTAATTTTCATTTAATTAATTTAAACACCTTGTGTCCAATGCATCCATATTCTGAGGTACAAGGGATTATGACTTCAACAGAAAAATTTTAAGGGAATTCAATTTAGCTTAAACAGTTGAATGAAATTTGAGTGAATCGATTTGAGAATTACTCAGAAGCTAAAACTTGCAGAAGTGGTGAGATGGAGAATAAGGTTTCAAGGATGATAAGACTTCTGGTAGGTAGCGGTGACTTCATTGTGAGTGCAAATTGAGAAGCACATTTTGAGGAATAATGATGAGTTCTGTATGGCATGTGCTTGCTTTTAGGTGCTCAGATATCCATATCTCACCTGTAAAATATAATAGATGTCATTTAGGCAGTTTATTTATGTCTGGGATAGAGACATAAATTTGGGAGATCTCAGTTATTGAGGGCAAGGGTGGGGATGTAGCTCAGTGATGTAGAACTTCCCTAGTATGTGGGAAACACTGTGCTCAATCTCCAGCACTGAGGGGGGAAAAAGAAAGAAAAAACAGAGAAAAGGCAGTTATAGATGTCATTAGAAGCTTGCCTAGCATGTGTGATACCATGAGTTTAATCTCCAGTACTGGGTAAAATAGTAAAAAAAAAAATTCACAATATTTATGTAGAAGCCTATTTTCTTAAGTCAAGTATACATTTTGAGATGGGGAAAGATAGTATAATTTCTACCTATAAATTTTTTCAAGTATTTTAAACTATTTCTGTGTATTTTATATTATACATATTTTATGTCATGCTTATAATTTATAAACAATAAGTAAAAATGTTAGCATGTGAGTGTGGTGAGGGAAGCTAAGGAAACAATGTTTTGAGGAGAATATGATTCTAAATTGAATTTCAGTGACAATTCAAAAAAATTAATTTTGCTTATTGAATTTTTAAAATACTAATTAACCATGCATTCTAACAGGTGCAATTTAACCCCAAGAGGGAGAAAATAGTTCTAATTTTTATGTTGGGGAAGGTATAGGCACAAAATTCAGACATTACGATAGTTCATTGCCTCCAAAATTGAACCCTGTTTTATAAAATCTTATTCCTTAGTATTTATCTTTTCTTTTTAAGGAATTTCTCCTCTCATGCCCCCTGTCTCAGAGGTAAAGGTAGATTGTATCTTCTTTCTCATGCTCATCCCTCTTGTTTCTACATCTACTCATCTCTTATAATACATGTGTTATATATAAGCATAATTTATGCTCTGCATAAGGATTATACACTAGCTGTATGTAATTTATATAAAATTTCATTTCTCCTTCAGAAACATGTATTATAAGTATATAACTATAGTTAATTATTTAATTTTATCTTTAGAGGGAGTGATGATAAAGAAAAAATGACTGATCTGCAGTAAACTATTTGGAAAGAGTTTTAAAATCCTTTAACACTGTAGCTTAACAGTGATCTCTAGGGAAGGGCATGTGATCAGGAATTTGAGTATGAAGTGGAACATTTACTTTTTAACCTACATATTGCAGTGTCAAATATTTTTACATTGAGAATTGACTATTCGATTTAAAATTAACACTTAAATGTCTATATTACTCTGAAATAGTCAAAAGAAACAAGAAACCATCACTTTGATCCTTTCATCCAGAGATAACTCTGTTAACATTCTGGAAAAGAATCTACTGAATGGTATACAAAATGGTATTTTGTTTTGTTTGTTTGTTTTGTGATGCTGGGGATCAACCCAGGGCTCTTTTCATGTTAGGCAAGCATTATACCACTAAACTATATGCATAACACCCCTGCCATCATTTTTACAGTTTTTATTTGTTCTATTTCAGGATGTATTGATAATGTGACTACTCTTAGTGTTTTATAAAACTCAATGTATGATAACTTGTATTTTTGTTTTCTCTCTGAACAAAATGTATAAAAATTCAATATTTTGATTTTTAACTGAAATTCTTTTGATTGTATAAAGTTTTTCATTTTGCTTTGTGGTATTGAAGTCCATATTTAATTTCTATATCTTCTTTCTTTTGTAATCAAACACAGCAAAACATTTTCCCCTGAAGGGTACTTTTCAGCAAAGGGAATCTTTTCTTTGTCTTATTGCTAGGATTCCTCTCCTTTGACTAAGATGATTAAGAACTAACTCAAAATTGCAGTGTACTTGGTGTCTTTGATCAGATCTGCAGGCTTCCTTAATCTACATGATCTCTCCACAGGAATCTCTGGCACAGACTTTTTGCTAAGTATTTTACATCTTTTTTTTTTTTTATTTTAGTTTTGCTTCATTGGCTTTCCTCTAACCTCTTCTCAATAAGCATGCTTAGAAACACTTCATCAAGGACCAAAGAGTGATACTGCTGATTCCTCCTCTCCCCTGCCCGTGTCTTGAAGGTAGAAGGTAGAGGTAGTTTGTATGTTCTTTCTCAGGCTCATCTCTCTTCTCTTTTTTCTACATCTACTCATTTCTTTCTTTTCCTCCACTGACAGGAAGACCTCTCCGAGGTCTACCATCTGAGAACAAACAGACAACAGCAACAACAAGAAAAATAAAAACCTGGGTTCTTTAACACACACACATACACACACATTCATATTCATATTCATTCTCTCTCTCTCTCTCTCTCATTTATGGTTAGCTGCCTTATATCTCTACTTCCCTGTTTCTGTTTTGTCCCAAACTGCTAAATTAAGCTTTCACTCTACCCAAATAATTCTTAATGCAGTCCAATGATCCAGTCACTAAATCCTGCTGCCTACTTTTTAAGCCCTGTTTAACTTGACTCTTGAGGTGATTGACCATTTCTTCTGCCTTAAATTTCTCCTCCTTCAGCTACTCTCACTCTTCAGAATTTTTCATTGATTCTTCTTTCTCCTTCTACCCCTCCTTTTAAAGTGTTTTACTTATAAAATTTGAAAAATATAGCAAACTATAAAATTAGAGTATAGGACAGTGATACAAGGGCAAGCTCACATATGCTAACAGTTTCTACCACCTCCAGTTGTTGATTTCATGTAAATCTGTTTCTGTAGTCTCAATCTTGCTCTTGTGCAAGCAATTTCCACATGGATGCCTGACAGGTTCCAGAGGCCCAAGTTTACATGAACTCATCTCTCGATCTATCTGATACTCATCCTGAAGTTTCATTTTAATTGCATAATCTTTGTGCTTCTGGTCCTTCATGAACATATCTAGTCCCAGACCTTCTCAAATACATGTAAATCTTCTTATGGCCTACTCTTGGTACTCCTCTATTCCTATGGCCAGAGAAAAGTCCCTTTCACCTAGATTTTTTTTTTTCCAGTGAATTTCTAACTGATCTCATTGACTACAGGCTCACCACCACCCCATTATACTACTATTCATCTTCCATGTTACTATCAGAGTGATTTTTCTTAAACCACAAACTTGGTCATAATATTCATTCATGAAAATCCTTAGTAGTTGACTGGTATCTGTGATGAATTCAAGTGTGCCTTTATCTAACCCTTGTCTTTGTCTAACCCTAATCCCTTTCTCCTGAATGTTCACTGTTTACTCATGGAATGAATTGCTTTTTCATATCTCTGTATGTTCATCTCTCTGTCTGGAATGCTCTCTACTTGCTCTTTACCATGAAAGATTGACTAGAATAAAAATCTTATAATTATCCCTGTTGTTTACATGAGGAAACCAAATCTGAGAAAATGAAGTCACCTACCCAAGGACACAGAGCCAATATATAGTGGCAGAACTGAATATAAGTCAGGGTTTTCTGACGTCATAGTTAGTTTGAAGGTTTTGGACCTTATTCTGTGTGCAACAAGAAGCCATCAAATATATTTGAGCAAGGAAATTCATCATATGTTCTGGATTATAAAGGTATAGAAACCAAATATCTACTTTGAAAACCAAATTCTTATTCAAAGTTTCTTTGTGTACATTTAATTTTGTTACAAATCAATGAGAAAAGCAAAGGCTGACTTTTAATTCTAAATAATAGATTCATCCAAACAGAAAACTTTTGCTATTCCTGATTTTCTATATTTATTCTACTTGTATGAATAATATGTATCTGATTTTGGTTTTGTGGTACTGGGAATTGAGCCCAGGTTGCTTTACCATGAAGCTACATCTCCAGCCCTTTTTATTTTTTATTTTGAATCAGGGTCTCACTTTGTTGCTGCCTAAGCCTTCCAGGTAGTGGGGATCATGAGTATATGCCACCATGCCCAGCTCCAACTTGTTTAAATAGCAAACTTTTCCCTGAATTGATCTAATAACATAATTGCATTGTACTTCTTGAAAGTAAGACAGTATTTGGTATAAATTATAAATAGATTAATGTCAAATATTAGTTGACATCTAATTAGATTAAAATTTAGTTAAATTAATTATGTTTCAAAATACATAGAACAAGTATGTAACTGACTAATTTTACTTGAAATAATGAAATGATTTTATTTATTTTTATTTTTTCTTATTCTAAGAAATTACATTTGTATAATATATTGTAGTTTTGACCATGACATTTTTAATAATACTTTAATAATTAAAACAAATATATTTTATTTAGATTTTGGCACAGTATATATATACTGTATATTTATTATCTATGCCAAATGGACACTTTATAAATCTATATATCATATACCTACATGTGTATATATTTAATATATATGTATGTTTTATATTAACATAATGTCCTACTTACAAATCTGCTTTTTTTCTTATTATTTCCCACACCTTTCAGAACCCTCTGAATCTGCTTCATCTTTTTTCATCTAAGAACATTTCATACCCATTCTTTTTCCAATAACTATCTGTCCTCTTGCATCTTTGATATGCATCTTTGGTAACTGGCTCTAGCTCTTAATATATTTTATTTATTCATTTATTTGTTTTGGTACTGGGAATTGAACCCAGGGGTGCTTTACCATGGAGCTGCATACTTAGTGTTTTTTATCTTTTTAGTTTGAAAAAGGGTCTCACTGACTTGCTGAGACCCTTTTTCAAATTTGACAAATTGCTAAGATTGACCTAGAACTAATGATTTTCCTGCCTCAGCTTCCTTTGTTGCTGGGATTATAGGCATGCACCATTGTGCCCAATCTCTAGGTTTTAAGTTATAACTCATCAGGATTGACTGATTGGTAGATTATTGATTCATTCATTTATTCAACAATTGTTTTAGGGTTCCTCAGAGAAACAAAACTAATAAGATATAGGTAGGTGGACACATAGCTAGAATGATTGATTGATTGCAAGTAGTTGACTCACCAGATCAGGAAAACTAATAATCTCCAAGATCTAAATTCAGCAAGAGATAGAGCCAGGGGAGGTGATGGTGTATTTGAGTTCAAGGACTGGTAGACTAGATACCCAGAAAGAGCCAAAAGAGCCAACGTTGTTCAAGTTGGGAGGCAAGAAAAAGTCAAATGTTCCAACCCAAAGGCAGTTAGGAGAATTTTCTTTTACTCCAGCCCTTTTATTCTATTTAAGGTCTTCAACTAATGTCATATAGCCCACTAACATTGAGGAAGGCAATCACTTTTACTCAGTTTGCTGATTCAAATGTTAATTTCAACCCTACCCACCTTTTTTAAAAAAAAAAAAAACTTTTTTTTTTTTTTTTTGCATACACACACACACATGTTGTAGATGGACAGGCTTTATTTTGTTTATTTATTTTTATGCACTGCTGAGGGTGGAACCCAGTGCCTTACATGTGCGAGGCAAGCACTCTGCTGCTGAGCCACAATGCCAGCCCATCCCTTCCCACCTTTACAGACACACCCAGAATAATTTTTGACCAAATATCTGGGCATCCTATAGCCCAGTAAAGTTAATGCATAAAATTTATCAACACAGAATAATTTATTAGTTGTAAGATTATGTACACTGAAGATACAAGGATGATCAAGATAAATTGCTTATTAAAAATAGTAGCAATGTTGACAAATGTTGATAATAGTGCTTACTGTGCCAGGCACTTTTTTAAGTACTTCATAAGTATTAACTCAATATAGAGATGGTTTTCCATTTTACAGATAAGGAAGCTGAGGTATAGCAAAAGTAACTTATTCAAAGTCACACAACAAGTAAATGAATTTGAACCTTTGTATTATGGCTTCCTTAGTAAATCATGCCTATGGTGTACATTCTCTTGCTCTTCCAGTTGTTAACTGGTATTTTCACTCTGTATTATAATGTTACACAAACACTGGTAATGTGGTGGTTGCTTGAGTTTAACCTAAATTTTTAACCTAAAGGTTTAACCTACATTAACTAGTACTTATTTAGGAAATAATTATATAATATTATGTTTAGATCTTGATATTGATATTTAACTTATAAATTCTTAAAGTTCAGAATTCTAAATTATTTTTTTAACAGTAGCCTCAGAAAATATATTTGAATTTTGGTCTTTGCAAAGTGAGAAATGTGAGATCATATAAGGTTAAGCTGTTTTTGGGAAAAAAAAAAAACGAATGTAACCTTTGATAGACTTGAAATCAGAATCTGTAGTATTCAAGCCACTGGGGAAGATAAAAGCAAACAAAGATTCTGCAGAACACAGAAAACAAAGGAACCAGAAAGACAGCATAATATGAAATGATGAAAGCAAGAACAACCTATTAGCTAAATATATTTGAGTTATAATTTCTTACTAAATGACAACATTTGTGATTTAAATAGAATTAAAATATTACTTTTAAAAGTCACATCAAAAGGCAAATAATAGAATAAATGGGTTAATAAACATTTTTCAAAGGAAAGCAGAAGAGTTAATAATAAGTTTGGATAAACAAGACAAATAATAACGTATTTGAATAAAGTATCACAAACTTTCACTTTGAAATTTGAAATAACGGATAATTGTTGAGGAAAATGTAATTAATTGAAGAAGTAGAATGCATGAATAAATCAATTCATTTACATTTTCTTCAGTTACCAACAAATTATCTTGAAAACATTTTTTACTCTTTTAACTAGTGAAATTCCTTCACATTTTTGTGGAAGGAAAATATCACGGCCTATGATAGTTATCTGAAATATACATTAAAATAACCTTTTTGAAATAAGGAAAGTAATTCATTTCATGAGTCATGTTTAATTCTCCCTCCAAAGTAAATGACTAGGAGCCTTAGAGATGTAGTTCAGTGGTAGAGCCCTTGCCTTTTCTTATGTAAGACCTTGGGTTTGATCCCTAACACCACAGAAACAAACAAACAAACAAAAAAACAAAACTAAACAGCTAGGGTACTTCTATGAACACACATGCATATACTCAAAAAGGAAAATTGGATCAATTGTTGCTTAAGAATGTAAATGCAGAATTTTCAGATGAAAGAAAATTATTGTTGTTAAAATAATTATAATTATCTACATTATGAAACTAAATAGGTAGGACTAATATCAGTAATAGAGGGATCCTATAATTTTAGGAAATGTGCAAAATTAATAAACCAGTGTTTCTAATCAGGAAATCCACATAAATGTGCATTTACCTTAGTGCATAAAAACAAATAAAAATAACCTTAATACCCAGTTCGTTTCTATTTTTTAAAATAAATAGAAAATAATCATAAAATTTTTTAAAATTGTGGCACAGCACAACATAAAACCATTCTAACCATTTGTAATTGTGCATTACAATAGTGTCAACGATATATGTATATCTTCTTGTGCAAAAGATCTCTAGAACTTTTTCATCTTCTAAAACCAAAATTCTGTCTATTGAACAACTCTTTTTTCCCCTCCCCAACTTCTGTCAATCACTGCTCTCTACTTCTAAAAGTGGAATTATTCAGTATTTCTTTTTGTGACTGATGTATTTCACTTAGTATAATGTTTGCAAGGTTAATTCATGTTTTAGCATATGAAAGTATTTTCTTTTTAACATGAAATAATATTCCACTATATATATAAAAGATACATAGCATAGGAAACATTTTCTTTATCCACTCATCCACAGATAGACTTTTGGGTTGCTTTTACCTCTTGACTTTTATGGATAATACTACAGTGATATTGAGTGTGCAAATATCCTGCTTTTAGATGTTTACTTGGAAGTGGGATTGCTGAAATACAGTAATTCTATTTTTAATTTTTTGAGGAACCTCCCTACTTTTTTTTTTTTAATAATGACTGCACCATTTTACATTCTTTCCCACAGTGCCCAAGATTTTTAGTTTTTCCACTTTCTTGCAATGTTTATTATTTTCAGCTTGTTTTTGGTGGCAGGGGTGGATAATGGGATCCATTTCTCTGATAACTAAAGATGTTGAGCATCTTTAATTTGTTGGCTCTGTTTTTCTTTTGGAAAAAATGTCTGTTCAATTCTTTTACCCATTTTTAATTGGGTTATTTGTTTTTTGTTGTTAATAGATTTTCTTTATATATTCTGGATATTAACCCCATTAGTGTGTGTATGATTAAGGAATATTTCTCCCATTCTTTAGATTTCCTTTTCTTTCTATTGTTTTCTATGCTGTGCCGATGTTTTCAATTTGTGTATTTTTCCTTTTCTTGGTGCCTTTGGTGTCATATTCAGTAATCATTGGAAAATCCAGTGACTTGGGAATCTTTATTTGTATATTTGAGGCCCTTAACATTCCCTACAAGTTTTAGGATGTTTTTTCCTACATTTGCAAAACTTGTCATTGTAATTTTGATTGGGATTGCTTTCAGACAGTAGATTACTTTCATTTATAAACACATTTTAACAATATTAAATCTTCTAATTTGTGAATAGGAAATGTCTTTGCATTTATTTGTCTTCTTTATTTCTTTCAGCAATATTTTGTGATTTTCATTGTAAAAGTCTTGCCTTTTTGGTGAAGTTTATTTTTAAGTGTTTTATTATGGATGCTATTATATGTGATAGTTTTCTTCCTTTTCATATTGTTCATTGTTGGTTTATAAAATGCAACTGATTATTGTGTGTTGATTTTTGTATCCTACTGACTTCAAGTATTCCTGTGTGTGTGTGTGTGTGTGTGTGTGTGTGTGTGTGTGTGTGGTGGGTTAATTACAGTTTTCTACATACTGAGTCATATAATCTTTGAAAGTATGATTTTACTTCTTTGTCAATTTGGATGCTTTTTCTTTCTTTTTCTTGCCTGATTGCTCTGATACGACTTCTAGAATTATGATGAATAGAAGCAGTGAGAATTGGCATGCTGGCCTCTCATTCTGATCTTAGTGGGAAAGTTTCACATTTGAGTATGATATTGGTAGCTGTGGCCTTTATTATATTGACATAATTTACTTCTAAACGTTGTTTGGTGTGTGTGTGTGTGTGTGTGTGTGTGTGTGTGTGTGTTCTTTTGTTTTTTGTTTGGGTACCAGGGATTGAACTCAGGGGCACTCAACCACATCCTCAGCCCTGTTTTGTATGTTATTTAGAGACAGGGTCTCTCTGAGTTGCTTACTGTCTCACTTTTGCTGAGGTTGGCTTTGAACTCAGGATCCTCCTGCTTCAGCTTCCCCGCCGCTGGGATTATAGATGTATACAACACTGCTCCCAGATGTGTTTTTGAAAGAATTTTTGTCAGAACATGTTTTATGTGCATCAATTGAAGGTGTTTTTTTTTCCTCCATTTTGTCAATGTTTTAAATTATATTTCTTTGATATGATGAAGAACATCTTTAAGATACTTGAGAAGCAGATTGCATTATGTATAAAATCTTGGCAATCTGAATGTATTTTGTGGTTATTCATAAGGAATCATCAATTATTTGTACAGTTCCCACGTGATTAAATTTAAAGCCATAAGATGTATGAAACAAATTTGTAAGAAACAAATAACATTGAAAATTTCTATGCGTATGTATAAAAATCATAAATTGGGTTGGAGCTGTATGTAACTCAGTGGTAGAGTGTTTGCCTAGCATGCGTGAGGCACTGGGTTCAATCCTCAGCACCACATAAAAATAAACAAATAAAAAATAGGCATTCTGTCGAACTATCAAAAAAAAAAAAAAAAAGATAAAATGGGCCTGCCGAGTTTGCTCTTTAAAAAAAAAAAATCACAAATCAACCTTTTTCATTTGTCATTTTGTTCACTTACAACAGTCAAAATTAGAACTTTCTTTTTATGACACTAATAATTTTTGAAATGTTAGACATTTATTTATATTATACTCTTATTTATATTATATTTAAAAGTGATTTCATTGTAACAATATTGAAATATCTTTTTTAACAAATGATACTTGGTCTATAATTTTTGGGGGGATGAATACTTTGTAAAGCTTGTTGAAAGTAATAGTAGTAATTTCTGTGGTTTTTGCATTTTGTTTTATCAAATTGTATCTAGGCTTCTACCATTTTCTTGTTAATCATCTTTGATCTAAACATGCTTTGTCTATAATTTTTTTATGGCTTCACAAATTGTCTTCTGTATATCAAAAGATGATGCTGATAATGATAATAATTATTATAATAATAATAGCTACCATTGATTGAAGATTTATTTTTGTCAAGCACTGGCTCAAGACTTTTATTAGTCCTTATAAAAGTTCTGCAGGGTAGGTACTCTTGCAGTTTCTGTTTTACAAATGAGAACATAAGGGCAGGAAATTGTTAGGCAACTTTGCTGAAGATCATGCAACTAGTCAGTGGCAGAGCAGGACAGCAACAGATGATTTTAGCATAAGACATAATTTAAATCATCTATATATTCCCATTTAGTCACTCAATAATTTCATTGTTTGATAGTTCAATGACTAAATTTTTTCTTTTAAATAAATTTTCAATATTACTTTTTATGTGTTCAATATTCTTCTTCTTCTCCCTCCCCCACCCAGGATGGGCAACCTGAAATTTTGTATACATTCTGGAATTCAGTTACTCAGAAACTTTCTTCTCAGTTTCATACAGCAACAAATTGTAAGTTTACTCAAATCCACTTCAAGTTTTTTAGTTACTTTAAAATTTGATGTGAATAAGTTTTGCTTTATTTTATTGTTACTTTAAATCCTCTGGGTAATTGCTATTTCTTCTAGATGTTTAGTCCAGAATACTTAGTCATATAAATCAGTTTTATAATTAGTATTTAGAATAAAATTCTCTGAAAGAATAAGTTCATTCTACATAATTCAAACATTGGAAGAACTCTGGATTTTTCCTATATAGAGAATATAAAGCACTTGATGTTGATGAATTAGTTCATGCTTTAGAATTAATTTAATTCTGAATTAAATGATTTTAAAATTTAGAGATTTCACAGCTGTTTCCTTAATGTTAACAATGAAAATTTAATTATAAACATGTAGATAAAATACCTGCCCCATGAATTAAAAGTTGACCACTCAAATTTGATCTAAAAAACTTAATATTAATTCACTATGTCTTGAAATAATAGCACAGGAGTGGTTTCAAAGAGTGAAATGTAAAAATTGGCTAATATAATTGTGTTTGTTTAATTATTGATGATTAAAGCATTGAACGTCCCAAGGCTTTTACAAAAAACTTTGAAGAGTTTGTGTGTAGTTAAATTTTATTCACATACATTTACTAAAAGGATCAATTGTTTGTTAAGCATTAGTCACTGGGAACTCAGAGTTGAATAGACTATGCTACCTGACTTCTTCTGTTTTTAATTAAGTATGTAGCAAAGCAGCAACCACAGAGATGGCCTTCATTCTTGTGTGGCCAGACAACCTAAGCAGAGGATTTAATTGGAACTGATTTACTTGCACAAATCCCCTCTATTTATCTTGGAAGAGAATACTGTGCATCTCCTTACATTTGGTTAGCTTTGGTTAGCTTCATTGACCTAAAATTTATATGGAGTAAATATTCACCAATTTTAGACATAAAATTCTAGGGGTCTTGACAGATGCTCACATTTATATAACTGTCATCACCATTAAGATGTAGAATATTGTCATCAGCCAGGTACATGCCTATAATCCCAAGGTTTTGATTAGGATTGCACTGAGTCTGTGTGTCAATTTGTAATGAATTTACAACTCAAAATTGCATTTTCTCATCCACAGCATGATATATCTCCCTGTTTATTTAGGTTTTTTATATTTTCATTTATTATTGCTATATGGTTTTTAGTGTCTAGCAAATGATGTCATAAATTTAAAACTATTTCTTACATTTTGATGCTATTATAAATCATGTTGTTTTAAAATTTCACTTTATAAGTATTCATTATTAAATTATATAAATATATTTGATAACTTTATTTTGATCTTCTGTACTGGGAGTTTGCTAATCTTGCTTATTATTTCTAGTAGTTGTTGGAGATTTCTTAGGAATATTCTATACAGATGATCATGTTGCCTGCAAATAAAAAGTTGTGTTTTTTTTTTTTTTTTTTTTTTTTTTCAGTCTGGTTAGCCAGCTTTCTTCCTTTTGTTTCCTTCCTCCCATTAGTCAGCTTTTTCACCACTGCGACCAAAAGGCCTGACAAGAACAATTAGAGGAGGAAAGGCTTATTTGGGCCTCATGGTTTTAGAAATCATAGACCATAGATGGTCAGCTCCATTGCTTTCAGCCTGAGGTGAGGCAGACCATCATAGCAGAAGGATGTGGAGGAAAGAAGCACCTTGGATATGATTGCCAGGAAGAGGAGACAG
This sequence comes from Marmota flaviventris, assembly GCF_047511675.1. NCBI lineage: Eukaryota > Metazoa > Chordata > Mammalia > Rodentia > Sciuridae > Marmota > Marmota flaviventris. The sequence continues at coordinate 55,886,594 of NC_092498.1, forward strand.
TTCCACTCACCAGGGACAAAATGAATACCCCAAAGGCATGGATGGCCCCAATGACATACCTCTTCCATCCACACCCTACATTCCTGCTACCCATTTAATTCATTCAAGTAAATTAAGACATTGATTAAGTTAAGGCTATTATAACCCTATCATTTCACTTCTAGATATTTTTGCATTGTTTCACACTTGAGCTTTTGGTGAAAACCTCATATTCAAATCATAACACTCCCTTTCTTGCTTTCTTCCTCTTCCCTTCTTTTTCTTTGTATTATTGTAGTGTGTTGAGCCGCTGTGGACAGGAGCTTTGTATGTGGTGAGCCCAGCCATGGGCTGTGTGTGTGTGAATGGTAAGCATTGAGCACACAAATTGGACTGGACTGACGTTGCCCCTTTGGGCTGGCGATGTATGTGTCCTTTTTGCTTGCTCTGCCTATGATCCACACAGCACATGGGATAGACATGGCCTTCCAAGGTGTCATTCTGCTGACAACATGACATCTGGAAGCTAGACTCAACCCCCTGAAACCTGACTCCTTGTCTCATTTGAATAGCTTCTCTGCAATAAAAGGGTTCAGAATGTGCTCCTTGCTCTCTTTCTTGCCTGCCTTGCCTCCTTTGTAGGAGCTAGGTCAAAGGAGCCATCACAGAACCCCAAGAAAAAGTATTTCTCTGTGTGTCATTATTTCGTGCCAGCACAGTTCACCTGGAGTAACCCTTACTGGTTTAGTCATATGTTGCAACAGTAGTGCATTATATCTCTGGTACTGTATAGATATAAATAGGGTTGGCATTTTTGCCTTGTTTACCATCTTAGAAAACATTTAGCCAACATTCATTATGATGCTAATTGCAGGTTTTTCAGTGATGTCCATTATCAAATTGAGGGGGTTTCTAATTTGTTGAGACTTTTTATTTTAAATCATTGATTTGGGGGGGGGGGTGGCGGCATGTAACCAGGGATTGAGCCCAAGGGCACTTAACCACTGAACCATATCCCTAGCCCTTTTAAAAAACATTTTATTTAGAGACAGGGTCTTACTGAGTTACTTAGGGCCTCACTAAGTTGCTGAGGCTATCTTTGAACTGGCCCTCTCAAGCCACTGGGATTACAGGCATGCATCACCATACCCAGCTTAAAAACTTTTTTTTTAAATTCTTTTTCTCTATCTTTTCAAGTAGTATTAATTATTTTAATCTGTTAAAATGATGAATTGAGGGCTGGAGTAGTGGCTCAGTGGTAGAGCACTTGCCTAGCACACATGAGGCACTGGGTTCGACCCCCAGCATCACATTAAAAAAATAAAATACTAAATAAAGGTATTGTGTCCATGTACAACTAAAAAAATACATTAAAAAATGATGAATTGATTAGTTTTCAGATGTTGAACTAGCCTAGTATTTCTAGGATACACCCTACATGGTCATGATGTTCTTTGTATATGTTGTTGCATCAATTTTCTAAAAAAAAATTTAAAAAGAAAAAAATGAAAGTTTTTGCATCTAGATTCACAAGATAATAATATGTAGTTATTTTTTTCTTATAATGACTATTTCTAATTTTGGTAGCAAAATCAAGATAATGCTGATCAGAGAGAATAGGTTGGGAAGTATTTTGTCCTCTTCAATTTTCTCAAGCCATTTGTGTAGACATGGTATTATTTCTTCCTAATGTATGGTAGAATTCTCCAGGGAAGTCATCTGGGACTCGAATTTCTTTGTGGGAATGTTATAAAACTATTTGGTTAACTTCTTTTTACATATAGGGCTATTTTGTTTTTTTACTTCTTGGGTGAGTTTTAGTAGTTTGTTTTTCAAAGAATGTTTCCAGTTTGTTCAGATTCTCAAATTTATTGTCATAAAGCACTTTTAATGTTCCTTCTTCTCCTTTAAATGTATGTGGAATATATGTGATGTTGCATATCTCATTTCTAATATCATCATTTTTGTTTATTCTTAATAATTATGACTAAAACACTAATTTTGTTGACCTCAGAAGCCAGTGCTTTCATTGATTTTTCTCTTATTATTTTAAATTTTCTTTCTTTCTTTAAGATTATTATTTTCTTATCTTTGCTTTGGTTTTGTTATTCTCCCCCCCCCCCCACTCCCTCTTCCCATTGAATCCACTGAGCTACTTCTTTACCCCTTTTTGTTTTGAGATAGGGTCTTCCTACATTGTCCAGGTTGGCCTTGAATTTGAAATTCTGCCTTAGTGTCCTGAGTAGCTGGGATTACAGGCCTAAACCATCACACCCCAGCTCTTCACTGTTTCTTAAGGTTTATTGATTTAAACTTTCCTAATTTAAATGTTTAGTGTTACAGATTCCTTGATAAGTAGTGCTTTAGTTGCATTTCACAAGTTAATTGTGACATGAGCATTCATATAGCTTTGCTTCAAATGTTAAGGCCAGCCAGTTGGCCTGCCTCCCTGCCTGCCTCCCTTCCTTCCTTTGTTTATTTTACTGTTACTGGGTATTGAACTCAGGGGTACTATTCCACTGAGCTACATCCCCAATCTTTTATACTTTTTTTTTCTTTAAGATAGACTCTCTCTTAATTGCCCAGGTTGTCCTCAAACTTGCATTCTCTTGCCTCAGTCTCCCTAGAAGCTGGCATTACAGGCATGTATTACTACACCTGGTTAAATATACAGTTTTAGAATTTGACATGTTTGTTTGAAATTTTAAGTTGAGTGGATGATTTTAGGAGGTTACATTTTCATATCAGATACAGAATTAGAAATGAAACGTATAAAGCATCCCTAATAAGAAAAGATAAAATTCTACATGCTCCCAAATCTGTAACTTTTTGGGCACTGATATGACTTCACAAGTGGAAAATTCTACAACTAAATGAATTCATGTGAGGAATCACAGCCAAAACACAGATATTGCAAAGGCCGGGTGCAATGGTGCACACCTGTAATCCCAGTGTCTTGGGAGGTTGAGGCTGGAGGATTGCGAGTCCAAAGCCAGTCTCAGCAAAAGCGAGGCTCTAAGCAACTTGATCTTGTCTCAAAATAAAAAATAGAAAAAGCTGGGGATGTGGCTTAGTGGTAAAAGTGCTCCTGAGTTAAGTCCCCAGCACCAAATATAGGGAGGTGGGTTGCTGTGGAAGTGGCTTAGTAGTTGGGAGCCCCTGGTTTCAGTCCCTAGCACTGCAAAAATCAAAATAAAGCAAAAACAAAACAAGTAAACAAACAACAGAAACCCCAAACGATTTAAATATTTAAGTATATATACACACACCATATATTTCAAAATATTGGCCCCTCCCCCTGCGCCAGCATAGTAGAGGGAACTGGGACCAAAGACAGAGCAGGCCCAGCGGCCTGCTGAGGGGCAGAGCCGCCCCCCACCCCCCTCACCTGCCAGGTAGGGGAAGGGTGACCACCGACAGAAAAGGCCCAGTGGCCCAGGGCGGGACAGAGCTTCCAATCACTCCTGCAAGGTAGGCGGGCCTGCGACCCACCGGCAGAAGAGGAGCAGTCGCCTGCTGAGAGGCTGAGCCGCCCCCTCCCCCTGCGCCGGCATAGTAGAGAGAACTGGGACCAAACACAGAGCAGGCCCAGCAGCCTGCTGAGGGGCAGAGCCGCCCCCCACCCCCCTCGCCTGCCAGGTAGGGGAAGGGTGACCACCGACAGAAAAGGCCCAGTGGCCCAGGGCGGGACAGAGCTTCCAATCACTCCTGCAAGGTAGGCGGGCCTGCGACCCACCAGCAGAAGAGGAGCAGCCGCCTGCTGAGAGGCTGAGCCGCCCCCTCCCCCTGCGCCGGCATAGTAGAGGGAACTGGGACCAAAGACAGAGCAGGCCCAGCGGCCTGCTGAGGGGCAGAGCCGCCCCCTCCCCCTGCGCCGGCATAGTAGAGAGAACTGGGACCAAACACAGAGCAGGCCCAGCAGCCTGCTGAGGGGCAGAGCCGCCCCCCACCCCCCTCGCCTGCCAGGTAGGGGAAGGGTGACCACCAACAGAAAAGGCCCAGTGGCCCAGGGCGGGACAGAGCTTCCAATCACTCCTGCAAGGTAGGCGGGCCTGCGACCCACTGGCAGAAGAGGAGCAGCCGCCTGCTGAGAGGCTGAGCCGCCCCCTCCCCCTGCGCCGGCATAGTAGAGGGAACTGGGACCAAACACAGAGCGGGCCCAGCGGCCTGCTGAGGGGCAGAGCCGCCCCCCACCCCCCTCGCCTGCCAGGTAGGGGAAGGGTGACCACCGACAGAAAAGGCCCAGTGGCCCGCGGCGGGACAGAGCTTCCAATCACTCCTGCAAGGTAGGCGGGCCTGCGACCCACCGGCAGAAGAGGAGCAGCGGCCTGCTGAGAGGCAGAGCCGCCCCCTCCCCCCAGCGCCTGCAAGGTAATCGGAACTGAGACCACCATCAGAACAGGTCAGACCTGCAACCGAGAGACAGAACAGGCCCAGTGGCCTGAGGAAGGGTAGAGCCGCCCCCCCCCCACGCCTGCAAAGTAGGCGGACCTGCGACCCACTGGCAGTACAGCCCCAGAGGCCTGCAGAGGGGCAGTGCCGCTGCCTGCGCCTGCAAAGTAGGCAGAACGGCGACCACCGACAGAACAAGCCTAGCGGCCCGCAGAGGGACAGAGCCGCCGCCCGCGCCTGCAAGGACGGCGGACCTGCTACCGACTGGCAGAGCAGGCCCAGCGGCCTGCCGGCGTGGTAGGCACATTGCCCCAATTGGAGGAGGGGCAGAGCCGCCGCCCGTGCCTGCGAGGGAGACTTTGCAACTATACAAGACCAATATAAATATATAGGGGGAAAATTCAATAGCACAACAGTTTCACCAAGAAGAAAGGAACGCGAACAGTATGAAGAGACAAGGAAAGAAAGGACCACAAGCATTGCAGGTCAACTCAACTTTAGAAGAGGTAATAGCTGCAGCTGATGGAATGTCAGATAAAGAATTCAGGATATACATGCTTCAGATGATCTGGAGTCTCAAGGAAGACATCAGACAGCAAAATCAGACAATGAAAGATCACTTCAACAATGAATTACATAAACAAATCCAAGAAGCAAAAGATCAACTATACAGGGAAATAGAGGTTATAAAAAACAAACAAACAGAAATCCTAGAAATGCAGGAAGCAATAAGCCAACTTAAAAACTCAATTGAGAATACTACCAGCAGAGTAGAACACTTAGAAGACAGAACATCAGACAATGAAGATAAAGTATTTCAACTTGAAAAGAACATAGACAGCTCAGCAAGACTGTTAAGAAACCATGAGCAGAACATCCAAGAAATATGGGATAACATCAAGAGACCAAATTTAAGAGTCATTGGGATACAGGAAGGAACAGAGTTTCAAACCAAAGGAATGAGCAATCTATTCAATGAAATAATACGAGAAAACTTCCCAGACTTGAAGAATGAGACAGAACCCCAAATCCTAGAAGCCTACAGGACGCCGAATGTGCAAAATCATAAGAGACCCACACCTAGACACATTATAATGAAGATGCCCAACATACAGAACAAGGAGAGAATTTTAAAAGCTACAAGAGAAAGGAAGCAGATCACATTTAGGGGTAAGCCAATCAGGATAACAGCTGATCTTTCAACACAGACTCTGAAAGCTAGAAGATCCTGGAATAACATATTTCAAACACTGAAAGAAAATGGGTTCCAACCAAGAATTGTGTTTCCAGCGAAATTAAGCTTCAGGATGGAAGATGAAATTAAAACCTTCCACGATAAACAAAAGTTAAAAGAATTTGCAGCTAGAAAACCATCTCTTCAAAACATCCTTGGCAAAACATTACAGGAAGAGGAAATGGAAAATAACAATGAAAACCAACAGTGGGAGGTAGGACACTAAAGGGGGGAAAATAATCAAAGTGGAAAACAAACCATGTTTAGTAACATAAATAAACAAATATGGCTGGAAGAACAACCCATATCTCAATAATAACCCTAAATGTTAATGGCTTAAACTCACCAATCAAGAGACACAGGCTAGTAGAATGGATCACAAAACAAGACCCAACAATATGCTGCCTACAGGAGACGCATTTGATAGGAAAAGACATACATAGGCTGAAGGTGAAAGGTTGGGAAAAATCATATCACTCATATGGACTTCGGAAACAAGCAGGAGTATCCATACTCATATCAAATAAAATAGATTTTAAGCCAAAGTTAATCAAAAGGGATAAAGAGGGACACTACATACTGCTCAAGGGAACCATACACCAACAAGACATAACAATCATAAATATATATGCCCCAAACAATGGTGCAGCTATGTTCATCAAACAAACTCTTCTCAAGTTCAAGAGTCTAATAGACCACCATACAATAATCATGGGAGACTTCAACACACCTCTCTCACCACTGGACAGATCTTCCAAACAAAAGTTGAATAAGGAAACTATAGAACTCAATAACACAATTAATAACCTAGACTTAATTGACATATATAGAATATACCACCCAACATCAAGCAGTTACACTTTTTTCTCAGCAGCACATGGATCCTTCTCAAAAATAGATCATATATTATGTCACAGGGAAACTCTTAGACAATACAAAGGAGTAGAGATAATACCATGCATCCTATCTGATCATAATGGAATGGAACTGAAAATCAACGATAAAAGAAGGAAGGAAAAAGAATATATCACTTGGAGAATGAACAATAGGTTACTGAATGATCAATGGGTTATAGAAGACATCAAGGAGGAAATTAAAAAATTCTTAGAGATTAATGAAAACACAGACACAACATATCGGAATCTATGGGACACATTGAAAGCAGTTCTAAGAGGAAAATTCATTGCTTGGAGTTCATTCCTTAAAAAAAGAAAAAACCAACAAATAAATGATCTCATACTTCATCTCAAAATCCTAGAAAAAGAAGAGCAAAACAACAGCAAAAGAAGTAGAAGGCAAGAAATAATTAAAATCAGAGCTGAAATCAATGAAATCGAAACAAAAGAAACAATTGAAAAAATTGACAAAACTAAAAGTTGGTTCTTTGAAAAAATAAACAAAATCGACAGACCCTTAGCCATGCTAGCGAAGAGAAGAAGAGAGAGAACTCAAATCACTAACATACGGGATGAAAGAGGCAATATCACAACAGACACTTCAGAAATACAGAAGATAATCAAAAATTATTTTGAATCCTTATACTCCAATAAATTAGAAGATAGTGAAGGCATAGATAAATTTCTTAAGTCATATGATCTGCCCAGATTGAGTCAGGAGGATATAGACAACCTAAACAGACCAATATCAATTGAGGAAATAGAAGAAACCATCAAAAGACTACCAACTAAGAAAAGCCCAGGACCGGATGGGTATACAGCAGAGTTTTACAAAACCTTTAAAGAGGAACTAATACCAATACTTTTCAAGCTACTTCGGGAAATAGAAAAAGAGGGAGAACTTCCAAATTCATTCTACGAGGCCAACATCACCCTGATACCTAAACCAGACAAAGACACTTCAAAGAAAGAAAACTACAGACCAATATCTCTAATGAACCTAGATGCAAAAATCCTCAATAAAATTCTGGCCACTCGGATACAAAGGTACATCAAAAAAATTGTGCACCATGATCAAGTAGGATTCATCCCTGGGATGCAAGGCTGGTTCAATATAAGGAAATCAATAAATGTTATTCACCACATCAATAGACTTAAAAATAAGAACCATATGATCATCTCGATAGATGCGGAAAAAGCATTCGACAAAGTACAGCATCCCTTTATGTTCAAAACTCTAGAAAAACTAGGGATAACAGGAACATACCTCAATATTGTAAAAGCAATCTATGCTAAGCCTCAGGCTAGCATCATTCTGAATGGAGAAAAATTGAAGGCATTCCCTCTAAAATCTGGAACAAGACAGGGATGCCCTCTCTCACCACTTCTGTTCAACATAGTTCTCGAAACACTGGCCAGAGCAATTAGACAGACGAAAGAAATTAAAGGCATCAAAATAGGAAAAGAAGAACTTAAATTATCACTATTTGCAGATGACATGATTCTATACCTAGCAGACCCAAAAGGGTCTACAAAGAAACTATTAGAGCTAATAAATGAATTCAGCAAAGTGGCAGGATATAAAATCAACACGCATAAATCAAAGGCATTCCTGTATATCAGCGACAAATCCTCTGAAATGGAAATGAGGACAACCACTCCATTCACAATATCTTCAAAAAAAATAAAATACTTAGGAATCAACCTAACAAAAGAGGTGAAAGACTTATACAATGAAAACTACAGAACCCTAAAGAGAGAAATAGAAGAAGATCTTAGAAGATGGAAAAATATACCCTGTTCATCGATAGGCAGAACTAACATCATCAAAATGGCGATATTACCAAAAGTTCTCTATAGGTTTAATGCAATGCCAATCAAAATCCCAACGGCATTTCTTGTAGAAATAGAGAAAGCAATCATGAAATTCATATGGAAAAATAAAAGACCCAGAATAGCAAAAACAATGCTAAGCAGGAAGTGTGAATCAGGCGGTATAGCGATACCAGACTTCAAACTATATTACAGAGCAATAGTAACAAAAACAGCATGGTACTGGTACCAAAACAGGCGGGTGGACCAATGGTACAGAATAGAGGACACAGAAACCAATCCACAAAACTACAACTTTCTTATATTTGATAAAGGGGCTAAAAACATACAATGGAGGAAGGATAGCATCTTCAACAAATGGTGCTGGGAAAACTGGAAATCCATATGCAACAAAATGAAACTGAATCCCTTTCTCTCGCCATGCACAAAAGTGAATTCAAAATGTATCAAGGAGCTTGATATCAAATCAGAGACGCGCCGTCTGATAGAAGAAAAAGTTGGCTACGATCTACAGTCGGTGGGGTCGGGCTCCAAATTCCTCAATAGGACACCCATAGCACAAAAGTTAATAACTAGAATCAACAAATGGGACTTACTCAAACTAAAAAGTTTTTTCTCAGCAAAAGATACAATAAGAGAGGTAAATAGAGAGCCTACAACCTGGGAACAAATCTTTACTCCTCACACTTCAGATAGAGCCCTAATATCCAGAGTATACAAAGAGCTCAAAAAATTAGACAATAAGAGAACAAACAAGCCAATCAACAAATGGGCCAAGGACCTGAACAGACACTTCTCAGAGGAGGACATACAGTCAATCAACAAGTACATGAAAAAATGCTCACCATCTCTAGCAGTCAGAGAAATGCAAATCAAAACCACCCTAAGATACCATCTCACTCCAGTTAGATTGGCAGCCATTATGAAGTCAAACAACAACAAGTGCTGGCGAGGATGTGGGGAAAAGGGTACACTTGTACATTGCTGGTGGGACTGCAAATTGGTGCAGCCAATTTGGAAAGCAGTATGGAGATTTCTTGGAAAGCTGGGAATGGAGCCACCATTTGACCCAGCTATTCCCCTTCTCGGTCTATTCCCTAAAGACCTAAAAAGAGCATGCTACAGGGACACTGCTACATCGATGTTTATAGCAGCACAATTCACAATAGCTAGACTGTGGAACCAACCTAGATGCCCTTCAATGGATGAATGGATAAAAAAAATGTGGCATTTATACACAATGGAGTATTACTCTGCATTAAAAAATGACAAAATCATAGAATTTACAGGGAAATGGATGGCATTAGAGCAGATTATGCTAAGTGAAGCTAGCCAATCCCTAAAAAACAAATGTCAAATGTCTTCTTTGATATAAGGAGAGTAGCTAAGAACAGAGTAGGGTCGAAGAGCATGAGAAGAAGATTAACATTAAACAGGGATGAGAGGTGGGAGGGAAAGGGAGAGAGAAGGGAAAATGCATGGAAATGGAAGGAGACCCTCAGAGGTATACAAAAGTACATACAAGAGGAAGTGAGGGGAAGGGGAAAAATAATACAAGGGGGACAAACGAATGTCAGTAAAGGGGGCAGAGAGAGAAGAGGGGAGGGGAGGGGAGGGGAGGGGAGCGGAGGGGGGATAGTAGAGGATAGGAAAGACAGCAGAATACAACAGACACTAGTATGGCAATATGTAAATCAATGGATGTGTAACTGATGTGATTCTGCAATCTGTATATGGGGTAAAAATGGGAGCTCATAACCCACTTTTATCAAATTGTGAAATATGATATATCAAGAACTTGTAATGTTTGAACAGCCAACAATAAAAATAAATAAATAAATAAATAAATATAATAGCTTTCAAAAAAAAAAAAAAAAAAGAAGTTGACCTACCTCAGTAGTATTAGTAGTTCCCAAACTGTGATACCTGTATCAGCATTGTCGGTATAATTTGTTACAAATTCATATTCTCAGATTTCAGCCCAGAACTCTTGAGCTAGAAATTCTAGGAATGGGATCTGTTTTTCTTCGTTCTATGCTTTCCAGATAAGAAAAGGCTTTTTTTAATGGAATAAAATAAAATAAATTCTCCCTAAGGAAAAAAAAAAATATATTGTATGGTGTGTATATATATGAACTATGGGTGTATTTAATGTCATTATCACTTACTTTGGTCATCTGCTTTTTTTGCTTTCCTTAACCATTGCAGGGTGCAGTACTCTCCACATATCTTCCATTTTTTCTGTTCTGTTCACTCTGAGAAACTCTGCCCTACACTTTTCTTTCAGATTAAACTCTTATCTTCTCTCCTTTTGAGCCTCAGCAATATCTCTCATCCGCTTCAAGGCCATCCCACCCACTTACTGTTACCCAAGCCTGCCTGCCTGCCTGCCTACCTCTCTCTCTGTGTCTCTCTCTCTGTTTTCATTCCTTTCTGCTAGCAACAGCATTCATACTCTGTTTTCCCTCTTGGCTGTCTCATTCCTTTTGATCTCTTATTCTCAGGGAAGTTCAGATTGTCCCCATCAAGTAAAAACTAAAAACAGGAGGATTACCCTTTAGTTACTGTCTCCCCCCACCCCCCACTCCCAATCCCCTTCCCCATCTGTCTCTTTAATCTCTTTCTCTTTTTATCCATATTTCTCAAAAGGCTAGTTTGCAAATTTTTATCTTTATTTTCAAACTGTTGATTTCTCCACTAGGTGTAATCTGGCTACTTCCCACTATCCTGATAAAATTGTTTTTATTAAGATAAACACTGACTTACTTCTTAATTGCCTAATATAGTGTAAGTTTTTAGTTCTTACTTAGAGTATGATTTTTTTTAGGCAGAGATCCTCATTAATATTTCACTTTCAGAGTAGTCCGTTACTTCTGATTACATTGTTATTTTAATAATTTCCTTTGGGAGGACTACAAAGTAAGTTATTTTTTAAGTGCCTTCCATTTTTATAGGATGTAAAGTCCCTGAAGTGTACTGTAGTACTTCTTAAAATTAGACAGGCTGTGTTAAAGAATGTAACCACCTGCAAATTTGATTATTATACAAAATGTAAATGACTGTCTAAGTAATATTTTGGCAGAATGTATCTAAAAAGGAATTTTCATAGTTAGGAACATATCTTTCCCATTATACATGCTTAGTAAAAAGAAGTTCTACTAGAAGTTACAATCAGGAATTTGACAAAGAATAAATTTATTCAAAAAGTAAAAGACCTGGGGCTGGGTTGTAGCTCAGTGATAGAATGCTCACCTTGCATATGGAGGGCACTGGGTTCAATCCTAAGCACCACATAAAAAACAAAATGAAAGCATTAAAATAAATATGCCCATCTACAATTAAAAAGATATTTTTTTTAAAAAATTAAAAGACCTGAACTTGTTACCACAAAGTTTCGAAATAGCTCTTATATGAAATCTGCCATTTTAATTATGTATAGGTCATGGTTATTTCCAAAATGACTTCTCAGCCTTTTTTTTGTGTTACTTTGCTGTTGTATTTTCCAGAAAATAATATTAACTCAGGAACTTGTTGGGTTATAATGCATATTTTCAAGTCTCAATAGAAACAAGCAAATCAGTATCACATTTTTTGAACTCTTTGAAATGAAAACATAATTTCCTTTGCAATTGGATGACTTCCACAGAATGTCTCATCATAAATAAATATGCTTTATTTTTCTTCATAGCTCTTATCAATTTCTAACATAAATGCCCTGTTATTTATTTATCTATCCTGTCTGATCACCCTCTCCCACTGCTTTGGTCCTGGAAACATCCTTGATGGCTAGAAGAGTACCTGACCTGCAATATGGTTTAAGTAAGTGGTAATTGTCAGGAAGTAAAGAAAAGAAAAACAAATCAAAGAAGAAAGGATGCAGTGCTATTTTATGAAAACTTAAGTATTGAAAAACTTTTTTGGGACTGAGAGTGTAACTCAGCAAGAGAGCATTTGCTTAGCATGTGTAATGGCCCTGGGTTCCATCCCCAAGAACACATAAAACAAAAAATTGTTTTATAAATATGCTTGAAAAAATTTTCAAGTAAAAATTTTTGAGTTTTTTGTTTGTTTGTTTTAAATGTTTATAACTTCTTGTGCAATGTTAGTCTCTCAAAACTCTTGAGCAACTCAAGGAAATTGTTTATACAGTTAAGAAAAAAAATATGATATATATCTGTAATACTTTGGAAAATCAAGTGTGAACAAAAGAAATAATTAGGTGATTAATATGTTTTAAGCTATAGAATTTTGTGCCAGGCCTTGTGGAACACACCTGTAATCCCAGCAACTAAGGAGGCTGAGGCAGGAGGGTCATAAGTTCCAGGACAGCCTGAGCAATTTAGTAAGCCCCTTAGCTAACTGTGTCTCAAAATACAGAAAGAGAAATGAAGGAGAGAGAAGATGGTGGATTAGAGGAAGGATTACTTCTCAGTAGTTCCTTAGCAACAGACTTACAAATTAAAAGATAGCTCCTCAGTGGCATGGGTAACTAAGGGAACTCACTGAAACTTAATGCTGGACTGTAAAAGAAACCATAGAAACACAGAAAGTCAGAAACTTTCAACATGATGTAAGAATATGTTAGAAATTCTCTAGCTTGACTGTAGTGGTAGCTGCTGATGGGAGGGGGAGCAGAGGCAGAGTGAGAAGACAGAGTGGCCGCAGATAAAGAAATTTAAAAAATAAAATAAAATTGGCTTGAAGAGACCTGTGGATTAGAGAGGAAGGCTGAAGTTAATGGACACAGAGTGATGGGGGTAACAGTTCAATGAAGACAAACCAAAAATAGTTCACCCTATAGCGGATGGTTCAAATATTTAAGTGGGAACCAGGATCACTGGCAGAAAGCAGTCACAGGAGGAAAAATGCTCCTGGATACAGAAACCAGTAGCCACCTGGTGCTGGAATCAGGTATAAGGGGTGTGCAGCAGTGAGCAGAGCTAGGAGATAGTGAATTCATCAAGGAAATTATCAGTAGTTGTCTATTATAATTCCCATAATGTTCCTGAACCGGTGACTGAAAGAGGCATAAAAAAAAATTGTTACTGGACCATATAGGCTCTGGATACAAAAGAGAGAAAGCTCCCTTTGTTGCTGGCCCCCATAAGAGCTGTTGGGAAGACACCTATAGCAGCTACACAAGACCATCCACACTCCAGGGCTGATATCAGGTAATTCATATGTATAGCAGTAAAGGTGAAACCTGTGGAGGTTTATTCCCTAGGCCCTAAATGTGGATTTTACCTGAGGTCCTAGAGATCCAGATATCCTGCAGAGACTGGCCTTTCCTTAGCAATAAGGGGTGTGTATCAAATCTCACATATTGACAGACTTCTAAAGTTCAGCCAAGACTAAAGCCCAATTGCTGGAACTCCCAATTTAGAACTATACACCACCCACACTATAGAAATACATAATTTGTTAGCACTCCACAGTCTATCCCACCCTATACTAGGAGAGTAAATACTGAGATCTACAATCAACTTTGCCTCCTAGCCACAATGGCTAACAGCTGAGGGATACAACCCTTGACTCAAGGGTTACAAAGCCAATTATAAATATAAAGAATGAAATCCCTCCCTACCAACAGTCTTGACCACCTTTGTGGAAATAAGTCTTTTATTTTTCATTAAGATTCTTTCTCTTGTTTTTCTTATCTTTTTTTCCCATTTTTGCCATATTCCCATTTTTAATGTATTTTTTAAAATTTTAACTTAAAAATTTTTCAAATATCATTTCACTATATTTTGTAATTTTTAAATTCTTTTCATTTTTCAAGATTTTTGGTGTGTATGTGGGTGTGTATGTTCTCATCATGCGGATAAGTTTGAAAATGTGTTTATTTTTATGTATGTAATGTATATATTCATATTATTTAACTTTTACTTTAACAACTATCTTCTGCACCTGTTTATTATTTAGCCTTGGTTTGACATAGGTGGGGTATAATTATACATGGGTTTGTATTCTAATTTTTTGCTTATAAAACTATGATTGAATTAATATTAAAATTTCACATCATAAAATTTTGAAAATATACACAATAAAAATTGGTATGCATTAATTGAGGAAAAACCACAGAAAACTATAAATATGGTGGAATTTCTTAACATGATAAAGGACATTGAAAACTCCCTAGAGTAAATATCCTTCTTTAGACAGAAATGTTGTAATCCCTTTCAGAGCAGAATGATAACAAGGTAGTCCACTTTCATTGCCCCTATTTCTCTCTGTCTGGAAATGCTTACCATTGCACTAACAAAAGAAAATGAAATGAAACTCACTATTTGTAGACAAGATAATACTATTCATAGAAAGTCTCAAAGAATCTACAAATATTTCCTTAGATTAATAGTTTAGCAAATATCCTGAACATAAAAATAACTAGTTAGCATAGTTTATTTCAACAGCATTTCACATGATGCTTGATAAGTCTGATTTTATGAAAAATTTATTTTTCTTCTTCACATCTGTTTCTCCTCCCAAGGACCCCTTAGACTCTCTTCCATCTTTTGCTCTTTCTTTGTTTTGGGTCCACAGACCACACACAAATCCAGATGCTATCCCTATGAGATTCCAAGCAACCCAGACTTCTAAATGTTGAAGTGGTTTCTATAATATATTAGTCAGGGTTCTCTAGAGGAACAGAATCAACAGGAAGTATGATTATAAAAAGGGGATTAGAATGGCTTGCATAACCAGAAGCTACATAGTTGACCTTTGTAGAAGAACTAACATAATCTTTCTCAAATTATTCCATGGAACTGAAGGGGATGGGACACTTCCAAAATAAATTCTATGAAGCCATATAACCCTAATACCAAAACCAAACAAGGACACATCAAGGAAATAAAACTACAAACCAATATTACTGATGAACATGGATGCAAAAATTCTTTAATAAATTTTGGCTAGTTATATTCAGAAGCACATTAAGAGGGGTTGTGTTTATGGTGGAACGCTTACTTAGCACATATGATACACTGGGTTTGATCCTCAGCACCACATAAAAAGTAAAGAAAATAAAGATATTGTGTCCATCTATAACTAAAGATATTTTTAAAAAATACATCAAGAAGATAATACATCATGATCAATCCCAAGAATGTAAAATTCGTTCAACATATGCAAA
The DNA here is from genome assembly GCF_047511675.1 of Marmota flaviventris. Taxonomy (NCBI): domain Eukaryota; kingdom Metazoa; phylum Chordata; class Mammalia; order Rodentia; family Sciuridae; genus Marmota; species Marmota flaviventris. The sequence goes on from NC_092498.1 coordinate 55,902,060, forward strand.
TCAATAAATGTAATTCATTACTTAAATAGAACTAAGGATAGGAATCATATGGTGATTTCAATAGATGCAGAAAAAGGCCTTTGATAAAATCCAGCAAAAAAATAAAGAAGGGGGGAAGATTGGATATCATAAATATAAAGGGAAGATCAGTGGAATAAAAAAAAGATTGAGAGGGAGGTATGAGGGATGGGAAAGAGGAGGAAATAATTTAATGAATTTAGCAAAACTGCATAATATGCATATATAAATATACCACAGAAAATATCACCTTTATGTATATGTAGAAAATGCCAATCAAAAATAAATCAACACGTGAAAGGAGTGTCAATAGAGTAGAGTGAGGGAAATAGGGGGATGAAGAGGGATGGGGAAAGGGGATTGGAATCAAATCCCATGCACGTATGATTTTGTCAAAATGAACTCATCTATTACATACAACGATAATGCTCTAGAAAACAAAATAAAACTAAGGATGTATTAGAGTGGCTAAGTGCCTCTGGGTTTCACTCATAGTACCCCCCCCCCAAATTAGAACTTTTTAAGACATGAAATATTTTATGCTAAAACTGGTTACCTTTTTAAAAAAGATTGTGATAATTAAGAGTCCAGTCTCCCTAAGAATAAGGAGGACATGCAGTTGAACAATTATGAGTATGCAGACTTATTTTTAAAAGTTAGAATGGTTCTAGTATTTTTGTTAGCTTTTTCGCTGTTGTGACCAAAAGATCTGACAAGACCAACTTTAGAAGAGGAAAAGTTTGAGGGCTCACAGTTTAGAGGTCTCAATCCTTAGACAGCTGGCTCCATTCCTTGGGGTTCTATTTGAGGCTGAACCTCATGACAGATGGGTGTGGTGGAGGGAAGCAGTTCACATGATCAGGAAGCAGAGAGAGCCTAAACTCAGCTCACGAAATGTATTCCCTAAAGGTACACCCTCAATGACCTACCTCTTCCAGCCACATGCAGCAGCCTACAGTTACTACTCAGTTAATCCCAGTCAGGGGATTAATTCACTGATTAGATTAAGGCTGCCATGACCCAAGACATTTTACCTCTGAATGTTCTTGCACTGTCTCACACATGAACTTTGGAGTGGGGCCGGGGGGGGATACCTAAAATCTAAACCATAAGAGCAAGTTACATGATACATTTCTTAAAACTTAATTACAACCTAAACACATGCACACTTTTAGGAGAATAACCTCACATTCTCATTTGGAGTACCATTAGTATTTTCATCTCTGCAATTGAAGTCTTTTAATACAGTGATAATGAGCTTGTAAGGCACCATCCTAAGTATTCTGTAGAATATATGGAAGAAAACTTGCAGTTTGAAGTACTAAAAGTTTATATAACTATAGGAAAGTAAGGAAGTGTATACTTATTTAGCAGGATGCACTTTATTATGTTATTTTCTAATTAAAATTCTTCACTGACTCCCCATTACTCTTTAAAAAAGATCATTTGAGTATCATTGACCTAATTGAATGAGCAACATCAGTATCTAGAAACAGCATATTACCTCTACTTCAAAAGTGAAAAGGGCAAGAAGAAACCTCTTGCCATAGATCTGTGGATTCCTTATTCTTTGCTATTTTATAGGCTACATAACCATTATGCATGCCATGGACAAATATCTTTAAGGTCCATCAACTATCCTCTTATATACTGATTTTATTTCACAGATAAATGACAGCTATTCTTCCCACCTCTTCTCACCGTTATTCCTGTTCAAAATGGCAAATTGAACAAGACAATAATTCTATAGAACTTTGCAACAAAGCAATTAGCTGATAACAAAAGAAAGAATGGGGGGAAAAACCTATAGAAATGTATCAACATTTGGTTTGGAGAGAAAGCATAACATATATATTAATGAATTGATAAAGTTATTTTCAGGTATTTTATTGAGGAAGATAAAGTGAACACAAACTAATAACTTCTTAACTGCATTCAGTGTTAGAAAGAAAATAAACTTAGGTACTAAAATAGAGGAGGTAATGAAAGAGAAACAGAACACATGGATTACAATCATCCTTTCATGTCTCTGTGGAATTAGCTCAAGGTTTAAGATGGGCCTGAACCTATGAATTTTTGAAACTACAGGAGTTCTCAATTGCAATGAATTAAAGAAGATAGAGGAAAGGATATAATCTCAGGACAGACTTTCTTAATCAGAGGTTGTTTTTCACCAGACCTATTACTTAGGAACAAAATTTTAATAGTAATTACACTGATATAATATGAGTTTCATCTTCTTGTTAGTACTTGTATTTAATCACTAGTAAATAATGAAAAATTGCAGTAGTTTATAAGGATGGAATCTGAATAATAAATTCCCAAGAAATTGGTAATAGATAACCTATCATTTTCTGTCTATAATTTGTGTGGTATTGGGGCTGGGAATGTGGCTCAAGTGGTAGCGCCCTCGCCTGGCATGCATGCGGCCCGGGTTCGATCCTCAGCACCACATACAAACAAAGATGTTGTGTCTGCCGAGAACTAAAAAATAAATATTAAAAAATTCTCTCTCTCTCTCTCTCTCTCTCTCTCTCTCTCTCTTTAAAAAAAAAATTGTGTGGTATTAAGATAAATGGCTGGGCGTGGTGGCATATACCTGTAATTTCAGCAATTCATAAGGCTGAGACAGGAGGATTACAAGTGTGAGGCCAGCCACCAACAATTTAGCAAGACCCTGACTTAAAATAAAAAATAAAAAGGACTGGTCTTGTGGCTAGAGTTCCCCTGGATTTAATCCTTAGTACTGAAAGGAGATAGGGGAAGGGAGAGAAGTGAACACAGTGTCCAATTAAAAAAAAAAAAAGTTATCATTCAAGAAATGTTTACTTTATTTCTACTATTCCAGGTGTTGTGCTAGATAACAAATTGTAGATTGAAGAAAACAAGCATTGTCTTTGTCTTCATGGACTTTATAGTCCAGGAGGAAATACAACATACTTTAAATGAATATGGTCAGAAATGGTAGTTAATGCAAAGATGGCAGAGAACAGATTATTACAAGAGAATAACTAAGGAATAGTATTTATTTTGGAGAGTTCAGGACTGTGAAGGATTCGAGATTTTTATCTGACTTTAAAAGTCTAATCTGCCATGGGTTTACTAAATGTTGTCAGAAGGCAAGAGTTTCCTGGGTTAGGGAAAAACAACTTCATTACTCACAGTACAGCATACATCATGAGCATTAACTTATTGTTTGTTGCTTTCCCATGCCTCCAAATGTTATGGAAAAACATGATATGGACCCACAGGGATGGTATGTGTCTTGTGAGGTTGCATTGCTTATAAAGAACCTTGAGCTTGGAGAAACTACCCCTTTTGTACTGAGTAGTAAGCAAACCAGCTTGCAGTCTACAGAAAGATATTACCTTATTTCTCAAGGTTTCTTGCTGCAAATAATAGAGTCACAATGGACTTGCTTTATGGGCATGCCATGCAAAAACATATTCAGGGATCACATCCCTGCTTCTGCTTCTGTTCACGTCTTCTGCTTCTTCAGCAGAAAAGGAAGGCCAAAAAAGTTATCTCTGAGATAATTTCTTTTTTATATAATTTCAATAGGACAAAATTGGCATATAATAAACTGCATATAAAGTGTACAGTCTTATAAGCTTTGCCATGTATACAGCTCATCAAACCATCAAAACAGACCAGATCAATGAATATATCCACATTCTGCCCAATTTTTTTTTGTCTCCCTTTGTAATTCCTGCCCCCATCTCTGCATCTCCCTCTACCTCCCCAGGCAAACATTCATCTGCTTTTCTTCATTGTATATTTTTATCTCCTAGAATTCTGTACAAACTGAATGATACAGCTTATATATGTTATTTGTCTATACTCTTACATGCACTTGTTTTTATTGAGGTTCATCTATATTGTAGTTGTTCTTACTGCTTGATCGTATTCCATTATGTGGTAATAGTACATTGTCTTTATACATTCCTCTGTGGATGACATTAGATTATTTCTGATTCTTTTCTCTTAAAAATTCTTTGAATGTTCATGTATTTGCTTTATGTGGACATATACTGTTACTTCTATTGGATAAATATCTGGGAATGGGATGGTGTAACTATATGGTAGTTATATATTTAACATTTGAAGGAAATACCAAACTGTTGCAAAATGATTATACAGTTTGTCCTTTCCACCAAAAGTGTATTCTCTGATATTGTCATTGGATTTTTCTTTGGTCTTTTTAATTTTAGCCATTTGAACAGTTACGAAGTTTTATCCCATTTTAGTTTTAATTCGCATTTTCATTTTGGTGAAAGATATTGAGTTTTTTTTTTTCATGCTCTTATTTGCCAGTCATATACTTTCTTCAATGAAAGTCCCATTTAAAAAATTAGATTGTCTTATTACTGAGATATGAGAGATATTTATATATTCTAGATACAAATGCTCTGTATACTTATTATTGAGGAAGTTTTAGTAGTTTGTGTCTTTCAAGGAAACATTTCATGAAAGTTTTCTAATTTACTGCCATAGTTCTTCAAAATTTCCTTAATATCCTCTTATTGTCTGCAGAATATGTAATGAGGTCACCTCTCTTATGGCTCATATGGTTTACTTTTTTCCTCTCTTCTTAATCCATAAGGCTAGAAGTTTGCCAGTGTTACTTATCTTCTTCAGATCCAGTTTTGGGTTTCAGTGTTTTTCTCTTTTATTGAAGTCTATGCAAATATGCAGATATTTATTTTCTTTCTTCTGTTTTTCTTTGGGTTTTTTTGCCCCCCCTTTTTCTAAAATGTTCTTAAAATGGAAGCATAAGTTATTGATTTGAGACATTTCTTCTTTTCAAATGTAAACCTATATAAATTATCCCCCAAGTATTCCTTACAACTGATAGCCTACAGATTTTGCTGTTTTATTATAATTTTAATTCAGTTCAAAATAAATTCTAAGTTATTTATCTCTCTCCCTCCCACCTTCCTTTCCTCCTTCCTATGTCTTATGTCTCAAATATGTGAGAATTTGGGGGTATGTTTTTGTTATTCATTTCTAATCTAACACTATTTTGTTTAAAGAAGATATACAAGATATACTTTGTTTTAAAGCCCAAGTATTGTCAATCTCAGCATATATTTCACATATATATATATATATATATATATATATATATATATAAGAAAATATGTTTTTGATGTTTTGGATGAAATATTGTATAAATGCATAGTCAGTCAATTGGGTTTTAGTTTTGTCCAATTTTCTGTATCCTGATTTTTTATGTACTTGTTTTATCAATTATCAAGAGAAGAAATTGAAACCTTCAACTATAATTTGAGTTTGTCTATTTTTAATATAGATTAAGATTCAGCATATATGTTCCATACAACAAATTTAATGCATCATCTGAGAGGAAAGTTACTGTTACTAGCATTATTTTATGAAGTATAATTAAAACATGTCTTTGATTATTTGGTGATATTGTGCTATTTATAACATCAGCTTCATATTCAAAAGAAATATTCATTTACTATATTTTATTGTTTTATCATTTATCTAACCCATGCTGTTGTTTTTCTTGGAAGCTTCCATGTTTTTGAAACAAGCCTTCGAAGGAGAATATCCCAAATTATTATGTCTTTATAATGACTTGTGGAAGCGTCTTCAACAATACAGTCCAAACATCCAAGGAAATTTTAATGCAAGTGGAACTCCAGACCTTTATGTTGACCTACAACATATGGAAGATGATACACAGGATATATTCATACCAAAAAAGTCAGACTATGAGTATGTTTCTTTAATTTGATCTGTTTGTTGGCATGTAAAGGATTTCTGTTTCTTATTTTTATTATTAATCAAAAATCGTGCATACACTAAGCTGCTAAATATTTATAATGATTGTTATTTATTAATGTACTTTAACTTAAGACTTTTATCTGAAGAAATCAAACTTCACCTTTAGGTGACCTTTCAGTTTTAAAATACAATAATAAATAGGATTATTGGAAATTATAAGTGAACATATGTAGTCATTGTTTTTTGTTTGTTTGTTTTTTTGTTTTTTGTAGTTGTAGATGGACAGCATGCCTTTATTTTATTTGCTTATTTTTGTATGCCGTGCTAAGGATTGAACCCAGTGCCTCACATGTGCTAGGCAAGCCCTCTGCTACTGAGCCCCAGCCCCCCCCCATTGTTTATTAATTGATATTTTAATATATCTTAATTATATCAGATTGCATTATTATGAGGAGTTAATGTTTGACCTGAGATCTAGATAATCTGAATAAGTGAATCATGAGAGACTTGGAGTAAGATTTTTGCAAGCAGATCAAACTTAGAGGTCTCAAATACACTAAAATGGAGAGGTTTAAGGAAGAGAAAGCAGCCAATACAGCTGAAGCACAGTGAATGAAGAAGAGAGGGGTGTAATACTAGGCCAGAGTAGAAGGGAAATAGGAGATCATGTGGGGCTTTATAGGCCATGCTAATGAGGTTGGGTTTTATTCCAAAAAGTTACAAATCACTGATTTTAAACAGAGGAATGATATAAACTGATAATTGGTTTAAAATTAGCATATTGGCTTTTTTGTGGACAAGTAAGGGGGTGGTTAACACACAGGAGGAATAATGTTTCCCATTGAAACTATTTTGTTTTTCCAGAGAAAAGATGACAATGACTTTAAGTGACTTTAAATAGGATGAGCAGATAAGATGGTAAGAATTGATCAGATTGATCCAAGATGGGTTTTAAATCAAGATATAGTTTAGAGGACAAACCAATAGAATTTCCTGATAGGTTAGATTTGAGAGGAAAGGAGGAATTGAAGATATGACTAGATAAGTTGGTAGAAGACTAGGATTGGAAAACTGGTTGTGTTGAATTTAGGTTTTGTTTGCAATTGCTGAACTGAAAATGCAAATAGAGTTATTGAAAATAATTAAGTATGAGTTAGGGCTAGAAATATGTACTGTCATGCATTGCTTAATGATGAGGCAAGTTCTGAGAACATAATTATTAGGTGATTTCATTACTATGAGGACCTCATAGAGTGTACTTACACAAACCTAGATGGCATGAGTAAATCACACCACATGGCCTTTTGATAGTCAAGAAACAACATAAAACCAACATGTGTGTGGCTGCTGGTGATATAACATAGGATACTGTTTTATAGTAAACTTTGTTTTCTTTTTTTAAGTAGAAGAAGTATATGCTAAAATATACATACAATATATATATGATAAATATAATAAATACATAACCAGTAATGTCGTCATTTATTATTATTAGTTATACACTGTACATAATTGTATGTGCTGAGCTTTTATAGGACCAGTAGTACAGTAGTTTTGTTTATACCAGAATCACTACAGACACATGAATAATACATTCCACTGTGACAATATGATAGCTATGGTGTCACTGGGTAATAGGAATTTTTCAGCTTCATTATAATTATATGTGACCACTGTCATATATGTGGTACACTATTAAGCAAAATGTCTTCATGCAGCATGTGGTTATATTGGGGAGTTATAATCATAAGGATCTTTTTTAACATAACTGGAAAAGATTACATAGGGAAGATATATATAAAGAGCAAAAAGAATCCTTGCCTCATAAAGGCACTCCAGCATTTATAGATTGGGCAATGCAATGGCTCCTACAAAGGATACTGAGAAAAAAATTAAAAAGATGAGATAGAAGGACATATCAAAGTAGTTTATAACCCCAAAGGAGGTGGGGTAGTCACCTGTGTGATGCTACTGAGAAGCTGAAGAATTTAAGGACTCAGAATAGACCATTGCTATAGCAAGATTAAGGCCTTTGGAAACCTAAATGTGAAATAGTGTTATTATTAATAATTAAAAAAGCATTATTAGAATTGATTATAAGAGAAAGGAAGATGGACTTCTAGAATGAGAACACAAAGGGCTCTGCTGAACTAGCCCTCTTTAAAGCTGGTGAAAAGTATAAGAAAGGAACCTAACCACAATAGCAAATAGCATCTATTAAGCAAAAGTCTTAAAAATTTAATTTGTTAAGAAAGGCTACAGTCCATAATATTTGAACCAAAGACTGTTCCCTCATTTCCCTTTCCAATTCAGTGAGATAAAGACTACTCTAGACTGCAGCCACCAAGAACATTGGGCTCCCTCTCTTCCCAGCTGCCAGCTGCAGGCTTTCTTCCTAAGAGGAGCAGGACCTCAGTGTTTATTCTCATGCCCTTAACTGCCTGTCACATAGGCTTACTCCAAGCTGAGTATGGTTAAAAAGTAGAAGTCCCTTGTTTTGCCCAGTCCCCATTCAAGGAATGGCTCCCTGCACACATAGTGAGCTGAAAATACAGGGGCCCCACTAGCCTATGCCTGGGCCTTTGAAGTTGTGATTTCCTGCCAGTAAATGCACAGTAAGAGCCACCGCCGCTTCCCCCGCCCCCCTTCCATCAAGTGTTCAGTTCCTGGATTGAGGAGGTTTCACTCAAAATTTAGCTTCCACTTTCTGCCTGGTCACCTTCAGAGCTTGGCATAGAGATTTTGCCTGGGGGAGAACCAGGCAGTAAAACAGCTCCTGATCTTTTCCCAAAGTAACTGTCTATAACAGCCTGGTAAAGTATAAGCCTAAGAGCACTCTCTAAAACCTGGGCAGTTGTAAAAGGCAATGGGGAGGTGATTTGTAGATCTAGTGAAGATACAGACTAAATTATAGATTAGCTAGTCTTCAGGAGAGTGCCAGGGAACAGGACAACTAGGAGTCCTCCTGGAATTAGAATGAATATCAACTATGACCTTAGAAACTGTTCTGTCAAAATAGCTACAGTTAAATTGTATTCATTTGTAGAGGAGTTTATGCCTACTGCATTGTTGAAAACTTAAGACAATCAATTAGTAGAGTTAAACATGAAGGTGTGTTCAGGAAAAGCAAGGTGAAGTCCCAGGGTGACTTCTCATACCCAAACCTATATCTCACTGAGAAAAAGTATCACAGGCTTAACACTATGGGAAAGAGAATTAAAATAATCCAGCAAATCACTAAATAAATAAACAAGTAGCAATAACAAGCCCCAAACCAGGAGATCAGTACCCAGAGTTGCTATAATATATTATCTAAATTGTCCAGTTTCCAATAAAAGATTATGGAGCATAAAGAAACATGAAAATTGACCTGCATATGAAAAATAAAACAAAAAACAAAACTCAAGGACACTGCCTGTGAGAGCAACTGGATGTTAGATTTAACAGAAAAAGATTTTGAAGTAGCTATTATAAAAGTGTTCAGAACTCAAGGAAAGCATGATTTAAAAGTGAGGAATATATGAGGACAACGTTGTATCACATAGAGGCTGCCAATAAGGAGAAATTATTTTTAAAAAATTAATGGAAATTATGGCATTGAAAAGCACAATAACTGAAATAAGAAACTGACCAGAGGAGGTCAACAATGGATTTGAACAGGCAGGAAAAAGAATTAGCTAACTCAAAGCTAGATCAATAGTTATTATGCAAACCACAAAAACAGAAAAAGAATGAAAAATAATAATAAACAGAGCTCAAAAAAGTGGGATATCTATTGCGATCTATGTGTAATGAGATTACCACAGGAGAGGAGAGAGAAAGGAGAAAGAAAAATATTCAAATAAATAATGACTGAAATCTTCCAAAATTTAATGAGAAGCAATAATCTACAGTGTTCAGAAAGCTCAGCAAACTCCAAGTTGGATTAATGAAAAAGATCTACAAACATCAGTGTAAAAATGTCTCTTGATATTAAGGGGTTTGCAAGAATGCTTAATAGGAGCAACTTACTTTTTTTTTTTTTTGATATTTGCATAGCTTAAGGGCAGATTCAGAGACTATTTTACTAAGAGCTTTGAAATGAAGGTGAATTGGAAAAATCAGGATGCCAATTGAGAGCATCTTTGAGTGGATGGTAAAATTCATAAGACCTGTTAGGCTGATGAAAAATCTGGTAGGAAAAAGTCACATATGTCCAATCACAATAAGGTCAAAGAATGTGTTCTTTAGAGTAAAATCTACCCTTATGGGAATGCAAAGCCTGACTCTTCTCTTTTTGAGTCATCTACTTTTTTTCTCTTTGATGTCATTTTGTACTATTCACTTGTCATCTACTTGTTCTGCTCCTCTGTTTGCCAGACATAGCCAGGTATGGATTGACCTTTGTCAGGACTTTGCACTTGCTGTTCTCTCATAGAAAGCTCTTCCCCGGAAAAATCTGAGTAACTTGCTACCTCTTTTCCTTTAGGTCTTTGCAGTAAACTTTTCCTTGCCACATCCTATCGAAAATTGAATGGGGGGTGGGGGGAGAAGACAAATCTATTCTCTGTCTTCCTTGCTTTATTTTTCCTGTAGCACTTATCACTATCATATTCCATATTGAACTCATTAAATGTATTTGTTTTTGTGTTTCTTTCTTGTGTAGAGGTATTCATACTTAATAGAAACTGTGCTCACTGCTATATTTCCTGCACCTATTAAATAAAGCTAAATATTATTAAGTAGAGACAATAATATTTGTGGGAAGAAGAGAGAAAAGGTGGGCTATATGAAAAGTTGTCCTCAGACTGGGACACCTTAAAAATAGAACAGTTCAAAATTTGGAAGTTCTTTAGTAAAGCTAAAATAAAGATCATTATAAATGTAAACTTTCACATACAAAACAGGTAATTCTTTCAAATACAGAACAGATTTTAGGAAAGTTACCTATATTGACATTGTAGTCAACAGGGATTCTGCAGCAGATTTGGAGAAAAGAGTGTTAACACATATTCAGGGGTCAGAATTTCTGCAGAATTGGAAAGAGGCTTCTAAAGGACAATAGATAATAGGAGAAGACATTTAAATAGATGACATATAATTCAGTAAGAGGAGTGCCTTGAACAGATTTAGATACTAGCTCAACCCTGCTTCCAAGTGATCTTTGCATCTTTATCTGTTAGAGAGATTATAAAATTTGCACTTCACCTGTCCATTTTTCCACTTGACTATAAAACATTCTTTCATATAGTTCTTCCCAGCACTTGTCAAAGTGCCTGGTGCATAGTATTCTCAGTAAATATGTGTTGAGTGAAATACTTATTGAATGAGAACGTATTAAGAGATAACGATGGAATTATGATGCAGGAGCCAAGAGCATTCTGACCTCTAGGCCTGTCAGTGGACCAGAGGGTGAGAAAGAGAGAAAGCCAGGTTTCATATACATGAAGAACAGGTCAGATATTGTCACTGTTAACATTTAAGATAAAGAGGAATTTGCTCTTTAAAAAAATTTTTTTGAAGAGCTGTTAGAAGGATCACAAATAGGAGATTTGAAAGTATCTTCAGTTTTCAATGAAAATATAATAGACTTGGATATTGTCAAAGGAAAGCTAACATCCAGTCATTTGGCTGCTAAATGAGAATGTAGAAATTGTTGGAGACTGGAAATGTAAGGAGGAAAGAAATGTGTGTAGTAGATTAATTTTAGTTTGTGAAGAATATTGTAAAATAAATTAGCTTAGAACTTCAATTGAGGTTATTTGTGTAATCATAGGACTTTCACAAATACTTTGCAGTTTGTCTTTGTTCTTTTTAGTAACACAAGAAGGGAAAACTGATAATAGTCTAGATATGTACCCTTTCCTCTCAGTGAACTTTATGGAAGATGATGACAGCTGTGAGTGAAAAGGGTTGAGCTAATGAGCAGGTCTCTGGAGGTTTGCGTCTCTTGTGTATGCTTGATACTCTATAAATAGGGCTTGGTAAGTAAAGGCATATTCTTCATTAGAATTAATAGATTCTTAAATATTATTATCTTAGTTTCAGTGATAGATAATAGTAGGTACTGCTACATATTATATTACATTTATAGCTGGGTCTAATGCATAAATTAAAATACTTATGTGATCCTTAGTAAACATTTAATCACAAACTATATTTATACAATTATGTATTTATTTGTTTGTTTATTTATTAGTACCAAGGATTGAACCCAGAGGTACTAACCACTAAGCCACATCCTCAACCCTTTTTATTTAATTTTTTATTCTGAAACAGGGTCTCTCTAAGTTGCTTAGAGCCTCACTAAGTTGCTGACGCTGTCTTTGATTTTGGGGTCCTCTAGCCTCAGCCTCCTCAGCCACTGGCATGGGCCACCATACCTGGCTATTTATATATATATTAAAAAAAATTTTCTTTCTTTTTGCTAATATAGCTACTCTTATAGTAGATATATTTAAAAGGTATTTATTGCCTGATAACACTAGCATTTAGTATTGCATAATTTAAACTAATTTTTTAAAAATTTCATTTTCCACAGTCCAGAAAAGGCTTTGAAAGACTCACTACAGCCCTATGAGGCTGCTTATCTCTCAAAATCCTTATCTCGACTCTTTGATCCTATCAACTTGGTTTTTCCTCCGAGTGGGCGTAATCCACCTTCCTCTGATGAACTTGATGGTATCATTAAAACTATAGCAAGGTATGTATTTTTTTTATAATGTCCTGCCTTAAGATGCCTGCCACATTTGTTATTGATGTAACATGGCAGTGCATTTGAATTTACCTCAAATTATTCAAGTAATTAGGTCTATAATTAAGAAGTCCTGCAGTGAATGAGTGTACACATAGTAAGTAGAGATTCCAATTAATGAAATTTATTCTAAAAATAGTCTATTATAATCTGTATCTTGCCAAAGTTGGAAAGTAGACCTAGCTTTTCCTATCATAGTAAATTCCTAATATCTCGTAGCAAAGTAAGAATAAAAATAATTTTACAAATTGAGAAACTAAAACATAACAGTTAGTGTTTTTTATCCTAAACCCAGAAAGTGCTTCATCGCAAAAACAGGGTTCTAATCCTCATTAGCCTACTTGTGTTTGCTATTTTAAGCTTTCTAAGTGAATGTGACAGCTTTTACAACTCTAAAAAGGGAAGGTATCCTAAGTGAGGTGCCACCTAATTGCTGGCAGGCAGTGTAATTATCCCTTAGCCTTTAGATGTGTGCATTTTAAAGTGATCCAGATTAGTTTGCAGTTGAAACTATCAGTTCCTGTCACTGCTTACAGGTTGTTTTGAGAATAAGCCTGTACATTTAAAATGGACATTTTAAGAAGGAAAACTAGTGGCTGGATATTATTGGACCCAAGTGTAGAACTGTCTCAGTTATTTTAGACTATAAATTTGAAGATGGTGATTCTGAGGAATGGGAGAATAAAACTAAAAAGCCACAGGTATTATACACATATCATCAGCTACAAACACACCTATAAGAGTCTAGATTGCCTAGCATCTTGGTCCTAAACCTCTTTGCTGTTATCTTAACTTGCTGGAGATTTGACTCTGTATTTTTTTTATCCTAAGGTCTGTTACCTGTTTAGGGTGCAGGTGATAAAAACACAGTCCTAGATTCAACTTGAGCTCATAAACCTATTTATGTAAACATTAAAGCAGCATCTCTCCTATGCCAGTTACATCTTGACAGTGGTGGTATAATAAAAAAATAATCAGGACCTTGAAGAAGCATACTGATGCCAGTGTTTAATACAATTTTAAAGTGAACATTAATAAAATTATGTCTCAGTACTATATGAGAGAGCACTTTTTGTCACACATAATATGCACTAATATTGTTCCAAACTCCTTCTGTTTCTTTAAGAAGATAATCTGGGAAGTATCAACATTCGGTCTACTTCAGAGATAATTGCTTTTCTAGCTTGCTTGTATATGGGTTTTCATGCAGTTTTTAACTTTTAGTATTCTTTTCATGGTCTTTGTAAAAATTTCACTATTTTTGGTTAGTCATGTTAGATGTCAAATTAATTAATTGTTAAAGATGAAAATAAACACAACAAGGAAATACTTAAAAGAATCCAAGTTTATAAAATTTCTAATTATAGCCATTATGCTTTTGATATGTTTTAAAAGCTGGTCTTTACAAAATAGCATGCATGGACATAATTTCTACAAAAACTGAATATCTTTATGTATCATGTGTAATTTATATTTTTAGACTATGTCCTTCCAAGGTCATCATTCCTATTCAAAAGCTGTCATTTCCTTGCAGATGTCTGTGATATGCAGTGCCTCTAATTGCACTTATCAGTATTTGCAAGAGTGCTGCTTTAAAAATCTGTACACAATTCACTCTGTTAATCACAGACTGAACCCACACATGATGTGCTTTTATTAATGGGAAACTGGTCATTAACAAAGCTATATCTCAAAGCACTTTTTCCTAATGCTGAATTTATGCGAGGTGGGGGAATAAAACAATGTACCACTTCTTGGAAACAATCAGCAAAATGTATAAAAAGAAACACTGCATTACTTATTGGGCTTATTAGGCTTATATGTTGTGCTTTACTTTGTTGATGAACATATTTTGCTAATATTAAAAATTGTTTTTGTTTTCTGCAGTGAACTAAATGTTGCTGCTGTTGATGCAAACCTCACATTAGCTGTGGCAAAAAATGTGGCAAAGACCATTCAGTTATATGGTGTAAAATCAGAGCAGCTTGTAAGTAGTTCCCTTTTCTGTCAGCTTTAATGATTTTGTTTAAAAGTACTAATTACATAATACTTGACTAAACATAACTAACATTGTAAAAAATGAAGTAATCTATTTTTGCCAATATCTGAGTTGTTTAATTTGGTTCTGTAATAATTTTTAAGATAGCTTGTTGACAAGTTGACTGAAATAATTTGCATAAAATGATCCTTGGTGGTAACTGTACTTAGAGCCTTCCTACTTGTAGTTCCAACGGAAGGCCAAATTTTGTTTGCTATAACACAGTACTGTTTTCTATTAAATTCTTCTTGTTGTCTTGACAAATAATTTAGAGGCATTTTTTTTAAAACTTTGTTTATTAAAAACCAGCCATAAAGAGAAATGGAAGTTCTTTGTAAGCAATTAGATGACTAATTTTTCTCTCAAACTTTGTTTATAGATGCCTTATAATAATATTCATTGCTTTAAAAAAACATGTTTTTTGTTATAAATAAAATTCAGTATTATATCTAGAAAAATTTAATCTGGTTACTGAAAATGTCAGGGAAAAACGCCCTTATGAGATGGTTTCACTAGAGGAAAGAATCAGCATATGTATAGGAAATATCTTGCATTTTGGTGGTGGCAGGGGTGGGATAGAGGTTAGGCGGTAATAATGGCAATATATTTGGTAGAATTATTGCAAAAGACTTTGAAAACAATCAAAATAATCTGAGAACAGTGACGCATGCCTATAATCCCAACAACTCAGGAGGCTGAGGCAAAGGATTACAAAATTAAAGCCAGCCTCAGGAATTTAGAACTTGCCTTACAATAAAATTAAAAAGGAACGTGTTGTATCTCAGTGGTAGAATACTCCTGAGTTCAGTCCTCAGTACCAAGAAGAAAAGAAGAAAAAAAAATCAAAACACATCAACTAACACACTTGAATTGATATTTTTGCTTAAATAGTCTGTGGCTCTAGGTTGCTTAGGCATATTTAATCTACAGTGATGAAGGTTGATGAAAAATCATTAAGTTTTTCATTTTTTTTAATAGAATTCTTACCCCCCCCAATTTTACTTTTCACCTTTCATTTTATTATATAAGGAAAGTCTTTATTGAATAAGATTACAAAAAAAAAATATATGTGCTTTATTTATTTATTTAGGTACTGGGGATTGAACCTAGGGGTGGCTTGCTTCTGACCTACATCCTTAGCCCTTTTTTAAAAAAAATTATTTTTTATTTTGAGAGAGGGTCTTGCTAAGTTGCTATGCCTTCACTAAGTTGCTGAGGCCGGCCTCAAACTTGAGATCCTCCTGTTTCAGTCTCAAGTGGCTGGGATGGAGCTGGGTGGCTGGGATTGAGCTAGGAATATGGCTCAGTAGTAGAACACTTGCCTATCATGCATGAGGCCCTGTATTGAGGCCCAGCACTGCAAAAAAGAAAGGATCAAGTGGCTGGAATTATATATGTGTACCATCATAGCTGGTATAATTTCATTACATTTTGTGTTGTTTAGTTCTTGGCTGTTAATAACACCATTCCTGCTACTCCTCTGTGTTTTAAAATTTGACATGTTTTGTTCTTTGATCTTTCCATATTCTTACTCTTAAATATTTTTTTGGTGGTACTGGGAATTGAATCCAGGGCGCAGAGCCTTCCCCATGCTAGGCAAGCATTCTTCCACTGAGTTACATCCCAGCCTTCATTATTCTTATTCTTTTAGAATAATTTCACTAAAAACAGTTAGAGGAAATAATCAAATACTAAGTATTTGGTTGAAGAAAGAAAGAAAACAGATTTTTAAGTAGAATAACAACTTGTATATAAATGGAAATGTTGACTCAAGATTTGGAATGAAAGCTAAATCTTTAAATAGGGGATTCCTTTTACAGTTGAAAAATTAAAGTCTCAAATATACCAGGTTGAAAAGTGACAGAAATCAGATTATTAATGGGACGTTTAGATGCTAAGATAAAGGAAATCTAGAAATTTAAAGATAGGTTTGCTTTCGAAGAGCGTGACTTGAAAATACAAGCTGAAATTAATTAATTAATTAATTTTTAGAGTTTTAAGGATATCAGTGACATGGAGAAATACTATATAACATTAAGTGGGAAAAGTATGATACAAAACTGTGTGTGTTTTAGTTAGCTTTGCATTGTAACACCTGAAATTTAGAATGCCCAGCTATCCAGGTTCCAAAATTTATTTTCCTAAGAATTAGAAGTTTCCTGCTGCCAAATACTTTAAAATACTTAATTATAGCTTTAATATCAGGAGAAAGGCTCATGAGAGGATTTTCAAACTGCTTTTAACATTGTGGGTATAGTAGAGTATACTATAAATCTATAAATCACCTGTAAAGTACATTTATATTCTTATAATAACAGATCAGAAATTATTTTTATCATTACATATATATTTTTCCCAAAACCTTTTCTGTTATTAATCATCAAAGACCAGTGTCATACAAACATAAATTTCTGTAAGAAGAAATCTTAAAATCCTTTCCTCCCTCCCTTCTTTATCCCTCCCTCCCTTCTTTATCCCTCCCTCCCTCCCTCCTTCCTTCCTTCCTTCCTTCCTTCCTTCCTTCCTTCCTTCTGTGGTGAATCTGAAGTGGTATCAGAGGGTAGGATAGACTCATCCCCCACCCCCTGGGTACCAGGGATTGAACTTAGGGGCACTTTAACCACTGAGCCACATTCCGAGCCCTATTTTGTATTTTATTTAGACACAAGATCTTACTGAGTTGCTTAGCACCTCACTTTTACTAAAGCTGGCTTTGAACTCAACAATCCTCCTGCCTCAGCCTCCTAGCCGCAGAGATAGATTTATTATTAAACACTGTATTCACGATAAGTCAGTCATGGATTGTGCAAATCCATTAACATATATTATCTACATATTTTGTGATTTGCTTATTCACTTTACAAAATAACAGAGATCTGTAACTACTATTTCAATACATGCATAATATATATTATATATATCATAGTTTATTAACTTCTGTGCTCTTAATATATAGTTAGATGATAATTTAGTGGTTTAATTTTTAGATAAGAAGGGTTTAACACTGAATTCTCATGTGTGAATTCTAAGCAATAGGATATACATGTATTTTTTAGAACGTGTCATGAATGTCAGCTTTCTAGGTGAATTTTTGTAAAAATTAAGAGCACTGGTTTTTGGACTCTCTCCATTTAAAAATTCTTATTCATTTGCCTTGACAGCAATTGGGAAGTTATAATCAATGTACTAAGTAGAATTTTGTGTTCAGAACACATAGTTATAGACATATAAACCATAGTGTTTTATGATTGAACTGAACAAATTATTTAATAGCAATGTATTGCTTATTTGTTTCTATAGTCTGAAATGTGCCTTACAGAAGAAAATAACACTAGACTTTATAATGGAAAGTTCAAATTTATGTTTTTCCTTGTCCTCAGTGTATTAAAAAGAAATTAAAATTTCACTATATAAGGGAACTGTTGGTGCACCTTTATAATTTATGGGAATGTAAGCTTTTTTGATAACAAAATTGTAGGTAAATAATAAGTATTCCTTTAAAAAGTGAATTATTACATATTTTTCAGCAGTAACTATTACCTTGTGATTTTAAGGAATCTAGAATCAGTGTAAATATCAAATGTTATGAACTATGAGAAAGTAAAATTGATACATAATTAGGTTGCAGACTGAAACAATAATAGGAGTGACTTTTTACAGAAGATTTCCATTTCAATACAAGTCAGTAGTTGTAGACACTAGGGTTTTGTTTTAAGGCCTTGTAAATATATACTTATTCTTTGTTTAATTTCATATGTAACTTGGAGACTTGGCATTCCCTTAATGGAAGAAAACTTGCATGTGTGTTATTTAAATACTCATGTAGAGACATATGAGTTCGATGTTTGTAGTTTTAAAAGAATTATTTAGTGGATATTTTAATGTCATCTACATGAATACCTCTTCACGTAATATGGTAATGACTTATGTTGTTCACATTCAAATAAATAAAAGATCAAAGGCAATACGAAAATCTTGGAATAGTTTTTATATTATATTTTTATGTTATAAAAATAAATTATATAAATAATAGTTTTTGTTATAATAGTTTTTACATTATTTATAAATAAAATATAAGTATTAATAAAATATAAATATGCACTTAGCTATAATACAAACATGCTGGAACCTTTGGGTTAACTACCCTCTTGATCCTTTAGCTAGCCCTCTTTCATACTCTGTTTTACATTAGACTTATTTTAGTTCCCTCCCTTTAAGATAGCTTTATGACTTGCGTCCTAGACACAAAGTAGCTTGATTTTCTGGAGGCTATTCCAGGTCAGTGGTAGATGTATTGTCAGGCTTGTCTAAAAGTCAGTAGGCTCTATTGATGACAGAGAGCAGTGCTACACAATGGTGATTCTCATCATAAAATACTTCCATGAGAAAGCAAAAAATTCAGAGTTTTCAGTTAAAAACTGTTAATGTCTATATTAGTTATCTGCTGCCACAGAATACTGTGTAACTAGCAGCCAGTTAGTATTTATTGATCACGCTTTGCTGGTCAGAAGGATTATAGCTATGTGGCTTTGCTGACCTTGGCTAAGTTTGCTCATATGCTGGCTGGCTGCTGATCTAGAGCCTTAACCATAATTAAGATTATGTTCTGTATGTTTATAATCCTACAGCCAGCTCTCCTGGGCTTGACCTTACAGTAAAGGCAGAGGCACAGGAGAGAAAGTATCCCCATTAAGTATGGTTCACCAAAACAGCTCAACCACAGTACCAAATTAAACAGCAAATAGAGATGCAAGGAAAGGTGAAGGATTGGGGCTAATTATGCCATCTATCACAAAGCCAAATTGGAATGTGGCAACTACCAAAAAAGAGAGCTTGTGAACTTTACTTTTTATTCCCAAAGTTAAATAATCTTGTTATTTGAATCCTAACCAACTTGTATTTGTTTTTGTGTCATTTGGCTACTAGCTTCAGACTCACAGAAGAGAAAAATTCATTGCTATAGTAATTTCATAATTTTGTTTTTTTTTGTTTTTTACTTAATGATTTTAATTCATGTTAATATTATATTTTTTAATTGAGTTTTTATTGTTGTTGTTGTTATTGAAGCTGTGGTCTTGCTCTGTTGCCTGGGCTGCCCTCCAGCTCCTGGGCTCAAGTGGTCCTCCTGCTTTTGCCTCCCAAGTAGCTGTATAGCTGGGACTACAGGCATACACCACTATGCCTGACTATTAGCCTTTGTCTGAACTACTAGGACTTCATTTAATGATACTGTATGTGTTGACCCCTTATCACATTCCTTAATTTTTGTTATTCCTGAACTTGTTTCATTACCACAACTAAATAATATTCAAAAAATATTTTCCATCATCTATTTTCCCTGCCTTTCTTATTAAAAATATTTCTATTAATTTTTTCCATTTTTCCAAAATTTGCAGTTTCTTTAGTCTATGAGTGAAATAAATCTTCCATACCCATCCTAGGAAATATAAGTGTTAGTTAAAGGCTTGAAAAAGAATTGAACAATTGGATCTTGCCCTGTAATTTTCCACTGCCATGTTAGCACTTGATGCAATCAAGATAATTTGATAAATAAGTTATTCAATTTTTCCAAGTGTTCTCATTGAGACAATTTGTCTGAATTGCCTAGTCAATTTTTCACAGGAAGTGGAAATCTTAACATTGTAGAGCTGTTACATCCCCCCCCTTCTTTATTTATTTGTTTGTGTGCTCATTTTTTCAGTTATTTGTTTGTTTGTTTTTGCACCAGAGATTGAACCCAGGGGTCTTAACCACTGAGCCACCTCCCCAGCACTTTTTATTTTTCATTTTGAGGCAGAGTCTAGTTAAGTTAGTACCTCACTAAGCTGCTGAGGAAGGCCTTGAACTTGGATCTTCCTGCCTCAGTCTTTCAAGTCTTACTGAGATTACAGGCATGTACCATCATACCTGGCTGTTACATCTTTTCAAGGATATTAGTGATCAAATAGAGCTTTTAATACTACCCGTTCCCAAGTATGGAATATGATTTAATTCCCTCATGGATAATTCAAAGTTATAACAAAGTATATTTCTGGAAGAAAAAGTTGTCAGCAGTTAGCCAAGATTAGGCTGTGCTTCACTATGAGTAGCCTCTACTACCCTAGCATAGCTGACACATAGATGCATATAACAATAAAGGTGTAGCCTACTCACAAATAAGGTCTAAAGAAAACTGCATTTACTAGATAAGGCTGCTATAGGTATGGACTTGCTACATGAGGCAAGATTGCCTTGCAAATGGAGCCAAGGCCTAACATGTTTTGGTTGAGCCTGCAGATATCTAGTACCAGTGTGACTAGATATCTCTGTTGCTAGCATTACCTAAGGCTCTGAATTGAGAATTACAATAGGAATGATGGGGAGGGATATATGAGTAAAGATGCCTCTATAAACCCCAGATATTAAGGACAAACTGACAGAGAACACAAGAAA
The DNA here is from genome assembly GCF_047511675.1 of Marmota flaviventris. Lineage (NCBI taxonomy): Eukaryota > Metazoa > Chordata > Mammalia > Rodentia > Sciuridae > Marmota > Marmota flaviventris. Next base: position 55,923,032 of record NC_092498.1, read on the forward strand.
TACTAGCTTTGAAGAAAAATTAGGATACAAAGTTAAATTCAGTATATTCAAATTTAAAAGTGGTTATTTACATCTTAAAAGATATTAATTGTCTTAGATTATAATTAACTTCATCAGACATAGCATACTTTTGGGCAACTGACTTTTATTCAGCTCACTAGTATGAAGTTGTGCCTATTTAGAGTTTTCTCAGATATAGCTGAACAATAATAAAATGGTGACATATAGAAAAATTCTCTCTGTGATAAGAACCAAGAAAATAATTTCTCCCTCTCTGGGAACCATATTTTTATCATTTTTCAATGTGTTAAGATATGAAGTGTTTAGTCTAGCATATCAGTGCATAGGTTTTATGGGATCTTTGAATCCCAGGAATTATAAATGTTATATGATGTGTAAATTTTTACCTGGGAAATTGCTGCAACAGATTTCAGAGAAGCCTGTGATGCCTGCTCTCACAATACCTGAAAAATATCTGGAAAATCCTCCTAAATATTTAGAAACTAAACAGCATACTTCTAAATGACTCATGGGTCAAAGAGAGGATTGGAAAAAAAAAAACTTTGTTAAGATACAATTTTGCGTACCATAAAATTCACACATTTGAAAAAAAAATTTAATTGTGATAAAATGCACATGTTACAGTTTACCACCTAGCCAGGTGTAGTAATACACATCAGTCCCAGATTCTCTGGAGACTGAGGTAGGAGGATTGCTGGAGCCCTTAAGTTTGTGGCCAGTCTGGGAAATATGGACCCTACTTAAAAAAAAAAAAAAAAAAATCCCCATCTCAATTGGTTTTAAGTGGAAAGTTAATATATTCACATTGTTATGTAACTTATGTGTTCTGGTTACCAACTTGTCTGAGTCCAGTGAGACAGAACATACTCATATGCAATATATTGTGTAGAATGAATTAATTACTTAGAGATAAACAGCAAGGGACAACTAAGCTTAGGATTCTTGGTAAACCAGTCCTCCAAGGATGAAGTCTCAATTGCATGTGTCCTACTTGCACCATGGATAAGGGCCTCTAAAGCATTTTATACCTCAGGGTCACTTGAAAAGATGGAAAATTTAAAAAAATATTTCGAACCACCTAAAAATGAAACATACCAACATTGATAGAATCTAGTTAACTCAGTAAGGTTCAGAGCATTAAATCCTCATATTGGGAAGAAAAAGGTCTTAACTTAATGATCTCATAATTTTTCACATTATGAATTAGAAAGGAAAGTAATCGGGAATGTAGCACAGTATAGCACTTGCCTAGCATGCATGGAGACCCTGAATTCAATTCCCAGGCCTTCCCCCACCAAAAAAAAAGAGAGAGAGCAAATTAAACCCATAACAGGTCAAAGGAGGGAAGTAATAAAATGAGAATAGAAATCAATCAAATTGAAAACACAAAACCAATAGAGAAGATCAATGAAACAAAAATCTTATTTTAGAATTGTAAATTAACTTCAGTGAAATTATTGTACTTAAAGTGTATAACCCCCCACACTATTTCTATTTATCATCTACAAACAGAAAATACAATTTGTTTTTGAAAATGCTTTAATGGCAGCAAAACATGAAAGTCTTAGGAATAATTTGACAAAATATGGGCGGGCTTCTACACTGAAAACTATACAATATTACTGAGAAAAATAAGAATTAGATAAGGGTTGGTGTATATCCTATTCATGCCTTAGATGATTCAATATTACAAAGATATCAATTCTTGTGAAATTAATATGTAGACTTGATGTAATTTCCATAAAAATCCTAACAGATTTTCTTTTACAGAAATTGATAAGGTGATTCTAAATTTACTATGGAAATGCAAAATATCAAGAATAACAAAGACACGTTTAAGAGGAACATTGTAGGAAGATTTGATATTCTAGCTAATAAATTTTATTTAAAGTATTAGTGCCAGTGTAGAGGGATAGAACATTGAAAGAGAAAATAGCCCCACACATAAGTAGTTACTTACTGTGTGACAATAATGGTACTGAAGAATAGTGGAGAAAGGGTATCTAGAAAGTCTCCTAGATATAATAAACTAATCTTAGGATAAAAACACTGAAAAAGGACACAGATTAGAAATTAAAATGTGGGAATGCCTTTTGTATTCTTCCTTAGTTTCTTCAAACAACCACCTTTCCACAGTTTAAATAGCCCAAAACTTCTAAAATAAATTTTGTAAAACTAAATATGTTATATGTCCTGGAAGTCTGGGGAAAATAAAGGAATAAAATGTATATGTAGAAGGGTATGTGTGCCAGAAGAAATTCTTTTCTGATTTCTAGGTTCTTTTGTTAATTCCAAACATATGTTAGAACTATCTTTGCTAAGAATTTGATTTAGTTGGGAGATTGAATTTCTAACTGTAATCATTCTAGTTGAACTTCAGAGATTAACAATAATGAAAAGTTTTGTGCTCTGAGAAATTCAGATCCCCTTACTTCATCTCTTATGCATCCAAATAACTTTTAAAAATTAGCAGGAGAAATATTTGTATGTACTGATTTGGAAAAGTCCAAGATGTATTGTTAGGTTAGAAAAAAAAATCAGAATAAACAGTAGTCCCACTTGTAAGTAAATTAAATATATAAATAAATGCTGTTTTATGCTTTTCCTTTTTTACCCCCTCCAGAAGGTCACATAAGAAACTATTAGTATATGACACTGTGGAGAATGAGACTTATGATATGGAGATTTTTTTGTGTGTGTGCCTTTTACTTGTGTTTCAGTTTTAAACTAGATGTAGGTTTTAGAGGAAGAAATAGCCAGGCATGGTGGGCTACTTGGGATGCCGAGGCCAGGAAGATGCAAATTCTAATCAAGTTTTGGCAACTTAACAAGACTGAGTTTCAATATAAAAAATGAAAAGGACTAGGGATGTAGCTCAGTGGTAAAGTGCCCTGGGTTCAATCCCCTTCCCCCTCAATACCACCAAAAAAAAAAAGAAAAGAAAAAGAAGAAATACTTTAATTAGTACCCAGAGAGGTTGATCATACTGAATGGGACTGAGAAATTAAGTACCAGTGGCTTACAAGCCAACAGGAGTCTGGTAGCTGATGAATTAATTTGCTTGGACTTTGGTTGTATCACCAGATCTTCCAGATTTGGGGACTACTTCTTCACCTTTCCCTACATGTCTGGATTCTTAGAAATTGACAGACTAAAGACTAACTGTTCTTGCTTTCCCAGAGTTCCTTGTGACCCAGTCTGTATTCCTGGAACTATGTGACTTTAACCCTCAATCATGCTAGCCCTTGCCTTTATTCTGAACAATAGGGAAAACTTTAATGATTAGAATTAGAAGGAGAAATCTAACTCAAAGAGGAAGTATTGAATGGAAGAATTAATATCCCAAAAAATTGACCAACATGTAGGTAAATCTAAGCTTTAATTTCTTAAAACAAAAACTAATAATGGCTGATATGGAACATAGAAATAGGGTTGAAATAAAATACAAGTCCACATTAAGGTGTCATGAATTTTAAAACTTCCTAAAATACTTTCAAAAACTTTTTATTCTTTTTAGTTATACATAACAGTAGAATGTATTTTGACATATTATACATACATGGAGTATAGTGTCCCATTCTTGTGGCTGTACATGATGTGCAGTTACACTGGTTCTATATTTATATATGAACATAGGAAAGTTATGTCCAATTTATTCTATTGACTACCCTTTCCTTCATTCCCCTTTGTCTAAAATATTTGTATTATTTAGAAGGATTATGAAGTCATAAGTACTTGAACTTAGGTTGATTGTTAATTTTTAACAATTTAATTATGACCTGAGATAATAAAAATAGAATGTATAACTTCTAACTAGTTTGGTGGCAAAAGGCATAAAAAGAAAACTATCAGTACAATAAAAGGCTGAAAAGAAGGCAGAATAAAAGAATAAAAGTAAAATGATATATAGAAAGTTCATAATAAGGTGGTAAAATAAGTCTAAATTCATCATGCATCGTATTAAATATAAACAACTGGCCACTGACATTCAGATAGAAACTATGAATAAATTTAGCTTTGTGGAACATACCTAAAATATAAGGACAAATAGGGGATGAAAGTAAATAAATGGAGAAATATATTTCAGACAAATATTAATCAGAAAAAGACTGACATAACTATATTACCATCAGATAAAACTGACCTTAAGGCAAAGACATTAGGGATTGGGGAAGGTCTCATGCTGAGAAAAGAAATAGTGTACTGAGAAGGCATAAGAATTATCATTGATATCAAAACCTCAAATTAATAATGTAAAAGTAGATACAATTACAGAGAGAAATTTACAAATCCTTTATAAAAATGGGAGGTTGTGATGGTGAGTGGGGTCATTCAGGCCACAGTAGAATGATAAATCTTTAGACCTATCCTCTTGAGACTTTCTTAGGCAGTTTTAGTAATGTATGGCAACCACAAACATGGTGTGACAAATATAATAGTGACATAGTTTGAAAAATAGATTTTTTTATATTTTTAGAGAAACAGTTGCTCTCAGGTAATTAACCTTTTTATTTTTTTTCTAAACATTGTTATTAAGATTGATTTCTGGATAAAACTTAATTAACTTGGAGTTCAGTAATACGCTTTATAGTTTTGACTTAAATTGAAATTTATTTATATATAAAGTAATAATTGCTGGATGTGATTGTACATACATGAAATCCCAGCTACTCAACAGGCTACACAGGAGTATTGCTTAAGCCTAGAAGTTTGAGACTGACTGAGCAACATAGGGTGATCTCCATCGCACATATGAACTTGCGCGCACACTTTTCTCTCTCTCTCTCTCTCTTTCTACCCCCACCCCCCAGAGATTGAACCCAGAAGTACCTAACCACTTAGCCATAGTCCCAGCCCCCCCCCACCCTTTTTTTTTTTTTTTGAGACAAGGTCTTGCTAAGTTGCTTAGGACCTTGCTTAGTTGCTGAGGCTGACCTCAAACTTATAATCCTCCTGCCTCAGCCGCCCAAGCCACTGGGGTTATAGGTGTGCACTGCCATACCCAGCCCCATCTCTTTATAAAAAAGGAATAATGCATGCTACAAAATTGTGTTGATTAATGTAGGCCTTAATAATAAGATATAATGATTTTAAGTGTTTAGTAGCAATGAGAGTAACAAACTTTCTTATCCTTTGAAAGTTCTATAGTTTGAAATTTAACCTGTATTATACTCAAGTTACTATAAACCACAGGTCTTGTTCTCTGTATTTTTTGTTGATTTATAAATTAATAGCCTTCATTATTCAAAAATGGGGAAAACTCTATATATCTCGTGGTAAATAGTTCTTATTCAAAGAAATAAAAATATGCAGACTTGTGACTGTAATTAACAAGGCCAACATTAAAAAGCCTGTGACTGGTCATGAGTAGGTGGTAAATCCATGGGCTGTATCAAAACTTAAGGGTATTGGAAGGAAAATAAAGTCAAAGCTTTTAGGGGGGGAGTATCATATTAAATGATCTGTTTTTAGGAAGTTGTTTGCTTCCCCACCCAGCATTAGTGCCAGGTGGAAATTTTCACTTGAAGGACAGGAACCTGGAGATGTAAAGGAAGTTAAAGAGAAAGATAGGTTGTTAGAATATCTCATAGCAGCAGGTTGTCTGAGCAGAAAGCTGTATTTCATTCCTGTGTGCTATTCTTGCTCATCTCTTATGTAAAAACAAGATTTAAATTTGCTTCCTGATTCTTTTTTATATGTTAACTGTTCAAAAGGGAAATGTTTCAAGTGTTTTCTTTTTGAAAATGGATTTATTAAGGGTTTAGTCCAACATCAGGATATAACATTAATGCTGAATCTGTTCTATGCTTAAGTATACCTGTCTTTACTTTTTAAATAGCTGTGTCGTAACACTTTTTTTTAATCTAGTAGTCAAATATTTGATAAATTTAGCGGTCTATAATATAGCTAAGAACTAGGAAGGAAAGGAAAATATCTTTTGAATGGCTAGACTTGATATCATAATGTCTGTATACAAAAGCACACACTTAACTCCAGGAAAGTCTCCTCGCTTTAATGTGGTTAGTTCTCTAGTTGTATACTTTAAGACATATTAGACTAAGATGAAGGGAGAGTATCAACAAGAGGTCAATAAAGAAAAGGCTTACAAATTAGAAATAGGGGAAGGAGAAGCAAACTTTAAAAGATTGTTACCTGTAGCCATTAAATGATTGAAAGGGCAAGCAGCTATACATACTCTACTCAGTTCTAGTAAGTCATTTTTAAACAGAAGAGGTGTAATTCTCAAAAGTACTGCTCACTCTAACAGTAGTCAACATCTACAATGGTTAACTTAAGTAGAATTTGCCTTTATAAGATACAGTGAAACATAAACTATCGTGTGACATAATTGTAGAAAGGTTTCCTTGAAAATAGTTTTTGATGGTTTTAGCACCCAAGCAAACTAGTTTCATTCAAGGTGGGTTAAGTCGATTGCCCAGGGAAATGAGGAATTGCTATGTAAATCTATGAAATTGTCCCTTGCTGTCCATCTTCAGAAACACATCCTAAATCTGGACTCCAAATGTAATACAATTTCTGATGTTTTACCAGTTATGTTTAATATTAGAAATATTTGATAATTTAATTGTAAGTACATGTATCTAAACATTATTTCTATTTTTATAGGATAATTGACATTATAATAAATCAAGTTATATTTAATAATAATTCTTATCTTATATTCTAATCTAAACCAGAAATCTATGAAGAAAACATTTGGTGCATAAACATAAATAAAAATCAGTTATTTTCATCAGTGTCACGGATGATTGATTGAAACGTACCTTAAAGAGATTTACTTTTTCCTAACAGTTTTGGAGTAACCAAAGCATTTTTTGCTTGTTTGTTTTAAATCTTTATGGGATGGAAATTGTATACTTTAGAATTTTATAACCAACAAAATTATCTTGTATAATATTTTCTAAGTCTCTGAAACAACTGAACTTTTAGGTACTTGGTGGAATTCCAAAGTGCCTTTTACTGCTATTTTACTATTTTCTTCTTTATGTGATGCTTCATACTGTTTCTCAACATTTTTACTTTATTTCTTTTCACTCTTTTACAAGATAGATAATTTTTTTTTTTTTTTTTTTTTTTTTACTATTAACACTATAACAAAACATCTACCACTCTTCTTTGTTCTATCAGGTGAATTGCCTAATATACCCAATGATTCCCTTATTCTTTGGTTTTCTTTATGCATATAATTTTCTGTATTATTTTCTTAGGATACATTTACAATGGAGGAATATATAAAGAAACAGCAGTTTTGAAGTGCTTGGAATTTATTCCCCTTATGATTTCCTGATCTAGAATAACCATAGACTATGCCTGCATTCTACCAAATTTGGGATACACACACACACAATGTACGCACAAAAATGTGATGTATTATTATTGTTGTTCTTTTAAAGAAAAGCAGAAAGAGTAATACATGGCTCTCATGTTATCATTCCCATGCATGTCGAAGAGAACTATGAGTTGTGGCCTGCTATGCCTTCTCACCACAACAATCTGGGAAGTGACTAGAGATCTCTTGGATTTGACCCTAGAGATGGAATCTATGAGTAATCCCAGATTTATCTCATATCAGTACTTTGGACATATGCTATATGTCTAAAAGTTTAATGTAGGGGAAGTAATGCTAGAATAAGAATTGACAACACTAGGGCTAATAATCCACCTAGTAGGAATAGATTATAAAGTTGCATAGGCAAATAGGAAATATTATTCTGGTTTAATGTGTTGCATTGTGCTTAGGGGATTTACAGGTATATAGTTGTCTGAGTCTTCTAATAGGTCTGAGGAGAATAAAACTAAGACTAATATAAAAATAAGGAGTATCAAGCCTAGGTATCTTCAATTGTATAGTAGGGGTGAAAAGGGATTTTTTTAAAAATATTTTTTTAGTTGTAGATGGACACAACACCTTATTTGTTTATTTTATTTGTTTATTTTTATGTGGTGCTGGAAACGAACCCAGTAGTGAGAAGGTATTTTAATGAGATGCTGTAGATCAGGGATTACTAATAGTGTTAATGGGCCAAGCTATATGGGCAATGACCAAACAGCCCAGGTCATGTAAGAAATGCTTCTCCCATGGGAAAGCCCCGCCTCTGTACTCCTCAATAGTTGCTTAGCATAGCATGTTTGGCAACACAAAATGGCAATTTTTATACAATGTAAAAGTGTTCTCCCTCTGGTCCCCATTTTTCTTGGACAATGTACCCTTTCAGAGATTGATTGTCTAGATGTTAGTAACCATTCTTTTTTATTTTTAAGTTGTAGGTGGACACAGTAACCTTTATTTTATTTATTTACATGTGGTGTTGAGGATCAAACCCAGGGCCTCACACATGCTAGGTGAGCACTGTACCACTAAGCCACAACCCCAGCCCACTATTCTTTAACTTGTACTCAACTAGGGACGTTTTGGCTGACTCCTCTTTCTGCTTATGATTTTAGATCTCATGACATTGTTTTTGAATCATAGCGACAACTACTTCTGATTAATATGGTTTGGACTATAAAAGGTGTACTCAAACCCTGCAAGGGGGTCAAAGGGTGTAGACTTGCCTTGCTCCTTGGCCTACCAGCTGGTGGATCTGAACCACTGGCTAGTGAATAAAGGTTCTGTCTCCTGCTCTAAGATTGACTTGGTGATTTATTGCAATTTCACCTTACCAATAGAAGTCATCTTCTGGGTCAAATCTAAGAGATCTCTAGTCACATTTTGAAGTGCTGTGTTAAGATACCATGGCACAGTTGATTTTTGATGTTTTCTGCATCTTTGAGAGGGAGGAGTGATAATTTAGGAGTTATGCATTTTCTCTTTCTGCTTTTCATTAAAAGTATAGCAGCAACATGGTGGCGGGGGTGTGGCTCAGCGGAAGAGTACTTGCTTCCCATGTGGGAGGCACTGGGTTCAATCCTCAGCACCACATAAAAGTAAATAAACAAAGATACTGCGTCCATGTATAACTAAGAAATATTGTTTAAAAAAGAATAACAGCAACAATAATAGCCTTTCTCTGTGTACATTTTTTTTGCTGTCAATCCTAAAATTGAATAAAAAGCATATATTAGATCAAAAGAATTCATCTTAATAGAAGTTTCATATTAAAATTTAATTTGGCAGTTATAAAAACATGTTTGCTACTTTTGGAAAAATAAGCATAAAAATTCATCAGAACTTTATTTAAAGTTTTTCTTAATATCTGATTTGAGTATAAAAATGTTTACTTATTTTTATTCAGAAAAGCATTGTAGATTTGTATATATTTCACATTGTTCTGCTTCTCTAAATCTATGAAATTCTAATAGATTTTTTTCTTGAGTATTTTATGTGTACTTGCAGGGAAATAATCAGGATTATGAATAAATTCATGTGAAAAGGAGTTATCCTGTAGTCTTTCCATTCCCTTAACAGTAATGGAAATAAAAGATATATAGACCACCAGAAGTATTTCCATAATATCTGGAAAGTAGTTTACACTTTTGTAATTCAAAACTGATCTATGATGTGTTTTCTTGTTTTTGTTCTTAGACATTTTTATGAGTCAGCTTTATAACATCCCAGAAGTAGTTTTCAGGAGATTTTTTTGTATAGAAACTTAGAGCTATCATCCAGCTCATTCCATGTATTATCAGTTTTCTTGTACTTTGAAACTTCAAGGTTGGTGATTAGAGAGAGATCTTGGTCATTAGTCCGAAAAATAACAATTATATAAAAACATTATTCATATTAACTATGTGGCTTTTCATTGTCTCAGGAATTCAGGCTCATCACTTGTTTCTCAAACATCAGATTTACCTGCTATTCCTAGTGAGCAGATGTACAGAATTTGAATTTCTAAAAAATATTTTATTCAGATACATAAATTTAAAAGGGAATAATATATTTTTATTTGTATGTAGGAACCATTTTAATTGTTATTAATGGATTTGTTTAGCTTTTGGATTCCCTCTCATTCTGTGTGTGTGTGTGTGTGTGTGTGTGTCAGTGTGTGTGTGTGTGTGTGTATGAGAGAGAGAGAGAGAGAGAGAGAGAGAGAGAGAGAACGCACACGCGTGCGCTTTAAAACTCAAATGCAATTCTTCTGATTTCTGACATCCTTCCAGGCTGTATTGGAATTATATAATGTGATTTAATCATACGTACATTTATCCTGTTTTAGAATATGGAATCTCCCACTTTTCCAGTCTCCCATTTCCCAGTGCTTTATAGCCAAAGCTGTATGCACTTTGGTGTAATTTCATTCATCTCAAATAAATTGAACTTTGAAAAAGCAACTGTTACTCTGGTCCTCCATGCATTCAGCAGATAAATAAAGAATATTTGCTACTTTACAACACTTTGCAAAACATGTCCGTGAACTAGGAAAAAGTGAATTTTAAGGAGTTCAAATGCAGGAAATGGCTGGAGACAATAAAAGTTAAAATTACTGAAGATGAGTGGAAGATTCTAAAGTAGTGAAAGTGCTTATTCTGTGCAAGATGCTTTGTTACCACAGCTCAAATGGAGCAAAACCCACTGTAACTTTAGGGACAACTTCACCCTCATTTGATTCTGATCCCCACTCCTAGTTTATACCTATGGTCCCACCCTTGCTGGAAGCATGGGTGGTAGGGAAAAGAACCCAAGCAAAGGATAAGTGAGTAGAAAATAAAAATAACACGGAATTGTCCTGCAGATAAAAATTATAATACATTATATTGCTAAGGCATTTTGTACTTTGCACAGTATACTCTTATTTAAACTTTATCATCAGTTCCATGTTATAGTTAAAGAAATTGAAGGTACAATACACTTGGCTAGCAAGCAACAGAAACAAGTCTCTTTAAACTTCTAAGTATGGTATTCCTTTTACTGTAGAACAATAGGAAAACTCCATCCAGTGGAATAGCAATAGCATAAAAGAGAGCAAATGTATAAATACCAGAAACATTATGCTGAGTGAAAGAAGTTTTACATGCATTAACAAGAACTTGATATGAAGTTATAGAATCACCAAACTAACAGTGGGGTGAAGTCAAGGGGAACATTTATAGTGGTATTTGCAAGTTATTTTGAGATGTATGAAAAATATAAAAAAGAGCCAAGTGTGGTGGTACATGCCTATAATCCCAGTAACCAGGGGCTGAAACAAGAGGATTACAAGTTAGGCTAGCCTGGGCAACTTAGCAAGATCGTGTTTCAAAATTAAAAATAGAAGGGGGTATAGTTTGGTAGTAGAATTTCCCTGTGTTCAAAAACCTCTGTACCCTAGAAATAAATAAAAATAAAACTTATAAAGTAAGTTTTATAAAAGATTAATTGTGAAATCTGGATTTTCAATGAATGTTCATTTTATACTTTTTTAAACCTTTATTTATTTGAATGTGTTCACAATAAAAATATTAGAAAAATAAATTATATATTTTATTGTTTATAAAAACACATGAGAGCTGGATGCAGTGGCACATGCCTGTAATTCCAGCGGCTGGGGAGGCTAAGGCAGGAGGTTGCAAGTTCAAAGCCAGCCTCAGCAATTTAGTGAGGTCCTAATCAATTTAAAATACCCTGTCTCAAAATAAAAAATTAAAAAAGGTCTAGAAATGGGGCTCAGTGGTTGAGTGCCCCTGGGATCAATCCTTGTTACCAAAATAAATAAATAAAACCACATGAGAAAAAATTTTTACTTTTCAAGAAGGAAAACAATGACAACCAGATTGTCTGTGAAACTTTGCCTCTGGAATGCTGTAAAAATTTTGTTGTTATTGTTGTTTTTCCTGTATTGACTCTGAATGAAGCCCCACCTCAAGCCAAGGTTAGTTTATATTTTCGGTATTCTTTCCATCCTGTTTACAAAGCACTAGGACTTTAACTTTTTTTGAAATAATAGAACATGCTGTATTAATTTTGTTTCCTTTTTGATGGGGTTCCTAGAATGGTATAGAATGGGAATGTTGTAGAGATGGTATATCTAGATTTCAGCAAAATAATTGAATATTTCATATTAGCTTGTGGACAGGAGGGAAATCTGCAAACAAGACTAGTATAGTTAAGTGGCTTTGCCAAGTGATTTACTCACTGTGTAAAAGGACTGATTAATGGTTGATTTTCATCATGAAATGAAAAGAAGTGTGTCTTCAGCTTTGTCTTATGCACCAATTTTATCAGTGACCTTGATAGGAAGGTAAATGCTTTGTTTAAAACATGTGCAGATTACAAAACTGGATGGGGCATAGAATATAGTTATTGATAGAATACGTATCATTAACAGTAATGCCAGGATGAATTAAAGCCAAAACAAAAGGTTGCCTATGTGAAACAGTATAAATTTGTATACCTACTATCAGAAAACTGAACTATTTAAACTCAAATGGAGTAAATATTGCACTTGATGTAAATTGATATGGGATTGTTGTCTGACTCTAACCCTCATTTTAAATAGTAACTCTTAAGTACAAAATTACCAAAATAGCTGTAGGCTTTAATAATAAAAGCCTAGGGTCTGAAATGTGGGATTTGCTGATAAATTACATAATGGCATGTAAGGAAAAAAAGTCAAGGATGAATACACTACATTGGCCCAAGATGCTGAAAGTAGTAGATGCCATTTACTGAAATAGATAAAACTGTGTTGGATGAATCTGGTGGATGAAGGAAGTTAGGAATCAAGAGCTAGGCTTTGGGCAACTGTGAAGTATTAGTAAAGGGTTTGAGTAAGCACTGAGATGTGTGCATCTGGGATTCACAGGAGAAGTGAATACTAAATCTTCAGTATATTCCATTGGTTCTCCAGCAGGGGTGTTTTTCTGTCCATTTCCCCTTTTCCCCAAGGATATTCTCCAATTTCTGCAAACATTCTTGATTGTCACCTGTGTGTGTGTGTAGGTGCTACTGGGATCTAGTGGCTGAATGCCAAGGATTTGCTACATATCCTACAGTGCTTAACAGCCCTTCACAACAAATAATTATCAGGTCTAGAATGTCAGCAGTGCTCAATTTTGTGTATTTAAAACAATCCATTTTGGGAGAAGATTTAGATAGAAAAGAAAACAGATAGGGTCAATGAGGAGGAACCAGTAAAGAGAAGTAAACATGTAAGGAATGGCCCAGTGGGTAGGAAGAACTGTAAGTTTGATAATCGGTAGCCAACTGAAAAATGTTTGAAGAAGAGAAACTGATCAATTGTGTCAGGCTGCTGATAGGTATATATGGAAGAACACCAACTTTTTCATTGTGAAAGTCTTTTGATTTTGACAGGAGCTGCTTTGGAAAATGGAGACAGTAGCCTGAATGGAATGATTTTAAGAGATGATGGGAGGAAAGGGAATGGAAACAACTTTTGAGTTTTTCTAGAAAGAACAACTGCTAAATGCTGATGGGAATTTTTTATTGGGAAAAGAGAAAATGATGATCCAGCAGAGGAAGGACATAATTTTAGGAGCAATAATTGTTTTGAGGGATACGTCTGGTATAATGTAAAATTATTGACTATAAGATCCAACATGGCGGTGGGCGGAGAGGCAGCCCTTTCAGTACCCCCTCAGTGATGGGGTCAGAGAGACGCATAGATACACTTAGATTCTACCTGCGGAGAATCTCCTAGCAAAATTCCACTGAAGAGAGACCGGCCGGGAGTTACTAGGATTTTTGGAAGTGACAGTTTGCCCCAGACGAGTGAATCCCCACCACAAGACGCAGAGGTCCAGACCCGCCAGCCGCTGTCCGCGCGCCGCGGCACGGCCGCCCGCCCGCAGTCACTGTGACTGGGTGGCTAGCCTCCGAGACGCAGCTTGGCAGGAAGAGGTCTTTAGCCAAGCCTTCATGAAATAGTGAGCCGGGAGCTGAGGCCAACCGGGGACGGACCAGTCCCACCCCTCCCTTCAGACACTCCGGTAAGGAGCCTGGGTCCCGCCATAGCAGAGAAGTGACGTCACCAAAGTTCGGCCGACGGAATTCCTTCCCAGCGGAATCCACTTTAGCAGGTGTGTGACTCCCACCCCATCCAGATACAAGCAGCCAGGAAACCTCAGGGATCTCTCCGGGGGCGTGTCTGGAAGGAAGCAGAGGGGATTCCTGACCCCCAACCCCCCCATATCACCAGCAGCGACTCCCAAGGTCTTAGCCGCCAGTTTACCACAACACTGGGACTTAAATGGGATGTGCAGTGGGGCTGCAAGTGTAACTAGATCTTTGGGGAACCGCTTCCGGTGAACAGGACCTGGCTGGCCGGCTGACAGGAGGAAGGGGGGGAGGGGCCGTAGAAGTGAAACGGCTCTGGACTGACAAGATTGAGAGACTCCCAGGAGCCGCCTTACAGGGATTGCTATAGGCACATAGAGGGCAGAAGCTCGGCTCGGAGGGCACAGCTCAGCCTACTGGAAGAGAAGAAAATGGATCTCTAAGACTTCAATTTTTTTTTCTTCTCTCTCTGTTCTTTTCTCCCCTTTTCCTTCTTTCTTTCTTTCCGATTTCAAGTTTTATTGTTCTTTTCATTCTCCTCTAATCTATCTATCTCTCTCCTTCTTTCTTTTTAAGAGCACCTTCCTTCCCCTACTCCCCAACTTTTATCCCAAGCATTACGTCTTCTATTACATGTAATTGTCTAAATGCAAATAGGTGAATGTTTCGAGGCTGTCTATAGGGCTCCTAAATACCTAGCTACTACCAACACCCTGATCCAATCGCCTGTTAGTATCCCCCTTCAGTAGAGCAATCTTCTAAAGTAGCCAAGACATACTAACCCTCATACCATCATAGCACGTAACCTAAACATAAAGTCCTAAGAACAAACAACAAATCACTATATGCATAAAGAACCCAGAAGCCTTTTATGAATTGAATGAATCAGCTTTAAAGTACAATAAAGCCCAACATTTCTAGGCATAATCTCCCACCACAAAGGAGAGACAACAGAGATATACAAAACCAAAACAAATTTATAGGAGAAAGCAGTTACACAGCAGTCAAACAGAGCTGGAAAATAACGTGAACAACATGAAAAAACAAGGGAAAAAAGGATTACAAACAATGCAGGACAACTGAAATCTACAGGAGGACCTAGAAGCATCAGAAACATGGACAGGGAAAGAACTCAAGGCATACCTAACTCAGATGGAACAGAATATTAGAGAAGACATGAGACAGCAAATCAAAGCAATGAAAGTATATTTTGAAAACAAATTAAACAAACAAATTCAAACTGCAAAGAATGAGCTTTACCAAGAGATAGAGATTTAAAAAAAAAAAAACAAACAGTAATCCTAGAAATACAGGAAACCATAAACCAAATTAAAAACTCTAACGAGAATATTACAAATAGACTAGATCAAGTAGAAGTCAGAACATCAGATAATGAAGACAAAGTTTATCAACTTGAAAAGAATATAGTCAACACAGAAAGGATGCTTAAATCTCACAAGCAATCTATCCAAGAGATATGGGATGTCATAAAAAAACCAAACTTGAGAGTCATTGGGAGAGAGGAAGGTATAGAGGTTCAAACCAAAGAAATGGATAACCTATTAAATGAAATAATCCTAGAAAACTTCCCAGACATGAAAGATGGAATGGATTGCCAAATCCTGGAAGCCTACAGGACCCCAAACATTCAAAACCGTAATAGACCAACTCCAAGACATATAATTATGAAGATAGCCAACATACAGAACAAGGAGAGAATATTAAAAGCTACGAGAGAAAGGAGGCAGATTACATTCAGGGGTAAACCAATTACGTTAACGAGTGATTTTTTCATCACAGACTTTGAAAGCGAGAAGATCCTGGAACAACGTATTTCAAACGCTGAAAAATAATGGATTCCAACCAAGAATACTGTATCCAGCAAAATTAAGCTTCAGATTTGACAATGAAATTAAAATATTTCATGATAAACAAAAGCTAAAAGAATTCGCAGCCAGAAAACCAGCACTACAAAGCATTTTGAGCAAAATACTACATGAAGAGGAATTGAAAAATAGCGCCCAAAACTAACAGTGGGCGGTATCTCAGTAAAGGGGGAGAAAAATAACCAAAGAGGAAAAACTAGCCAAACTAAAATAAATAAATAAATAAACATGACTGGAAGTACAAACCATATTTCAATTGTAACCTTAAATGTTAATGGCTTAAATTCACCAATCAAGAGACATAGGCTAGTAACCTGGATTAAAAAAACAAATCCAACAATATGCTGCCTTCAGGAGACTCATATGATAGGAAAAGACATACACATGCTGAAGGTGAAAGGCTGGGAAAAATCATACCACTCACATGGCCCTCGGAAGCAAGCAGGAGTGGCCATACTCATATCGAATAAAATCAACTTCAAACCTAAGTTAATCAAAATGGATGAAGAAGGACACTATATACTGTTAAAAGGAACCATCCACCAACAAGACATAACAATTATCAATTTGTATGCACCAAACAATGGTGCTGCAACGTTCATAAAACAAACTCTCCTCAAGTTCAAGAGTCAAATAGACCACAACACAATAATTATGGGTGACTTCAACACACCGCTCTCGCCATTAGACAGATCCTCTAGACAAAAGCTGAATAAAGAAACTATAGAACTCAATAACGCAATCAATAATCTAGACTTAACCGACATATATAGAATATATCAACCATCATCAAGTGGATACACGTTCTTCTCAGCAGCACATGGATCCTACTCAAAGATAGACCATATATCATACCATAGGGCAACTCTCAGTAAATATAAAGGTGTGGAGATAATACCATACACCATATCTGATCATAATGGAATGAAACTGGAAATTAATGATAATAGAAGGAAGGAAAAATCCTGCATCACCTGGAAAATGAACAATATGTTACTGAGTGATCAGTGGGTTACAGAAGACATAAAGGAGGAAATAAAAACAATTCTTAGAGATAAACGACAATACAGACACAACATACCGGAATCTATGGGACACAATGAAAGCAGTTTTAAGAGGGAAATTCATTTGCTGGAGTTCATTCCTCAAAAAAAGAAAAAAAAAACAGCAAATAAATGACTCACACTACATCTTAAAACCCTAGAAAAGGAAGAGCAAAACAACAGCAAATGTAGTAGAAGACAAGAAATAATTAAAATCAGAGCGGAAATCAATGAAATTGAAACAAAAAAAAAAAACCATTGAAAAAATTGATAAAACTAAAAGTTGGTTCTTTGAAAAAATAAATAAGATCAACAGACCCTTAGCCATGCTAACGAAGAGGAGAGAGAACTCAAATTACTAACATACAGGATGAAAAAGGCAGTATCACAACAGACACTACAGAAATACAGAAGATAATTAGAAAGTCTTTTGAAACCCTATATTCCAATAAAATAGAAGATAGTGAAGATATCGATAAATTTCTTAAGTCATATGATCTGCCCAGATTGAGTCAGGAAGACACACACAATTTAAACAGACCAGTAACAAAGGAAGAAATAAGAATAATAAATCAAAAGACTACCAACCAAGAAAAGCCCTGGACCGGATGGGTATACAGCAGAGTTTTACAAAACCTTCAAAGAAGATTTAATACCAATACTTTTCAAGCTATTTCAAGAAATAGAAAAAGAAGGAGCTCTTCCAAATTCATTCTATGAGGCCCAAATCACCCTGATCCCGAAACCAGACAAAAACACTTCAAAGAAAGAAAACTACAGACCAATATCTCTAATGAACTTAGATGCAAAAATTCTCAATAAAATCTTGGCGAATCGAATACAAAAGCATATCAAAAAAAATTGTGCACCATGATCAAGTAGGATTCATCCCTGGGATGCAAGGCTGGTTCAATATACGGAAATCAATAAATGTTATTCACCACATCAATAGACTTAAAGATAAGAACCATACGATCATCTCGATAGATGCAGAAAAAGCATTCGACAAAGTACAGCATCCCTTTATATTCAAAACACTAGAAAAACTAGGGATAACAGGAACTTACCTCAACATTGTAAAAGCTATATATGCTAAGCCTCAGGCTAGCATCATTCTAAATGGAGAAAAACTGAAGGCATTCCCTCTACAATCTGGAACAAGACAGGGATGCCCTCTCTCACCACTTCTATTCAATTTAGTTCTTGAAATACTAGCCAGAGCAATTAGACAGATAAAAGAAATTAAAGGCATAAAAATAGGAAAAGAAGAACTTAAATTATCACTATTTTCAGATGATATGATAATATATCTAACAGACCCAAAAGGGTCTACAAAGAAACTGCTAGAGTTAATAAATGAATTCATCAAAGTGGCAGGATATAAAATCAACACGCATAAATCAAAGGCATTCCTGTATATCAGCAACAAAACTTCTGAAATGGAAATGAGGAAAACCACTCCATTCACAATATCCGCAAAAAAAATAAAATACTTGGGAATCAACCTAACAAAAGAGGTGAAAGATTTATACAGTGAAAACTACAGAACCCCAAAGAGAGAGATAGAAGAAGATCTTAGAAGATGGAAAAATTTACCCTGTTCATGGATAGGCAGAACTAACATCATCAAAATTGGGATATTACCCAAAGTTCTCTATAGGTTTAATGCGATGCCAATCAAAATCCCAATGGCATTTCTTGTAGAAATAGATAAAGCAATCATGAAATTCATATGGAAAAACAAAAGACCCAGAATAGCAAAAGCAATTCTAAGCAGGAAGTGTGAATCTGGAGGTATAGCGATACCAGATTTCAAACTGTACTACAGAGCAATAGTAACAAATACAGCATGGCACTGGTACCAAAACAGGCAGGTGGACCAATGGTACAGAATAGAGGACACAGAGACCAATCCACAAAATTACAACTTTCTTATATTTGATAAAGGGGCTAAAAGCATGCAATGGAGGAAGGATAGCATCTTCAACAAATGGTGCTGGGAAAACTGGAAATCCATATGCAACAAAATGAAGCTGAACCCCTTTCTCTCACCATGCACAAAAGTTAACTCAAAATGGATCAAAGAGCTTGATATCAAATCAGAGACTCTGCGCCTGATAGAAGAAAAAGTTGGCTCCAATCTACATATTGTGGGGTCGGGCTCCAAATTCCTTAATAGGACGCCCATAGCCCAAGAGTTAATAACAAGAATAAACAAATGGGACTTACTTAAACTAAAAAGTTTTTTCTCAGCAAGAGAAACAATAAGAGAAGTAAATAGGGAGCCTACATCCTGGGAACAAATCTTTACTCCTCACACTTCACATAGAGCCCTAATTTCCAGAATATACAAAGAACTCAAAAAATTAAACAATAAGATAACAAATAACCCAATCAACAAATGGGCTAAGGACCTGAACAGACACTTCTCAGAGGAGGACATACAATCAATAAGTACATGAAAAAATGCTCACCATCTCTAGCAGTCAGAGAAATGCAAATCAAAACCACCCTAAGATACCATCTCACTCCAGTAAGATTGGCAGCCATTATGAAGTCAAACAACAATAAGTGCTGGCGATGATGTGGGGAAAAGGGTACACTTGTACATTGCTGGTGGGACTGCAAATTGGTGCGGCCAATATGGAAAGCAGTATGGAGATTCCTGGGAAAGCTGGGAATGGAACCACCATTTGACCCAGCTATCTCCCTTCTCAGACTATTCCCTGAGGACCTTAAAAGAGCGTACTATAGGGATACTGCCACATCAATGATCATAGCAGCACAATTCACAATAGCTAGACTGTGGAACCAATCTAGATGCCCTTCAATAGATGAATGGATAAAAAAAATGTGGCATTTATACACAATGGAGTATTACGCAGCACTAAAAAATGACAAAATCATGGAATTTGCAGGGAAATGGATGGCATTAGAGCAGATTATGCTAAGTGAAGCTAGCCAATCCTTAAAAAATAAATGCCAAATGTCTTCTTTGATTTAAGGAGAGCAACTAAGAACTGAGCAGGGAGGAAGAGCATGAGGAACAGATTAACATTAAACAGAGATGAGTGGTGGGAGGGAAAGGGAGAGAGAAGGGAAATTGCATGGAAACGGAAGGAAACCCTCAATGTTATACGAAATCACATATAAGAGGTTGTGAGGGGAAAGGGGGCGGAAAACAAGGGAGAGAACTGAACAACAACAGATGACGTAGAGAGGGAAGATGGGAGGGGAGGGGATGGGGGGATAGTAGGGGATAGGAAAGGTAGCAGAATACAACAGTCACTAATATGGCATTATGTAAAAATGTGGATGTGTAACTGATGTGATTCTGCAATTTGTATTTGGGGTAAAAATGGGAATTCATAACTCACTTGAATCAAATGTATGAAAGATGATATGTCATGAGCTTTGTAATGTTTTGAACAACCAATAAAAAAAGGATTAGGAAAGTAAAAAAAAATATTGACTATAAATGGACAGTTCATTTATAATAAGACACATTTTAAAGATAAAAATGTAAGTGAACTATGATAAAGAAAGTTTCCGATTGCTCCTACTTTTTCAGAAAAATAGACAGCCAAGTCATTAGCTGAGAGTAAGAAGGAGTAAGGTTTTGGAGATTACAGAAAAGGGGAGAGAAAAGGAGACAGTGACTGGGATATATAACTGGATTGACAGGAATCACCAAGGACCCATCTTAGTTTCATAGTCATGGAAACTAAAAATTTGCTCCCAAGATGTAGGCTCTTTATTCACCCTACTGATTGTTGCTTTTGCTGAGAAGAAGCTTTTCAGTTTGAATCCATCCCACTTGTTGGTTCTTGATTTTAATTCTTGTGCTATATGAGTCTTATTAAGGAATTCAAGGCCTAATCCAACATGATGGAGATTTGGGCCTACTTTTTCTTCTTTTAGGCGCAGTGTCTCTGGTTTAATTCTTAGGTCCTTGATCCACTTTGAGTTGAGTTTTGTGCATGGTGAGGGATAAGGGTTTAATTTCATTTTGTTACATATGAATTTCCATTTTTCTCAGCACCATTTGTTGAAGAGGCTATCTTTTCTCCAATGTATGTTTTTAGCGCTTTTGTCTAATATAAGATAACCATAATTATGTGGGTTTATTCAATATTAAAAGACAATAAAATCATGGCATTTTCAGGTAAATGTATGGAGTTGGAGAATATAATGCTAAGTGAAGTTATCCAATCCTAAAAAACCAAATGCCAAATGTTTTCTTTGATAAAACGATGCTGATTCATAGTGGGATAGGGAGAGGGAGCATGGGAAGATTAGATGAACTCTAGATAGGGAAAAGGGGTGGGAGGGTAAGAAGGGTTATGGGGGTAGGAAAGATCCAGGTGGAATGAGATAGGCATCATTACCCTAAGTGCATGTATGAAGACACAAATGGTATGACTCTACTTTGTGTATAAACAGAGATATTAAAAATTATGCTCTATATGTGTAATATGAATTGTAATGCATTCTGCTGTCTTATATAACAAATTAGAATAAATTTTTTAAATGCTTAAAAAAATGGGACCAGTGAAACATTGAGCTTCTCACATCAAGTGTGGCCTTAACTAGGACTGGAGTTTTGCTAAGCAACTATAATGTTTATATACTGAACTCCCTTACCCGACTATCTCTAAAACTAATGGACTCTACAGGCCCCAGTTTAAAGCCAGTCACTTCACTGGTGCACAGGATTCCATCCCCTCACAAGACATCTTTACTGAAATTCATTATGATGAATCATGAAATCTAAGCTAGAAAGTAGAGAAGTAAAGAAATGAGGGTTTGGGACAGCTGTGAGATTGAAAAGTCAGTAGAGTTGGGAGGTCTCAAGAGGCCAAGGTATCATTGGAGGGAGAACAAATGAAAAAATAGGAGTAGGGTGCTTGAAATTCTGATTCAGTCATTCTAATGGTAAGATGTGGGATGTGATCAGGTAAATAAATTTGAGTGGAGAATAAGATCAATGAAGGAGGATAAAAAGAAAAACAAATGGAAGTCTATCTCTTTGAATATTAAATTAATTAAGAATTATTATTGGAGTTAGTAACAATGACCATACTTAGTGACTGGGTCTTGGTCTTTAATATCAGTTCCCTCTAAAAGGAACTAGCACTCTTTCAAGACTTAGCAGATTCCAGATAAAAGTACTATATTAGTGTAAATTTATGAGGTTGATAACAGAACTGTAGTTTTGTAAAAAAAAAAAAAAAAAAAAACCCTATTTTCTTTTTTGTACTACGGATTGAACGCAAGTTCACTTTACCTTTTTTATTTTTTAGTTCGGGACAGGGTCTCACTAAGTCATTGAAGTTCAACTCGAATTTGTGATCCTCTTACCTCAGCTTTCTAAATTATTGGGATTACAGGCATACAAAAATGGCTCTCTTCTTGGGAAAGACATACTCTGAAATATTTAGGGGTACAGGGCTGTAATGTATGAATATTCAGAAAACAAATTACGCATATGCATGAGTGGGAGAGGGAGGGAAAAATAAAAATAATAAAGCAAACGCATTAAAATGTTAACAAAATAGGTAAATCTGGATAAGGAGTACATAGTGTTCCTTGCATTCTTTTTTATTTTTTAACTTCCTATAAGCTTGAGGTTATTTCCCAAGAAAAAATTTTGATAGGAGTGATGTTGAGAGAGACACAGGGTGATCATGTTAGCTAAGATGTTGGACAATTATATCCTGTGCAGATTATATACATTTTCATTCTTTCAAAAACTTGTATTTTTGCATCAATTTGGTTATTTTGTACCTTATTTTTGACACAGTTATGTTTCATTTTTAATTCTTTTATGTTATCACTATTGGTTCCCATAGCTATATTATTTTATTCATATAACTTTGTGGGTCTGTCGAACCTAGCCATCATTAGTTTTTGCAAGGCTCTTATGGCACCAGTCAGATAACCTGAAAGTCTGGAATTATTCTTTCTTTGTATTTTTTTTAGTTAAAACCAGATTTATTAAGATTTAACTAACATGTCATTTAACTCACCCATTCAGGTATACAGTTGAATGGTTTTTAGTATGTTCCCATTCACTTTCATAGCATTTCATCATCCTGCAAGAAACCTGGTATCCACTTGCCCCTCCTACCTTCACTCCAACAACAAATCTGTTTGTATTTACAGATTTGGCTATTTGGGATATTTCATATAAATTTATTACTGGCGTCTTTCTCCTAGAGTAATGTTTTCAAGATTCATCCGTGTTGTAGTGTGCATCAGAACTTCATCTTTTTTATTGCCAAGTAATGTTAGTTATGTGGATAGTCTATATTTTATTTAGCTTTTTATCAGTCAGATAACATTTAGATTATTTCCATTTTTGGTTATTATGAACAATGCTATGAACATTTGTGTGCAAGCTTTTGGGTGAACATATATTTTTTATTTCTCTTGTTTATATATCTAGGAGTTTAATTGCTGGGCCATATGGTCACTCTGTATTTACTCTGAGGGAACTACTAGACTATTTCTGTACATTGCCACCAGTAATGGATGAGGGTTTATTTTTTCTGCATCCTGGTCAAACATTTGATATTTCCTCTTCTGTTTATAGCATCTTAGAGGATGTGAATTCAGCTTTTGTTTTATAAATCCACAATATATGATCAGTTCTCACTAATAAAATGATTACTACCCTTTTCTAGCAGTAAGCCTGTCTCCTCATTAAATGTGAAACATATAAATTCAAATAAAATTATTTTATAAATATATTACAAATCAAAATAAGAAAATGTCTTTCCTTTTTCCATTTCTTTGTTAGTTCTTCAAAATTGTTTTGAGAATATCAAGAGAACCAACAGATGTTGAACTTTAAAGTTTATAACTTTTGTTTTCCTTGAGTTGGAGGGTCTCACTATATTGAGCAGGCTGGCCTCCAGTTCCTGGGCTCACACAATCCTGGCTCAGCTTCCCATAGCTGGAACTACAGGCATGCACCACTGTGCTCATCAAGCTCATGACTTTTAAGTACCTAGTCATATATATGTTCCCTATCTGGTCCCCACCCCCAAAGTCATCAGTAAGAACTGATGCCATTGACTGTTGCCACTTTAGTCTTCAGAGTACCTTGTTCAGGAACCTATCTTCACCCTCACCCTTGCACAGAGCCCATTATTTGCCTTCTCTTGGGGAGTTCAGAGCTTCTGTTAGTATTAGTTTACCACTAATGGATTATATTAGATTTGTGGACTCTGCTGAGTATCTTTATTCTTTTTTGTTTTGTTATTTTTATTTTATTTGCTTATTTTTTTTATTATTATGTATGTCGAAGAGTGAACCCAGTGCCTCTCATGTGCTAGGCAAGCACTCTTCCACTAAGCTACAACCCCAGCCCTCTTTTATTCTTTATCATACTTTCTACAGGAAAATGTTTTATTTTTTTTTCACATCACCAACATACAAATTGACTACTTTAAAATATAATGGGATTGCAAGTTGGTAACTATGTCCATGAGGAATGTTATTTAACCTGGTGTCAAAAAAAGTTTTATATTGACTTAATAACCACCAGCATGTGTTGCAACTTTAACAAAGGATTGTTTCCTTTTTTATATACCACAATTTTAATGTTTTAAAATTGTTTTATTACATTTGGAAAACTAGAGATTGAATTTAATTTTGAAAATTTATCTATATATATGTAATATGAATTGAAATGCATTCTGCTGTCATATATAACAAATTAGAATAAATTTTTTAAAAGAAAATTTACATATATTTTTTAAAGGAAAGTAGAAAGAAAGAAATAGTACTTATTATTTGGTTTTCTGTAATAATGGGGAGATGATCTTAGTTTCAGTTCTCCTAAAAAGCCAATTTTTTATATGTTTGAAATCTGCATCCACATTTGTGGAGTGAGTTATGTCATTTCTATGTCCTGATTGAGTTTAATTTACCTTTAAATAATAATCATGATAGAGGATTGGATTAAAATCAATCAATCTGAGAATAATTAATATGTGGATTTTTAAACCCCAATTATAGCAGATACAGATTAACTCAAGGTATTTCATGCACTTTTCCCCCAAATTCATGTCATTAGAAATAAATCAAAGGTCAGAAAGATGAACCATATAATGTATCTTAGACAACTTCCTTTGGGGAAAAAAATCCAACAAAAATAAGCATAATATCTTTTCTTACCACCATTTCATTGGAGTTTAGGAAAAATTTCAAGATTTAGGTTTATTTTTTTCCTTTCGTTTTCCTTCTTAATGGCTTATTTCTGAGTTTTCAGATAGAAAAAAAAAAAAAAACCTATTGGCAGTTGCCAGAAGGTATTCCTTAGGGTTACTTTGCTAATGTATCAACATGACAACACAGACTGGGAATTTGGGTCACACCTGCCTCAGAGGCCCATCAGCCAGGAAGTGTTATAATAGATATTCTTTCTGCACAAAACTAATTGTGCTTTCATGTCCATGGTATTATCTTTATAGAGATTTCTTGTGCCTAAGTCCAAAGTTTTAACTTGACCTGAATATTTCCAGTTGACATTCTCTTTGCTGGTTGGCATTCTCTTTGTCAAGGGGATATGAATTTCTCCCTGGTTAAAGAAAAAATACACACTGTAATTTTGATATCTTTTTGTGTTGAATTCTTACAGCTCTCTACTCAAGGAGATGCAAGTCAAGTGATTGGGCCTCTTACTGAAGGTCAGAAAAGAAATGTGGCAGTGGTGAATTCACTGTATAAGTTGCACCAATCTGTAACAAAGGTAACCTTTCTTTTTTGTTTTAATTGATTATTTTGACTTAATATCAGGTTCTTCTGTTCTTGTCTAAATGTATACAACTTACAAAATATTATTTTATTTTTTTGGAAAAGAATACAATGAAAATGTCATGATTATAAAATAAAATGAGACATTAACTCTTTTTAAACACTTTGATTATGACCTATATTATTTACATACATTTTATCTCTAATAGTGAGTTTAAAACACATGAAATTCAGTCCATCAAGTTAATCAAATTTATTGAACAAATTATTTAAGGGCAAATCATATGTGTTTCATACTTTATTGAAAACCGTAATTTGATACAGGTGGTAATAAGTACATAGCAAAACTAATAACAGAATAAAAACTCTCAAGCCCTCCAACATGTCAGAAAGTTCTGATATGGCTCAAAAAAGCCAGGAAAGAACTGTATTAAAAATAGCAAATTTTTAAATATTATCACAGTTGACTACTTGCAAGTAGATATAATTTCTGTTATTTTTCTACTAAAGCATTTAAAATAGTCAGCTAAATTTTACCTTGTTTGCCTCCATGTACAGTCCTTCCTCAATATCCATTGAAGATTGGGTCCAGGAATTCCCATCCTACCTTACATGGATACCAAAATCCATAGATGTTCAAATCCATATATAAAATGGTGTAGTATTTGCATATAACCTATGTACATCTTCCTATGTATGTTAATCAGTTCTAGATTATTCATAATGCCTAATACAGTGTAAGTGCTACGGAAATAGCTGTATAGTATTATTTAGGGAATAGTGTCAATAAAAAGCCTGTGCATGTTCAAAACAGATGCAGGGTTTTTTCCCTAATATTTTTGATCCATGATTTATTGATTTCATGAACGTGGAACCCAAGGGTATGGAGAGCCAACTCTATTATGATTAAAGTGAACTATATTCTTTGTTACTAGAAGAACAGTGTTTTTTACTTCAACCATGACTTTCGAGTAGCTTGTGTTTAATTATTCTCTGTAGACCATTTCAAAATACTTTGTAAATAGAATGATAAATATTTAGAAGACTTGAAGAAAGCTAAAGGTTAGGTGTTCTTAAAAATTTGAACTGCTACTAGACATGGTGACACTTGCCTATAATGCCAACTACTTGAGAAGCTGAGGCAGGAGAATCACAAGTTGAAGGTCAGCCTGGAAATTTGGTGAGACTCTTGTCTCAAAATAAATTTTAAAAGGCCTGGAGATGTGATTCAGTGTGGCCCTGGATTCTACTCCCAGTACTGGAAAAAAAAAAAGAAAGAAAAATCTTAAATTCTTAAATTGAGCTTTAATATGCTAGATTATATTTTAGAATAGCCATGTGACATTATTCATTTGTTTAAAAAATTTAACATTCTCTAATCAGCTAAGCATTTCTAAGAATATGAATTTCAACATACTAAACAAAATAATTTTAAAACATTAACAGGTAAATCTCAGAAAAGTAAAATTATCAAAAACATTCAATGATGTATAATTCTGTTTCCTTACTCATTTCTCTAAAACACCAAATAAATGAATGATTATTCTGTTTAGCCTAATTTAAATGTATTTATTGATATTTTGTGTTGATTTGTAAAAATGGAATATTTTATATTTATGTTTTAAAGACTTGATCACAAGTCAGCCTAAAGGAAAGTGAATATTTTAAAAGAGATAAGTAAATATGGCTTTATTCCGATCTTTTCAAGTTAAAACTTTATAATGAAACCTTTTTAAGGCAAACAAAGGAAACTAGCTGCTGATATTCTTAATATTTCTATTATTTGAAGTGTCTTTGCTTTATGTATGTCAAAACATTTTTCAATTGAGTTTTAAAATCATGTGTGAGGTAGTACTATGAAGTAGTGATGATATCTTAATGTAGCTTGTGAAAACAGCTTTGTTTTGTTATGATCAAAATTAGTATTTGCAAAAATAAATGACATAAGCAAAACTGTAACTGGATCAAAAAACCTCATTTTAGGTGGTTTCCAGTCAGAACTCATTCCCCGCTGTAGCTGAGCAAACTGTAATGTCAGCCTTAAAGGTAAATGAATTTAATTTAATATTTGACTTTATATAGCAAAGTGATTTTAGAATTGTTTGGCTGAGTAGGAGAATGCTATGTTCTTAAAATAATCAGAAATATGTATATATATATATTTTTTTTTTCTTGTTTTCGTGTTTGTATTTTCTAGAATTTAAAAATAGATCCTTTTGTTATCTGCAGATAGTGTTCTGCTTATGACAATTGTATATACAGATGCAAGAGTTTTACAGGTATTTACTGTACTTATGGTAGATATTATCCTAGTTCTTCACCAGGGTGACATTGATAATATCTGGGAGATGTTTAGGGTTGTCATGACTAGGGTTGGAGTGCTACTGGCATCTATCAGTGGTGACCAAGGATGATGCTAAATACTGTGTAATGCAAAGGACATTCACCCCAACAACAAAGAATTATCTTTCCCAAAATATCAGTAATGCCAAGATTGAGAAAACCTACTTTAAAGTGTAGGGCATAACATCATGGTACATGCTCATTTTTAATATAATTTAATATAATTTTTAATAATGAATATATTCCTGTTCAAATAATTAGGAAGTTTACTGAAAGGAAATGTTGGTATGAGATTCAAAGCTAAATGTAGTTAACATTTGGTAACACTTTTAAAAACAAGTAAGTTCACTAGGCACTGTGGTGCACACATATAATCACAGTTATTGAGGCTACTAAGGCAAGAGGATCTCAAGTTCAAAGCCAGCCTCATCAACTTAAGGAGACCCTGTCTGAAAATAAAAAGGGCTGGGGATATAGCATAGTGGTGAAGGACCCTGGGTTTAATCCCTAGTACCACTATGCCCCCCCCCCAATAAAACAAGTTATTCATTCTTTTTATCAATTAATTTTTTAAATTTATATATGACAGCAGAATGTATTACAATTCTTATTACATATATAGAGCACAATTTTTAATATCTGGTTGTATACAAAGTATATTCATACCAATTCAATTCTTATTATACATCTAGAGCTCAGTTTTTAATATATCTGGTTGTAGCCAAAATATATTTACACCAATTCACGTCTTCATACATATACTCTGGATAATAATGTCCATCACCTTCCACCATCATTTCTAGCCCCATGCCCGCCCCTGTTCCCCTCCCACCCCTCTGCCCTATCTAAATTTTGTCTACTCCTCCCATGCTCCCTCTCCCTACCCCACTATGAATCAACTTCTTTATATCAGAGAAAACATTCGGCATTTGGTTTTTTGGGATTGGCTAACTTCACTTAGTATTATCTTCTGGAACTCCATCAATTTATGTGTCTTATACTTTATTGAAAACCATAATTTTATACAGGTGGTAGTAGTTATATAGCTAATAACAGAATAAAAACTCTCAAGCCCTCCAGATGCCAGAAAGTTCTGGTGTGGCTCAAATAAAGGAAGAAACTGTATGAAAAATAGCAAATTTTTAAATGTTATCACAGTTGACTACTTGCAAGTAGATATACTTGATTTCATTCTCTTTTATTGCTGAGTAATATTCCATTGCGTATATATGCCACTTTTTTTTATCCATTTATCTATTGAAGGCTATCTAGGATAGTTCCACAGTTTAGCTATTCTGAATTGTGCTGCTATAAACATTGATGTGGTTGTGTCCCTGTAGTATGCTCTTTTTAAGTCCTTTGGGTATAGACTGAAAGAGGGATAGCTGGATCAAATGATGGTTCCATTCCCAATTTTCCAAGAAATCTCCATAATGCTGCACCAATTTGCAGTCCCACCAGCAGTGTATGAGTGTACCTTTTCCCCCACATCCTTGCCAATACTTATTGTTGTTTGTCTTCATAATAGCTGCCATTCTGACTGGAGTGAGATGAAATCTTAAAGTGGTTTTGATTTGCATTTCTCTAATTGCTAGCAATGATGAACATTTTTTCATAAATTTGTTGATTTTCATAAATTTGTTGATATCATCTTCTGAGAAGTGTCTGTTCAGGTCCTTGGCCCACTTATTGATTAGGTTATTTGTTTTTTCGGTGTTTAGCTTTTTGAGTTCTTTATATACCCTAGAGATTAGTGCTTTATCTGATGTGTGAGGGGTAAAGATTTGCTCCCATCCTGTAGGCTCTCTGTTCACTTCACAGAATGTTTCTTTTGCTGAAAAGAAACTTTTTAGTTTGAGTCCATCACATTTATTGATTCTTGATTATAATTCTTGCGCCAAAGGACTCTTATTAAGGAAGTTGGGGCCTAATCCCACATGATGGAGATTACTTTTTCTTCTATTAGACAAAGGTTTAATTCCTAGGTCCTTGATCCATTTTGAGTTGAGTTTTGTGCATGGTGAGAGATAGAAGTTTAATTTCATTTTGTTGCATATGGTTTTCCAGTTTGTCTCCACACCATTTGTTGAAGATGCTATCTTTTCTCCAGTGCATGCTTTTGACACCTTTGTCTAATATAAGATAATTGGATTATGTGGGTTAGTCTGTTCTGTACCATTGGTCTACCAGTCTGTTTTGGTGCCAAAACCATGCCATTTTTGTTACTATTGCTCTGTAGTATAAGGTCTGGTATAGTGATACCACCTGCTTCACTTTTCCTGCTAAGGATTGCTTTAGCTATTCTGGGTCTCTTATTTTTCCCGATGAATTTCATGACCGCCTTTTCTATTTCTTTGAGGAATGCCATTGGGATTTTAATCAGAGTTGCATTAAATCTGTATAATGGTTTTGGTAGTATGGTCATTTTGATAATATTAATTCTGCCTATCCAAGAGCAAGGTAGATCTTTTCATCTTCTAAGAACTTCTTTGACTTCTTTCTTTAGGGTTCTGTAATTTTCATTATATAGATCTTTCACCTCTTTTGTTAAGTTGATTCCCAAGTATTTTATTTATTTATTATTTTTTGAGGCTATTGAAAATGGGGTAGTTTTCCTCATTTCAAAGGATTTGTCACTGATATACAGAAATGCCTTTGATTTATGGGTGATGATTTTTTTATCCTGCTACTTTTCTGAATTCATTTACTAGTTTCTGGTGGAACTTTTAGAGTCTTCTAGGTGTATAATCATATCATCAGCAAATAGTGCCAATTTAAGTTCTTCTTTTCCTATGTGTATCCCTTTAATTTCTTTCATCAGCGAATTGCTCTGGCCAGAGTTTCAAAAACTATGTTAAAAAGAAGTGGTGAACGAGGGCATCCCTGTCTTGTTCCAGTTTTTAGAGGGAATGCCTTCAATATTTCTTTATGTAGAATGGTTGGTCTGGGGTTTAGCATCAATAGCCTTTATGATGTTGATAGAGTTTTGAACATAAAGGCATGCTATGTTTTGTCAAATGCTTTTTCTGTGTCTATCAAGATGATCATATGATTCTTATCTTTAAGTCTGTTGATGTGATGAATTACATTATTGATTTCCATATGTTTAACCAACCTTTCATCCCTGGGATGAATCCCACTTGATCGTGGTGCATGATCTTTTAGTATTTGATTTGCCAGAATTTTATTGAGAAGTTTTGCATCTATGTTCATTAGATATATGATCTGAAGTTTTCCTTTTTTTTGATGTGTCTTACCCTGGTTTTGGAATCAGGGTGATATTGACCTCATAGAATGAGTTTGGAAATGCTCCCTCTTTTTCTATTTTCTGAAATAAACTGAAGAGTATTGGTATTAGTTCTTCTTTAAAGGTCTTGTAGAACTCGGTTATGTATCTGTCAGGTCCTGGGCTTTTCTTGGTTGGTAGACTTTTGATGGCATCTTGTATTTTGTCACTTGAAGTTGATCTGTTTAAATTGTGTATATTATCCTGATTCAATTTGGGCAAATTATACAACTCTAGAAATTTGTTGATGCCTTTGATATTTTCTACTTTACTGGAGTACAAGTTTTCAAAATAATTTCTAATTTTCTTCTATATTTCTGTAGGGTCTGTTGTGATATTTCCTTTTTCATCCCATATGTTAGTAATTTGATTTTTCTCTCTCCTTCTTTTCATTAGCATGGCTAAGGGTCTGTCAATTTTATTTATTATTTCAAAGAACCAACTTTTTGTTCTGTCAATTTTTTCAGTTGTTTCTTTTGTTTCAATTTCATTGATTTCATCTCTGAATTTAATTACTTCCTGACTTCTACTGCTTTTGGTGTTGATTTGTTCTTCTTTTTGTAGGGCTTTGAGATGTAATGTTAAGTCATTTATTTGTTGACTTTTTCTTTTTTTAAGGACTGAACTCCATGCAATGAACTTTCCTCTTAGAACTGCTTTTATAGAGATTTTGATATGTTGTATCTGTGTCCTCATTCACCTCTAAAAAGTTTTTAATCTCTTTGATGTCTTCTGCAACCCATTGTTCATTCAATAGCATATTATTTAGTCTCCACATGTTGGAGTGGCTTTTATTTCTCATTTTATCATTGATTTCTGATTTTATTCCATTATGATCTGATAGAACACAGGGTAGTATCTCTACTTTTTTATATTTCTAAGAGTTGCTTTGTGGCATAGTATATGGTCTGTTTTAGAGAAGGAACCATGTGCTGCTGAGAAGAAAGTATATTCTCTTGTTGAAGGGTGAAATATTCTATATATGTCAGTTAAGTCTAAGTTATTGATTGTGTTATTGAGTTCTATAGTTTCTTTGTTCAGCTTTTGTTTGGAAGATCTATCTAGTGGTGAAAAAGGTGTGTTAAAGTCACCCAGAATTATTGTGTTGTGGTGTATTTGACTCTCGAACTTGAGAAGAGTTTGTTTGATGAACGAAGATATACTCTGTTGTTTGGGGCATATGTATTTATAATTGTTAAGTCTTGTTGATGTATGTTTCCCTTGAGCAGTATGTAGTGTCCTTCTTTATCCTTTTTGATTGACTCTAGCTTGAAGTCTACTTTATTTGATATGAGGATGCGAACCCCTGTCTGCTTCCTCAGTCCATGTGAGTGGTATGATTGTCCCCAACCCTTCACCTTCAGTCTTTGGATGACTTTTTCTATGAGATGAGTCTCTTGGAGGCAGCAGATTGTTGGGTCTTTTCTTTTTTTAATCCAGTCTGCTAGTATATGTCTTTTGATTGGTGAGTTTAGGCCATTAACATTCAGGGTTATCATTGAGACATGATTTGTATTCCCAGCCATTTTTGTTTATTTTTGGTATTTAACTAACTTGTTTTTTCCTCTGATTAGATTTTCCTTTAGTGTAATCCCTCCCTCTGCTGATTTTCATCATTGTTTTTCATCTCCTCTTCTTGGAATATTTTGCTGAGGATGTTCTGTAGTTCAGGCTTTCTAGTTGTAAATTCTTTTAACTTTTGTTTATCATGGAAGGTTTTTATTTCATCGTCAAATCTAAAGCTTAGTTTTGCTGGATATAAGATTCTTGGTTGGAATCCATTTTCTTTCACAGCTTGATATATGTTGTTCCACGATCTCCTGGCTTTGAGGGTCTGGGTTGAAAATCTGCTGTTATATGAATTAGTCTCCCCTGATATGTAATCTGATTGCTCTCTCTTGTGGCTTTTAAGATTCTATCCTTATTCTGTATGCTAGGCATATAATGTGCCTTGGTGTAGATCTGTTGTAATTTTGTACATTTGGTATCCTATAAGCCTCTTGTATTTGGTTTTCCAGTTCATTGTTCATGCTTGGGAAATTTTCTGATATTATCTCATTGAAAAGATTGTGCATGCCTTCCTATATCCCAATAACTCTTATATTTGGTCTTTTGATGCTGTCCTATAATTCTAGATGTTCTGTTCATGGTTTCTTACTATCTTCACCATGTGGTCAACTTTATTTTCCAGATTGTATACTTTGTCTTCATTATCTGACGTTCTGTCTTCCAAGTGATCTAGTCTGTTCATTATGCTTCCTATTGAGTTTTTTATTTGATTTATTGTATCTCTCATTTCAAGGATTTATGGCTGGTTTGTTTTCAGAGTCTCTGTCTCTCTCTTAAAGTAATATTTTGTTACCTGCATTTGCTCTCTTATCTCTTTGTTGGAGTGATCAATTTTTACTGTATTTGCTCATTTAGGCCATCCTTTAATTCACAGATCATTTTAACTATGAAACTTCTGAACTCCCTCTCTGACCTTTCATCAACTTCGCTGTCCGTGGCTTCAATTATTATAGTGTCCTGGATTGTTTGAGGCACTTTCTTTCCTTGTTTTTTCATATTGTCTATGTGTCTTCCTTTCTTGCAATGTTGGTCTGGAATATTACAGTTTCTACTCTGTATTCTTGTAGTACCCATCCAGATTGTCTGTACCTCACCTTGATGTTGGGCTTCCAGACCCTGCTGGTGTCCCTCAGTCTGTACTACTGCATCTAAAGGTGGTGGCGGCAATACCTGAGATAACTCAAGATAATATAGTTAAGATGCCCCAAGATGGAAGCAATGTCTTTCAGAGATTGGGCTGAAAGGGTGGGCCTCACACTTCCTTTGGGATGCTCCTCTGAGATGCAGCTGCTTCTAGGTCCTGTCTGCCGTCAAAAAGTTTGGGGCTATTACATGGGGAAGGCTATGGTAATGATTGCAGTGTCCCAAGATAGAAGTGGGTTAGGCTTAGGCTCCCAGGTTTGGTGAGGGGGCAAACTTGGATCTACCCTGGACGTGGGTCCTATGCAAGTCATTGTAGACAGATCTGGACTGTTCCTGGGCTCCTGCCATAGTCTACTGGTCAGAAGCGGTGATCATGTTCCGGAGGCTGGGCTCTAGCATGTGCCTGCTTTAGAAGGGTGGCCCCTACTGTGAGCCTGGGTCCCCTAAAGGCTGTTATGGGTGGATCTGGGCCTCTGGGCTTGACCTCCCATGGTAGTCTGCTGTTTGAAAGGGGCAGTCCTGTGCCTGTGGCTAGGCTCTGGCAGGTGTCTGCCCCAGAGGTGGAGGGGTGAACCCAGGCCTACTGTGAGCCTGGGTCCCATGCAGGCTGGTGTGGCAGTTCTGGACTGGACCTGAGCTCCAGTGGTAGTCTGCTGGTTGGAAGAGGCAGTCCTGTACTGGAGGCTGGGCTCAGGTGGGTGTCTGCCCCACCGGTGGAGGGGTTTGTCATGGGCTTACTGTGAGCCTGGGTCCTGCACAGGCCAGTAAGGGTGGATCTGGGTCGCTGGGCTTGACCTCCCCAAGTTATTCATTCTTATAACACTACTGCTGCCAGACACATACACAGGCAATAATTGAAATATTATGACAACCGTTCAAGTTATGTATTATTGTTCCCATTTTATAGATCTTAAAAATAACAACTTGCCCAGTTTATCATAGAACTGATAAACTCAGATCTCATTGACTCAAAAGAGGTGTGCCTACTGTATTTTGCCACTATCATTCATTCCTTCATTTACTAAATATTTATTTAGTACTAAATATAACAGACTTTCTGGAGCCAAACTATATGTTTGTGAATCCTACCTCAGCTATTTCACCAGCTATTTTCTCAGACACGTTAATTGCCGCAGTCTGGCTGGGCACAAAATCACGAGCGACTCAAGCAGGAACAAACTTTATTTCTGAAACTCCCGCCAATGCCATGCACGCTCCCGGGAAATATGCCGAACCACACACATGGCGTTCTCCCGGGCCCCGCTACACCAACAGGAAAATCCCTCCTCCGGAAATCCCTCCTACCGCATTTCCCCAACCAATGGGAACTCTCCGGGAGTCCCCCTAGAGCTCCAAAGTAGCAGGCCGAGGTGGACAGCAGGGGTCTAATATCCAATTGAATGCAGATCTTAACATAATCATATCATCTCAATAGCTTGTTGGCATCACCTTTCAACCAAAAATGCCATGCGTAATTCCTATTTGGCTATGGCTCTCAGCAGTTAATAAACTCTCTTATTTTTGTTACTGCATCTATAAAATGGTACAATGTGCCTACTCAAGATAATAAATGTAAACTGTTAGATTGGATTTCGATCACTGATAAAAAGAGGGGAAGGAGATAAAGGTCTACAAGTAAATCTCAAGGAGAACCACATTTAGAGAGTGAAAATAATATAAGGAAAGAATAGAGAGACTAAATAAACTGAGAAGTATCCCAGATTTTAAAGGAGAAAGGAATTTCTGAGACTAAATACCATTCCTATAGTATATGAATGGGAATTTCACAGGCAGCAAAATAGAACCCTAAACTCATATATGAGTGAATTTGATTCATTGAGAATAAGAGAAGGAGACAGTTTTCTGCCAGTATAGAAGTATATTTGGCTATTTTTCTGTAGCTTTTTCTTATCCCCAGTGTGTTCATCTCATTATGATTAAATAGTATGAAAGCTGCCATAATAAAATAATTGTTTTTAGTAAAAGTTGTCAACTTTATTAATTATTATAATCATACTATAAAATTGGGTCAATGTGACAAACTTAAAAGGTTTTTAAAATCTCGATTGTATATAGGTAACAGATAGTTTTCTTTCCTGTGATTCCCCATGTTTCCCTATTTTCAAGCAGGAGATATAAAATATTTTTTGATTACAGTCCAAAATAAGAAATATGTTTTCCTTTGTGACCACATACATAATTAATAAGGATTTATAAATATACACATATATGTAGTAGTATAGAGGCTACCTCCAAAAATATCTCTGTAATTGACATGAAAGTTTTACATAAGTTTCACAAAATGATACTTATCCTTATTTTGTATGATTTGCTCTAATACTTTTACACTAATATTAAAACCATTTTGATAGTGACCCACTCACTACATGGCTTTTTTTTTTTTTTTTTTTTCCTCTAGGTTAAGACAGAGGGCCTCTCACTTTGCCTGATGGTAAAAATTACCTGGAAAAGTTAAAAATAGAAATTCCTCAGAGACTATATAGTTCAATTTAGGATGAATTCTCTGAATCTGTGTTTTTAACATACAACAAAGATTATTCTCAATTTTATCTCTTCGGACTGAGAGTTGGCACCAGTATAGGGAAAGTCCCTGATCGTTGGCTGCTTCCTTCACCCTTAGGTTTGCTCAGAGAACAATGCCACACATAGCTAAGTGCTGCAGTTTGTGAGAGGCATTGCCAATTTTGCTTTTGAGAACTGGGTAAAGAGTAGAAGCAATAAGTATAACACCCTCCTGCAGCAGCCCTGCTATTAGACACTTAATTGCTTATGTTAATATAGTCAATGAAACAGTTTTATTTTTGATTTTAGTTAATTCTTATAAAAACCATAATGACTTATTAAGTAATAAGCAAAAGTTTCTGACTTGAAAAAAAAGGCAACTTTAAATTTCATAAAATTGTAGGAAACATTAAATCATTTTAAATTAGGGATAGAATGTTATGATGCATAGACTAACTCTTAAGAAACAAAAATCTGTATACTTTTATTATTTTATAAAGAAGACTTAAACATACTTTGTTGGGGGTAGGGGTGCTGGGGATTGAACTCAGGGACACTGGACCACTGAGCCACATCCCCGGCCCTGTTTTGTATTTTATTTAGAGACAAGGTCTCACTGAGTTGCTTAGTGCCTGACTTTTGTTAAGGCTGGCTTTGAACTTGTGATCCTCCTGCCTCAGCCTCCTGAGCCTCTGGAATAACAGGCATGTGCCACTGTGCCCAGCTTAAATATACTATTTTATTTACTGGAAGAAAAAAAAAATATATATATATATATATGTTTTAAAGAAATGTTTCTATCAGAATAGGGTCTCCCTGCTCCCATCCCAGTCCCCAACCCACCCAGACTAGAGACTACTTAAATAGGAAACACTTCCCAGCGACTGAAGACTACTTAAAATAGGAAAACAAGAAATTAAGTAGTAAAATCAAAACACATACACACACACACACACACACACATACACACACACACACATGTGTGTATGTATGTACATGCATATACTAGTCTTTGCCTTGTTGAAATTTTATCCAAAATTAAATATTATTTTAGGCTTGAGATCCTTCATTATACCTGTCACAAGATGTCATTTATAATTGAGTATACATTTACACTCATTTCATTATAACTACCCTGACTCTTATGTGGCATTTAAATATCTTGGGCTCAGTAATTGTGATCCATTTTGTACTGAGATTATCTTGTACAAATAGTGATTGTATTGCTAAATTTATATATGGCAACGTCTCCTTTCTTCCTTATTGTGTGGGTTTGATATTCTATATGAAGGAATTTTCTAGATTGCTGAAGCTCCAATATTTTTGTAATCTTGCCTATTTTAGGAAAATCTTTTTTAAACATGTGTGACAGACTTTCCTGCTTTACAAAGAGTATATGAAACACAATTTCCTCTCCTTTTTCCATTTCCTTTGGTAGTTAT
Organism: Marmota flaviventris; assembly: GCF_047511675.1. Lineage (NCBI taxonomy): Eukaryota > Metazoa > Chordata > Mammalia > Rodentia > Sciuridae > Marmota > Marmota flaviventris. The sequence continues at coordinate 55,961,005 of NC_092498.1, forward strand.
TTATTTCTTCCCTTCCTTGGTATGAAGGCATTCCCCAAGATGCTCTCTTCTCTTCCAGTTTCATATTTCCCTAAATGGGAGACCAACTAAAAAGTTTTCTGTGTGAATCATTATATGTTATGCAAATTGAGAAAGTTTTCTTTCTTTCTTTTTGGCCTTGATACCTGCTTTCCATGCCTTGTTTCACTGACAGAACCTATATATTGTTCAGTTCGTTCGTTCGTTCTTTCCTTCCTTCCTTCCTTCCTTCCTTCCTTCTTTCTTTCTTTCAGTTGTAGATGGGCACAATATCTTTATTTAATTTATTTTTTTCATGTGGTGCTGAAAGCTTGAACCCAGGACCTCACAACGTGGTAGGCAAGCGCACTCTCACTGAGCCCCTGTGTTTTTATTTTTAAAGTGCATCTCTTAATAGACACTATGTAGTTGGGCCTTCCTCTTTTGTCTATTCTGATAATCTCTGCCCTTTAATTGTTGCACTTAGTCCATTAACACAATAAAAGTATTATCAACAAGATTTTATTTAGTTTTATAGTTTTATTTGCTTTTTCTTTCTCCATTTTTTTTTAATTTCTCCCTCTCTTTTCCTCCTTTTCTGCCTTCTTTTGGTAACTGATTTTTTAAAAGAATTCTGTTTTTATTTATTGAAGTTTCACATATACCTCTTTGTATGATTTTTCTATATTTAGTATTTCCTCTGTGGATCACCATATACACCCTTAACTCTTCACAATTTTTTTAGAGTTACTATTGTACTATGTCATGTAAAATCATAGAAATACATTTATATTTATGTACATTATAAACCCCTTAAGGCATAGTTTAATTTTTGCTTTTAAAAATTATACATTATTGGTGGTAGTGGTGGTGGTGATGGTGGTGGTGGTGGTGTGTGTGTGTGTATGTGTGCATGTGTGTGTGTTTGATGATACTGGGAATGAGCCCAGGGGTCTCAGATTCTTAGCTGTATCTCCAGTTCTTTTTATTTTTTATTTTGAGACAGGGTCTCACTAAATTGCCCAGGCTAGCCTCAAACTTGGTGATCCTCCTGCCACAGCCTCCCAAGTAGCTGTAATTATAGGCATAAACCCCATGACTGGCAAAATTATATGTATTTTTAATATGAAAGGAAAAATGTTTATAATCTATATTTTACATTTACTTAATGCTCTGCATTCATTTTTAAAGATTTGAAGTTTCATTCTAGTATCATTTTTCTTCAACTTGTTTTTATTGTTTTCAACAAATCCCCTTTATTTTCTCTTGCAGAAATATTTTTATTTCAGTTTCAGAGGATATTTTTACAGGTTTGAGGGTTGTTTTTCTTTCAACACCTTTAATATGTTGTTCCACTGTTTTCTGGAGCTTTCAGAGGAGAAGTCATCAGTCCTTAAAATTGTTTTGTTTATGATCCTGTCAACTCCTTTCTGTCAGCTCCTTTTTCTCCCCTTGTTTTAAGATTTCACCTTTCTCTCTGCCGAAGTTTTTTTTTTTTTTTTTTTTTTTTTTTTTTCCTGTTATGCTGGGGATTGAACCCAGGGCCTTGTGCATGTGTGGCAAGCACTCTGCCAGTTGAGCGATATCCCCAGCCCTCCCCTTTCTCTTTGACTTTCAGTGGTTTTATTTATGATGTGCTTAGGCATAGTCCTCTTCAAAATCATTCTGTTTGGTATTTACTGATTTTCTCAAATCTACAAATTCCATGCTTTTTATTATTTTGGGAAGTCTGGGGCCCTTTTTTCCCTCCAAATAATTTTTCTGCCTCAAGTTTCTCTCTCCTTATGTGACTCTAGTTTTCAATATATTAGACCTTCTGCAATTACTTTACAAGTTTAATTATTTTTCAGTTGTCTTTTCTCCAGATTTCTGTTGATTCTATCTAGGTTCATTGACTTTTTTTTCTATTATCTCATTTCTTCTGTTAAGCCTTCTCAGTGAACATTTGTGTTTCAGAGAGTACAATTTTATAGTTGAAAATTCCCATTTGGATCTTTCATGAAACATTTTGAATCACTGAAAATTTCTATTATTTTGCTTACTTACTGTTAGCATGTTTTTTTTGTTTTTTTTTTTTTGTTTTTTTTTTTACTCACTGAAGTTCTTGCCTGACAATCTAGAGTCTGGGTCATGTCAGGTTTGGCATCTGTTGATTGTCTTTTTTCCCCTTGAGAATTGATTTTTTTAAAAATCCTATCTTTTTATATATGTAGTAAATTTTGATTGATATATCCTAGAAATTGTGAATGTTATGTTGTATAGACTAAGAGGGTTTTTTAAAAAAATATTTCTTCTAAAAGAGTGTTGCTGATTTTTACTTTAGCAATAAACTTGATTATAATCAAATTGTAAACTGTCATACCTGTAGCTGGCCAGGGCTCAAATCTCAGTTCACTTCTTTAAATCTTAGTTGCAAGCTACATTTGGTTCCCTCTGAACATGCATGGTTGATGAGTCAGCTAAAGACAAGTGCTAAGTTTAAACATAGAATCAGGCATTTTTCTCCTGGCGTTTTCCTTTTCAAGATTTCTCTGATTTCTGCAGCCCTGATTGACCTAGATTTCCTTCCCCAGTTCCTTTGGCTAAAAAAATAGTGTGGAGTCCCCACCCCCCATGTTTTAGCCACTCAGCCCTACTCCACCATGACTGTAAGAACAAAGCCACAAAATATGGAGAACTCACTCTGTACTGGTTGCTTGCCTCATCCCATGCTTTTCTAAAACTACCTGTATTTTCCTCTCTCCAAAGCATTCCAGGAGGTTTTTGTTTTGTTTTGGGCATTTTCTCCCGTAGTTATTTGTAGAAGGATCTATAGTTAGATACTCCTTTATACCATAAATAGATTTCCTTCTTGAAATCTTTTCATCTTTTTATTTCTACCATACTCCAGGGTCTCTTCTCATCTCTGCTCAGGTGCATAATAATAACCAGAAGCTCAAAAAAGTCTGATATAGCTAGATAATCTTGCTCACTTGTGCCTTAATAATCTCCTTAGCTTGACTTTAGTTTTCCTATCTATTTTGGATTCCTCATCTATAAGTTGGACATTTTAATAATTTTTGATACAGGAATAATTTAGTTATAAGTAAAATTATTTTATATGAAGCATATATATACTCAATAAATGTTTTACCCTTAGTAATCCTTTAAGGGCTCCTCTTCCTCTGCATGACCTTAAAGTGGAATGTGGCCTTAATCTCTGCAGCGTCTCATTGACTTGTTTGGGTCCCTCTCACATCTTAAAAACCAGTGACTACCAAATCCAATCAAAATGTATCAAAAAGTACAAATTTAAATATCTCAGTACCTACCTGATAGTTCATGTAGATTTCCCATAGACACTTCAAATTTATGTTCCAAACTGAACTCTTCATCTTTTTCTCTCTCTTCTGCTTCTGCATTTACACATTCAGTTAATAATATTGCTAAACAGTTAAAGAAAAAAATTGTATACTCTCTAATATTTTCACTCCTTGTCTTCCAGATCTATTTACCAAGTTCTGTTGTCTTCTCATCTCTATTCCTGCTACTACTCACTTATTGCAAGCATTTACTACTGTGGCCTCATAACTGTTCTGTCTGTAGTCTCATTTATCTATGCTACTGCTTAAAGTGTTTTTTACTAAATTAAAATCTTTAGCCACATTTTTTCATTGAAAACTCATTATTGGCCTCCTGATCCTTTTGTGATGAATCCCTAACTCCGGAGCAGCCTACTCAGAGAACCTCTGTTATTCCTTCTTTCTCCTGTAAATAGGTTGACACTGGTAGTCTCTGTATACTAACTGCTTTGCAGTTTTCCTAAAGCGTTAGCTTTCTCTGGGTTTCTGTGCCTTTTAACAGATGAGCTACCAGTATTATCCTTCTTTAAAATTCAGTTCAAAGAACACTCTTTATTTTTCATATCTTGTCAGCATAAGTTGAAGGTCCTTCTGTGATCCCACAGTACCAAGTGTTTATATCACTATAATTTTTTTTATATGTGGTTACTAGACTATAGATCCTTGAGGGCAAACGGTATTTCACTCACTCCTGTATATAGTATGTTCATTTTCACCAGGGATAAAAAGCTACAGATGCCACTTGGAACTTAATAAAGAAGAGTACTTTTTTTTAAACTTTTTTTCATTGATTTCAATCATATGTATATATGAGCCAGAGCCTTTATCTAACTTCAGTATATGCAATCATCATTAAAGCATGTAAAGTGTACTTCAGTGTTCTATTTACTGAGTGTTTACTGGGTCCCAGTCAGTATTTCCTCACCAAAACCCCATAATTAACTTAGTACACAGAGACTAATGGGGTCTTGCATTAATTAACCAGTAATTATGCCTCTCTGTGGAAGGTTTTCACCCTTCACCACATGTACATTTCAGGCAAGGTAATTCTTTGTTGTGATCTGTCCTGTAGGATATTCAGCAATATCTCTGACCTCTCCCACTAGATGCTAATGGCACATTTCTCTCCCCTTCCTGGTTGTGACAACCAAAAATGTCTTCAAGCATATCCAAATGTTCCCTGGGGGAGCAAATTTGCCCACAGATGAGAATCACTGCTAAAGAACTCTCAGCAGAAACCAAATTGTGAAATGCCTAAGTGAGAATTACCAGTGTATTTATTATAGTCATTCTGGTTAAAAACATATGATGATGTTTCAGTTTTTAAAGAATTACTTTTAGTTTTACCTCTTTTGAGAAAAAAAGTGTTCATTTTTTTTCTTTGTTTCATAAGTGGAACCATTTTTCCCTTCTTTCATGTGTTACTTTTCTCCAGGGGCTCATTTACCCACTCAGCCTTTTGAAAAAAAATGAGAAGAGTGGAGGAGTTGAAATTTTTCAGTGCCATGTTCCACATATTTTAAGCTTTAAAAATTGTTACTGACAGGATTAGGAAGAGGAGCAGACTTCTGTTGAGTTAAACTATGTATAGTCTAAATTCGATAGAATATGAAAACTGTTAGTCAAAATGTTTCTCACATTTCAGTTTCTTTGTGTTGATTTCTTTGATTTCGCCTCTTCTTTCTTTTTTCTCTTGTCAGACAATTCATGCTCTTATGGGGAATGCAGTGCAGCCTTTACTGACTTCAGTGGGAGATGCAATAGAGGCCATAATTATCACCATGCATCAAGAAGATTTTTCTGGGTAAAATTGTTAATTAAAAATGTAACTAGATGCTACTGCCTTTGGTTTCATCCCCTCTTTCACTCACTCAACCCCTTCCAGCTAGGCCTCATTCTTAGAATTCTATTAGCTCCCAACCTCCGTTGTATTATTAACAGATTAAAAATTTTTCTTCTTATTTTCATATCTCTCCTCCTGTTGAAAAATAGGATGGGTTTATGGGATTGACTTGGCACTTCGGGATTTTTGTGATTTGTACCACCTTCCCTTTTCACTCTTGCCATTTTCCTTTCTTCTGACAAATACCCTCTACTTCAGCCTCTTTATTACCTCCTGGCCCAGCCATAATATTCCTTGTACAAAATGTCCTCCCTGTGCTACTGTGCTCATCTGAATCCTGCTTTAGCTTTGCGGGCAGGTTCTTGCCAGCCCATTCAAGATTGATTTCCCTTCCTCAGACTTTCTAGTCACATTTAATGTAAAATGACACTTGTCAGATTTACAGTTTGAGTGGAGGAAGGAAGGCCGGAAGAGGAGGAACTTAGGTCCTTGAAGTGACGGATGAGCCCCTTTCAGGAGGGAAGAACATACACACAAGGCATCACATAAAGATGACAATCTGCTGCTTCTCAGTTATGCATATGTTTTAATTCTTGTATCATCAACTTCTGTATGTAAGCTATCTTTATAAAGGTGCTTAGCTGGGTGAAGTGGTACATACTTGAAACCAGCTACTTTGGAGACTCACTCAGGAGGATCATAAGTTCAAGGTCAGCTTCAGTAACTTAGACCACCTCAACATAAACACTAAAAAGGTCTAGGGACATGGCCACTACTAAGAGTGCCCCTAGATTCAATCCCCAGTACCACAAACATAACAAAAACAAGCAAAAAAGATACTTAAGCTTCTATACAATTCATTACTATATTTTATCAGTGGAGAACCTCTAGCAATAGCCAAGCAAGTTTGTATTCTAGTAAATTTAAATCAAGCATCTAATCTACAATAAGAATTTATAATATGTATTTTACTTGTATTGACACATGGGTGTGAAATTCTTAATATTTTATTTGCTACTGCTCAAGGAAATAATTGCAACTGACTAAACCAGAACTCTTGAGAAAGTCCTTCAGAATAGAAGATTTAGCTCAAGATTTGAGCCAGGCACAGTGGCACACACCTGTAATCCCAGCAGCTTGGGAGGCTAACGCAGGAGGATTGTGAGTTCAAAGCCAGCCTTAGCAACTTAGCAAGGCACTTAGCAATTCAGCAAGACCCTTTTTCTATATAAAATATTAAAAAGGGCTGGGGATGTGGCTCAGTGTTTGAGTACCCCTGGGTTCAATCCTCAGTACCAAAAAAAAAAGAAGAAGAAGAAGAAGATATGAAAGACCAATTCTTTGTCACCTAAATAGGAGAATCATGTCACCTTTAAGGTCACACATAACTTGAGAGTGAAGGGAAAGAAACCAAAAAAGAGCAGGGGTAGCTGTATTTATAACAGACAAAGTGGATTTTAAATAAAAAAAAACATAAAATAAAGCAAGAGCATTATGTACTGACAAAGGAGTCAGTTCATCAAGTATATATAGTATTTAAATCATATATAAACCCAATATCAGAGTACCTAAATATATAAAATAAATACTAAAGGATCTGAAGAGAGAGAGAGATTAAAATACAATAGTAGTAAGAGACTTAAATACCCCACCTTCAACAATGAACATATAATTCAGACAGAAAATGAATAAGGAAACCGTGGCCTTGAACTATACTTCAGACCAAATAGATCTTGTAGACATATAGAACAGTCTATCCAACACCCACAGAAAACTAATTCTTCTCAAGCATAAATGGACCAATCTTCCTGGACAGATCCTATGTTATTCACAAAGCAGGTCTGAACAAGTTTAAGAGGATCAAAGACATAAGAAATACCTTTTCTAATCATAGTTTTGTGAAACTAAAAATCAGTAATAGTGAAAATATTCACACATATGTGTAAATTAAACAATCTGCCTTTGAATAAACCAGGGGGTCAAAGTGGAAATCAAAAGGAAAACAAAAAATCTTTTAAGACAAAAGAAAATGGAAACACAACTTACCAGAATATACAAGATGCAGCAAAGGAATTAATAACCTAATGTTACACCTCATGGAACTAGGAAAAGAAGAATAAATCAAGCCAAAGTTAGCAGAAGGAAGAAAATAAACATTGGAACAGAAATAACATGGAATAGAGACTTGAAAAAGAAAAATCAACACAACCAAGAATTTTTTTTTTAAAGATAAAATCAACAGGCCCTTAGCTAGACTAAGGGGAAAAAAAGAAGGCTCTCAAAATCAGAATTGAGAGGAGACAACTAAAACTCTCATAGCAGAGAAATACAAAAGATCATAGGAAATTACTGTGAACAATTAATTAAATCCCAAAAGATTTGATAATCTAGAAAAAGACACATATGTCTTAATGGCTGTTAGTAAAAACACAAATATTAAATAATGGCAATGGGGCTGGGGATGTGGCTCAAGCGGTAGCGCGCTCGCCTGGCATGTGCAGAACGCTGAGTTTGATCCTCAGCACTACAAACAAATAAAGATGTTGTGTCCACCGAAAACTAAAAAATAAATATTAAAAAATTCATTCTCTCTCTCTTCTCTCTCTCTCTCTCTCCCCCTCCCTCCCTCTCCCTCCCTCTCCCTCTCCCTCTCCCTCCCTCTTTAAATAAATAAATAATGGCAATGGTGTATGGAAAACAGAACCTCTATAGACTGTTGGTGGGAGGTTCCTAGGCTCATATAACCTCTGAATCAAGAAGAAATAGCCAGGTGCAGTGTCACATGCCTATAATAACTACTCAGGAGGCTAAGGCAAGAGGATTGAAAGCTCAAGGCCAGCTAGTGAAACTTATTGAGATGCTGTTTCAAAATAAAGTTAAGAAGGGGCCTGGAGGTGTAGTTCGGTGATAGGTCATTTGCCTAGGGAGACCCTGAGTTCAATCCCCAATACAACAATAAGAAATAGAAAATCTAAGAATGATAATGAACAAATGAAAAATTGAATCAGTAATAAAAAGTCTCCTGTCAAAGAAAATCTTAGGAAATAATGACTTCATGGATGAATTCTACCAAACATTTAAAAGGAACTAATACCAGTCCTTCTCATACTCTTCCAAAAAATTAAAGAGCGAATACTTCCTAACTCTTTTTATTTTTTTTAAGTTTTCTTTTTCTTTTAATAATCTGTCTCCATGAGATCAAAATAAAAACATACAAACCAGCAGACATGACATTTAGTTATATACATAATAGGTTCAAAATCATACCCCAAGTACAACTAATGTAAGTTTATCTTAGCTTGCTGATCAGGCTTTTTCTAGGACATCATTTCAATATTTTTTATTAAACTTAAGATAAACAACGAGGAAAACAGGCTAACCATCATGTATGTAAGGAGGAATAGGTGATGGGTACCAAATCTGACTCAAAGAAAAAAGACACACAAAAAAATATGGGATAGAATAACAATGAAATAGACTTCATTTCTCCTGAAAAACAAACAAGTAACTATTAGATTGGGGGAAAGGTTAGCGTACAAACAATTTTTATTAAAAAAAAAAATTAGCCATTGACAAAGTTCTCTGTGAGCCAAAGGCATGGTAATGCTCTAAATACAAAAAGTAGTATTAGTAATGTTAAAACTTTTGCATGCAGGGAGATCATTATTTGGTGGGAATTTTTAATCTAGATGATATATGCAGAGTAAACAAAACATTTATGAGTGGGTCCAGAGGAGAGACTCAGGGATCATCATCAAATATATTGAGGCTATGAGGAACAGAAAGGAACAGTTGGTGGGACTTCCAGAATGAACTTGTCTGTGTGAGCTCAGCATTCTCCACTTTTCCTTGTAGGACCATCCAAAACCATCAAGGAAAACTCTTCTAGCCTCCGCCTCTGTTCTTTCTGCTGCTCAATATGTTTCTGCCTCTATGCCAGCAGCTGCCTTTTATACTCTTCCTGCTCCCAGAGCTGTTGCTACTGCAATAGTTGCTGTCTCCGGAGAGCCTCAGAATATTCCTTGTTCTCCTGCTGCAGTCTCAGGAAATCCCAATGGAGAGTAGACTCACCAGGCACGTTGACAATGGAACTTGGCTCTCCTTCCTATTCAGGCACTTCCTCCTCTTCTTCCTCACTCCTAACTCTTTTTATGAGCCAGCATTACCTTGATGTCAAAGCCAGACAAGGACACCACAAGAAACGGAAATTATAGGCCAATATCCCTGATGAATATAGATGCAGAAATTCCCAACAAAGTACTAGTAAATCAAATTCAACAGCACTTTAAAAGGATTATTCACCATAATTAAATGACATTTATGCCTCAGATGCAAGGATGTATTAACATATACAAATCAATAAATGTGACATATCACATCAATAGAATGGAGGACAAAAGTCATATGATCAACTCAAAAGCATTTGTCAAAAATGAACATCCTTTCATGATAAAAACTCTCAATAAATTAGCAATAAAAAGAATGTACCTCAGCACTAAAGACCATGTGTTACAAGCCTACAGCTAATATCAGACTTGATAGTAAAAAGCTAAAAGCTTTTTCTTTATATCAAGAACAAGATAAGGATGTCCACTCTCACCACTAATATTCAGTATAGTACTGGAGTTCCTTGCTGGAGTTTAGTCAAGAAAAAGAAAAAGAAGACAACCAAGTAGGAAAAGAAGTAATTCAAATTGTCACTGTTCACTGATGGTATCATCTTAAATGCAGAAAATTATAGAGGCTCCATCAAAAAAACTTGTAAACCTAATAAACAAATATAGTAAAGTTGCAGGTTACAAAGTAAGAATTAAGAAAAAAAAAAGGAGCATTTCTACACACTAACAAGGAGCTCTCCACAAAAAAAAAAAAAAAGAAAGAAAATTACATTCTCAATAGCTACCAAAAATAAAAACAAACAAAAAAACTAAGGAGTTAATTTAACCAAAAATTTGAAAGATCTGTATTCTGCAATTGAAAAAGACACAATAAATGAAAACATTCTGTGTTGATGGGTTTAAAGAATTAATATTATTAAAATGTTAGTACTACTCAAAACAATGTACACGTTCACTGCAATCCCTATCAAAATTCCAATGTCATTTTTCACAGAAATGAAAATATTCTAAAATTCATATGGAATGACAATCCTGAATAGTCAGAGCCATCTTTAGCAAAACAAAACCAGAACCATCATACTTCCTAATGTCAAGCTGCATTTTAAAGCTATTGAAACAGAATGGTACTGTTATAAAAATAGACACATGGGACAGAATAAAGAGCCCAGAAATGAACCCACACACTGAGGGCCAACTGATTTTTTAACCAAAGTGCCAAGAATGCACAATGAGAAATAAATAGTATCTTCAAGAAAGAGTATTGGGAACACTGGTTATCCACATACAGAAGAATAAAATATGTGGTTTTCATCTCTATCATCACCAATTTTTTTATGTCATTCTCAGAATATGGAAACACTTAACTTGCATTTTGAAAAATCATATATAGCCAGTGATCTCATCTATTAGCCAGTATCAGGTGATTTTTAATTTTGATATAATTCTTTTCTCCTATATTTCATATTCTTTTAATATATTCTTTAAAGGGCAGTTGTAAACATTTATAAGTTATAAATAGTATATCATGGAGCATCAGCTGGCATTGTCTGTTGATCCAAATTAAAGCCTTTCCAAGCCTCATCATCTGGAGGAAGAAATTGCATACCATGTGTATTGTTACATAACCAGTTCCGCAGTCAGAATTCTGCTGTTGGACTGATCAGATTAAATAGCGCAAGAGCAGAGATACAATTGCCAAGAATTTGTTTAGAGAGGACAGTGTTTTCTGCCATTTCAACGTGTAAAATGCTATTTCAGGATTCATTATTGATGCATTCACTTACCAGGCAAAACATGCGCATGGGTGGAGAATTGTGAGACTGGGAGGGTCCTTGTGAGGCCAGAGAATAACAGTGGCCCTGTGTGATTCATCTAAGAAAGATGGCTGTCTTCTTCATTTTTAATGATCTTTTAGGTAAATGGATTCTAAAATTCCTTCAATAGTCCTTCTAGCATCTAAACACATTCTTTAGAATATAATTTTTTAATTTTTTAAATTTGTAGATGGACACAATATCTTTATTTTTATTTGTTTGTTTTTTAATGTGGTGCTGAGGATCAAACCCACAGCCTCATGCGTGCGAGGCAAGTGCTCTACCATTGTGCTATATAACCCCAGCCCTTTAGAATATAATTACTATGATCTTTTACACTTAGCAAAAAAATACATGCCTTTTTATCATTAAGGGGGAAAATTGTGCAGACTTGAAATAGCAGCCAAAAGTGGGGAAATCAAGTTTAGTGTATTGGTGCTGAAAATGGTTGTGTTTTATTATTTTACAGGTCATTATCCAGCTCAGGAAAACCTGATGTTCCTTGTTCTTTGTACATGAAGGAGCTACAAGGTTTCATTACTAGAGTTATGAGTGATTACTTTAAACACTTTGATTGCTTGGATTTTGTCTTTGACAACACTGAAGCTATTGCCCAAAGAGCGATTGAACTGTTTATCCGAAATGCTAGTCTCATAAGACCTCTTGGTGAAGGTGGGAAAATGCGACTTGCTGCTGATTTTGCACAGGTAAATTGATACATAACTTAAGATACCAAGGGAGAAGATGTTTTAGTCTCAATATTATCTAGTCAGTAAAGAGCTATTAATCGTGGTTTTTAAAAAGTTACAGCATAAAGAAGGCTGGGGCTGGGGCGCAGTGGTATCGCACTTGCATGGCATGTTTGAGGCCCTGGGTTTGGTTCTCAGCACCGCGTATAAATAAATAAAATAAAGGTCTATCAACAACTAAAAAAAAAATATTTTTAAATAAAGAAAGTTACAGCATGAAGAAAAAATAAATCCACTTTGAACTAATTGATTAAATGAAAAAGTTTAAAAATATTTTTATATTTTGTTGTTTGTATTTAATGAAATAATTATCCCTTATCTTTGATCTTTCAAGGTTAAGGTAAAGTAACTCATTCCATAATAAAATAGCATTTCCCATTTTTTTGTGTAAAATGGGGCTTTTTCATTGTTTTAACATCCTAATAGGTCAATACTGATAAGAGTAATTAATTGATTTAAAAAGTGATATGGGCTGTAAAATACCCTTTCAAATAATGGAAAGGGGCTGCTTGTCATGAGAAGAGAAAGAATTCCAGCATATCTATTATTCTCTAGAGGCCAGCTCAGCACTTCATCATGGTGTTTCTGATTCGTTGAGATGTACAGTGAACCAGGTAGATATGGAGTCTGTTTGGTCTTCCTCTCTTAAGTTGAGTACATTTCTTAGTTATGGCTAGCCTTGACATCTGATGTTTGTGAGATAAAATGAAATTAAAATAGCAGAAACATAATCAGCTCTAATGGAAAGGATTATTTACATAGATTTTTAAAACCTTTCAGTACTTAGGAGAGAGAGGCAAAGAAGAAATACCCCAAATATATACTTTCATTAAAAGATTCAGAAACAAAGATGATTCTTCTTTGTATAGCATGATGAGAGTGAAATCATTTTTTAAATCTTTCAAAGCTATTAGCTTTCCTAATCTAGTTATTCAAATTGAGACTTCATAGTGATTTGCCAGATCCTCCCTGCTTATAAAGATAAAAGGTTATTGTCGATATTTATTCTTGCCTGTATCTGGGAGTGTGTCTTGGTTCATTACTCTTGCATGGTAGAAAGAATCTAGCCTGACCGTTTATGTTAGGTGATGGCTGTCAGTTGCTCCCTCAGACCAGACAGAATGTAAAAGATGGAAGAGGTAACACAAACCCGCTTCAGATTTCAAGAAGCAGGCTTTTTACCTAATAATTGATCCAGCTATTAGTCATTTTCATCCCCAAATGATAGTCCCGTGTCTACTAGACCACACATACACACAAAAAGCTTCCTTTGGGAAATGTGCCTTTAGTAGCCACATATGAAAACAAATTAATCAAATGTTCCCATTAAAAGGCTTTTTTTTAACCTTGTTTATTTTTGTCAGTTTCATTTTTGGGCATCTGTAACATTTTGCTTTGTTTTACCAGTAAACTCAGTTTAAAGAGAATTATTATGAACTTTTCTCTTACTGGGTTTATAGGCTACTTATTGAAATGAAAACACATTGATGTCCTAGGCCTGCCTGCTCTTTTTTGTTAAAACATAGCTGTACTCAGGTCTCCTTTTCCCTTTTCCTCCTTAATTTTGTTTTACTTTTCCTGTCCTCTTCCCTCCCTGGGGCTCCCTCCCCCACCAGCTTATTTGCATTCTGCTCCAGCTGGTTCTTGAGTCACTTTCCTGGAGGCAGCACTTCAAGTCCAATTAGAGTGGCAGCCGAGCAGGAGATGGCCAAAATGAGAAGCTGTTGGAGAGAGGCTTGTTGTTTGGGGGTTTTATTTTAATGGTATGTTTCTTTATGAGTATTGAAAGATGGGAACTGTTGTCCTTGAAACCTTACCACTGCAACTAGTACCTGCTCAAAGTGTAGGGTCCTTTGTGGCAGGAGTGAGCTGCTTCTAGCCCAAATTGCATTATTCAGAATTTTATTTGCATTTATTTTTTCTTAAGACACGTTACTCAGTAAACCAGATTTTTCCCTTCCATGACAATAAATGAAATTCATCACTGATTATTACTAATTTATGTTCAAAGGCTCTATTCTCTGTTTCTTAAATGTAGAAAAGGCATCTATTTATACGGCATTTGCTCAATGTTAAGAGTCTGCTTTCCAATCCCTCAGTGGCCTTTGGTTGCCTCAGTCTGTATAGTATTGAGAGGCAGATGCCTTAACTCACCGCTATACAGTGTGTCCCAATTTCAAAACGTCCCAACACTTTCCTTGGGCATGGCTCCAGTCCTATGGATCATGGGCACAGGAAAGTCAGGTGGAAGCACCATTATATATATAATCATATTTAGGACTAGTAGCTTTGGCAAATGTTGTCCAACAAGGGGGATGATTTTATGATCCCCATTCCCACTTTTTTTAAAAATTAAATTTTGAATTTGGGGTTTTCATTTCATTGGTTTGTTTTCTTGCCACCACACAATTATATGTTGTGCCTCATTTTTCTGAATTGTGCATAATTGGAAGTTTTTTTTTTTTCCAGGCTTAGTCAAAACACTTAAATAGCATTACCCCGACATTTATATTCATGACAAGCATTAACTGTCTACTAGAAACCCTTTTAACACCCTCGTTATTGAAAGTTCTATCAATTTGTATTCAAAATTAAACAAAGCCACTGAGGTACTGGAATCAAGAATACACAAATACTCTATGGGTTTGAAAAGTATTCTTGTGATAAAAGTGCCTGGTATTCTGACATAAATAACAGAAAGAGCTTAAGAAGGGCCTGGTAAAGTGGGTTTGGGAATGCAGGTATTTGGCATAATGTCCTATAGCAAAGGCATATTTGGTATATTTGAGGACTTTTTAAAGAATCCTAACCTCTCACTGGCACCAATGCAGAAAAGAGAAAGTAGTTGGAGGGTGCCATCTGGAGGGCTCATGGTGAGGGAAGTACACAGCATATCATCCCCTTAGGAATCCAGGTCATGGGCATGAGGTGGCTTCCTACAGGTAATTAATTCCCTGCTGTGACCACATGGTCTCTGTGTCTACACTAATCACACAGCAGTTCTGAAAGCATTGAGCTTGTCCAAGGCCCTGGGGCTCTGCTGATTCCCGAATCTTTGTAGACTTGCCCACAGTGCCCTCTGAAGCACACAGTCCCCCTCTACTGTTCTTTTCTTCCCTGAGGGAGAGGACATCCATTGAAGTTAGCATTAAATAATTTAGTGGTATTCCTAGCAGTTTCTATTTATAGCCTTCTGGTGCCCTTTAAGTATATATACATTTTTATCTCTCTCACTTTTCCCAAAAATATAAATTGAGAAAAGAAAACAAAGGTGCTCTAAATTCTAATGTCTTTTCTAATTCCTATTGCCTTTTCTTCTCATGAACAGTGTCAGGGAAGGAGAGCTCTAGGAGTATCCAGAGATGCCCTGTGGTTAACCAAATGTCTGTGGTGGATAAGGAACAGCTAGTAATTAGTTCATCTACCTGCAGCTGACTGCTCATTCCTCCCAAATAGGAGGGCTAGAGAGTAGCAGTTGTACATGCCATTTTTGTTTCCATAGCTAATTGCAGAGTCACCTCCTCTAAAACGAACACTCTTGCATTTTTAAACATGGTCTTTATTTAATGGAATTTGTTTAATGGAATTCTGGCAGAAGAAAATGATTTTCAGTATTCTAGAGGCCTTTTATGAATGCAAAATGTATTTTAAACATGTAACATTTTGAAATTGTCCTATGACATACAGATCTTCTGTATCATCATAGACTTCACAGCCATTTGAGGTCGATTTTCCTCATATAGTAACTTTTTCTTAGCCATTTAATTGTTTTAACATTTAGTCCTGCTCAAGGGCTAGGCCAAAGATTGATTGGTTTGATCTTTGAAGACAGTGACCCACTAGGGTAATTGGGGGGGGAAAAAATGACCAAGTATCTCATGAAAAATAAATCACATAGCCTGTCCTTTAAAAAAAGAAAAAGCTTTTACACACACACACACACTCACTCACTCACTCACACAGGTTTATGAATGGAATTAGCAAATCAAAGATAAATAATGATCTTTTTTTTTTTAAATTTGTCCTCATAGTAAAGTAAATGATGGATTCTGAAGGAAACAAGTAAATTCAAGAATGCTGGCTCACATCTATTCTGTTTTGTGTTTTTGGCAAGAAGCAAGAATTCTGGCTTTTTCTTCCTTATATTTTTCTTTTTTTCACTTTTTTTTTTTGTATTTTAGAGTTTTCCAACCATGTACAATATACATTGTATACATGGAGTATACAATGTATACTCCATGACTTCTATACAATAACAGAGAAATTAACTTGGCCACTGTTCATCTCCAGTCAAACTGCCCTCCAATTCTCCTTGACATTCAGTTTATATATTTTGACCCACCACTTTAATTTTGCCTAAAATAATGGTTGTGTGCACATGTATATTTATATCTATATATATATTTATTCAAACAGTGATTATTCAATAGAATCATAAGACTGTGTATGTGTGTGTGTTATGTGCCTACATACACATACCTTTCTTTCAATTTTATTAAATGATCATTATATTGTTTGAATAATTAAATGTCACTTTTTTCACAAAATTTGAAACTTCCTTAAAGCAAATAATCTCATTAAATTCATCATTTTATTCCTATGTGTAGCTCAGTACCTAGCAATTAATAGGGAGTCAAACATGCTTCTCAAAGGAATGATTGATTACAAATAGCAAGACGATTTTGAACAGTTTTTCATAAGAATGACCAGAAGAACAGAGAGCTCACTTTCTTCCATGTGTTTCTTGAATAAAGATGCTGTTCTACCAGGGAACAGCTTATTCTCAGCCATTTTCTAAACTGTTCTTTGCCAGGGTACAAATTTATAGTAAGAGGGAAGAAGCAGTTTATCACCTGAATGCCACATCTGTAAAAACTTTGCATGTGCACTTGGTAGATAAAGAACAGATAGCCCAGGTAATGATAAGTAGAATTTCCACTTAATGGAAGAAAATAAAGAGAAGTGAAACCAATATTTACTAAATTTTTATGTCAGGGAGCAGATGAATTTACCAATAATTTAAGAGAGGAAAAATGTTTTAAATAGTGATAATTGCTGACATTTAACGTGCACTCAGATGCCATGCACACAGACCTTCGTGCAGACCTTCGTGGAATTGTCTGTTTAATTTGCATAATTAACAGGTGTTAAGTAGTTGGTATTATCTCATTTTGTAGAAGAGAGACCTGAGACTGAGAGAGGTTAAGAAAGTTGTTAATAGTCATGCTACTAAAACCTATAGTTTTGGATTTCTGACACAGATGTACTATAGAAAGTTTTAGAGTTAAAGCTTGTAATGACTTGGGCCACACTGACTCATAAAAGTTCTCTTTGTTGACTATAAAAAAGATTTGACATACCTACTTAAAATATAGGCACACAGTCTTGAAAACTTTCTTTCCCAGTATTTCAATGGAGAAAATGACCTTAACTTTCTTCCCTTATTTAACAACCACACACACACACAAAGGTTTTCTATTCATGTGAAGGAATTGTCTTGTCTTGGGCCCCTTTAGTAATGTAAAATTTATCTAAGTTCTTATCTTTTTAGTAATTTTAATTGTCTTTTAAAACTGGCTTCATGGTCCAGGTAACATTAAGTTTACTGCAAGCTACAACTTCGTGTGATTCAGCTATGTCCCAAATTCACCTAAGGATTCTACATAAAAAGCTATGGAGTATCTTTTAATATTCCAGATGGAGTTGGCCGTGGGTCCATTTTGCAGACGAGTATCTGATTTAGGGAAGTCCTATCGAATGCTGAGATCATTCAGGTGAGAACCAATTCTTTGTTACTACAGTCATATCCTATTAACAAATAAATCCTTTTTTCTTATTCAGGTTGAACTATGTAAATTTTTCATCATTCAGTCATTTTTGACCTATAATAATTGCAATTTGATATGAATCATCTTAGAAGTTTTGTTCAAATCAGAACCCCATATATAATTATATGAAATGACTAATAAGTTAGTGGGTATGTTTTTTCTTTTTGAGGTACAATTCACAAGATTGAGCTGGTAAATTTTCTTATGCTCTTCCTAGGTTGTTTTAATTGTTTTGTTTTGTTTTTGTTTCCTATTGTTGAAAAATGTATTTAGTAGTAAAGCCAGGCAGTGCATAATAATATAGACATCTTTTTTTGAAATTTTCATTTGTTCATTTATTACTTTTAATCCAGTCTACTTTTTGAAAGATTATAGATTATATTTCATGATATGGATATAACCAAAACTATTGAATGAAGTATTAAGAGAACTGAACTCAGTGATAGACTGCAGGGAATGGCTATAAGTATACTGGATAACTTAGGTTATTATAGTGAGCACCAATCTTTGGAAGCTTCCTAGAAATCAGTTAAAAAAAAAAACAAGTTAATTCATAGTCATAATCTAAGAATATGCCAGTTCAAAGGGAAAAAACTCTTTTTGGTGCTGATCACTTAGGCTTTTATTAGTTTAGATTTTATGTAACATAGACTAACTTAATGACTGAGGTCTTCAATAGCAGATTTTAGAAGATGAGAAGATGTTGTTTTTATGGCTATTTATGTAATTTCCCAATGTTTTTTACATCATGGCACATACAGAAAATATTTACACTCAAAAATTTGACCAACTTGAAGGTTCAGAGTATCAACGTAATATATATTTATAATTTTGTGAGCACAGCATGTCACATGGGAAGCCTTGATACAAACTAACCATTATATCTAAGACCACAATGATCTCTGAATATAGTTTTATAAAGGTAATAGAGTGCAGCATGCAGCTCTCTAAAGATTGACTTAGTATTGGAGACTAATCAAAAAGTAGTGTTTCCTTTAAATGATCTCTTTGTTCTCTTATGTCATCAAAATATTACAGTAGGAAATTCAAGCATAATGTAAGAAATACAGGAATTCAAGATTGTTGATCAAGAGGGGAACCTGATGCTTCACTTTACCTCTTGGTAATTGACAGAGATACTTTTTTTTAAATGTCAACACAAGCCTGAATTTTATTTTTCCCTCAATGAAGAAATCACTGGCCATTTGTACAGAGGTAGACAACTTGAAGTTGGGACAACTTGAAGTCAGATAGCAAATATTTTTATATATCTTCTTTTGATCAGCTCAGATTTTTATAAAAAGTATTTAAATTGTTTTGTTGAAGTTACAGAGTTCTGCACTATAAATATGGGTGAGTTAAAAGATCATGAGGTCCCAAGGTTACCACTCCATCAGTCATCTGTACCATAAAAGTAACTTTAATAAAACTCCTGTGGGGGCAGGAGTTGTAGCTCAATGGTAGAGTGCTTGCCTAGCATGTGTGAGGCACTAGGTTCAGTTCTCAACACCACATATAAATAAAATAAAGGTCCATCAACATCTAAAACAGAAATTTAACAAAATAAAATAAAATTCCTGTGAAGTCATTTACTTTGAGTAAGATAGTAACACAGCAATCCCAGCTGGGTAATAAAATGTTGCCCTGGCTGAGTTGATTAATATACTAAAGTATGGTTAACATATTAGCCAAGTAGTTATTGAAAAAAGCATGAAAAAGCGTTGATTTTTTGCTGTATTAAGGTTAGGCTATTGTTTTTGATAATCCTATGTTTAGTTGTTTATTTCATGTGTGGATATTAAAAGAGTATTAATTTTTCTGTCAACCCTCTCAACTCTTACACGAGAGAAATGATTCTTAAATTCTTCAAGTCTGGGTGACATCTTCTAGTACCTATTTATGGAATAAAAAATTAGTCATTGATCAATGTATAAATTTAAAAGTTGTCCATTTTTTATATCTACTTTTTCCTGAAGTAATGGTCAGTCTAGATGGGTTTCAAACTTGTGACCATTACTCATGGTAAGAAACTTTTTAAATTGTAATTTGGCATATACTCACATATAAACCTGCAAGCACACTCAGACCTATTGTACATACATGTGCATACCCACATGTATGTTTTCATGAACCAGTAATTGCCCTTGCTTCATTTTTCAATATTCTCTGACCTTTCTTTTTCATTTGATTATTTTAACTCACAAAATTAGTTTCATGGCTCACTAATGGTTTTCATCTAGGAGTTACTCAACTTTTTCATAGGGCCCTTAATTCTTGAACTGTAATTGTTCTACTGACAGAGAGCAGAATTTTTTTTTTCTTTCTGTAGACTATGAAGATGCATGCCCATTATGGGATTATGGTACCCCTGCATTTCCCCTGCAGGTAGCCCTTTGGATCCTAAAGACTCAGGAACACAAAGATAATTGTATCCTACCTGTGGAGTATCTTCCATAACTTGAATTAATTGAAAAATTTCAACAAAGATTAGTCTGTACCAAAATATTCCTACAGACCTATTGAATCTGCAGAAATCTACTGAATTGCTCCTAGCACTTTCTCAGTTATTTAATGGGACTGGGACAACTATTTTATCAACTTGATCGAGAAAAAGTGAAAGCATAGTTTATTAGGGTGTTCAAATAGCCCTTACTCTATAAAGAATAAGTTAAGTCCCATTGCTTGAGAAGAGGAAAGCTGTGGACATATGTCCCTACCTTGTGTTGTCATTGGGCAAGCTGTGGCTCTACCAGATTTTCTGAGTTGCCTTTAGAAGAGAATTGACTTGGAAAAGCTTACCCATGTGTGGGGTCTACCAGATCCCTTTCAGAAAGGAGGAAATCAGTACAGAACACCCTTTGTTCTAATAATCTAATTAATCTAATTAAGCCTCTATTCTGCATATCCACAAAAACTTATTAGAGATCTAACTCTTCCAAAATTAGTCCTAAGTAGTGCAGTGGAAGAGCCCTCTCTTATTAATTAGTGCTTTTCTTCCATCGATTCTGTGGGCTATGGAGGAGGCATAGGCATCATCCAATGACCATATGCATATTACACTTTGGCTCTCATTCATGAATCCCTGTCAAAGGCTTTGAATGACACCAAAAACAACTTCATGGAAGACAATAGGAGATTGGCTAAATAAAATATGTACCATTAATAAGATCAGATATATGCAGCAATTAACAATTATGTTGTCTTTTAATATCAGTAATATGAAAATAATCTATAATGCATCACTAAATGAAAAACGGAGTACTAAGTGTGATATGTGATATGATCCCTACTATATTTTAAATAATAGTGTATATTGTATGGAGAATAAAAGCCAAAAGGAATTAAATATCAAAATATTATCTTTGGATAGTAAGATTGTCATTAGTGATTTTTCTTTATTTCTCAAATTTTCTGCCTCGGTTTTTTTACTTTTTGTACTCAGAAAAGTTGACACATTTTATTTTGAAATTCTTCTTCCATTGTCTCTACCACTTAAAAATAACAAAGGGACTTAAGAATAATATAAAATATACTAAATCATTACCCAATAAGGCTAGGGCAAGCCAAACAGCAAAACCCAGCATGTTATGGGAACACAGAAGACCTCAGTCTGAATTAGATGCAGTGGCTGCGAGGGAAGGCAAGGGGCTTCTGCAGAGGAGGGTGGTGTGCTGGCCACAGCACCTGCCTCCAGCTGTACCCCACTCATACTCCTTAACAGGCTCCCTTCCTTCACCATGCAGCTATTTACCTCAGGGCCCTCTGTTTTTGACTGTAATATCAGTGGACTTTTTAATTAAGCTGGCAAATTTATTGTATATATTTATATTTTGTTAGTTTACATTAGAGTTCTTCAGGCAACAAGAACCTTTTCATACTAAGGACAGAATGCTGCCTCAGAAAAGTGCTGACATTAGTGATTTGCCTTTGGGTAATTTGTATTCTACACAAGATACCCAAGTCAGAGCTGCAGAGATTGCCTCCTTGCTATCTCTCTACAGCATGATGATCCTTGAGCAGATGTCATGTGGCTGGTACCTTCACTCACCCTGTCCACAAGCCTTAAAGCTCTGACCTTTGACATTGTCAGTGCATATCTGTGTGATGCTAAAGACACATAAGTCCAAGTGCCCTTCACCAGCTTAGAGACACAGATTCTGCCTTCAGGCAGGCCCTACCACCTTTGCTCCTGAAGGGGCAATTTGTCCTGAAGATGTCCACAGCCTGCTCAGCTGAAAGCCTCATTACCATCCAGGTTAATGACAGAGTGATGAAAATTGTCAGGACAGGGGCTCTGTTAAGATAGAGCTTTTAGCTGGGCGCGGTGGCACACTTCTGTAATCCCAGCAGCTCAGGAAGCTGAGACTGCAGAATCATGAGTTCAAACCAGCCTCTGCAAAAGCAAGGTACTAAGCAACTCAGTAAGATCCTGTCTCTAGATAAAATACAAAATAGGGCTGGGGATATGGTTCAGTGGTCTGGTGCCCCTGAGTTTAGTGCCCAGTACAAAAAAAAGAAAAAAGAAAAGATGGAGCTTTTAACATGAAGAGCAGTAGAAAAAAGAAGCCAGTAACCTGATTAGTAACCAGATGGGGGTGTTCATGTCAGTTGCTTTTCATTGTAGGAGAGGTGAGGGTTTTCCAGGTCTACAGTTTGTGTCGATGATACAGATGCTCCTTGAAATTCCAGACCTCTGTGTTTGAATTTTTGTAGAACTGGAAAAAAAAGGCCACCTTCTTAATGTTCTGTTCTTTTTTTCCACTTGTGTATCCGGACCCCTTAATCTATTCTCTGAAATAACCACTGCCCTGAGGTTTCTGGATTCTTAACTCCGTGTTTTAGATTTCAGCTCAGCCACCACCTTAGATTTAGGTTGTTTTCGTTATCCTCTGCTGCTGCTTTTATAGTGCAGGGGGTGCTTAGCTAAACATGAAGGGGTGAATATTGAGTTTATTATCATGTTTATTATTTCTCACAACCATAATTTAATTATTGACTATATGCCAAGCCTATATTGGGTGTTTTGCTGATATTCCTTGTGTATCCTCATTGCATTTATGAATCAGGAGCAATCTGTGTGAGGCAGTTGAAACTTAAGACGGGGAAGTAGCCAGCACTGCACAGCCAAAAAGCAGGAGTATCCCAAAGTCCTATTTCAGGCTTAAAACTGCCTGATTTCAAAACCTGTGTTTGTGACCTTACATTTTATTCCAGAAATTCCCATTTGTTTTCACTTGCATTTGTCATGGAACAACATTTGAAAGTTTATAACCAACCAACTAGGAAAATGTGGAAACATTTTTAAGAGAATCTATGGCAATTCCTGCTGCTGAGATGCCTCATCTCACTCTTCACTACCACGTGCAAACTCCAGGACAGTGCACAGGAACGTTCAGTCAAGTGTGTTTTTTATTGCTAGAGAGCATCTGTCTAAAAACCTTTCTTTCTGGTCTGCTGGGATAGAGAACGAGACTCCAAAAAAGGAACCATTCTCACTTCTCTGCATCAAGTCCTTGTTTACCCCAAAGCATTAGTCTATATCATTCTCTCCTAGGGTCCACAAAGCCCCTCAAGTCCCAAACCAGGCCTCCCTAAAGTTTGTGTTCTATGGAAGGAAGATGGCCAACTGACCCCCAAGTGGAATCATATTTCCTTCCCCTACCTTTCCACTTCTGTACTATTTATAGAGCTCAATGAACATGTTCAGTGGTTTTATTGCTTTATTAGGCCCCTCACCAAGAGGTTATGAAGGCATGGCAGGTAGTATGAAAGGGGCCACCAATGATGTTGGGTGTTGTGGATGTAGGAGTAGCAGGACTTTTGTCTTACTTCACTTTATGATTGACCTTAACCAACTGTCAGAAAACTGATGACTACACAGTTGTCAGTCACTTAATGTGAATTTTCCTGACAGAAATACAGTTTTTCTAAGGGACCTAATACTCTACTTAATTAATACTACTTTCTGACTATAAAATTTAACCTTGATAGTGATGCTATAATTAGAATGTTATTTTCTAAGAATGATATCGTGGCATTTGGGATAACTGCTTTTTAGATTACCGTAATTTTCTTTTACTTCATAAAGCACTTCAAATGATGATTTATTTTTTAACTTGCCGGTTTTAAAATCCTATCTGGAATCAGGGAGAAGGGTGGGTGCGAGTTGTATTCTTTCAGCCTCTTAAAACCAACACCAGGAATAAAATGTCTACACATTAGATGTTTACTAGTAATTATATCAGCAGTGTATAATTCAGAATCAAGTTCTGTTTTGCTTTCATGGTTCTTTTGGCAGTTCTGTTAGGGTGGCCAGTGGGAAAGATTTAGTATTGTCTAAATAGTTTCTGTCTCAGAACTCCAAAGGGACTGATGATTGAGCATAAGGTCCCATTTTAAAATGAGCTGAATTTTACCAGCCTAGGCTTATGCAGATGTTTTTATGAGACAGCTTCTGTATGTGCCAGGCTGCTAGACAGGGCATGTTCCATGCATATGTGTCCAGCTTGTTCCTCTCTCCCTGTCTTTTGTCCTCTTTCCCTTTTTGCCCTTCTTTCCTTACTTGCCTTTCTTTCCATTTGTAGTTTATATTAAGAAAACACTGGAAGAAAGGAAAGGAAAAACATGAATATTGAAACCATAAAACTAACTTCATTGAAACATAAGTGTCAAATTTGGCTTTAAAATTCCTAAAGCCAAAGATAAAAAAGAAACAAACTGAGCTGTCAGTATCAAAAAGGAAGATATATATCAGCTCTTAAGAGAAAGTTAAATATTTCGATAGTCCTGGTGGGATCCTCTTGTGTGTGATGTTTCTTATCTCTTGCTGCTTCTAGAAACCCCCCACACCCTCCGAATTGAATTCGGGGATCATGCACACTAGGCAAGCACTCTACCACAGAGCCACATCCCCAGTCCCTAAAATTTTTGTCTTTAAATAGTTTGTTATGTGGTTTTGTAAACTCTTCTTTGGGTTGAATTTGATTGCAGATTTGTTTGCTTTCTGTACTTAGATGTTGACATATTTTCCCAGATTTGGGAAATTTGGCACTGTCGTTTCTTTATTATTTCTGACTACCTTCCCCCTCCTCCTCCTCCTCCTCCTCCTCCCCCTCCCTCTTCTTCTTCTTTCTTTTTTTACTGAATTATGCAAATCTTAGTTCTCTGGGTAGTGTCTATAATTCCTCTAAAATTTTATTTATTCTTTTTCTTTCTTATTACTTTTTGCTCCTCCAACTGGAATTAAAATATTCTGTCTTTAAGCTCTGATTTTATGCTTGATTATACCTGCTATTGAAGCTATCGAATTTTTCAGCTTAGTCATTGTATTTTTCATATCTAGTTTTTAAATTTTTTATTCTTTTTCTTTGTCAAAATTTTATCTTGTATATGTATTGTTTTCCAAATTTAATTTAATTTTTCATGTGTATATTCTTAGAGTTTGCTGAACTTCCTCAACGAGATTGTTCTGAATGCTTTGTCAGTTATTTCCATTTCTTTAGGATTCCTTATTAGAGCTTTCTTAGTTTCTTTTGGTTGTATCATGATTCCCTGATTTTTAGTAACCCTTGTATCCTTGAACTGATATCTGCATGAAGAGACAGCCACCTCTTCTGGCTTTCATAGCTATTCTTTTGGCATAGGTAGAACTTTACTATTTAGTACAGCCTGTTATTCTGGGTGGGCCAGCTGATACTGACCCTGAGAACAAGCAGAGTTGCTGCTGGGCTCTGTTGTCTGGCAGTACCAATGGCTTGGCCCTGCAGTTAGGTAGAACCATTGGCTGGGTACTGCAATCACCTCTGATCTGGCAGAGTTGCAGGGTATATTTCCTGGTTAGACAGTATTGTTATTTGAATTGTGCGCACTTGAGTAGGACTGTAGGCAGAGATCTGAGTTTAAGCAGAATCATTGCCCTAAATGAGTGGACTCTGAGGTTGGGTGGAGCCAGTTCAGACAAGTCTAGCCCCTATACTGCATAGATATGCACTGTCTGCGTAGGTGGGGTCTTGAGGTGAGTTCTGAAGCTGGGCAGTCCCACTGCAGCTCCCTACGTACTCAAGCCAGCTTGAACTTTTCAATGGGATTCTAGGAGCAATTTGCTCAGCTTTGTAAGTAAACTGTCATGGAGTGGTTTCACTCATCAGGCACCACTTCTGCTCCAGATCTGCATGCTGGTTGCTATGTGCCTTCCCCTACCATTCTTTGTTTCTACTTGACACCAGGGAATCCTGTCCCATTGTTCCCTATGAGGCAAGATTGAAGTAGGCTTCTGCAAAGCATCTCAGAATTCTGGGGAAGCTGGATGTCTACTTCTGGGTCTTTTCCAGCCCAGAAACTGTGGGCCAGGAAATCTTCTATGGTGCTGTGCCAGGGCAGGGAGGAGTGAGGCATTCAAAGTAGAACCATACCTCTTAACTTTCTAGCATAGTTTATATATGGTTCTGTAATCCGCGTGGGTATATCAGTCTTATTCCTGAGTTTGGGGGTTTTCACAAAAGTGTTCTCTTCTGAGGATAGTTGCTAGGTGGACTTTGTGAGAGGAACATAGTGAATCCTGGGACCTATTCTGCTATCTTGCTTTCTGTCTAACCCTCTACACAGCTTTTAATCTGTATTTGACATGTTGTAAGTGCTACCTACGTGTGTTAGCTATTTCTGCTGCTGCTGATACTGATGATGATGATGGAATCTTTCCCCTACATGAAGACAGTGTCATCCACACAGAGAAGGACTTAAAGGGATACCTGTGGTTGAAACCGAAAATCCCTCAGTAACTTTTCATACCTAATTAGGTGCTTGATGATGACCCAAAGCTCCACATCATGGAACACTGAAATGATTTGACAGATGTGACCACAGGAAGACCTTGATCACATTCCCATAGAACTTGGATCATTCTGGCTTTCTTGTGAGAGCCAGTATAAGTGAGCTGAAATATTTTCTCGGTAACTAAAGAGAATAAATGATGAAATGATGTTATTTGATAAAGCAGTTGAAATTAGAAAAATCCTTATCAGAGATAGATTGTACTTACAGAATAGTTAACATAAAGACATTTTTTCCTAATAATATTCTGGATCCAATAAGAAGCAACTGTTAAGAGCACTCTTGACATAAACCTCATTAGTGTAAAAAAAGGAAGAAATATCAAGATATATTGCTGCCAGCTCACTTTTCAACTTTGAGCTTCCAAAGCTCAGCTTGTAGTTATTAGCTCTTGTCCAAGAAAGCTCAAAGCCAGGGAGGGAACAATAACAGTTTCAAATAATTCTTTATAGCCTTTTTTTGTTATTTTATTTTTCATACTTTGAGACAGGAGATCACTATTTTGCCCAGGCTGGTCTCAAACTGGTGGGCTCAAGTGATCCTCCCTCCTCAGTGCTGCATGGCTGTAGTGTGCATCACTGCAGTGAATCAGCTGCACACTTCTCCTATAAAATCATAATGGTGAGACCCAGAGCTATAGTGTATGAGAAAGGAGCTGCAGTTGGTTGGCAAGGTAATAACTTGGTATATGCAAAACATAGTTACCATTTTGAGATGTGTAGAAATAAACATGTATACTTAATGGATTATAGTCCAAAGAAGTATTCTATGGGAAATGAAAGCTGAAAGGGTTGACCAAGGTAAGAATATGTTAGTTATCACGAATTGGGGTGAATATACTTTGTATACATCCAGAGATATGAAAAATTGTGCTCTATATGTGTAATAAGAATTGTAATGCATTCTGCGGTCATATATAAATTTAAAAAAACAATGTTATAATTTAAAGACTTGACTTGGTGCTTTATTTGATTTCAGCCTATTAATTAAATGAACTTTAGGAGGGGATTTTGCTGAGTCAACTGGAAGTTACTTCAGATCCATTAATCAAGGAATCAAGAATCAAGGAAGGAAAGATTTGAAAGATGTATCAGCCACCCTAGAGCGTGTGCATGTGTATGTGTGGTGGGTCTTAGGGTTGAATGGGGCATTACAAAATTGGATAATCATCCTTCAATAGCCAGTTTAGGAAGAATATTGATATTTAAGTGTGATGATTCTTCTACCACATTACCTGTTTTGATGTGGAATGGCATGAATTAACTTGTGGCTTTTCGTCTTCTAGACCATTGCTCTTCCAGACAAGTGAACATGTAGCTAATAGTCCTGCACTGGGGGACATTATTCCATTCAGCATCATTATTCAGTTTTTGTTCACAAGAGCACCTGCTGAGCTGAAATCTCCTTTCCAGGTAATACAGCAAAGCCAAAACCCTCTTGTGAGTCTTCCCTGTTAATTTGTGAATATTAAGCAACTTAACAAACTAGAAAATATTTTTTTTAAAAAAATTATCCATTGAATCCAGAATTAGCCCTTTAAATAATGATGTCACAAGTAGTTTATGTTCATAAACTTTATTGGATGGAGGCCCCATTTTCTTTGCTCTCCCACCATCAAGTGGGAAGTTCTGAAGGCTCTCGGGAGTTAGGAAGGTGCCTAAAGCCTGTGCCACCTTTTACAAGCTTCCGTCAGGCAGGTGTGTGAGGGAATTTCACCTTGAAAATCCCCAAGAGTGCTTTATTTATTTATTTATTTATTTATTTATTTATTTATTTATTGTTTTAATTTTTGATTTTTTTAAAGTTATAGATGGACACAATACCTTTATTTATTTTTATGTGGTGCTGAGGATTGAACCCTGTGCCTCACACATGCTAGGCAAGCACACTGTCATTGAGCTATAAGTCCAGCCCCTAAGAGTGATTTTTGAACTGGCATTTACCACCATTTGCTGAAGAATGTATTCATACTCTTCTCTAATTGTGTTTTGACCCTGCAGAGGGCAGAATGGTCCCATGCACGCTTCTCCCAGTGGCTGGATGACCATCCATCTGAAAAGGACAGGCTTCTCCTCATCAGGTAAAGCCCTGTGTTTTAGGGTACCCACCTGGGATAGAAGCCCAAGGTAGGTGGGGGACACAGTAGGGATGAAGGGCAGTGCCTAGATAGACATGGACACAGGATTGCACCTTCTTAAGGCAGGCCACCTCATTGCATAGACCACTCATACTAGAGCGCCCAGCTGTGAACCTTTGGGTATGGTAATTTTGCCCTCAATATCTAATACTTTCAGTCCTTTGCATCCTATTTTGTGCCATTCCATACCCCATGCAGGAATGGCACTATGCACTTCCAGCTCTAAAAACCAACCTGCACTCTTTGGCTTAACTCCACATTTTCTGTGTTATTTTCATGTGTTGCAGCTATTGAATTGGTGAAGCACAAATGTGAATGAACTTTAAACACTACCCAGATATGAAATAGTTGTTAGAAGGAGACAAGGACAACTTAACTATTTAAATTCTATGTGTCCTCCCATAGTGCCCCTTGAGTTCACTGTGTATGCGTGTGTGTGACAGCATGTGCACATGTTCAAACACACATACTGTATACTTCAGTTGTGCCGAGGTTGGGATGCTTTAACTGTTATCATTCTTCCAACAATACTTTTTTCTGAAATTGCCCTCTCCAAGTCATCAAAGACCTCCTACTCATCAGAAATCTTCATTCCTAAACTGAGATGTGGCCCTTTCCTCTTGGAGCCTCCATGACCCCATGGACACGTTCATCTGTTTCTGTTATAACATCTCTGCCATTTTCCTCTTCTACCTCATTTGCTGAATTCTCTCCTTCCATCCATTCTTTGAATAATATCACTTCCCATATTTTGTTCTTGGCTCTTTTTTGACTCATTCTTTCCAAATGTTGGTTCCCGGATGAGTTCATCCAGACCTATGCCTGTTGTGGCCTCTTCTGTACTTCATGGCATCTGATATGTGACTTACTTGATTGCACAGGCCTTCAGGTAGGTAAACTTGCTGTCATGTCACCACTTGAATGCCCCAAAGAAATCTCGGCACCAAAGTGTTCCAAACTGATCTTTTCTTACGAACCTTGTTCTACCATATTTCCTGTCTTGGTTGGGAGGTCACCATCACCTAACCAACCAAACTAGAAAACCTTTAAATCATCATTTGACTTCTCCATCACCTTTGTCCTCCAATCCAGTCAGTTGTCTCTGTCAAAGGGTTCTTGAAGCCATTCTCATCTCTGTCTAGGGTCTAGGGCCATGCCAGTTAACCTGTGTTTAAGTCACAGTGTGGGTGATGAGCTGAGTATCCTACAGCCAGAATGGGGCTCATGGTGCTAAGGTGATTCTCAGCCCTGTTTGCTGAGAAGCATTTACAAAGCTTTGAAAAGTCCTACTGCCTAGGCTACACCCTTGACTGCCTCAGAATTGCTGGTGCTATGGCCTCAGGATCTCTGTTTTTGTTTGTTTGTTTAATTGATTTTATTTTTTTAAATACAGGACAGCGGAATCCATTACAATTCTTATTAACATATAGAGCACAATTTTTCGTATCTTTGTATATAAAGTATGTTCATACCAATTCATGTCTTTATACATGTACTTTGTTTTTTGCATTACAATTCTTATTACACATATATACCACAATTTTTCATATCTCTGTTTGTATATAAAATAGGTTGATACCCAGTTCGTGTCTTCATACATTTGGATAATTAGTCCATCACATTCCACCATCCTTGCTAATCCCCTGCCTCCTCCCTGTCCCTCCCTCCCTTCTTCCCTATCTAGAATTCATTTATTCCTCCCATGTTCCCCCTCCCTACC
The DNA here is from genome assembly GCF_047511675.1 of Marmota flaviventris. Taxonomy (NCBI): domain Eukaryota; kingdom Metazoa; phylum Chordata; class Mammalia; order Rodentia; family Sciuridae; genus Marmota; species Marmota flaviventris. The sequence goes on from NC_092498.1 coordinate 55,991,381, forward strand.
CCACTATGAGTTAGCCTCCTTATATCAGAGAAAACATTCAGGAGGATAATGGCTAACTTCACTTAACATTATCTTCTCCAGCACCATCCATTTACCTGCAAATGCCATGATTTTATTCTCTTTTATTGCTAAGTAAAATTCCATTGTGTATATATGCCACTTTTTTTTTATCCATTCATCTATTGAAGGGCATCTAGGTTGGTTCCATAGTTTAGCTATTGTGAATTGTGCTGCTATAGACATTGATGTGGCTGTGTCCCTATAAGTATACTGTTTTTAAGTCCTTTGGGTATAATCTGAGGAGAGGGATAGCTGGGTCAAATGAGTTCTTTATATACCCTAGAGATTAGTGCTCTATCTGATGTGTAAGGGGTAAGAATTTGCTCCCAAGATGTAGGCTCTCTATTCACCTCATAGATTATTTCTTTTACTGAGAAGAAACTTTTTAGTTTGAATCCCATTTATTGATTCTTGGTTTTAATTCTTGCACTATAGGAGTCTTATTAAGGAAGTCGAGGCCTAATCCCACATGATGAAGATTAGGGCCTACTTTTTCTTCTATTAGACGGAGAGTCTCTGGTTTAATTCCTAGGTTCTTGGTCCGTTTTGAGTTGAATTTTGTGCCTGGTGAGAGATAAAGGTTTAATTTCATTTTGTTGCATATGAATTTCCAGTTTTCCCAGCACCATTTGTTAAAGATGCTATCTTTTCTCCAGTGCATGTTTTTGGCACTTTTGTCTAATACAAGATAATTGTAATTTTGTGGATTAGTCTCTGTGTCCTCTATTCTGTACCATTGGTCTACCAATCTGTTTTCGTGCCAATACCATGCTGTTTTTGTTACTATTGCTCTGTAGTATAGTTTAAGGTCTGGTATAGCGATGCCACCTGCTTCACTCTTCCTCTTAAGGATTGCTTTAGCTATTCTGGGTCTCTTATTTTTCCAGATAAATTTCATGATTATTTTTTCTCTATGAGGAATGCCATTGGGATTTTGATCAGAATTGCATTAAATCTTATAGTGCTTTTGGTAGTATGGTCATTTTGATAATATTAATTTTGTCTATCCAAGGTCATCTTTGATTTCTTTCTATAGGGTTCTATAGTTTTCATTGTATAGGTTTTTCACCTCTTTCGCTAAGTTGGTTCCCAAGTGTCTTATTTTTTTTGAGGTTATTGTGAAATGGGGTAGTTTTCCTCATTTCCTTCTCAGAGGCTTTGTCACTGATATACAGAAATGCCTTTGATTTATGGGTGTTGATTTTATATCCTGCTACTTTGCTGAATTCATTTACTAGTTCTAGAAGTTTTCTGGTGGAGTTTTTTGGGTCTTCTAGGTATAGAATCATATTGTCAGCAAATAGTGCTAATTTAAGTTCTTCTTTCCCTATACATATCCCTTTGATTTCTTTCATCTTTCTGATTGCTCTGGGCCTCGGGATCTCTTAAGAGCTCATCAGACAGGTCCATTGTGCAGCCCAGACTATCACCCACTGCCACAGCGAAACATTCCAGTTACCAAGTGAAAGACTCCACTAAGGAAGCTATAAGTGATCATTCAGAAACATCAGCTCATCAGCTTCGGACAGTGGCACTGAGCCCTCGGATATGGTGTCCAGGACTGTGGCTACTATGTAAGCAAAGTTGATTAGCCCAGACCCCTGCCCTTCTTTCTTGCCCTTCTGAACTCAGCTGTGAGCAGTGGGAAAGGTTGCAAGAGGAGCTTCCCATAAGTTCCCATGACTTGTTTCAACTGCCTTCTGAAAAGGCTTTGGGTGTGTGAGGGAGTCTGGGTCTAGCCTAACTCAGGCATTTGCAGGGTCTCTGTGAATTTTTTCCTTGTCCCAGTGATTCACTCAGCTGCAACACACTTGATAATAGAAAAGAATTCAGTGAATTGAGCAGGGCTCATTTTGTCTTCTTAACAAGTTGGAATGAGTTCATCTACAACAGTTGTCCTGCTGTGGGTACATCACAAATCTGTCTTCTTTTGCTTCTCTTTAAAAATGTTCCTGAGTGATTTCATCAGCAATGCTGTTGCTAAGCCTATTTTTAGCAACTGAAAATCATGCTCAGAAATACTGTCATGCCTTTTAAATAAGGACTAACCAGGCTTCTACAGTTGACTGATACCAGAACCTGCCCTGAGCAGAAAATTTAGCCTTCCCTGGGGGATTCAGAAAAACTGCACTCTTGTAACCTAGATTGTTGGCAAGAAAAGGACCTTTATTTCAGACAATATGCTTTTTAATGTATTACCACAAAACTAATTTCATTCCTGCATACCAAAGCATCACTGGGTGAATTTCTTTCCCCTGTAGATAAACCCAGGGTGACAATTGCCCTTTAAATGTCAGCACATTCATTTTAGCTTCTGGGGTAAACCTTGTTGTATATTTATTCTGTTTCTCCCAGCATAATCTGTTACTTGTCATAAAGTAGGGCAAAATGAGACGAGTGTAAGTACTGCTGCCAAATAAATGGCAAATAGTGAACTCTCCTGCCTTTGTTTCCTTTTGACACCAAATGTTTTTCTGAATCTTGAATGAATAATAGTCAAGTTATTTCTAAAGTCAGAGTAATCACTGACTCATGAGGCCAGGTGGGGTAAGTGGGGCAGAATTGCACCTACTCAGACCCACCAGGCAGGTGCTGCAGATGTGTGTGCTCCCAGTTCAGAGATGACTGCCTCACTCATACCCGTGAGTTTGCCTGTGTAGAATGTGTTTTAGTAAAGATGCAGTAGGAGGTTTTGATGAAAACATTTCTCAGGATCTGCAGAATCAGAAGAACTGGCCTCAAACCCATCTACTTTTTTGTAATTTTTTTTTTTACTTGTAAATGGACAGAATACCTTTATTTATTTTTATGTGGTGCTGAGGATCAAACCCCATGCCTCATATGTGCTGGGCAAGCCCTCTAACACTGAGCTACAACCCCAGCCCTCCATTTACTTTTAGTATTGGTAGTGCAGCAGCAGTCCTTCTTACTGCAGTCCTCTCTGAGAACACTGAGGTCAGAATTGTTCAGACTTTATTAACATAATGGTACTTTATCTATACAGTTATCAGAAAATGCTTGACACCACATGCATTGGACTGCTTGCCCTTTACCCTCTTATCATGGGCTAGGAGCCATAATAAGTATTTTTGCAAAATTCCCAAATCCCTGTTGAGGGTCGGTGAAGTTTGGTCTCCCCTTCTTGTATTGTTATGTCACTGTATTCAAATTCTGGGAACTGTGCCTGAGTTGGAACCCAAGGAAAAAGCCTGGGGTTTAAACTGCCTTTTTAGACACTTGGTATATCCTTAAATCATGTATGTACGTCAGTACTAATCACACTGAATGTTTAATGCCTGACAAAGATCAACTTTATTTTCTATGAAAACCTCTACAGGGTTTGTGTATGTCACATTGAGCAGTGTTGCCATGTTTCACAAGCCATTCCTCTAGTAATAATTTGTGTTTTGTTTTTTCCCATTAAGGATAACTTCAGTAATCATCTTATTTTGGTTACAAACCAGAGTTGAAACTATTACATAATTCTTGGCCTGACTTCCAAGAAAGCTAATGTTTTGCTGAAGCAAATGAAGTAATTTAATAAGTGCTTGAAAATCTTGCTCTGATTTTATGTGGGAGGGCAGCTTCATCTGTTTTTCTCCCTGTAGTTCTGATATGGTGTTTTTGATGAATATAAAATAAAAAATAACTAATTTCTGAGCTGCTGAATTTTACATATTATGTAATTTATATAATGTCTTATTCTTTTAAATGCAAATGAAACTGCCAAGTTGATTTTTGTGTATTAAACAGAATAGATATAATTCATTCACTCTGGCAGTTTCTATGAATTTCAACACACTTATTTCTTAGATCGATATATACATACACATATATATCATTTCTCAAAGATAATTTAGTCCTTGGGGGTGTCTCTATTATATATGAGTCTTCAGGACTTCACTTGTGGAATAGAGGCAGTTGCCCAGAACAGCATAGCAACTAGCAAAGTATTAAAAGTAACAGGTTTTTTCAGAGAAATAGCTCCATTAATGGTTGGCTTTGACATGAACTGAAGCATCTCACAAAACATTGTGCTCTAAGAGCATTAAATTCCATGTATATGACCAGTTAAGAATTATGTGTTAGTGGGACTCAGGCTTAAGCATGTGAGCCAAGTAATGACATTACATCTTATTCAAGCAGCTGGTTTCAGAGGCCTGCCCATTCCTCCACATGTTGATTTAAAGGACTCATGCCCTGAACAGAGCATGGATCCAGCCTTCAGGAATCCCAAAATGCTGAGTCCTGCAGAGTCAAGGCTGTTGATACAGAAGTCAGATCTTTCCACAAATTTATGTGATTCTAAGATGATTTCCATTCTTTTGTGCTTCGAGGAGTTAGGAGAGACTCTACTAAAAGGGAGCATTTGAAGCTGAGTTTAAGAGAAAAAGAGCTCTGCAATGATGAAAACAAGGAAGGACATTGCAAGGATAAGGATAATGCACAAAGGCCTAAGAGATTATCCTTATCTCATTTACCATGAGATGGTCAAAGATGAACAGGCCCTTTCCCAGCTGCTAACCTAATAGGGAAATATTTCATTTTCAGCAATGTATGAACAAATACCCTTGGTCTCTCTCTGGGTGGATAAGGGTTCAGACTAATAATCACAAGTGCAGTTTAGCTGCATTGCACATTATTTGGTAATAAAAAAGAAAAATACCAAGTGATGTGAGGTCTTTTTAGGCCACATCAAACTGTCAGGAAGCCAGCAATTGCGTGGAAAAGGGCTGGGTGGAGGTCTATGAAAAAGCTGGTACTCACTCAGCTGTATATGAGTCGGGCACTTTGCTATAGTGACTCAGGCATAGCAAATGTTATTACGCTTCAGGAGGAGAGCTCTTGTTGTAATGTAGGGAAGACTGTCCAGGAGGGGGAAAGCCAGCACCAGGATGACCACCCAAGAGGTGACAGCATTCTTCAGGACACAAGACAGTAGGGGTTCAAATAAGCAAAGTGAAGATCAAGGACTCTATGTGTTGTAAATATGTGAGGTGAATTTATAGGAGTGAAAGAGAACTGATAGAAACCTTAAGATGCTGGTGTCCTCTGTTACAACAAGGGAAGGCAGGCAGAACACTGCCCTAAGTGTTTGGTAGGTTAGGGTTAGGGTTAGGTTTGAGGGATACCTGGAAGCAGATGTGTTAACGATGTCCAAAAGACAGTAAACAGAAATCAGGAGGGTGGTCAGGGCTGGAAGAAAGAGATATGAGAATTATTGCTGTATGAAGGTGATTGATGGTAGAAGACACTGCAGATTGAATGATTTCAGTGTTTGAGAGAAAAAAAAAAAAAAGAAAAACCAGTTAAGAGTTATATATTAAATGGGACTTGAGACTGAATGTGTGAGTTATAATGGAATTAACATCTTTATAGAAATGTTCTACCTCAAAGTGTGAAATTTTGAAGAAAACAGTGTCACAAAAATTGATTTGTATACCTTGCACTTAAGAGGCCAAAATGAACAATCTTAGAACCATTCTTTTTAGCTTCCGCTTAACCAGATGATGTAGTTCTGGGAATGGCAAGTTTTCCAAAAAGGGTCAGACACATTTTAGATTTTGGAGGCTCTATAATCTCTTCCTGAACCATTAACTTGGCCATGGTGATGTAAAAGCAGCCCTAAACCATAGACAGAACGAGCAGAGTGACATTTTGCCTACAGGCATTTGCTGACCCTGATATAATTCATGAAAAAATACCATCATGAATTTACGTGGAACCACGTACCCTTGACTAAATTCAGACTGCTTCTCATCACATAACTTAAAAAAAGAGTCCTATAACTTTCTAGTTGTGGATTGTGTGTAGTCCATAAAATATTGTGAATATCATGTACCTACTAGTGGTTACCATACATGCCAAAGGACCCCACCCCCAGCACTCCTAAACATGTCTTTCCAAGGTGTCATCTCCTTCGTTCTGTGAATACACACAAACTATGTGTAGCTTTCAGAGGTGTCTTCAGTAGGGAAGCAGGGGGAAGGGAAACAACACATATTTAGAAGCCAGAGAGCCTATGACTAGATCACTACATAAAATGCAGATTGACAAAGTTTGCAGTTTTGCATTTTACTTTGTAGTTACCATAGTAACACTATCATTAAATGTTTGAGGCTGTGGGTTACTTCCTGTGTGGTATAGCAGTTCCAGAAATGGATTTATTTCTCTCTTTTTAAAAATACTGTTTACCCCCCAAACTGTTTAATGTGGGTAATGTTATGATACTGTTTTCAATTTGGTTTCAGGGGAGCCCTGGAAGCTTATGTTCAATCAGTGAGAAGTAGAGAAGGCAAAGAATTTGCACCAGTGTATCCCATAATGGTTCAGCTGCTTCAGAAAGCTATGTCTGCTCAATAATAATGTGAAACCTTCGTTAATCTACATACTGCACTAACCCAAAATATGCAGTTACTATGCAATATTGTTGAAGATTGTAAATGATATTGTCCCATTTCTCTTTAACATTTTGACTTTAGATGTCAAATTAGGATCTTCAGCACAACCTCATGGACCTGATTTTTCCAGAAATAATCCAACTTTTTTTCCTCCTGATTTCAGATTTTTGTAATAAACTAGCTGAAGTTTCTTTTCCATCACATTCCCCTATGGTTACAGTCTTTACTGTTTTTAAAGGGATATGATCAAGTGATAATACTAGGTACTCTGCTTCCCCCAACCTGCCTGCTTCTGCATTAAGTGTGTAGGCCAGTGGTTCCCAAATAGGACTGCATATTCACATCGTCAGAGAAATTTTTTAAATCATGAGGCCTAAGTTTCACCCTAGTTGATACATTTTGGAGTGGTGGAAACTAGGCATCAATATTTCTAAAAGCATGTCCCTAAAGAGATTCTAATGTGCAGCAGTTTGTTAACCAGTGGCACATCCCAAAGCTCAGACATACCACACCACTAAATGTTCTCTAAATGTCAAACTATAATAAAGCAAGGTTTTCTTTATACGTTGTCATTTTATTAAAAGCAGACATTGGTGGTTCAACCTTGTAACAAAGATGACAAGTTAAAAATAAATTTTCTTCTACCAGAGTCTCTATAAAGTCCTTATTTGTCTATTGCTCTTGCCCCATTAATTTTAAAAATGCGTCAATACCCTCATAATTAACTAATAAAGTCTGTTTTCCATCTCCTGATCATTTTATTTTGACAATTCATATATAAAATTTAGTCCAGATCAATCAGAAGTCAGAGATAAACTTTTCTCATTTTATTTGAAATAATATACAAGAATATAGTGTGCAAAATTGAGGGGCAACATCATGAAGAAGTGTAAATGAACTGAAATCAATTTTACAGTTGTGATTCCTAACCAGAAACACCACTTGGTAAGTAACATGAAAAGCCATGATTGTAGCTCAGAGCAAAAGCAGCTGTATTGCCAATGTATTTGCTCTAATTTTAGACAGTTGGAGGAAAAGTAAAGTGCAAGTGTTGCACTGCAATAAGTGCAAAGTCTGCCCCCACCATAAAGATATGATGACAAAATATATTTAAGATACGTGGCTGAGGAGATATAGAACACAAAGTTTAAAAATACAATGGTGTCGGACTGTTAATAGCACCATTACAGTGACTATATCCCAATGCTATTAACTAACTTTACCTTGGCCCAGGCTAGGTCTCCACTGCAATAATGGATTAGTGCTGCCACCTGCTGCATGAACTCAGCATGCCTGTGGTAACTGCAGCAGGTGGCATTTTTTGCTGGGACAGCCACACCATCCACCTTCCACATGTTACACAGTCTCTTGGCACTGGCCAGACTAAGAGCGCCTGTTTGGCACAGATGCTGGGCCACATGGTGGGTGCTCACAGAAAGGCCAACCCCAGCTTCTGCTTCATTTCATCTTGTTTACAATACAGATTAATAAGCAGTAAGGAGCCAATGTATAGACAGCAGTTACATATTTTTAAATTCCCCTTTGATACGATTTAAAATAAAACAAGTATACACTTCTCCTCTCTTTCTACTATACTTTAGCACCACAGGATATCAATTTTCAAGCCTATATTACCTGATAGACATATATGAAGTTTGGAAGGAAAATAAGGCAATTTGGTTTACAATGTTGATAGTTTTAGCATACTTAATGCTCTAATGGAGAAAGCAAATCCTCACTCATATTATTAAATCATTTCAAGACTCAATGCTATCAGTATCTTATGGTCACACGAATTCGGGACAAATGGTGAGACCTGGATCTTCTTAAGTCTTTCCATCAAAGAGTCAATGTTTATGCAACTATAGACTTAAGAACATAAGCATCCTGGTTTAATGTTGTTGTGAGCCCTGTGGAAATAAAATTAAACTCAGTGAATGTTTAAAAATCAATACATAATAATTCTATATATGAAAGCTCAGATGTGTAAGATAATGTTTATAAATTTACTATTTAAAAAAGATTGCTTTCTCAAAGATCATTTTAAATTTTGTTAATACTTTTTATAAAAGATGAGATGGATTAGGGCAAACATAAAAGAGATACAGGTCAAGTCCTACCACATGAAATTCTAAACTAATGAAGTTTAACTTCCAAAATCAAGTTCAGCCACCTTCTCACCTATTACTTTAAAACTTTATGCAGATGTGACCTGCATGTTACTATAGAAATAGGCATAAATATATAGAATGAATTTAAAATGTCCTTTTAACCAGCCCTCCTGTTAACTACTGACCTCTCTTCCCTTTTTTAGTGAAGAGCCCAATCTGCCCTATCGTGTGACATTTTCTTGTAATTGATCTAAAAACAGTAAACATAAAAAATGCTAGTCTAGTAATAGAAAAGTTCTAAGAAACAAGTCTATCTGAGACAGCATTATCATGATACAAAATTGTTTACCACCATTTCTGGGCCTATATCTTCTTTTGAGGTTTTTAATCTAAAAATTCTGTGCTTATGGCAGAAGTGACCCCTGGATGTCAGTAAACATACACCCACACCAGCATCCTCTTTAGTTTCTCACCAATTAAGGACAGAAAGGCTGGTGAGACCTGCCACCAAAATTAGACAAAATTTCTACTGTGGTATTAATAGGTTAATAATGCTCATCTTTCAACCCAGCTAGAAATAAAAACTATCTTTCCAACTCAACATTTAAGACAAACATTCATTATAAATTAGCTTCGGATTTCTATTTGCATACTAAGGGAGTGAATGCACAGAAAGTGTTTCCTCATATGATATGAAAATATTATTAGATTATAAAGTATAAAAATGCTAAGAAATAGCATCAATACAACCTTGAAAGGTTGTAACAACTGCTCCATCACTGCAGCACAACTATGGGGATAAGTCAAGATCATTTTAAACAACTACTTGCTGAAACGTACTGAATTGGTTCTTTTCCTTTTCCAACAATCAGGATTTAAACGTTTTTGTTCTTCAGCCAAAGCCTTTGCTTCTAATGTATACATCCTTCTCTCTTCATTCTTCATTTTCTTCCACCTGTCACCAAGGATCACACTTATGGCTCTGTAAAATAAATATTTACACAATGTTGAAGACAAGAATTTTTCACGAAATTCACATCAAGTGCTGCTACTCGAGGCAGAATTATAATTAAAGATAAAAATCTTGTCCAACATAAAGAAGGGAAAAGGTCAAGGCTGTCAGTCATTTCCAGCAAACTCCCAAGTCATATGGTCCATTTATCATAATCTTGACATTTAAAGCCTCCTTGGAATCATGCCAATATTCTCAATTGCAGAAAGACATCTAAAAGGGCCAGAAATCAGGTATTTTAAAAAGGATCAATTACCACTGGATCTATCCTGGTATACCAGCTTTTAAAAGATGTTTAAGACATAAAAGCAGACAGTATGCAGTATCAGTATAAAATATTCAACTTGTATTAAAAACTGGTTGTACTTCTAACATATCAGTTATGATCGATGTCATTTTTTATCCATGCAACCATAGTGATTAACTATGCTTGCCTTAATGTTTATCTTATGATGTTCTTATCATTTAAACTGAATTAAAATCAAAAGGTTAAGAAGTCAAATTAATAGGATGTATCGTGATAGAAATTTGTAACTATTTTCCTATTCATACTTGTCACTCTGCTACCAAGCCTATTAAAATAGTCTCACCCCAGGTCACACAGACATAACTCTTCTTCTTTTTTAAGAGTGCCTAACCATTCCATGACACTCACACAAGACAGAAAACCTTGGAATGACTACACAAGTACAAACCAGTGATTTTATACTGATAAGGAAGGTAGACTGCCATCTATGCTTTAGAAGATTGTAACCACGGATTCTCACAAAGAAATACACAGTAAGTATATTTGTCTTTTGTCAACTATGTCAAGGTGGTTAAACCTTGCACTATCTTCTTTTATTAAAAAAAATTTTTAATAGTTTTAATGGACATGGGTACCATGTAACAGTTGATTTATTTGCCACTTAAACCAGTAAAAACTATTCACATACACATCCTTATCTCAATTTTACAAAATATATGAGATGTTTTTAAATGGGGTGGTTATGTAATACTTGGGAAACAATTTACTCCTTAAGTTAAAACACCATAGATAATAGTCATTATCTATATTCTCTTTTTTTAAAATGTCTTTATTATATTTACTTATTTTTATGTGGTGCTGAGGATCGAATCCAATGCCTCACGTGTGTGAGGCAAGTGCTCTGCCACTGAGCCACAACCCCAGCCCCTGTATTCCCTTTCTTTATAATTATAAAATAAACACACTGTCTAAATATTCAGTTTTGTAGTGAATTTTTCATCCAGGTTGATGTTTATACCAACTTAAAATAAACTATATATCTCTCTGAACTATCTATTTTCATGTCCACTCCCTCAGTTTGCCAAATGAGAATCTCTTTATTCACTGACTTAGAACATCTCTCTATTGGAGAAAGGGAAAAATAATCCTTTTTTCTGTGTGCATGATACTGGAGATTGACTGCAGACCTCAAACATGCTAGGCAAGCACTCTATCACTGAGCTACATCCCTAGCCCATAAGTTCACAAATATGAGATTTTCCCCCTTCAATTTAAAGATAGATAACCTCTGATATCCTTTGATGTTAGATGATGATTAATAAATCACATGGAAGCAATGCTAAAATGCAAAGAAAAAATCTATTAGCAATAAAGGGAATAATCTGATACACAGCCCCTAAAAAACAGAAAAAAAAAAAAAAATATATATATATATATATATATATATATATATATAAAGTAAAAATGAGATTTATGCTCTTAATCAAAACAGTTCATTTATCCAGAATTATAAATAAATTTAGAAACCATCCCTGCTGATACTCGGGGGTGTTAGGGGATAAGACTGATTAATGTGGTATAGGCACAAGAATCTAGTAGCTACATGTCAAAGGACACTAACAATTAGTACCAGATATGTGCAACAAGAATGCAGCCCTGCACCTGTTACTAACACTCTATGGATGGTTTCTCAGATAAAAAATTACTTTAAAAAACAAGAAAGTTAAAAGTTATTCTTACAAGGTCTTTAAAATTTTAAGTGTATTTCAATATTACATATTACTCACCAGAGAAAAGATTTCCAAACTGAATTTTTAAAAAGCACTATAGTTAAACCCACTTTTTTTTTTAACTGATGAAGAAATGGAAGACTAGAATTTTAATGTCCAAAGTCACACAAATGACACACCCAAGAGTTCAAAAACTGCACTGAAAAGGCCCTTAGAATGCTTTACTCAATAATTCTATCCTACAGATTGTAAAGAAATAACAAGATGCTAAGCCAAAGCTATTCATGTTACTTGTAATATTTTGTAAGGGAAACTGTGTATTAATGCAAAGATGCATATAGGATGAGAAGCTTTTCTTCTAAAATGTAAATACTACTTAAGATCTCAAAATACTCAAATCTGAATTTACAACTGAATTGTGTGATTAATCACTTAACTTATGGTACCAAAGGTAAATGAAATGGCTGTTTTGATCATTAGAGAAATAGGAAGACTGGAAGAAGAGAGCTTTAACATAAGAGAGAATATGATTGGTTTGAGAGTGACAAAGGACTCAGATGAAGTAAGGCTACAGGAAACAGTAGGCAAGATTTGAGTTCATTTTTATTTCTGGGCTCTACTAAAGACGACTCAAAAGTCAGTTTTTTGACAAATCTGGCAGCTTAGACAAATTGCCAATGGTTGCACATTCCATATTAAGACTCAATTATAAAATCCTTGAAATATGATACAAGATAGTGCTAGATTTCTTCGATAAAGATACAATCTACCAGGTAAATGATATTCTTATTTTAAAAGGTAGATCCTTGCCACTGAAAGAGCCCAATGTATTATCGGTCCATTTATTGTAAAGTAAAACCTGACCCAAAATATTCCACTTAAACTTACTTTAAGGTCAACCTAATAGGAAGAATTCAAATAAAGCTATTGAAAAATAAAATTTACGTAATATCCCAGTTACCGTGAAGTGTTCTGAAATATTAATAATTATAATCAGAATTATTACTATGTTTACCTGTTATCTTTCCCTGGATACATCTGAGTATATTCAACTCTGTATTTTTTGGCAAAAAGCATGAAGGCATTCATTGGTCTTTTGCACTTATTAGGAGAAGTGGCACTCACAGTCCCTGAGCTGTGGTTTTTGACAGCTTTAGCATACAAAGAATTGGAAGAGAGCTGTGATGATCCAGGTGAGCCACAGTTTTTACTGAATCCAGATCCTGCAAAGTCTTGACCACCAGGTCCTCCACAAGACAAAGATGCACGACGCTGACGAGCCATACTACTTAACACATAAACTGCAGAAGAATCCATAGGTGTGAAGTCATAGCTAGAAAATTTAAGAAATTTTATTAACATGGTTTTAATTCAATTTGGATTATCCAAATTCTAAAAAAACAGGATAAAAAATATCCTTAACATCTGATTAGAGAGTTAACACATCTTTCCTTATATAGTTTTTCAAACACTACTTTTAACTTTTGCCATCAATAGTTGCTTGTATAATAAAACCTTATGTATACATTGACTAAAATAATTAATTTTTAAAAACTCGGCAAATCATGAAAAAGTTCGAAACAAAAAAGATTCCAAATCACCCAAAATAATCTAATTGGTGTATTTTATTCATAGTAACTCCTTCAGATTCCACAAAACCCATTTATCCTTTAGATTCATTTTTTGATAAATCTGACAATCTGATTTTGTAGCCTATAGGAACCTAAATCTAGAAAAATTAAAAATGGGGTAGCAGACAGATACTAAGGACTAACTACTACAGAGGACAAAAAGTTATATAAGGGCAGCCAAAAGCTGTTAATGTGGCTAAAGGAACTTAAAGAGCACTATAATCTGGTAATCTGAATAGGTACAGAGTCCCCAAACAGGCCCTTTCAAGAATTATAACATAGCCTAGTATATTAAAAGTTCATAGTAAAAATACACCTTCAATCAGGAAAGGCCCTGTTTTCTTTTGTGAATTCAGTTTTACATAAGCATGGAAATAAGCTGTCCATATTCTGTTTCCTTTCTTCACTAAGTTTGCTTAGAGAATACCATTACCCCCTCCTTTTATATGAAGAAAACCCTGAGACATAAAGTATTATTCACCCAATGCCACAATACTAGGATCCAAATCCAAGAACTGTCCCTCTCCAAAGCCCCAGGTCTCTTCACCAATACATGGGGCATTGCCATTGACTATAAACTCAAGGTAAACAAACATTGAGAATATTAGCTGAAAATATGAGTAAATGTAGACTAAAACCTAATGATATACCAGTCAAAAGAATTAATTTTTGCTTCAACAGTGTTAACTCTTCCTATACATTCTACTTTCTTGTCAGAAAACCTTTTTATTCAGTGTTTATTCTGAACACAGCTGTTCCTTTCCCTGAAACAGAAATTCTGGCAATACATCAAAACAAGCTGATATTAGCTATAGGAATAGCATCTGCCCAATGATGCTCAATCACAAACTGTGTTTACAAGCTTCTCAATTTATTGTTGACTTCTGGCTCTTACCAAGCTAGAAACAAACATCCTTTTCTGAAAATCGTGATCCAAAACCCTGCCCTGAATCCCTCCTTGTACCTGAGAATTTATTCCAGGTTTCTCCTGGACTGTTTGTTCTACCTCTCTTTCCTTTCTGCCCTCCCTATACCAGGCATCATCTCCCTAAGCACCCACAAATCATAATCTAATCACGATGAAATACTCTTGAACAGACTGGAAGAGTTAAATGAAGCAGAGGCATACCATTTACTATAGTGAAAATGATCTCTACCAATTTTCAGCCATGCAATCAATGTCTTTGTTCTTAAAGGTACTACATGAAATAAACGTACTTATATTATTACTCCGATATTAATAAATGTTGGGGAAAACTTATGTCTCCAACATTAATAATGTTGGAAAATCTGTATTATTTTCCATAGATAAAAGAGCTTAAGCCCCTCCCATATAAAGTTTAGAAAAATAGCAAACTTAGGCACTGTAAATGAATAGGACACAAAATTACTCATCTATACTAAAGAAAATTATAATTTAAAAAACCAAAGACAAAGAGTAAGATAATTACTAAAATTTGAAAACTCCACCATCTAGTGACACAAATCTATCCTCTATTTCTATTATGGATACAAATAAAATATTCAAAGAACTAGACTGGAAGCTAAGAAGCATGTTCATGTCTTAGTTCATTTTTAAATTAATTCTAGAGAATGTAATAATGTAAAATTGTAATTGGGTTCAAATCCCAGCTCTGCCACTTACTAGTAATAGGACCTTGGGCAAGTAAAATAAAACATCTAGTCTCAGTTTATTAACTGTAAAAAAAGATTAACAGAAACTATAGCAATGTTGCTGAGAAAAAAATAAATGTAAAACACTTAAGGCAGATGCTGGCACTTAGATTAGTAGGTAAGAGTACTAAATTCTTTACAAGGTCAATGCCTGAACTGGGCATGTTACCTTAAGATCCTCTCTCCCCCCCACCCCCACACAAAGAGAGTGATGAAGTGTGAGTAAATTAACATATAGTAGAATCTCAGTCAGTTATCACATTGCCTGAAAAAAAAAAAAAACTTTACAATTTCCAAAGTGACTGTTATAGCCCTGCCTGGTACTTCAAAGGTTGGCCTCAATTATCAATTTCTCAGAATGAGCTTCTTCAAATTCTGCTCTCACTTCTACAGCACAATCACAAATTGTGTTTAAAAGCTTATCAATTTATTATTGACTTCTGGCTCTTACCAAGCTAGAAACAAATGTCCTTTTCTGAAAATCATGATCCAAAATCCTGCCCTGAATCCTTCCATGTACCTGAGAATTTATTCTAGGTTTCTCCTGGACTGTTTGTTCTACCTCTCTTTCCTTTCTGCCCTCCCTACACCAGGCATCATCTCCCTAAGCACCCAAATCATAATCTAATCACAATAAAAGTTCAGTCAGCTTCATACTCCTTTTTCATGGCTTCTCATAAATGAAACTGCCATCTTCCACTCCTTTCAGGGAGAGGGAAGAAGGCATTGCTTTTATATTGCAGACACTCAACAGTAAAATAAGACCATTTTAACGGTATTATTCAAAAGGAAGATCCCTCTTAGAAAAACAAGAGGTAGATAGCCAAGTTTTCCTTTTTGCTTTAAAAGTTTTGCATCATGTAATACTTGATATATTAAAATGTATGTAACAAAGTTATGAAGCATAAAAAGAAATACTAGGGAATCCAAAATCTAAATTAAATTGAGTATTTCTAATATCACTAAAATTACAAATTTACTATCCCCAAATAACTACTCTCCTTAGTGGTTTACCATTCCTTCATTCTCTCAGAAATTTTATTATAAAAATAATATACTGGTTATAAACAGTATAGTAGCACCTTTATTTTATTTATTTGATTTTATGTGGTGCTGAGGATCAAACCAAGTGCCTCATATGTGTGAGGCAAGTGCTCTAACACTGAGTCACAACCCCAACCCAAGCTGTTCATTTTATTAACATAATAATATTTTGTGTAAAAGACTTAATAGGACTGGCTGGGCAGGTGACTCATGCTATTACTGGGGAGCCTGAGGCAGGAGGATCACAAGTTCAAAGCCAGCCTCAGCAGCTTAGCAAGTTCCTGTCTCAAAACAAAAAACAGGCTGGGGATATGGCTCAGTGGTAAAATACCCCTGGGTTCAATCCCTGATACAAATATATATTTTTTATAGGCCTGACAACTATCCTTTCAAAAATCTGCTTACTGGGTGGGCCTTTGACTGCCACCTAGAACTTGAATTTTAAGAGAATTCTCATCATTTCTACAAATAATAAGAGTACTTTACTATGCTTAAATTGTGTACAAATAATACTCTGAACACCAGATTTCCTTTTGAAAGTTTGGAATCTGGGTACATGCCAAACAGAGACAGCCTATGTGACCAGCCCAATATTCTGGGTCCTGAGTGTCCAATAAACTTCCCTGGCAGAAAACATAAATAATGTCATAATTCACTGCTAGGGGAACAAAGAGTTCCCTGAATGACTCCACTGGGAGAGGTTCCCTGGAAGGCTAGCTTCATCCAGACTTTACCCCGTGTTTTTTCCCTTTCTTTATTTTGTATTGTACTCTTTTGTCTTAATAAATCATACTCATAAGCACAAGTATATGCTAAGTCTTGTGAGATCCAATCTGACCAGCAAATCATTGAACATGGGGATGGTTTGGGAAACCTGACATGATTATATAATGTGTACCATATATAATATATAAAGCTTATATAATAAAACGTAATTACATTTATGTTATCAGATACGTTTCTAAAGAACAGGATTCTATAAAAATGAATTATACTGTGTATGTTTCTAAGACTAATTTTTTATTTAACATTATTTTTAAAATAGATTCATGTTTTAAAACGCGTAGCTAAGGTTCGTTCATTTTTCCAGATAGAAAGAATTCCACTCTAAGATTGTATCACAATTTATATGGTAAAATCCAATTAATTGTTATTAATATTGTTTCCACATTTTTGCTGTGAGCAATACAGCTATGAACTTCTTTATGTATCTCCTTTCACAAGTCTACAAAAATTTATTTCTCTAGGGTATATATTATAGGAATAGAATTGCTGATATTCACTATTACAATATAAAGCCAAACTATCTCCCCAAACTTTTCTATCTGGTTACATTCTTACCAAAATATAGGAATAATTACTGATATACACACTAAAACATATGTAATCCTTAAAATTTGTCTCATTTTCTACACTTTTTCAAAGAAGAGTATATTTAGATCCAATTACTGAGCAAATGGCCTATGTCAAGCCCTATGCTAATTGCTTTTTAAATAATAGCCTCAATTTCCTTATAATAAATGTAATAACCTTATATTAAATAGAATAAAATGAAATCTATATGCTAAGAAACTTTTGAGAATTCTCTACTTTGGGCCCATACCTACCTATGGATTTGATAACTATCATAATGAAAGAATAATTCTTAAAATCCCTAATATCTACATATATGCTTTCTTTGGATAACTTGTGGGAATAGATGATCAACTATCCCATTTCGCCCAGGACTGAGGAGTTTTCAGGAATGGTGGGCTTTTAGTGCTAAAACCAAAGTCCCATATAATGGGGAGAGTTGATCAGCCTTTCTGAGTTTTAGGACTTGTGGGGTTTTGTCCTATTCTGCCACTTAATAGCAAGATGATCTTAGGAAGAACAGTGTCCCTCTCTTAAGTCTTTCCCAATGTCAATTTTTATTTGGTGTCAGTTTTATTATTTGTTAAGCCATGTAACTAATGATCTTGGTCAAAATGAATATTAAACCAAGATGTAGTTAAGAATCACACCCCCTAAAAAAAGAGAAAAAAAAAAAAAAAAAGGACACGGTTGTGGTCTGGTTCGAAACAACTACTTTTCTTGTTTTTGATTCTGGGACTGAACCCAGGGCCTTGTGTACTCAGTTACATCCCAGTGCTTTTAAAATTTTGAGATATGGTCTTGCAAAGTTACCAAGGCAGGCCTCCACTTGCAATCTTCCTGCCTCAGAGTGGCTGGTGTTTCAGAAGTGTGCCAATGCACCCAGCTGCAGTTTTTTGATCTATTTTTTTCAATATACCTATGAAAGTTGATCTGTTAACTAGTTCATCACATAACATGTGATATTCTTCCTAATCTAATCCTAAACATCTTATAAACTCACTTTCCTATATGAGCACTTTATACAAAATTCATTAGCTTATATTTTTAATTGCCTGATTTTTTTTTGTTTAATAGTGTGTGTTTATATACTTTTCTCTACGTCATTCTTTCAATTTTGAAATCATTAAGGTTTTAATTTCCTAAATGTTTGATGTAGCAATTGCTAGGGCTATTAAGGATAAACTTTACTAGAAAACAAATGAAAAAAATCCAATATTACCTTTTAAATGTATCAAAAACACCTGAATCATCAAAATTAATGGCATCAGGGTGTCCAGGAGGTAGACATACATCGCCAATATGAATTTCACAACATGGAATGCCATGCTGTACCACAGTCAAGCTTGGATAAAATGATGACCAACCTAAAGTTAAACAAGAGTTGCATAAAGAATGAGAATTGACAGAAAGAACCTAAAGTATGTTATAAGATATATTTCTATATCTTAAAAATAAATTTACTATTTAAAATCACAAAAGATATCATCACAATAAAGAAAATACTAGGTATTTCCTTTCAGCAATGTAAAAGCCCTCGATGCTAATTTAATTCAGCATTTTACTTATATAAAGATCTCTACCAATTAGCCCTTCTATTCAGTCTATAAGACTGTAAATGATAAACGGTGATGAGACCATGAAATAGTCCATGAATTATTAAAGTATGCTTAACGTGGTGTAATTGTAATAAGGCTCTTAAGAGTGACTCAGGTTTATAGCATATTTGTAGCTCTAAACCAAAATTGTGGTTATCGAATACTCCATTCTCCAAACTATACTAAAATTGTTATTTTTAAGCTTCATGAATCTGAAATTTCCGATATTCACAGAAAGTAAGAGTTTTGCCCAATTATTGCTAAGATACTTAAGCACTACTAAGTACTATCAGAAGAATTTCCTATAGTAGTTTAGTTTGGAATAAATTTTCTCTTCAATTTGTTTTTTTAATCATCAAAGCCATAGATAATATTAAGAAGCATTCTTTAAAAAGTTACTACACATTTGGGCTAGGGTTGGGGCTCAGTGGTAGAGCACTTGCCTGGCATGTGTGAGGCACTGAGTTCGATTCTCAGCACCACATATAAATAAATGAAAAAAATAAAGGTACATCAATATCTTAAAAAAAAAAAAAAAAAGTTACTACAAATTCAAATGAAGCCCTACCTTTATTTTTAACATAGAAAGGGTGGTCCAGTTTACACTCTACAGTAAGTAAGCCATCTTCTACTGTACCAGGATCAAAAGTCAACTTCAGTACAGACTCACCAAATGATACACTTTCTTCATGTGATAACAACTTTAGACCATCAGAACCATAACCCTGAAAACATATGCATAGAGTGAATGAATTGGAAATGCTCAACACACAGTGATGTTTCCATTATGTGTAAGACTTCGTGGAAAAGGTAAAAAGAGCTTTTGACTGAGCAGTGAAGAAAGACACATATGTAAGTGAGTAAAACATAGAAGGTAGCATGGAATAAGCATTTTTAACTCAAGTATAAATAATGCTGGTGGAGTTTAATAAAGGAAGATATTGATTCCAAGAGAGAATAGAAAAAGGTTCTAATTCTACTAGAACTAAGATTTAAAAGATGATGGGCTGCTAATGTGGCTCAAGTGGTAGCACACTCGCCTGGCATGCGTGCAGCCCGGGTTCGATCCTCAGCACCACATACAAAGATGTTGTGTCCACCGAAAACTAAAAAATAAATATTAAAATTCTCTCTCTTTCAAAAAAAAAAAAAAGATGAATGAAATTTAGGTAAAAGGGCATGCCTTGCACCAGGAACAGTTGCATTTAGCAACTTCTTTGAGGAGTGCTAAGTATTTGCTAAAAATACAGTGAAGTCCAGAATTGGGGCAAATGTGACTGAAAGAAGAGGTCAATTAGCAGAGGGATCTTAAAGACAGTCAAGTGCTTAAACTTTTCATTTAGAAGGTACTGAGAAGTCAATGGAAGTATTTTATTAATATGACTGTGTGTGTGTGTGTGTGTGTCTTTATTTTAGTTATACGTGGACACAATATCTTTATTTTTTAAAATTTATTTTTAGGTGGTACTGAGGATTGAACCCAGTACCTCACATGTGCATGGCAAGCACTCTGCCACTGAGCCACAACCCCAGCCAAAGACTGTAAATTTTAAGATGATAATGACTATAAAATACAAAGGATATGCTCATATTCAATAATTTGAGGATACAATGAGAGATACACATGACAGTCCTGAACTGTCAAGTGCACTGGTAGCAGAAACAGACTAAATTTCAATTTAATGAATATTTGTTGAGCATTTAGTACACTCCAGGTGGTGGGCCCTGAAAATACAAACATTAACAAGACACAGAAAATTCACAGAAAAATAAATACACTGATGGCTAGATTATATTTCCCAATCACTATTACAACAGGGCATGAACAAAGTAATGAACTGACAGAGAATGACTACTGAAAATCTTTATGGAAAGAGAATCAACTGAGTACAAAGGGAGAACAGGGAATAGTAAAAGACAATTTCATGATTTTGAATATGATCTTCAAGAAGATAATAACTTTTTTTTAAAAAGGAGGAAAGTAAGCCAGAAAGGTGAAGAACAAGCTATGTTATGGTCATACTAAGCTGAGTTTGAAGAACTAAATGCTATTCATGTAGAGATGCTGTTCATGCAGAAATGTCTTAACATGCAGTTGGAAATGTATAGCTATAGGTTTGGGACATATTTGTAAATAATCAAACTATAAAATCTTCTCTTACTAGAGCTACATGATACTTTAAAAGTAGTCCAATTCCATTTTACAGATCAGAAAGCCAAGGCCCAGAGGGATTAACCATATGCTTAAGCTCAGTCACAAAGTTTCTAGAAGAGCTAGAGAGAAGACCCAGGTTCCCTGATGCCAAGTCCACAGTGTTTTCCACTGCATGTATGGAGGTGCTGCTGACATATAATCAACAAACAGTGGTGAAGAGGAACAGAGCCTTGTATTAGGTACACTTGCCACTATAGGTAGACAGGCAGTAGTCAAAAAAGTCTGAGAACTATGGCAGTGTTATGCTACTTAAATCACAGGAAAACAATGTCAGGAATTAACCTGGTGTGTCAACTGTTGCAGAATAAGCAAAAGTTTCCACTCCTAGAAATTAAAATAAAACCAGTAAACTCTGAGACAATTTTAGTAGGGTAGTAGAAACCACAGTCAGAATACTATGTACTTTATTAGAAGGAAGAGTAACAGCAAAATGGGGACAACAAAGGCAGCCAAGTTGAGACTATTTTTCTACTAGTTTTCTAAGTTGAATGGTTGAGACTACTCAACAGCAAAAGAAAACAGAATCAAAAAGGAAATTTTAAACAAGCACATTTCATATCCCTATTTTCTTTGCCTACAGTGAAGACAGAAAAATTTAAAGATTTCAAAGTAAAAGGAGTCAACAGATATTTACCCTAATGTTGATCACTACTGCTTTTGCTTTCAATTTAGAAAATGATAGTATTTTATGGACTCATTTAAAAAGTAACAAAATAATCAATTGTTAATTACCTATAGAGGGATTAACCACTTTGTAGACTATCTAAGACAAGGCTTTGATTAGTTTATTTATTATTTATTTTTAATGCCAGGTTAAAATGACAAAGTATAAAATGTAAAATATTCAAAGTATAAAAAAGTGCTAAGATATATACTCTTTATCCTATTTTGAGAAAGTATAATTAATTTAGGTAAGTCTAAAGTCATCATTACTGTCCATCAAGCTAGCAACAATGCGTGGTCATAAAACTTCTACCTAAAATATAAGATGCCATTGAAACATAAATATTTGAAAGATCAAAAATTTGTAAACAATTTTAAATCAACCTTGTGAGTGCCCATTTGGAGTTCCTCCTCATTATCACAGCCTTCAGCTCTAGCAAAATCTTCAACATCTTGCCATTCCTTATTGCTTCCCTTATGAAAGCACAGTCGTGTGCCTAAAGTTTAATTAGAAAACAAATATTAGACATGTGATTAGTGAGCAGCACAAGTAAGCTGTAAAAACTGACACATTTCTTTACCTTTCAAAAAACAGTGCCAAACAGTTGAAGGCCAGGAATTGCACCATCCCAAATCATCATCATCTGACAGGGAGGACATACAGAAGATGCCAGATTCTGACTCACTATTTGCCTATGGAGAAAAATATTATAAACTTGTTTATTTTTGTTTTTCTAATATATCTTTTTTTTTTTTTGCTACTGGGGATTGAACCCAGGGCCTTATTATGCAAGGCAAGCATTCTAACAACTGAGCTATATCCCCATTCCTCTAATGTATCTTTTAGTACCCATTTTCCTCCCAAGCTTCCAAATAACTTCATCATTCTAAACTAAGGGGGAAAACACTTTCAAAAACTGAAGTTTCTGTACCTTTTGGTTTAATGTGCATTCCCATATGTAACACACTTTCCTATCCGTAGAGCTGCATATAAAATCCAATCCATATCACTAATAGAACAATTTGAAACAATATTTCCCATCTATACAGTCTTCAACAGAATTTCTTAAATGTTTTGTTAATGTATTTCAACTGTTTGAATAAATTTAATAAAAGTTTAACCTCATGAATAGACTCACCCTTTCATGTCTTACTGGTGTTTCCTCCTTCCAGTGGTGGTGAGGGAAGGCTGGCTCACTCTTTGAAGAAGAGGACACTGGTGGAGGTCGTGCATAGGAATGTAAACTTTTGCTTGTTGCTATGATGTGTACAGGAGATGATCTAAAACAAAGCAGCAAGTTTTACTATAAACCATAGGTTCTTAAAGTAGATCCTTCTTTTTGATGAAAAGAACATCACATTCTAAGTGCTAACATCAATAAATGTTAGCTATGCTAACATCAATAAAGAGCAAGATGTTATTTATAAAAATGTTATTGCTTAACTTCTTACCCAAACCCACTTCACATAGCAGATTTAACAATTTTTATTTATTTATTTTTTGCAGTGCTAGGGATTGAACCCAAGACCTCACACACTCTAGGGAAGCACTCTATTACTGAGCTATAACCCCAGGCCTTAACAGTAAATTTTAAATTACCACTGTTTCATTTATTTATCCCATTCATTTTTATCTCAATACAAATAAATGTGTGTATTTTTATTCATAAATGATAATACCCCATTGCAGCTTCCCATTCATTTCCTTTTACTTTCATATACTCAATAAATCTCCATATGTTTACAGCATCTTAAGCTTAACATGAGCAACACTCAACTGCTTATCTAGCAACCATTTTATCATTGGGCAGACACTACAAACTGCCTTAAGCAAAAATGCTTAGACTTATCATAGCAGAAAGCAGTCTACTTGCCATTCCTTGCAACTGGACACTACATTATATTTTTTAATATAAACCCGTTGAAAAGCAACTACACATTATAAGGTCTAGTTATTTCTCTCCTAGGACCGCCTTTAAAAAACCTGACCCCTTCTCATCAAGTCTCTTTACCAGGCAGTTTTCCCTTTAAAGAAGCTTCCAAGAATATACTTTCACAAACAGACCCAATTTTAATGAGAGTGTGACAGTAAGAAACAAACCTACAAGAAATTAGAGTCATATGTAAACACTGAGAAGTTTGAAAAGAAGTAGAGCAGAAATGCCAAATAAGAATGTAGTCCTTGGGGCTGAGGTTGTATCTCAGTGGTGGCGTGCTTGTCTAGCACCTGTGAGGCACTGGTTTAGATCCTCGGTACCACATATAAATAAATTAAATAATGGTATTGTGTCCACCTATAACTAAAAATTATTTTAAAAAATGCAGTCCTTAAAAGAAATTTTATTAGCCCCTCAATTTTCATTTTACCCCCATTAACATTATTATTTCTATCTATGTAAAAATGCTCTTTTAAAGAGAAACTAGGAAACTACATTTTGTTTTCATGTTTATATCACTCCTGAAATTAAAAAGCCCCTAAAGTTTCCATGCATTTTATCATACTCTCCAATCACTTTTAGACTGCAAGAAACATGCTAACATCTGCCCACCTTCTTTATTACACATTTAGATATGCATGAAGTATTAGAGAAGGGCCAAATGGCTTTAAATTCCTTTTGTTCATCCATGACTTCATGAATAATGGATTTTTTCAGTTCTTCTATTTAACAATTTAAAACAGAAATTGTGATATTCTAAAAAAGGTATGGGGACAGTACTGGGGTTGTAGCTGAGTGGTAGAGCACTTGTTTAGAATGTTTAAGGCCCTGGGTTCAATCCCTAGCACCATCAAAAATGGAATAATAAAATATAATGTATGGAGCCTAAATATTCTATCAGTATACTCTATCATTTTTTACTAACAGTAATGTAAATCTGGGCATTTCTCTATTATAAACTGCCTAATTTCACCCACGTTTTTTTTAGAGATAAATAATGAAATGTTATCCACTTAGGTCTCCTGAGGAATGATAGTGGGAAGCTTTCATAATTTTACAGCACAGCAACTCATTTTCTTCAACACTGGTCTAGATATATGAAACAGTAATTTTATCAAGAGAAGTCCATTTTTTTAATATTAAAAAGATTTGGGAGGGGGTTTCTGGGGATTGAACCCAGGAGCACTATACTACTGAACTACAACCCCAGCCCTTTTTATGTTTTTATTTTGAAACAGGGTCTCACTCAGTTGCTTAGGGCCTCATTAAGTTGCTGAAGCTGGCCTCAAACTTGTAATCTTCCTCCCTCAGCCACCCAAGTTACTGGGATTACAGGCATGCAATCAGCAAAAGGACAGGTAAGACTACATAGATTGAAAAAAATAAACCTAGACCAAAAGGAGCCAAATTCAAAGTTTATAAATACTTACAATACAATGCTCATTCTAACTATGGTTCTTCAGACAAATTAATTTCTATCTTTGAGCATGAAATGTATAGTAATAGTATTTCTCAGTCTAATATATTTTTGATAACTTTTTGATGACATTTACCAATTTTTTAAAACTTTTTTCATAGAACCTTGATCCAGTTCTTAAACATATGAAATCATGATATTGAGTGAACTAAGTCTTTGATCATTATGAAACAAAGAGCTTATTTCTAATGACTTTATTTTAGTTTATGTTAAACATCCACAAAATAGTTAATTTAAAATTTTAATTTAAAATATTCTTATAACATAGCTTTTTAGAATTATAGAAGTTTTAAATGAAAATACAATAAATGCTCCTACCTGTTGTAAAATGAGCACTGCATAAGTGGACTTTGTGGACTCGTGGCAATATTTGCTAATTCTGTTAGCCAATCCACCTCATTTTCACCGTAAGTATTTTCCGATATGTCTGAGGTATTCTGGTTCCAAGATGGTCTTGGATATTCTTGATGAGAAACATCTGAATTTAGCTGGTATATGGCAGATTGGGTAGAATCACTTTGAACAGCCTGAAGTTCAGGAAGATCATCTGCAAATATGCACATTCAATATTTCAAAAAACAAATTAATAATACAATGAATAATATTAATATTTCAGCTAAAAGTCATCAAATTTAGCAAGTTCATTTTATGAGAAGAAAATCATAAATTCAAAATTAAACAACGTATTTTCTTGAACAAATTATTTTTTTAAAATGACATTTTGTTATTTAAGGGTTAATAGTCTGATCAAGAAGTAAACCCAACAAATGTGATGTGAAAATGGTTCATCACCTAAACCATGTAATTACCACAAGTGTTTTCACACTAACAACAGGGCTCACTCTGTGTTTTCTGCTCTTCCTCCCATTTTTTTTTTTGTACCTTACCTGGAAGTAATCTATACACAAAGACTTTTTTTTAACATTAAAAAGTTACTGAGGAAAAACACATCGTGTGTGTGTATATATATGTAGTTATTACTTACATACTGATTGACTTGCAATACAGATAACTGCAACATTAAAAACAACGATTTCCAAAGATGAGAATGTAGATGGTATTTATTTTTCAGTGTTGCTTACACAAATTTGTGTTAAAGCTTTAAAATGTGGCTGAGGATTGAAACCAGGGCATCACACATGCTACATAGGCAAGTGCTCTACTACTGAGTTACATCCCTAGCCCCAAAAGTATTTCTTTTCATTAAGAAATTCTGAACTCAGTAATACTTTCTGGCTATTTTTTTTTTCTATAAATATATTCCCCAAAAGTATATCATGATAAACTTTATACTCTCCAAAAGAAAAAAATAGCACTACTACCCAAATAACACTACAAACAACAATGAGTTTGGAAAAGAAAAAAAAAGAATTCAAGAAGTTAAAAAAAAAAGGAGACAGAAAAAGAAAGATCATCTGACAGGCCTTAAAAAAAAAAAAAAAAACCAGCCTTCTCTAGGAAACACATATAAACTGAAAACTATATAATCTATTGGGTCTCTCAAACATAAGAAAACTCTTCAAGTTGTCTAAAATGTCATCCGAAAAAGTAGGTACAGTTCCTATTCAAGCAAATATTTCAGAATATCTTACAAAACTCAAATTGCTTAATTAAAATTAGTAATTCAGTGTATCAATACTTAAAACTGACTAGAAGTTACACCGTTTCATGAAACAGCCAAGGAGTTCTAAAAATCATATCAATTTAAGATAATTTCACCTCCAAATTCTCACACTGGTGTAGCTACTTCCCTCCCCTCATTGCCAACACCCTTTGACCATCATTTCTTTATTATAAAGGGTTCCTTTCTGTCTTTCAAGTACACGAAATTAACTACTTTCTGAAGTCATGGATGGAAGGGGCTAAATTTTTGACTCCCTGAGCCTGATTTCCTCCTGAAACCTAAAACAAGATAGTGTTCCTTGTACAACAGGAACTATTACTCAATGATATTCAGGTTCTGAAAATCCTTGGCATTCAAACAGGTCCCAAGACCTTAAAGATCTCCAAATTCCCAAACATTACTATAGTATATAATCTCTTCCTTTTATTTCAGCATTTGTAAAATAAGGACAGTCCTCCTCTTCAGAGTTGTTAATGAACATTAAAGGCAACTACATATTAAATGGAGACAAAGCCGAATTGAAAAGCTGGGCTGCAAGCCAAGGGCACTCATTTTCTCCTGAACACCAGCCTCAAAGCAATACAATTCAAATCACCCCTCAACAAATCTACACAATTCTACAGGTCACATATTTCCAGAGTAACTCAGCAAGAATGATCACTTTAAGGTACA
This sequence comes from Marmota flaviventris, assembly GCF_047511675.1. Classification (NCBI taxonomy): domain Eukaryota; kingdom Metazoa; phylum Chordata; class Mammalia; order Rodentia; family Sciuridae; genus Marmota; species Marmota flaviventris. The sequence goes on from NC_092498.1 coordinate 56,018,830, forward strand.
AGGGTCCACAGTCATTTCCCTATTATACCAACAAATCAGCCCTGAAAAGCTCACTGGGAGGATGTTTCAAAATTGACATATTTAAAAAAAAAAAAATTAAATAGACTATTTCTATTTAGTAGTCTAATCTTTATACACAAAACAAAGCATTCAGTTTAATAACTTACATGAGTCTATGATAACTATAAATAGCTCAAAGTCACTTAGATTTTTAAGTAATATTTTAAAAGCAAGAATCAGAGAATGTTGTGTATTCCTAATACACAAAAATAAACTTTTTTAGCCAGTGAAGGTTAAGCAGAGAAGTTAACTAAATGTGAAAATTAATTTGAATCTTAGTAAGATTCCTAGATAATTTTAAATTTTGTTTACCAAGCTCCATGTGCTCATCACAGGAGTTATAGCCAGGTGAAGATGGCAAATTCTCATTACACTGTAGCAACTCCAATGAGTCATTCATTCCTGAAGCTCTCTTGTCCATCACCAGCAGGAGTTTCTGTACTGCATTAGGCATCTGATTTGTCTTCACTTCCCACACCATGTTACGGTGCTCCGACTTAAAAATAATAAAGAGGAAAAAATTATCAAGTTATGTGATTTGATTATCACTAAGTGTAAGATCAAAGACACATCACTATGTTACATTTTTAACTTAAATCACATATTGCCATTTATACCTTCCTCAATTCCTCTGGACCATGACAAATCCCTGTCTTGGCCTACAGCTGTGTATTCTGTACTAAATTACACCTAATTACTAAAGGATTAACATCTTGAATTAAGATTTAGTTTTAAATAATAGCTATTATACATATTTATTTCTTCAAGCTTGTAACTCTTTCAGATGCAAATATTAAGACTAATGAAACTTTTTTTTTCCATATGTATCTTCAAATTCAAAAGAAAATTAAACCCTCCTCAGTTAAAGTTAAAAAATAAAGATTGGAGGACTATTCTGATTTTTTTCTTTTTTTTAAAGACTATTCCATTCTATTTATTAACTGTGTTCAATATTTTGTTTCCTCATATTCTGAAATTGAACAACTTTAACACACTTAAATTATAATCTCTAAATAATATTTAAAATTTTCTTTAAATGGCCATGCTACACGTATCATATTTTTAAAGAGAATCTGGGATCTAGCCATAATAAAAAGATACCTTTGATTCAGAATAGGCTGGGAGGAATAGATGAATTCTAGATAGGGCAGAGGGGTGGGAGCGAAAGGGAGGGGGCAGAGAATTAGCAAGGATGGTGGAATGTGATAGACATCATTATCCAAAGTACATGTATAAAGACACAAATTGGTGTCAACATACTTTATATACAACCAGAGAGATGAAAAATTGTGTGGTATATGTGTAATAAGAATTACAATGCATTCTGCTGACATTTTTTAAAAATCAATTAAAAAAATGACCCTTATCCTCAGATTATAGAGTACTATTATACTATGGTTTTTGTTTTCCTTTCATACTACAGATTCTTTTTTTAATTAATTATTTATTATTTATAGTCATACATGACAGAATGAATTTTGACATATAATACATATATGGAATACACATACATCAATCATATTGTCAATTCTATTCTGCTGCCCTTCCTATCCTCCTTACTCCTCCCCTCCTCTCCCATCCATTCTCTCTATCCAATCTAATGTGACACTTTTTTTTTTTCTCATTACAACATCATATATGTATTCTGTATAATAATGAGGTTCTCCTTCCATCTTCCGGGCAACTCCCCTTCTCCTTCTTTTTCCCTCCCACCTCTCTTCCCTATTTAGTGGTAGTCTTCTTCTCGTGCTCTTCTTCCCTATCCCATTTTGAGTCACCCCCCTTATATCAGAGAAGACATTCGGCATTTGTTTTTTAGGGATTGGCTAACTTAGCATAATCTGCTCTAATGCCATCCATTTGCCTGCAAATGCCATGATCTTGTTATTTTTTAGTGCTGAGTAATATTCCATTGTGTAAAAATGCCACATTTTTTTTAACCTATTCATCTATTGAAGGGCATCTAGGTTGGTTCCACATTCTAGCTATTGTGAATTGTGCTGCTATAAACATTGATGTGGCTGTGTCCCTGTAGTATGCTCTTTTCAGGTCTTTTGGGTATAGTCCAAGAAGGGGAATAGCTGGGTCAAATGGTGGTTCCATTCCCAGCTTTCCAAGGAATCTTCATACTGCTTTCCAAATTGGCTGCACCAATTTGCAGTCCCACCAGAAATATATGAGTGCACCTTCCCCCGCCCCATCCTCGCCAGCACTTATTGTTGTTTGACTTCATAATGGCTGCCATTCTTATTGGAGTGAGATGGTATCTTAGAGTTTTAATTTGCATTTCTCTGACTGCTAGAGATGGCGAGCATTTTTTTCATGCATTTGTTGATTGACTGTATATCCTCTTCTGAGAAGTTTCTGTTCAAGTCCTTGGCCCATTTGTTGATTGGGTTATTTGCTTTTTTGTTGTTTAACTTTTTGAGTTCTTTGTATACTCTAGAGATTAGAGCTCTATCTGATGTTTGAGGGGTAAAAATTTGTTCCCAGGATGTAGGCTCCCTATTCACCTCACATATTATTTCTCTTGCTGTCATACTACAGATTCTTATAGTGGTAAATACAACAGTATTTGAAATGGATAACAGTAAACAACCAGAAAGCTATTCAGTTTCAGCTGCTTCTTTCCTGGGAAATATGACAAGCCACCCAACACATCTCAATACCAATCGTGTATTATGCCATTACTTCAAGCAAATAACAGTTTGTCTATCTAAAAGATGTTTAAGGCATTTAAAAGGTTAATATATAGGCATAAAAAATAAAATTCATTTTTCCTAAATACAAAAGGTTAATACAACGTACTGATTAATTAGTCTTAATGTACAGTTATAGCAAACCTGCTGAGGTACAGGTAATTTCCTACAAAATGGATGGTTAAAAGAAACGGGATTTTTCAAGTTTCAAATAATATTTCTGAGTCTCTACCTAATCTTTAAATTAAAAAAAAATTAAGTGAATTAAGTTTAACCAGTGATTCTCAATTCAACTCTTGTGGCATAAAGAATCATGTATGCTTTAAACAAATGATACCCAAGCCCAATCCCCAGAAGAAATGATTTGTTCTGAGGTCCAACACTGTGCACTGGTTTTCATTTGTTTGCTTTCAAAGGAATTCCAAGCATAGTGTGTTAACAACTACTGGGCTAAAAATAATTGCTAATTTTTTTTTCATTAAGAAAAATGTCCATTTATTTAATACATATTATGTATATGGCATATTAATTGTAACGTTAGATCTCAATGGTAATAAATGAAGACTCTCAAGGAATCTATACATTCATGAAAAAATCCAAGCAAATGACCCCCTTTCTGCAGAGCAGGGTGGTTTCCCAGTGAGAAAAAAACTACATTAGTAAGCTCAAACAGCTGGCCAGTACTGGGTAAGACAAGAAATATGCAGAATCTAGCATCACCAGAAAGTGGGATGGCCTTATGTGTTATGTGGTCATAGATACTAAGCTTATAGGTTATTATGTGGAAAGGTAGACTAAGATGTGAATCTCTGATCTTAGTTTAGGAAAAATGAATTTTCTTTTTTCCTTCTTTTTTACCCCTAAGACAAGAGTAAGGACTCTGAAATCAGGCTGAGTTTATGTACCAGATTTTCCACTTACTAGCTACGTTCCCCTTAATTTATTTAAGATCTTCGTGCCTTTTTGTAAAAAAACATTACTATACATTATTATAAAACTCAGTAAGAAGGTAAAATGCTAAGAAACACCCAACACAAAGCAAAGTAATGTGGCTAGTATTGTCATCAATTATGAGACAATGGGGAATCACTAAAGATTTCTGGATAGGGTTTTGACATGATCAGTACTACACTTGAAACACTCTTTTTGGAATCTATGCAAAATCATACTAAAACACTACATGAATATGTAGAAACATATTCATATATTTAAAGGTAGGGTGCAGTTAAGAAAAAGAAATACACTCACATTCTTAATTTCTATGTAAGCCACCTGCCTCCAGCTTCTTTTGCAAGAATTCTCATAAAAGAAAAGGTAATTGGTAGTATCAATGCAGATTCCTTATTTGGTAACTCCTAAGACAAGAGAGGAACTAGTCATTCTGTGCGAGTTCTTTTAGCAACTAATATTAACAGTTGAGATAGCACATAGATAACTCTTTGCATAGAAATCTATTCAACATCTTAAACATACAGGACATAATTAAACCCATCTTGACTAAAAAACCTTCTGAACAACTGTACCATGCTTTATATATATAGATTTGAGCTGTGTAAGTCAACTCCAAATGAAATCTTACAGTTTAAAATTTTCCTATTTTTTAACCTTTGTTATGAAATTCAGAGGCTGTACTACATCTCTCTCTCCCTCTCTTCAGTTATCCTTTGTGTATAAACAGTACTGTTCCTGGGGTTCACAAAATAGATGCAATCTGTCTTGTCTTCCCCCCTCCCTCTCCAGAACTCTTCCCAGCTAGATTTTTTTTTCTTCCCTAAAAGTAGGTCATCCAATCATCATTTACAGTACACTAACATCTCCTTGTAACTTTATCATTTCTTTAACACCTTGTCTTAGTTATCTACCACCATCCCAACACTCTTTGAATGAAGTTGGAAAAAAAGGATGACTTTAATTTCAAAACACAGCTACCTATAAATAACAAAAGGGATAAAATACTTATTGAACTTAAGTTCTATGTATTTGCACCTCTCCCTACTCAAGGTAATCAAAATCTGGTCATCAGCTGAAGTTTTGCTACTACACACCTACTATACCCCAAAAGAAGGCCTGGACTTAAAGACAGAAGACTTGAATTTCACTCTTGCTGGCTGTGGACCTGGGGCAGGTAACTTAACCTTAGCCTCACAATACCTCTACTTATCTCACAAGGGTATTGGAGAATTAAATAAAATACATGAAAACAAAATATAGGGGCTGGGGATGTGGCTCAAGCGGTAGCACGCTCACCTGGCATGTGTGGGGCCCGGGTTCGATCCTTAGCACCACGTACAAACAATGATGCTGTGTCTGCCAATAACTAAAAAATAAATATTAAAAAATTCTCTCTCGGAAAAAAAAAAAATATATATATATATATATATATAAACCATATACAAATGTAAGTTGTCTCACTTTTCTCTGTCAAACTATTTTTCCCTGAAAAACTATTCTGGGGAAAGAAAACAAGGACTCTGACTTGGGAAAAGAATATGGAAAGAGTTTTTATTCAAAAATACTCGCCACCATACATTACACCAACTAGACATTCGTTTTGAAAAACAGTTGCTCTTTCAATTATCTCCTGGTAGAGCTAACCCTATTGTTTATTTATGATTTTGTATTCTGCTTTGGGATTAAAAGATTCAACAGAACTTGCCTTGTATTTTCGTTAACTCTGCATGTGTCATTTCTTCACAAGATCAGTGATTTTTAAAGGAAAGAATAAAATTCTCCTATAGTTGTTGTGTTTTGAAAGGTCATGTTCAATATTTCAAATTTTACTGGATAGGGGCTGGGAGGCCCTATTGTTTTTGGTGTGCAAACTTTCAGAAGCAAATATCCACAAAGTCTTACAAAGGAGAGGAAGACTACAAACAGCTAAGTCAATGAGTGAAAACGGGAAACAGGGGTTTACAAATGCCTACCTACCTATAGAACATTTCCACATAAGTATTTATGAATTATACTTTAAAAAAATTTATTTAAAATTCAAAACAGCTCTGTAAACAATATATTATTATGGAGGGAAAAAACAGGACTCTGACCATTGAATGGGACCATTTGCTTTTTGGAGAACCAAGGGAAAAAAGACAAAAGATATAGATCAACATAGGTTAGATTCCTGCTTCTGAAGTGCCTGTTCTTTCTGAATCCTTACTTTTCCATGATTATGCTATGATCTTCTATATGTTCTCCTCTAATCCTGAAGACTTTCATACCAATTCTAGACTATTTGCTCAAATTATTTTGAAAGGGTGGGTGAAGAGAAGGTAATGTGCAATTACTATACATCTCTGACAGGAGGAATTAAGGTATTTAGAATGTATTACAAGATAAAACATGACACAGCAGACAAACTTACATAAACTATTCCAAATGCAACTTTCTAAACAAAAGCAGTTGGGTGGCCTTAATACAATTCCTTAATATTTCCACTGAAACTTCACTTCTTTTACAGAACTATTTCTACAACTCTTGTCTGCCACTGTGTAAAAACAATAAAATCCCACAAATAGCAGGGTTGTTTCCTATACTACCGTAGAATAACACTTAACACCTTTATGGCCCTGAACATTTTAATTTCTATGTCTGAATTTTATTTGTAAAAGAACTAGTCCCTATCTAGACATCAGAATTTTAGGTAGAAAAGATACTACATTCCACATCCTTGACTTGGCTATACATTGCTCAATCACATCTATACAAGTTATCAGTAGTTTTCACATCTATACAAGTTATCAGTGGTTTTCATGTTTATTCAACATGAAATGTTAATATTGATGAATGTACACAGAACTCATAATACCATTAAGCAGTTACAGGACTCTATAAAAACCTTGAAATCTAAAAATTCATATTATATAAACCTGTTTTCCTATATTTGTTATCCTATATATTTTCACATTACTAATAACTTGAGAAAAGCTTTTCTAAGCTACTGTCAATAACTTTTAATAATTCAATTAATCAATATTAGAATTATTTTTCTAATTTCAGAAGAAAATACTATTAAATTATGACTGGAAGCACAAAATAAAGGCATATCAAAATATGAAGGAATACTAATTGTCAGGCAATTAATAAACAAGAAAAAATATGCCCATCTTCCTGAGTTTTGTAATGGGTGTCAGTTTAAAATTTTTTGTAATTTCTTGTCATTTATTTTCCCATTTGAATAGTCCTTTTTTTAGTTAAAACACAAAAAATATTTGGTCTTGTCTCATTGACATGGTAGTAACTTCTTTTTGATAAGGTATGCCTGATATTTTCATTTCAAACAGATATAAAAGAAACCAGCTTGCAATTCACTGCAGAAGAACCTTCAGGGCACAGCAGTTTATTCATTCATGAAGTACATGTCATATGCCTTCTTTTAGAGGGCACTTGGATAGGGAGGAGAGTCCAAAGAAGTTAAAATACAGTGAAGACAATTGGATGCTATCATGTTTGAATTCTGAAAAGTTCAAACCTTGACGCTGGTGAGTGAATGCATTCGGAAAATTTGGGTAAAAGTACCCTTTTAACTAATTTATGCAGGACCTGGAGAAACTAACAATGGGGAATGCTTTTCAAGTAGAAAGAAAAAAGCAATGTGATTCATAAAATTAAGATGAAAAAAATTTCCTTCTATAAACTGGCTGTAGCTCAGTGGCAGGGCACTTTCCTAGCATGTGTGAGGCACTGGGTTCTGGTTCCATACAAATTATATATATATATATATATATATATATATATATAAAATAAATGATTAAAGACCATTTTGCCTTATAATGGTTAAATTATACCTTCCTCAAAAGTATAAAGTAGCTCAAAAACTTGAGCGGCTTTAATTCTTTTGAAAGTACTCAAATTTCTTTGAAACTTTATCAAATATTGCCAACCCATCAAGAACTTAGTTTAATAGAAGAAACCAAACAGATCGTCCTAACACTCTTCTTAGCAAATAAACAATGGGGGGGAAAAAAAGACCAAAACATAAGTAGTTGGTGTTAAAATTATTATTAGCTTTCAAAAGGCAATTTTAATTTCAAAACCACTGTGTTGAGTCATCGTTACTGTTATTTATTAGAAAATAAATACAAAGAACTTCGCCAGAATTGTTGGTAGGACTCCATAGCTTCTCAATAGGTAAAACTTCCTTTTTAAAAAGCCCCCTTCCGTTCTAGCGTCAGCGGCATCCTGAGTCAATAAACTTTGTGTACTGTCAGTACTTCTTTTGAAATGGACTCTAGCTGAAAACTCCCTACGAAAGACATCCAGAGAACTTAGAGCACACAGCGGAGAGTAAAATCCCCTAGACAGCAAGCAGCGTTTAAAGCTACAAAAACCCTGCTGCTGACTCCGCCAGGATTCTTTCTTGTTTTGTTTTAATCTGCCTGCGGCAGCAGCATAAATTAAAAGGCGGAGTCTGGAATCGCCTGCCAAGCCTCCTCTCTGGGTCACAAGGAGCAGCGCCTCCCAGTTCACGCCAAGTCCACCCCCACCCTCTTTCGCCATTCATAGCGCTCCCCTCCCATCCCCCCATCATGTGATCGCAGCCTGGACGCCAAGCTTGTTTTTCCCCTCCGCTCAGCCCCACCGCGCAGGCGCCTCGGAGCCCATTCATTCGAACTGCGTAACAATGAGCCCCGGGGCCCAGCGGCTACCCTAGCTTCCCACCTCCGCCTGAACCCCTCTTGGCCCAGAACAGGACCGCACTTCACTAGGGTCCTCCACCCCGGTTCTGCCCCTCACTTGTGGCTAGCCTCCGACCCTCTGCCAACAAGAAGGGAGTTGAAATCAAACTTTTCCGGGGCAACTCAGGTGCCGCGCCGACCCCTTACCCCGCCCAGGCCGGCCCGTTCTCTGCGCCGGGCCCGACCACCCACCGCGAATGCGGCCCAGACCGCGGTTTTCGCCCAGCCTCTTCCTACCCTCCGCCCCGAGACCCCAAACGCCGACACTGCGAAGCCCAGGTGAGCTCGCAGAAAACGCCGGTCCGATAGACTCGCCGCGCGCGGGCAGTAGTCTGACAGTTAATTGCCCCCACCCTAGGGGCAGCCCTGGAAAAAGAGGAACCCGGACCCGAGGTCGCCTAGCCGCCCAATCCCCTCGGGCTCCTGCCCCTCCCTTCCCCACCCCCACCCCTTCGGAACAGAAAGACAACAAACCCGCCGCAGAGTGCGGGCAGCCTAGTCGCGGGCAGCTGTGGCGGCGACACCCCCACCAGAAGCTCGTGTACTCCCTCTCAGGCTGACGACGCCTTCTCCGGCGCGCGTTACTGCTCCCGTCGCGGCTCTTACTCCTCAACCGAAACTTTCCTACTTACCAAACCCGTCGCCATTACCAAGTCTTTCAAGCTTCGTCTTCCCCCTCCCCTCAACCCCCTGGGGGTTGAGCCTTCGTGCAGCTCTTTCGCCCTCTTATTGGTCTACAAAACTGCCATTCTCTCTTTCCACTTTCCCATTGGGTGATACCGTGGTCCGTCTCGGAGGGCGGGCATGTATTGACTTTTGTGTTGTGTTTACTGGAGGAGGTGGCCTGTCAATCACTGGAGTAAGCGCTTCGGATTGGACTATTGCCGAGACTCTGGGGACCTGGGCCAAACTTTGCCCCCGACATGGATTGTGGGTTCGTAGTTTCAGCCTCATTTGTTAGCTGAGAAAACTGAAGGCGGGGGGAACCGGTTGGACTACACATCCCAGAAGTCTGTGCACAGCACAGTCTTGATAGTAAACAAGAGTCATAGGGACACGTGTATCAGCTCGTTTGTTTTGGTGTCTGAGACAAAAGGGAGGGGGCGGAGGAAGGGAGTGTTTTAAATCTTGGGCCTCTTTTCCTCTGGGCCTCCTCCTCTAGCACTCGGAGAAACTCCAGCCTTTCGCAGCACCCAGTCCAGGCCATAAGCAGCCAGAGTTGTTCGCTGCTCACAGTTTGGCAAGAGGCCAAGGTATTGTTTTAGTGCGAGGGGAAGGAGATGACTGCACAAGCGGAAGCAGGGCAGGTTCGCGAAGGACGTGGTCCCCTGGCACCAAGGGGATGATGAAGGTGATGCTGGACTGCATCGCAGTAGGAAGAACTAAATCCCTTTATTCCGAGGAGAGAAACTTGAGAAGATTCGTCAACTCTGTTCAATTCATCTAGGATTTGTTGAGGGTCAAATAAGTGCCAGGCACTCTGAGGCTGGGGATAGACAATGAAAGAGAAGTTCAGTCTACGGAATATACAAAGCTGTCGAGAGGGGTGAACGATTACATTGAAATTGAGGCAAATCGTTGTTTTCATATTGACCTGCTTGCTTGTTGTTTAAGGCCATACAGAGGAGTATGGAGTATGAGTTAAATTGATTTGAATTGTGAATTATTATCTGTAAGTTTCTCTGCTAAGTTTCTGTTAACCATTTTTCCCCTCCCAGAGACTTCCAATTGATGAAAAAAAGAAAGCTGTCTTTTCACTGGGTTTCCACTAGGAGTTCCCCTTAAGTTCTAATTCTCTGACGCACCAGAGGAGGATGGCTTCTCTGCTTTATAATTACCTTTACTTTAAAAGAGGCTCTTCATCACAGTTAGGTGCATCTAGTCTATAATTGGTATTTTTACTATTCACATTACAAAGGCATTATTAAGCTTTTTTTTCTTTGAACCTTTAGTATTTAATAATTTAAGCTATGCTTTAGGTGTTATTTAGATCAGTGGACTGTCTAGTTAAAAATTAAGTTGAGGAAAACACATTAGTAAGAAGTCTGTAAAAGCAAACTTTTGAAATTACCCTAAAATTATAGCTAATTGTTTCTTTAAAATTAAGTACATTACTTGAATTTTTAAATCAACTTGAAATCCACATAACAATCCAAACAAATCCAAACTAGCTGGTCACCATGGCACACACGTGTAAATCCCAGCTACTCAGGAGGCTGAGGCAAGAGGATCGCAAGTTAGAGGTCAGCCTGGGCCATTTAATCAGATCCTATCTCAAAGTAATTTTTAAAAATGGGCTGGCAATATAACTCAGAGGTAGCATTCCTGACAAAAACAAAAGAAATCCAAAATAACCTTTATATGTTGAAACAAGTTTTAAATTCCTTTAGGAGTCCCCATTTAAATTCTTGAAAGTATTTATAAAATATGTCTTCCCTACCATGTGATTTACTTTCTATGTTCTCAAATAGTAATCAAACATTTTTCTTAAAATAATTCAGAAGAGAAACAATAAAATGTTTATTTGTCCCCTAAGAAGAACAGGATTTGAATTTACCTCTTTCAGAGGTAAATCTTATCAATAGAGAAACCCAAAGAAAAGAATGACCATTTTTGCTGAATGCTATATATGCTGGTTGTAGCTTCTCTTTTTTGTTTGTTTGTTTGTTTTAACAATAAAGTCGTCTTACTCCATAATTTTAAAAAATATAAATTTCAACATTTAATTTAGTGACAAAAAGAAAACCCCTGGAGTTCAGCTAATCATTTTAAATTAAGACCTGGGGTATTTATGCCTAGCTCACTTCTCCCAGTAAACTAAAAAAATATTTTCTCTGTAAAAATGAGATCTCAAAAACTTAAGCCACTGTTTTATCCCTCCTGAGCACACACTATGAGATCTGCTTTCAGCTATTACTTTAAAAAGTTAAAATATTTGAAAATTTTTACCAAAGCCTTAATTAGTGGTGTTTTTTTTTAATTGGAGGACACCAGGATGGGAAGAATTAATTTAACTTTAGATCTAGATATTATACATTATTATAAATAATAATTTATCCTTTAATAGCACTGTAAAGCTTTACCATTCATTTTTTTAGTTCTATTTGTTGACCACTGTGCTAAATGATATGAATACAAAGATAAAAAACATATATATAAATTTTTTTCTTTTTTGTTCAAGTTTTTAAATATATGTTAAATTCAGATAGTTTAGTCACAACTTAATAAAACTATTAGAATTCTCTATACCTTTCAGTAGAAATTTGTTCATTAGACTTTCCTGGAAGCTAAGTATTTAACAGGAACATCATCATTAGTTCTTGAGTAATCAACAAAACCAGCAATCCATAAGCCAGAACAAAGGAAAAAACTAGTAAGATCTCCTTAGAAATTTTTACATATGTTAAGTTATATTCTTAGGCTAAAACAGATACACAAACTTTTATATCTGTCCTTTAGATGATTCCATGATAAAATTGATATTAAAAATTCAGTTTCTTTAACACCTTCTCTTGGCTAGTGTTGTCATTTTATTTTATATAAGTATCATATATATATATATATATATATATATATATATATATATATATATGATAATGTATGCTAAAATGTCAGAAAATGTCATCTCAAATCAAAATGTCTTTCCAGCAACTTATAAAATTACTTGTGATAAAGAAACATCATGTTCTAATAAATTAAAGATCATTTTCTTAAAAACAGATAAATCCTATTTAGGATTTATTTCACCTCCTATTTAGAGGTGAAATTAAGTAATTTACCATATCTGGCATACCAGTAACTACTTGGATTGACTAAGAAGTACAAGCACATGACATTTGTCTGAATATTGAGTATATCACTGTTCAAATTGCAAAAAGATAAACAAATGAAATCACCCAACAAGTACAAAATTAGGACAATAGAGCACACATTTGATCTAAAATAGTACCCAAACACTTTTTCAATAGTACCTCAGCAGATTATTTGAATTCATATATATATCCTACTATACTTGAAAATGAGTTAATTAACTTAGTTCAAAGTGTTTAGATAAACTCAAGTTATAATGAAATGCCTGGGAGCTAATAAGTGCTGAGTAGTAGTACGTGTCTTGTTCTTAAATTCTTGATCAACTACAACTTTCTGATTTTGAACCATAAAGCAAGACCTTTCTTCAGTGGCTGATATGTGGTATCTAACTTAATAACCATTAAGAAGAGGAGTCGATGGGAAAGCAAAGAATCAAGAATGATTGCTGGGTTTCAGGTTTAGGTAATTGAGGTATGTTGATTCCACTGCGGTAGGGAATATTGAAGAAAACAGATTCACCATCTTGGAGGAGGGGGAAAGGATGGGTTCAACTGAAGATGCTAAGCTTGCTATGAAGCAAGAAATTTGAATACAGGAGTCCTATAGGCAGCTGAATATATTCATCTGGGCTTTAAGAGATCCAAGTACACAGAAATAAATTTGGATGACTATGGAGAAGACTATCCTTTTTGGCTGCCATTGCCCTCAAAAAGTTTTTGTTAAGTTGTCCAGTTTGGTATAAATGAAAATGTGAGTATTTAGAAAAGGCAACAAGTAATTCTACTTTATCTCACTTCCAGTTTATAAAATCAAGCTCAAATGACTCATATCTTTTAATCCAAAGTTTTCTAGAATAGATAATTCCTGTTATCTCGCTTGCTTAACACAAATTCTCACATAATAATTTCCCACTTATGTCTATTTGGTGTCTTAGACTGTTTTCTATGCATTTTCTATTATTTGCTAGTCAAAAGTACCTCATATTGGGAGCAATGAAGTCTGATAAAGAACAATTAAAGTCATATGTAGTTTCCTTCCCACATTTTAATTGGTGCATTATAGTCGTGCCTAATGGTGCGATTTCTTGTTATATATTTGTATATGCACCCAATATGATGATATAATTTGGCCACAATCACTCCCCAGCACTTTCCCCTCCCATAGTTTTCATCACACTGTAGTAAAAACTTGGCATTTTTGGTATTTTTGTTTATATCTGCCTCTTCCCATATTTACATATTTCATCCTTCTCTCTCATTTACCATCTGATAACATCTTTTTTTCTGGTCCACAATAAGCAATTAATAAATGGGTGCCTACTAAACAAATAAATGAAAAGTTACAGGTAAATAAAGCAGCTTAAACTTTCTAATATACAATAATATCATATGCTGTCTTGAACACTAAGTTTGTCAAACACCTTCCATGTGCTTTAAGGTTCACTTCCTCCATATAGTCATTATAAGGTTAAGCATCTCTAATCTGAAAATCTGAAATCCTTAATACTCTGAAATTTGAAACTTTTTGAGCATCATGTTAGTATTCAAAAAGCTTCAGATTTCAAAGCACTTTGGATTTCAGATTTTCAGATCAGGGATGCTCAACGGGTATGCAAATATTTAAAAATTCACAAAACTCTGCAACCTGAAAACATTGGATCCCAGTCATTTCAGATGATACACAACTTGTACTATCATCTGAAAACAGTTCTCATCTTTCAGCTACATTACATAAGCACTGTTCATTTTGTGTCCCTCACAGTGCCAGTCACGTGAAGGCAAACAACATATTTATTATAGTTCAGCTCTTCCAAGTTACATAGCAAATCATAATGCTCTATAGTAATAAAATGCTGAGGTCATTCACTTAATTTTTCTGTTGAGTTTTAAAGAGAAGGTAAGAGAAAAAAAATTTACCAAAGATGTTCTCAAAATGAGCATCAGTCTGACAATATTTCACTTTTAAAAACATCATTTTTGTACACTTCATGAATATAGTCATTATATAAAGAGAAGCACACTTGTATTAAGTGTCAGCCTTGGCCTAAAAGAAGCAATGAAGTTGCAGTGTTACACAGTTGGTTCTCTTGTTGTTCAGCAAGACCTAGGTAGGTTTCCAATTAGGACAAATATGGAAAACAAGAAATTAGAAGTGACTTTATCCAAGATTTTGATTGGTCATATTTGCTGCTCATAAACTCATTCAAGGGTTCTACTTTATAAACTTTTGAAGATAAATAGAAGAAAGAATGTTTCCTATCTAGGTTGTTGCAGTAATGAGCCATGTCTGCTTTTGTTATTTCAGAGTCCATTTCCAATTCAACTTTCTCTTGCTCCTGGAAGAAAAGTCATTTTTTTGTCTTTCTAATTGAGAGTAAAAAAAATGCCCTAATGTGCTATAAGGAAACCATTATAGTTGATGCTAACCAAATATCATTTCATGTGCATGCAGTTTGCACAGTATCAAGTTTTATATTTGGGAAAATGGCAAGATTCTGGCTATGATTAAATCAAAATGTAAGAAAACCACCTCCCCAATTGGTGGAATTTTATTTTTTTTTATTTATACATATATTTTAGTTGTTGATAGACCTTCATTTATGTTAGGGTGTGTAAACATATATGCAGTGCTGAGAATCGAACTCAGTGCCTCACACATGCCAGGCAAGTGCAATACCACTCAGCCCCAGCCCCAGCCCCGCGTTTTATTCTTTTTTTTTAATATTTATTTTTAGGTGTAGATGGACACAACACAATGCCTTTATTTTTATGTGGTGCTGAGAATTGAACCCAGGTCCCACCAGTGCTAGGTGAGCGCTCTACCACTGAGCCACAATGCCAGCCCTATTCTTAAGGTATAGACCAATTATTTCATTTCATAGCATCATCACACCTTCCCACATGTAGATGATCTGTGTAACTTCAGGTTTTGAAAGGGATTTTTAAAAAACATTTTTAGTTGTAGGTGGACACAATACCTTTATTTTGTTTATTTCTATATAGTGCTGAGAATTGAACCCAGTGCCTCACATGTGCTAGGCAAGCACTCTACCACAGAGCTACAACTCCAGCCCCTTTAAAAGGATTTTTATTTACAAACTTAAGAGCATAAAAAGTTAAAAACCCACATATTGGTCAAATAAAAAGTTTTTTTCTCAAAATTATCTGAATCTGTACTGGAAATGTTATATAATTTTCTCTATATACCAGGCTCATGATTAACATTAGTTGGAAAACAGGATAAGAATTAGATATGATATCTGAATTCTTCATGAGTTCTGCTGTCAACTCACAAATTAAATCTTAGTTGAAATCACTGATTCTTTGTGGTAAATTGAACTGATTTAAACTCACATGGTTATTGTTGGGCACACAAGTCCTCTGCAAATAATGGTTATACTTTGCTGCTTGGATTTTCATAAATCATTGCACTTGAAGATGAACAACTATTTATTTTCAGTTGCTCAGCCAGTCTTGCTGCCTTAGAAATATCCTGGAACAGGTGAGGTTGTCTCAACTCCTATTCCAATTTCTTCCTTTTTGTCAAAATTCTTTGGTATTCAACATCAGCCTGTATGTCACACTTTTAATTTTAGAATCCAACATTCCTTACAACTGTTAAATTTTTATTTAGATATTAGAATCCCCTTTTTAGCTATTTAACAAAGCTTGGCTTAATCCAGATGTAATACCTCTAAGCGTAAGTATTAAGAATGCTGAAGGTCATCTAATCCTTATAAGAAATATAAGATTTCTTAAGAAGAGAAATATTTCAGAAATTTAAAAGATGCTTTAGAAAGGAACTCAGCACCTTAATCTTATAGTTTTTAATGTCCTTGTTTCATACCCTGCTTCTTTAGAAGCATTTTGAACACTTTAAGTTGTCTTCTAGCTTATAATAGTAACCCAAATATATTCACCCAACTTGTTTTTTGTAGAATATGTATGTACAAAGCCTTAATTCATATTGATACGCAGGAAATACACATAACCTTTTAAAAACAAGGAGAAGCACCTTTGTTCTTCAGGAAGAATTCCTAACCCCTTCCCAAGCCATACATGATGTGTCAGGAAGCTCCATCCTTGCATGAAAACTTCCAAGGAATCCCTATAACTTGCAAATATATGCAAGAGTCCTGGTAAGGACTCTTGGATAGTGACTAAAAAGTGACAACCACAAGTCAAACTTGAGCTGTTTTACTTAGATAATTTACACATAAATTCTCTAGTTAGCCTATTTTATTTGGTTATTCTAGCACCAAGGTTTTTGCTCGTTTTAGGTGGTTTTTTTTGTTTGAAGCAGTACTGGGAATTGAACCCAAGGGTCTCACACATGCTAGGCAAGCACTCTACCACTGAACTACATTACTAGCCCTATTTGGTTACCTGAAAGTCCAAATTAACATAACCACCGTTATTTCACATATAACTACTGCCATTAAAAAAACATACTTTCTTGCGGAGTTATACCTTGGGGCTCATTTGCATTCACATGCCACATGTCTATCATGTTTTTCATCACATTTATGCTGCAAGTCATATTAAGTATTAAAAACAGTAATTCACATATTTTATTATAAAAGTGTGCTTTATTATAAGGAAAATTTAAATATAACCAACAATACTGAAAATAACATAACTGGCATTTATAGCCTTGGTCAAAGTTCTTTATTAAACAGGCATTATTTACTGTTCCATGAATAGTTAACAATCAGCTTATGCGACAAAAGAGATAAATGGAAAAAGTGAATAAAGAATACAGAATGATGAACCAGAAATTTTCTTTTTTTGCTTGTTTAACAGACATGGCTTTTAAAATAAAGTCTTAAATAGACAACAAGTCATCTTCATATAGCAAGCTCCCTTTCCCTACAAGGTTTTGCAAAAGTGTTAAAACAATATTCTGAAATGTGGCTGATGTTATAAGTTACATACTTTAACTTCTTATATATACATTATCCAATTAAAATTCTTACCATGTTTTCATATACAAGTAGGACCATAAACATCCTCTAGTAGGACAATAGCCCCACAATAATTTTACCCATGTAGGTATATATTCTTTTGATACATGTTTCCCAAAATGTGAATACTGGTTAGAGTTAATGTTTTTAGACACTGGATCATGGAACCTAAAAATAATATAAGATTATATTGCTTTGGTTGAATATAATTAGGTTTTATATGTCAGAATAAAAGCATATCAGTGATCAATGAAAATCTGGTAAGTTTATGAGTAGACATTAACACAAATGGCAAGGCCTGATGTTATATATGGTATGAACAAAAACTCCTTTTTTGTTATATGTGGTCTTGCTTACAAATTTTATACCTACTAAGAGAGGTTTTAAGGGAAAAAAAAGGCAAACCTCACTGGCTGCCGATCAATACGATTGTGTGTTGTCAACCATCACAAGGAAGAACAGAAATGTGTGAAGGCAGATATATGCAAAGGACCATATCGTGTAGGTCAAGTGAAGAAGAAAGAAATGTACTGTGGGCATGTATATAAGGTTCTCAACATATTTTTGGTATAGGACTAAGGTTTTTCTTTTAATTATAAGATCTTAGGCTTTTAGAAGATAAAAGTCAGATTTAACAAGTTTAAATAGCTTTTTAAAAAAAAAAAAAAAAAAACTTTGTGACACATCAAAATCAAACTCTTAAAAGTAAAAAATACAGGAAGTTGCAAAATGAAAAAGGGAAACAAAGATACATGTTAGATGAGGGAAAACTGCATTAATGATTGCTCACCTTAGAAAGACTCTTTTCCCTATTATAATAACTAAATTGCCATTCCTTAAAACCACTGGAATATGTAGGTTACTGACATTATGCCAAAGAAGTCAAAATGTATTTTATTGCAAAAATATATAGTTTTAAAATTGCATATGATGTTTTATACCATTTCACCAATAGGCCAAGGCCAACACATAACTTATCAAGCCAAAAAAAATTTAAAGTGAAAATGATTAAATTTTACTGTATAATGAGTTATAAAAAGAATGTGATGCCATGCTGGTTGCATGATTCATTGCCAAGTTCTCTCTTACATGGGCATAGTCACTAACTTGATATCAATCTGAATAAATCAAACACATTGCCTATGATAGTATCTTTTAATTATCTTCTCAAACATGGATACTTTCAATATATTACAATCATTATAATAAAACTTTAAGTCAAATAATTTTGAGGAGTAGAAAGTCATTTTATCAATGTTGTTTTAATGAACTACTAATTAGAAAGTGATGTTAAAGCCTATTGACTATTAAATCACTACTATTTACCAATACATTGTAAATGTAAAAAAAGGAAAAACCTGAAATCACAGAAAATGCTTGGCATCTACACAAACACATTCTCAGTGGACTAACCACTACTGTGTAATTTTGTCACTATAGGTCTTCTTGCTTCATTCTTTGCTTCATGCAGTGGGTTCAACAATATCCATGTTTGTTCCAAACAGGGCAACTAATTGTTCTTCATAGGTGGCGATGTTCCTTTTCATTATTTCCATGCAAGGTCCCAGAAGCCTTTCAAATGCTTGCACGTCCATGGCTAAGAAAAGAAAAGAAAAAATGAAAAACAACACTCTTTGCAAAGCTGTGGAATTTCCAAGTTGATATAATATCCATTCCATTATTCTATTCCATTATACTGCAACTGTGAATGATACAAGTGTAAGTTTTAAGCAATACTGTCAAATGAAGAAAAACCATGAAGATTAAAATTCTGTTTCAAAAAGGAAGCAGCCAGGGTCCTCTCAAGCTACACTGTTGGATTTCTCAGCAGATAATATGCAATGCTAGGTTGGTGTGAGGTTTCTGGTCTAGGCCAGGAAAACAATGAGAGAGTGTCATGGGAGGCCCTGGAATTTTAAAATATGTTGATGTTGCTACCTTAGTAATATGAACACCTTCAAAAGTGGCAAAGGAATACTTCCTAGTCTTGTCTAAGGGTTTACAATGCCATGTTGTGAAGAACAAAAGTTACCTAAGTTTTTACTCTTATACCATTGTCTATATAATCCAAAATGGCAGCCAACATAATGCTTTTGTTTACTTCTATAAATATATCCTATATCACTTTTCTTGCCTGTCTCATGCACTTTAGAGCTGAATTTACAATAAACAGATGAAAAATATCATACTTTCCATCACAGAAATACAAATTAAAATGTCTTTGCCTTTCAAATTTGAAAAAGTAAAAAAGGCAGAGTTTATAAGAATGGGGTGAATGCAATGCTAGTAGCATATAAATTAGTAAAACTAAAAGTGATCTATATCAAGCCATTTTTTAAAGAACACTTCTGAGAATAATTTCTTAGGAAAATTTCTAGATATGGAAAAGCCATCTATGTACACACATATACACAAAAACTTAGAGCTAAAACCCATAAAATATTTGCCAGTAAGGAGTGACTGAATGATTTATCATGTATATATTTACCTAACTGAATGCTAAGATTTGATGTAATGATAAAATTCCCAAGCTATAATGGATGAACAAAGCAGTTTACAAAATTGTTTTTAAACAGAAACCCCATGCAAATAAAAAGATAAAAAAAGAATTATAATAATAGAAATCACTGAGTGGTGATGGTATAGTGGGTGATTCTGTGATTATTACTTTTCCCTGCATTTCTGATAATACTCAGATTTTTTTAAATAAAAAATTAAAAGAATTTCACTCATATCACCTTTATTCTTACTAATAGCTCTACTCTGCAAAATTGCCTGTGTCTACTTGTCTTCTCTTTCATCCAATATATTACCTGATTAATATACTTATTTAAAGCTTTTTAAAAAGTTCCTCTCTAAGAAGTTAATTCTGTAGAGCCCTGCAAATCTTAAAAACACAGAAACTAACTTTATCCTATTGAACTGTGGATAAAGAGCACAGAGAGGCTAATTACTGTGGAATCAATTTTCTAAAGTGCCATCTTTGTTGCTGCTTCCTGAATTATATTTTCCTATTACTATGGTAATTGATTTCTCAGATATAAAACCTCAGATACATACAAACATCTTCCAGCTGAGGATGGCATTTCTGCCAAGATCCTCTGATAGAAGAAAGGAATAAACAGCTGAACAACAGAATGTTGATACACTTTGATAAACCTAAATTCGGGCATCCCTGTGCTTCGATGAGTATGTGTTTTCACAGATATTCCAACTTACCTTGCAGAGCCTAATAATGAACTTTACAAAATTATTATTTTAGCTTTTTCTCCTAAAGAACATAGCATATGTTATTTGATGGGTTAGATGTAAAACTTGGCACTTGCAAGTTTTTCTTTCAATGATTAAAATAAGGAGTTTTTTCATACATACACAAAAGAATGAAATATATTTACATGTGAAAATTTTCAAAGAAAAAAAAAATGGCTTCCATAAATTGATTTTACAATGCAGTGCTAACTCTTACATTTTGTGGGGACCCCACAACATTTTTGAACCAAATGATTTAAACAACATGAATACATAAAATGCAGACATAATTTCAATGCTCACTATTGTGATTCCTACCTAAGCATTTGACAGTCCCAATGGCGTGTGCAGAAGCTGCTCGAGGTTTGTTAGTTACCAGGGCGAGCTCTCCAAAGTACTGCCCCCGAGAACATCGAGCGATCTCTACTGCACCATTCTCTTCCACTTCTGATTTACCCTGACAAGGAATTAAAAATATTAACTTTTGCTCAGCTTATGAAAATAAAACTTAAACTTAGGCTCAGTATCAAAAAGAAAACATGTTCTTGCTAATACGTGAATTTTTAGGACAGAATATTTACCTTTCTTTTCATAGTAATTTTCACTTCTCCAGATTCTACAATGAAAAAGGAATCAGCCAAATCTCCCTATCAGAATAAAACAAAAAGAGGATGAAAATGCAAATTTGACGATTCTGAAATCATACCCTTGAAATCAATCCAATCCCAGTATATAGCTATTTGCCTGAAAAGTGAAACTCCCCAGGAACCGGCCATTTCATTTTCTAAATCAAGAGGTTATAATTGATAATTATATAGTAACAGTTTCCTTTGTAAAGCTATTTGAAAGAACATACTCTCTACCACAGCATTTCTGCTAACAGCTAAGAAAATATGGCAAATAACAGGTAAGAGTCTCCTCCAAATTTCAGCCTGGAAAACAACATACAGAGTTAGAAATGGCAACACTGCTGCATGTCCCACCTGCAGCATCCCCTCACTCTACAGGAATATGTCAGCTCATCTTGTGATCATTGGGAAGTGCTAGGATGTGCACCGTGTCCTCCTATTTCTCCTGGCAGAAATAAAGCAGACAGTACCTAAAGCACCCAGGTGCATTAGGAAGCAGTCCCTATGGCTTTTGTGTTTTTACAGCAGTTAAGGACCGTGCTGAGATGCCAGTCTACTGACATTGAGGTTTTGAAAAGACTACTAAAATTCTAAAAAGTGATGCTGTTTCTCATTACATACACATTTTTTCTTGTTTCTGTTTCTGAATCAACAGTGTCTTAATTTCTAATGACACTTTCTGAGTAAAACAGAACACTATGTAAAATAATATTTTATTTTTTACTTAGCTTTTCAAAGTGACCCTAGGGAAACAGGTATTTAAAATAATGTTGAATCTATATTTCTATAATGTAGTACATAATGTCTATAAATGCTTATATAGTTATTTAAACTCTAAGTATAGCATATCTCCTGCTCCCCCTTGTTTTGCGCTTGGGATTGAATTCAAGACCTTGTGCATGCTAAGCACACACTCTACCTGAGCTACACCCTAATTTTTAAGTGTTATGAATAACAGGTCTCTTGATTGCTGTGTAAATATGCTCCAAATGTATGTGGTGAAACTGATGAAATCTGAATAAACTCTGGATTATGCCAATGGCAATCTCCTGTTTTGATATTGTACAATAATGATGCAAGATGCATTGGGAAAAAATAGGTGAAGAGTACATGGGACCTCTCAGTGCTATTTTTCTAACTTCTTGTGAATATTTCAAAATAAACTAAAAAAGGAGCATGTAAGGTGCTGGCTCAGTGGTAGAATTTGTGCTTAGCATGAACAAATTCAGTCCCTATCACCAAAAAAATATATACAAATAAATAAAATAAAAATAAGCATTTTAAAAATGCCCTATATTTTAATTACCAATTTACACAGCTGAAACTTAGTCTTGTTCTCCAATTTGACTCCACTTCTTCCCAATCCTTAACTGTGTAATCTGCATGGTGTGTGTATACCCACACACAGATTTTGAGAGATTCACTTATTTGCCTTATAAACAATGATATTCTTCCTCAGTCTCGGACCTAGAACCTTGTTTCACATTTAAAGGAAGAGACAATAATTCAGATAAAGAGCACAGTGCTGTATAGTGCAATGAATCAAAAAGGCCACTTAAATCATTTGCTCAATGCTTCAGAAATGTAACTAAGAAATAAGGCAACACTGTAAGTATGTTTTACCTATGAACTTAAACTGTCTTCATAAATCCTGCTTTTTAGTAGCCCTAGCAAAGTGAAGTATGCAATGCTATTGGTTCCAACCAGGATCTTAGAAAAGCACTAGGGGTTAAAGAACGTGTTTATTTAAACATTTAGTGCTTGGAAGCCAGTACAGATTATGGTGCAATGTGTCCCCTTCTTGGTGACTGTTATCTAAAAGCAGCTGCAGGA
The DNA here is from genome assembly GCF_047511675.1 of Marmota flaviventris. Lineage (NCBI taxonomy): Eukaryota > Metazoa > Chordata > Mammalia > Rodentia > Sciuridae > Marmota > Marmota flaviventris. The sequence continues at coordinate 56,041,748 of NC_092498.1, forward strand.
GGTTTCATCATGAACTGGATCATGTAAAACTCCACAATATCTCCCAAAGGACTTCTGGGTTCTTACTAATCTCAGGGAGCACTCACCTTTTCCTCTTATAAATTTAATCTTATTTCCTATATGCATGTGAAATTTCATGTCACACATTATAAAACTGCAGAAAGCCATTTGACAGTTTAATACATATTCATTAAAGGATACAAGATGGTGGGCTAGAGGAAAGCTGCATTCCTAGTTGCTCTGAAGCTTGGGTTTCAAGCGGCAGGAGTACTGCTTCTCAGTGAGTAAGTGAACAACACTGGACAGTCAGAGTGTCTTAGAGACTTAGAAATTTGAGTACCTTTGGACTGGGGCTGGGGCTCAGTGGCAGAGTGCTTGCCTTGCATGTGTAAAACCCTGGGTTCAATCCTCAGCACCACATAACAATAAATAAATAAAGTCACTGTGTCCAACTATAAATAAATAAATAAGAATTTGAGTGACTTAAAGAAGAAAGACTATACTAGAGCCAAACTAGCTGTGTCAGTGTCAGTGTTGGTTCAACACAGAAGGAGGAGTAACACAGAAACACAATGGATAGCTTTAGTACGGAAAAACCTGACATCAGAAAAGCAGCCTGCCCTTAGCTGATCTAGGGACTGCACTGTACACTGGTGCTTGGAAAGTGCCCCATGTGCCGAGAGCTGAGGGGGGAGCCATCTTGATGTGGCCACGCTGAGGCTGCTGCTGCTGCAGGAGCTGGGAGATCTGGACAAAGTTGACTACACTGTCCTGGCAAGCACCTTCCCCATAGCCTAGGGTTTGCCTATCAGATTGGGAGCAAAACAAAGAGATTGTTTTACCCTGGGAGGCTTTTACCCAACTCGCTTCCCCCTTTGAGTCTGTATGTAGGCTCATGTGAACAACTGAAGCAGTCAGGAATCTGAACAGGTAGTGTGAATACACCCAGGGACTACGCCTAGGAAGCCTGGAAAGACTGGGTGAACAACAGAGGGGGTGAAGGTCTGACTCCCCCAGTCCATGAGTAGAATCCTTGAGAGGCTCACTAGATCCCGACTCCCAGCTGTGATCAGCAACTGCCAGGCCCCATGGGTGTGTTGATCTAATTTCTCCAGATTAGTCACCACCCAACAAAGCCCCTGAGTCCTAGACCTAAACTAAGCCCCACCTGCAGGAACTCCACTCACAGAACTCTGCAGTGGCACCCACCCTGGGAGTACTCCTATCTGGTCTGTACAGACAAATCTCCCAGCTGACAGTACTTCCTATCCCATCCTACCTCATTCTAGGGAGAAGAGAAACAGAATTATTTGAGCCAGCTTCAGTCTTAAGCAAATCCAAGTGGCAGCTTGTTGAGAACACAAAACGAAGGATTTAACAACCCCCAGCCCTTGTTCTCACTGGAAGAACACAGCCCAAGATAGACAGTATCCATTTGTTCTTAGTTGACTACTTTGACCTCGTCAGTGGAAATGATTAAGTTTTCATTGAGAATCTTTTTTTGTTTTGTTTTGTGTTTGCTGTGTTGATTGGTTCATGGATACATATACATATTTGTTTCTTTTTTGTTCACTTATAGCATTTAAAAATTTTTTTAATTTTATTTTTAAAATTTTCCATTGCTTTGTCTTTTGAGGTTTATGTTTTTTGATTAGTATATTTTGATTTGGTTTTGTATTGTTTTTCATTTGTGTATTTCTTGTTTCTGTTTTCTGCTAACAGCCAAATTCTATTATTATTTTTAATTCTCCCTTTATTATTTCTATTTTTCTCCTTATAACAATCACATGCTACATCTCTAATGCATTAATTTTTTGAAATTATGAGCTCTTTTCTATCCCTATCACATCTTCTTTTATCTAAATTAATTGTATTTTTACCTTTTTTTGGTACTAGGGATTGAACTCAGGGGCACTCAACCACTGAGTCACATCCCCAGCCCTATTTTGTATTGTATTTACAGACAGGGTCTCACTGAGTTGCTTAGTGCCTCACTTTCGCTGAGGCTAGCTTTGAACTCGAGATCCTCCTGTCTCTACCTCCCAAGCTGCTGGTATTATAGACATATTTTTTACCACCTTTAAGCTTATAGAACTCTTGCCCTAGTTATTAATGCTGTTTCAGTTATTGTGTATGACATATTTGACACCCGTTGTTTACCTTAATAGCAAACATAGTTCAGGGTTACTTACTATTTTTGCTGTTGGCAATTGCTGACCCTACCATTTCTGGTTTTTGTAGCAATTAACATTGTAGTTGTCATAGTAGGAACCAAGTATTTAGCTTAATGCTGTATATTCTTTGTATTGGTTGTTGCTATTGTTTGAATTCCTCCTTTCTTTGAGGTGCTGGGAACCTTTAGGGGCACTACAGGTTCACAGGACAGAAACTCTGCTGTTAAACTAAACTTAACCAAAAGATACCACACCTTGCTCCACGCACAAATTAATGACACTCGATCTTCAGCTATACTTTAATACAAAGAATAGAAGAGACAAAAAACCAGACTCACAACCAGGCCCCAAGTAGAAAACTGAGGGACATCCATTACTATAGCAAAACCAGAAAGAAATAACACAAATGATGTGGACACCTATAAGGGGGGTCTTAATCCGGATCACTCTAGGACACTTTGGCAAACGAAGACTTGTGCCCTAAAAAGGTCTATACATAATAATGGAAGAGAAATCCCTTCCAAAAGATGCAAAAGAGGTTTAAAACCCAACAAATGAATACAAGAAATATGAAAAAGCAAGTTAACAGTACCTCCTAAAGTTCATAATTCACCAGCAAACAACCCCCAAAATATTGAATGAAGGAAATATCAGACAAGGATTTCAAAAAAATCATTATAAAAATATTCAATGAATTCCTAGAAAAAAACAACTGAATGAATTAAAGAAGTCAGTATAGAATATAAAGAAATTCAGTAAAGAGATAGAAATGTAAAAAAAGAACCAAACAGAAATCTTGGAAATGAAAAACACAATAAATCAAATAAAATATTCACTTGAAAGTCTCTCTAATAGAATAGGCCATGCTGAAGACAGGATCTCAGCGCTGTAAGACAAAGTGGCCAGCCTTACTCATTCAGACAGTATTAAAGAAAAAGAAAATTAACCATGATCAAAATACAAAAACTCTGGGACAACATGAAGAGACCAAATTTAAGAGTCATTGAATTTGAAGAGGGATGTGAAATATGACCTAATGGAATGGATAAACTCTTCAGGGAAATAAGAGAAAATTTTCCAAACCTTCAGAATGAGATGGACATCCAGATACAGGAGGCATTCAGAACCCCAAGTAGACAAGATCAAAAAAGAACCTCTCCACAACACTTTATAATTAAAATGCCTAACATACAGAACAAGGATATAATTTTAAAAGCCTCAAGAGAAAAACATCAAGTCACATTTAGAGGCAAGCCAATTAGAATTACTTCTGATTTCTCAGCACAAACTCTACAAGCCAGGAGGGCTTAGAATAATGTGTTCAAAGTCCTGAAAGAAAATAACTGTTAACTAAGACTACTATATCCAGCCAAATTATCATTCAAAATTGAATATGAAATAAAAACCTTCCAAGATAAGCATAAACTAAAAGAATTCATGACTACTAAACAGATATTACTTAAAGAAATACTGCACACAGAAGATATTAAAAAACTTCAAAGCTCACAAAAGAACAAATTTCATTTGAAGAATAGCTAAGCAAATGAGAAACAGGACCAAATTAAAGATTATCAATATTCAAAATGACAGGAATTAACAAACAACATTGAATGTAAATGCTTTCAACTCTCCAACTAAAAGACATAGGCTGGCAAAGTGAATTAAAAAGACCAACATATATGTTATTTGCAAGTAACAGGCAAAGAAAACCACAGGCTAAAAGTGCAAAGATGGAAATTGATATACCATGCAAATGGAACCAGAAAATACGCAGGAGTAGCCACTCTTACATCAGACAAAGAAGATTTCACACCAAAATTAATCAGAAGAGACAAAGAAGGTCACTTCATATCAGTAAAGGGAACAATCCAACAATAAGATATAATAGTAATAAACATTTATGCCCCAAACATGGGTGCAATTATTTGCATAAAAGAGACAGTACTCAAATTGAAGCTCCAGATAGACCTCAGTACAATAATTCTGGATGATTTCAACACACTTCTGTCATCACTAGATGGGTCATTCAGACATAAACTCAGTAAAAACTCTTTAGACATGAACTAATATAAGTCAAATGGACATCTATAGACTATTTCATCCATCAAGAGCTGAATACACTTTCTACTCAGCAGGTCAGGGAACCTTCTCCAAAATACATAATATTTTAGGCCACAAAGCAACTTTTAGCTAATACAAAAAAACTGATATAATTCCTTGCATCTTATTGGATCATAATGGAATGAAATTAGAAATGAGCACAACCAAACCCTATAGAAACTATATAAACACATAGAGATTGAATACTCTTTTAAAAGATGAATGGGTGATAGGAGAAATTTTAAAATGTTTAGGCTCAAATAAGATACAACATAGTGATACAATAGATCATAACCTCTGGGACACTATGAAGATAATTCTAAAAATCAACAGCTTTCATATATGCCAACAATAAATCTGCTGAGAAATAAAGAAGGAAAACAATTCCATTCACAAAAGTCTCAATAAAAATAAAATACCTATAAATAAGAATGCAAACAATAATAAATGCTGGAGAGAATGTGGAGAAAAAGGAACATTTTTATACTGTGGTATACCTTGAAGTTGGTATTTCCACTATGAAAATCAGTAGAGAGATTCCTGAAAAGACTAGGCATGGAACCACCAAATGACCCAGCTATACCTCTCCTCTGTATTTATCCTGGAGAATTAAAGTCATAGTACAATGATACATGCATACCCATTTTTATAGCAGCACAATTCACATAGCCAAACTATGGAATCAGCCTAAGTGTCACATCAACAGATGAAAGGATAAAGAAAATGAGGTATATACACACAATGGAGTTTTATTCAGCCATATATAAAAATAAAATTATGGTATTTGCAAGAAAATGAAAAAATGAACTAGGGCCCATCATGTGAAGTGAAATAAGTCAAACTCAGAAGGTTAAGAGTCATATGTCTTCTTTCATATGTAGAAGCTAGAGAGGGAAAAGGAAAACAAAGGTAGGGATGGATTTCCTATAAATCAAAGGGAGATTGATAGAGGAAAAGGAACCAAGGGGTGGGGAGTGAGGAGTGAGGATGACTAGTGCTGGGGAGTAATACTGGCCAAATTATATTGTTATAGTGTGTACATGTACAAATATGTAACAATAAATTCCCTGAGTATGTACAATCATTAAAAAATGTGGAAAAAATAAAGAAAAAAGAAGTTAATTATATAAACAAGATATTCAAATAGATTAATGGCTGTAGATTAAACCAATTTTTTAAAAAATATATTTTTTAGTTATAGATGGACACAATACCTTTATTTATTTGTTTATTTTTATGTGGTGCTGGGGATCAAACCCAGTGCCTCACGCATGCTAAGCAAGCGCTCTACCCCTGAGCCACAACCCCAACCCCAATTAAGCCACTTTTAACAGGTCATTTAGTACAAATAATATTCATGTAATATAATATAAAATAATATTCATTTGCATACATTACTGCTTATTAATTTTAGTGACAAAGTTTGTCAAGATTTATAAATGTATAAAAACCTTTTGGAATATAACCCCAAAATGAATTACACTTAAAAAATACATACCTGAGCAATGATTTGTTCACCATCATTGTACACTTTGGTGCCTATCACATCTACCACTTTCAGGCGTTCAGAAACCTATAAAGAAAAAAAGGTAGTTACTAAGTAGAAAAAGACTAATTGGGTAATCTGACCTATTTTACATCTTAAAAAGTAGCATCCTAGAGGCTAAGTGAGCAGTGTGTAGATTACATGATGACATGTTCATTATATTAGCTGGTAGCATTTAAAAATAAATTTTGTATTTCTAGCTTCTCTTGAGAAATCAGAAGACTCAGGAACTCTCAGCCCATATTTTCGTATGGCAGTAATAAAACTATGATGGAATAGCAGCTGTTACTTTAGATGGAGTACATGTTCTCTCTAGCTTGTCACCATCCCTTCCCTTTTTGTTACTTGCCTAGCTCAGAAGGTGCTGGATTTGCATCCCTTCTACTTCTATTTAAGGAGATATGCTGCTGGAGAAGATCAGCTGTCTAACATGCATTATGAAAGGTGGCCAAGATTCTACCAGAAACAAACCAGCCATCTAACTTTAGAAAGGAAAAGCACTATTGTGTTGATATTTGCCATTTTATAAGACTCTGTGGGTACATACATGTTCCCCTCTTTCATTAATCTCAAACTATTTCAAATATGAGAGTAGGATATCTAGAAAAATACTGAGCTTAGCAAAGAAGTATGTAAAGTAAGCTCTCATGGTTTCTGGAAAATTTTTACCATTCAAGATAAAAACAGCTGATGAAGGAGATGAGGGAACGAGCCGTGGGGCTGTGCAAAAGGACATCCAGACAGATAGCTGGTGCACAGGACCTGAAGCCAGTGAGAGTCAGCATGCTAGAGGAACAGCGTGAAGCTATATGATAAGAAGCATGGAGCACTAAGAAATGGGGCCAGGGATACAGGGCTGGGCCACAGGGTCTTAGAGGCCTATGAGAAGGGTCTTAAACAGAGGTCTGTTAGGATCTAGGTTTTAAAAAGATTATGCTGGCAGCTGATATAAACCAGGCAAACGGTGATGATGAATCAGATAGAAGGTAATAATGGTGAAGTTGGTGGGAAACAGATGCTGGATAAATTCTGAAGATAGGGATGATCAGGTTACTGACTGGACATGGGTGGGGAAAACGGCTGAGTTTACTGGAAGAATGTTATTGCCATTGATGAAGATAAGGAACAGAAAGGAGGAGATCTGGGACACATTAGGTTTGAGATGATAAGCGGTTGGCGATAATGTCAATTTTAGGAGGTATCAGCCTACAGACAATATTTAAAGCCATGGATTTTGACATGTGCACCAAGCCTAAATACAGAAGAGACCAAAGACAGAGGCCTGGAAAGCTAATTGTAAAAAGGAAGGAGAAAAGAAAGAAACAGCAAAGGTGACTATAGGGAGAAACTGATAGGGAGAAGAGATAACTCTTCCCTGTAAGGTAAAACTAGTGGCTCTTACTGGTATTTATATGATTATTTTAAGTCTGTTCTTAAAGAATACATGTAAATATGCTACAGGAGCCTGTTACTTATGACTAACGAAACAAATGCAGTTATAGGTGGTAAAAGGATGAGTTATAAAAACTCAACAGTCTTTTTTTTCTTTATTCAAAGAAATGTTTGCGTAGAACTAATTATTCCTAATAAAATAAACTTTTAAAGCAGAATATAAGCATAAATACACTCACCTCCAAAGATTTAAGGAATGGCAGTGACTCAATAAAGCTTTCATACATTTTTCTCTTTTTGGCATTGTTTTTCACAATTATTCTCCTGAAGGTTACCCTGTCCTGAAGACAGAATATCAAATACAAAGAAGTTAAAATGTAGGTTTTTTGGAGGGTGGTGTAGTACTGGGGACTGAAGCCAGGGATACTCTATCACTGAGTTACATGCCCAGCCCTTTTCCATTTTAAGATAGGGACTCGATAAATTGCTGAAGGTCTCACTAAATTGTTGAGGCTGGCCTCAAACCTGCAATCCTCCTGCCTCAGTCTCTGGAATCATAGGATTACAGGCATGTGCCACCATGTCTGACTTAAAATGTAGATTTTATGGAGGAAAAAAAATCTGAATAAATAGTTTTTTTTTCCCCGTACTGGAAATTGAACCCGGGGGTGCTTAACCATTAAGCTACATCTCTAGCCCTTTTTTATATTTTATTCAGATTACATATATTATTGGGATTACAGATATGCATCAGCGTGCACAGCTGAATAAATAGTTCTATTCCCCATACAGAATAAACAGTAATTGAAGATTTCAAAACAAAAGGCTAACAACATCATTTTTACTTTAATTTAACTCATTTCATATTTTTATTTCTTCAGGCACAAAATTAACGTAGAACCATATAAAATATCTTCATTTTTTTTAAAAGGTTTACTTTTGTTCCTCCATCTAACATGTTGTGCTATACACCACAAGGTGGCACTATGAAACTATCTTAAAAATATATACTAACATGTTCTTTTCCTGTGGATGGCAACCTTAGAGGATTGCAAAATCAGGACATGACAAGAATTTTTATTAAAAAAATTAAGTAGGACAGAAAATCGTGGAGTACATTCTTTGTAGTAAAGTATTTTTTTGTTAATTATCTCAATCATACACAGACACAAATATCCTGGTTTTGATGTTCCTATTGTAGACTAAAGTAAAAACCATATGGAAAACAATAGAACAAAATTTTAATCATAAAAAAATTACAAAGTCAGAGATTTTGAAAAGTTATATACTCTAGGTTAATTTTCACATCCACATTATGATGGAGTTTCTTTAAATGTACAGGCTCAGAGAAACTACATTTTCTTGAAGAAGATCTAATTCTAGAGCTTATCATGTTTTATCTAATTTATACTACATGATAAAGTATAAAGTCCTATCATTTATATTTATACTACATGATCTCAAGCATTTTAGTAAAATTAAAACTGAAATAGAAGTATTAAGGCTGAATTTAAATGTTCTAGTGTGACAGAGAAAAATTCTAGTCTGTATTGAAAGTCTTTAGGTGTGATGGACTGAAATGTTTGTGTGCCCAAAATTCATAACCCCCATTGCCCAATCAAAGTTCCTCCGTTTTTCTCATGCCTCTTGTTTTATGTTTTATTGGTTCTTTTTAGTTATACATGACAATAGAGTTCATGTTGACATAATTATAAAACCACAGAATATAATTTCTTCTAATTCAGTCCCCAGTACTTCCCCTTCCTTCCTCCCACCTGTTGTCTTTCCTCTACTTACTCTATTGATCTTTCTGCTATTTACTTAGGTTTTTTTTTTTTTTTTAATTACTACTCTATGGATGTATGATGGTGAGATTCACTATGGTATATTCACATATGAACATAGGAAATTTAAGTCAGTTTTATTCTACTGTATTTCCCTATCCCATCTCTCCTCCCTTCCCTTCATTCCCCTTTGTCTGCTCCACTGATTTTTCTTCTATCACCCACACCACACCTCCTGCTTATTTTGGATTAGTTTCTGCTTATCAGATAAAACATTCTACCTTTGACTTTTTAGGACTGGCTTACTTCACTTAGCATGTAGTCTCCAGTTCGATTCATTTACCAGCAAATGCCTTAAGGTCATTCTTCTTTAAGGTTGAGTAATACTCCATTGTGTATGTATACCACATTTTCTTTACCTATTAATCTGTTCAAGGGCACTTAGGTTGGCTCCATAGCTTGGCTATTGTGAATTGTGTTGCTGTAAACATTGATGAGGCTGTGTTACTATAGTACACTGATTTTAATCTTTTGGGTATATACCAAGGAGTGAGATAGCTGACTCATATGGTGGTTCCATTCCTAGTTTTTGGAAAAACCTCTCTACTGCTTTCCAGACTGGTTGCACCAGTTTGCAGTCCCACCAACAAGATATCAGTGTACCCTTTTCCCCCACATCCTCACTAACATTTATTGTTATTTGTATTCTTGATAACTGCCATTCTGACTGGAGTGAGATGAACTCTCATCTCAGTGTTGTTTTAGTTGCATTTTTCTAATTGCTAAAGATGTTGAACATTTTTTCATATGTTTGTTGGGTCAAGAGGATTTTTTAAAATTACCCTAGGTAATTCTGATGTGTAGCCAGATGAGAAGCACATATACACGTATTTTTGCTCTACACAGCTGCTCTTTTTTTTAAAAAAAAATATTTTTTTAGTTGTTCATGGACCTTTATATGCAGTGCTAAGAATTGAACTCAGTGCCTCACACGCGTTAGGCAAGTGCTCTACCACTGAGCTACAACCCTAGCCTTATTTATATAGCTGCTTTTAAATAAAAGGTATATCCATCAATGGATCCCAAGAGAATCAATTTCTAGTGGTTTGTGTGTATGTGTGTGTGTGTGTTTTGTTTTTTGTTTTTTTTTTAGACTAGAGCATTCACCAATAACCTAGAGAACTTACTCAAATAGTTTGCTGGGCCCCATCTCCAGAGTTGCAATTCAAAATCAACAGGTGGGGCCCTTGAATGTGCATTTCTAACAAGTTCCAGATGAACTTTGAGAACCACTAATTTATTGGATCATATACCTCAGAGAGCAATCTGAGAAAAAGCACTGGAGACTGTGTGCCTGGTTGTTTTTTTAAGAGTAGATAAGAGAGGAGCATTTCGAATGAGTGTCTTTCCTGTCCCAGGGCCGACAGATCCCAAGTTCCTGACTCGACGGGAGGAGTGGGGAAAAGGACATGAAATTCTTATTTAGCACTTAGTCCCAGTGCCCAACAGTTCAGCATCCAGCTTAATAAACTGCTTAATAAGGTGCTTTAAAAAAATTAAACATAAATAAAATCTGATTGAAAATGCATCCTAGGGGCTGAGGTGTTGCTCAATGGTATGTGGGAGGCCTTGAGTTCAATTCCTAGGTCAGGAAGGAACAAAGAACCTGCATCCTTTAGTGAGACAACAGAACTGTCTTTTCTCCCCTAATGGGCTCATATGAACATGATTTGCTGCTAGAATGAGACAGGTTTAGTTAACATCAATGCAATCTTGTTTTTACTGTCCTTTTTTATTTATTTTTTTAATGCTAAGTATTGAAAAAGCTGTTCACATAAACAGTAGAATGAGTTGAGTAGAACGAGTTGTTACAGCAAAACACACAATGTAACAATTCTTACAAATAGTAATTTTCAGGTCAAACAACTGTTTTACTCACCAAACCCCACAGAGCACCAGGAGAGGTAGCAGTGATTGTAGCTGCTCTGGGTGTATTGTACATTAAGGCCAGTTCGCCGAAACTCCCACGATTATCGTAGTTACCAACACATCTTCCCACTCCATCGCATTTTACATAAATATCAAATGTTCCTCTGTTGGACATATGTAAATTAGAGATAAAAATAATTCAAGTAAAATCCCACTACAGTAAGACATTATTTCAGAGAAGAACCCTGTGCAATAAAACTTTACTTCTGTCCTGTCTAGCCCGTCTGGAGACAAATAAAAAAGGGGGATCAATATGTTTATCAATACAAAGAGACCATCAACTAGACAAGGGTAGGGGCCACATATGTGCCTCCTGGGAAAAACGGGACTAACCAATAAAAATTTAAGAGAATAAATGATAATAATATATGACTACAACCATATAGTAGATGCCTAGAAAATCACCTACAGGAACAAATACCAAGTTGACTATTACTCATCTCAGACCAAACAACTGTGAAGGACTTCCAGGATGACCCAATGAACATGTATTACTTTTGTCATTAGAAGAAAATGACTATTAAAAAAAATACATCTATAGTAATTTAGTTATCCACTACTCTATAGAACTTACAGAAGAGGCCTTTACAATCTATAGCAGGGGTCAGTCCACAGACTGGCTGCCTGCTTTTGTAAATAGTACTATTGGAACATAAATATATTTGTTCCTTTATGCTTGATTTATGGCTGATTTGACTACGACAGCAGATCTGAACAGTTACAAAGATCATAGTCGCCCTCAAAGCTTCAAAAATTTACTCTCTGGCCCCTCTACACAGTATGTCCCTTTATTTCAGATCAACCCCCCCCCCCAAGCTAAAAAGCAATAAAAATCATTCTAAATGTCTGATTCTGGACTTTTACATGATTTTTCCATTCCTTTTTTCTTTGGTGATGGTGGGTTACTGGGGATTGAACCCAGGAATGCTTTACCACTGAGCTATATCCCCAGCTCTTTTTACTTTTTATTTTAAGACAAGGTCTCACTAAGTTGCTGAGGTTAGCCCCAAACTTGTAATCCTCCTGCCTCAACCTCCTGACTCACTGAGATTACAGGCATGTACCACCATGGGACCATACTACAAATTATCCAGGCCCAGTATTATATAAACTATCCGTCATATGGTGACTGTCATTCCATGATAAATGTCATTCCATTTATCAGAGAGAATGTCATTTCAAGACTTGCTCAAGCACTTGTGAGGACACACAAGAGAAATACTTTGGCTTTATTTTGTTGTTTATTTTGGTGGAGATATATATGTGTGTGTGTGTGTGTGTGTGTGTATGCTTTTAATATTAGAAAAAGATTATGAATGATAAGTAAATAAAAGCAGAAACATAAGATAATAGATATTATTGTAGGAATAATAAGGAAGAAAGCAAGTGATGTTTAATATATTTCATGGACAGAATGACTATTTTAAGGATACTTTCTAGAATTTATTCTATGGATAATTATTTTCCAAGTATAGATCAAACTCTTCTACTTATTTTATTTATGCTTTTCCACTGAAACTGTTTTCTACATTTACCACTTTGAATAGGATAAAACATACAACGTGCTAATGAGAAGTAAAACAAGCTACCAATGCAGTTGAAATCACATCAATCTAATGTCTGTTTAAAAAAAAAAAACTATGGGTTGCTTTTCACGTGGTCTCCTTCCTGAGAGTCCAGGAGAGAGGTCTATGGGGTTGGCTCCACATTGACCATCTGGGCAACCTAACCCTATCACTTCCATGGGCCTGAATGTTTCATCACTCAACGGATGATTACGATCTAACTGAAGAAAGAGCATACTATTGTCAAATATAAGACAGTTTTTATAGTAAAAAATATTCATTAAAAAAAGACTAATATCATCATGTTTGGGTTCCCATAGTCCCCTACATTAAACACAGTTGAATGAATTTTTAAGCTACTCATTGATAATAGCTGGTAATAATAACAGAAATCATGACTTTGATTTACATATGGGATAACTGGTTTTGTTCTATTCCAAAATCCTGGCTAGTGTTTTGGCAATAAGTCACCCAGGCATCAGGTATAAGGGAATGGAGAAATGCATGGAAACCTTGATTCAAACAGCACGCACAATTCATGTATAAAAGACGCCACCCACAGAGCCCAGGTTGGGAAATGAGGCCTGAGGAGACAGAAGAAAGACAGACTTCTCAGCTGAATATAACTTTACCCAGAGAAGCAGATGTAATCCAGCAAATCGGCTGGGAGATGATCTGTGTTCCATGCAAAACTGGAGAGCTTAGGGACACCAACTATCACATGAACACTTTGTCATCACTTTACAAAAGTGAAGAAATGAGGACTCAGCCCAGACTGCTCCCGTTAAGCTTCCATTCTCATTTGTTTCATGAATAAGGCACACTGTTCTTTGATGAAGTAAAACTCAAGTTTTCTGCATTCGATTTTCAAATGTGTGCACACTCATTTTAATAAAACAATTTCTCTAAAGTTTTTTATAGACAAATATAATAAGGCACAAATAATTTCTGGAAGTACACACAAACTTTGCACTGTATTGAATAAATATACTGAAGCAACTGGAAGAAAAGACCAGCTTTTAACTTTATGCCTTCAAAATATCTGAATTCTTTCAACCATGAGGATGTTTTACTTTTATAGCTAATAAAATAACTTGTAAAAATATTAATTTGTATTTTACTTCTATCTCACTATAATAGTCATCTACTACATACTATTACATACTATCTTCCAAATGCAAGCAAGCAAATGAGGAAGCTCACATTAAAGACTAAGATTTAGGGATTAACCAAATATCATCAGTTCCTCTATAAACCAAGCTTCTTTTCAGGATCCAGTGTGGTTTCAATGCAGGTACAGGTTTACTATGCCTAATATGTACTAATAACAATAAAGAAACAATAGCAACTATCATATATTAACTTTTCAGTTGTCATAATAACTGCTGGGATTCTACACAAAAAGTTCTTTAAGTTTCAGTAGTGAATTAGATAAAACTTACCTATCAATTACATAAAAGTTGTCACCATCATCGCCTTGATCAATAACATGCTCCCCTTCTTTGACCAACTTTTCAAACATGGCATCTAATACTTGAGACATCTGCTCCTATTTTTTTAAAAAAATAAGATATAATCTTTATATTTATCAAGAATGTTTTCATAAGTGACCACAATTACCTTTATATCTGTGAATGATCTCAAAGAAGTAGAAATATCAACATTGCCATTAAGTCTTACCAGAAAAATGCACTCACTATATAGTTTTCTGTATTGCATACAAATAAGATGATTATACAGTCAATCTCAGATTCAATTTTGAATAAAGTTAATTATAATTAGTCTATTTCAGAATATTTGCAAATGTCACCATTTTAAAATAAAAAATAAATCACCATATATGTTGTGAAAATTAAATTTTAGCAACTAAAATGACCAGTTTGGTAAAGAATTCTTTCAAAGATACCTGTTTTTAAAACTTCCTAGAATTAGAACTTCACTAGAATTTATGTCAAAATTACCCAAACACTTGATGAACTTAGATCCTCATCCCAATCCTTCTTTTCATTTTAGCATCAAAAGCAAAATAGAAACAAAACAAATATTCCATTACTATTCTTTATCATTAAGCAACCATATACCTCACCAGGGCAGATCTATCAGAAATATCAAACTGTTACTCAACAACTACTTAAACTATATAAAATTTTTATCCTGCTCAAGTGTGATTGACAAGAATTAAAGATAAACTTCAACAAATGAGAATAAACTTGGAGGTGAAAGAAATCCTTCCTCAGAACACATACAGGAACAATTAAGACATCTGAACAGACAGAGCAAATAGATGTGGAGGAGAACATGGTACAACAGTAACAGAAAAGTCAGGAGCCCGGAGGTGTATGTGTTTTACCACTTCTAAGTTCTAAGCTCTTGGCCAAGTCACTCTGTGAGTACAAAAAAGCTGTGTATCACTTACTGCCCAGGTCCAAATCAGTTATTATTACAACCAAATTAAAGAGCTAATATGAGATTAGGATTGCAAATGAAAAGAGTTTGAAAAAAAAAAAACATTTTGGATCAAGAGGATAACAAGTCACATGTGATTCTCCTCCTTTTGAGTCTCTATTCCAATTTTATAGGGGATGTCAAAATTTGAATCTATAACAGTACAGAGTATGGGAAGGGCACTTGATGGGTGAGAATTCCGGTGCAAAGACGGTGAGTTAGATGTGGCAGAGGGAGCTGTCCAGAGCAGTACAGATGGGCTGCGGTGTGGAAGGACCAATGTGCCTACCCAACACCCAGAAAGGTCCCAAGTAGGAAAGCCCTGGTTCTATCAGGATGGGACTGAAACACAAAGCTGAAAACAAGTGCAATGGTTAGGGCCCTACAAGGATCGATTTATATCTTCCTTCAAAATCCACCTACTCCGAACACAGAATGCCTAGCAGTCAAGTGTTGACCCAACCCTTCCCAGACAAGAAAACAAATTAAAACTAGAACAGATGATGTGAACACTGGTGCCCTAGCACCAAGGTCCTCACTTGCTGGGATTGAGGGGTTCCTAATGTAACAGCAGGCTCCACAGAAGCGCAGCCCGCACAGCATACCGGCTGACAGGCCTGCCCTGCTTACCAGAGTCCCCTCTCTGTTGCCCCTCTGGCAGCCTACAAGACTAACAAACAGCAAAAGAGGACTGCATGGGGTGGCTATTTCAAGAATAGTAGAGAGCATTTAGAAAGTTCTGCTTGTATATCTAGATATTATATCCATGAGATTTTTTTTAAAAAGGTATTTAGAAAAAGAGCAAAAAGTGTATCTTGGAAATGTAAAACATGATTGCCAATCCCCTCCCCCCATATTAGACTTTTTAGAGCAGTTTTAGGTTCACAGGCACAATGAATAGACATCCCATACATATACCCACTGCCCATATACCTCCCCAGCCTCCCCATTAACAACATCCCCCACCAGAGTGGCAATTTTTACAGTTTGATGAACCTATACTGACATATCCTCATAACCCAAAGTCCACAGTTTACATTAGGGTGTATTCTCGCTGTTGGGTATTCTAAGTTGGGACCAAAAAATGTATAATGATACACATCCACCATTGCAGTATCACACAGAATAGTTTCATGGCCCTAAAATACTTGGCACCTCACCTACACATCCCTCTTTCCCCCTGACTAATGGCAAACTGACCCTTTTACTGTCTCCATAGTTTTTCCCTTTCCAGAATGTCATATAATACTGGGAGCACAGAGCAGGTAGGTCGTCTTTTCAGGTTGCCTTCTTTTACTCAATAATATGCACATAAGGTTCCTCCATGTCTTTTCATGGCTTAATAGCTCATTTCTTTTTAGTGGAAAATAACATTCCATTGACTGGATATACTGTAGCTTTTTTTATCCATTCATCTGCTAACAGATATCTTGGTCACTTCCGAGTTTTGGTAATTATGAATAAAGCTGCTACAAACATCTACACACAGATTGTCACATCGGTGTTTTCAACTTCTCTATGTAGAAACCAAGGAGTTTCTTCTGAGTTTGTTTTTTTTATAAGAGCCACAGCACATTTATTTTCACCTATATACAGTATTCAACTATGTGAATATACAGAAATAATTGCCATTTATCTTTCTAAAAAGTGATAATAGGGGTGGTACTTGATTTTCTTTTGCTTTCCTGGGATGAACAGTTCTACTTTAAATATACCTTTACACATCTCAGTGTTGTACACAACAGCAAATAATTGATAACAATTGGAATTTTGCATAGAACAAATACATTGTAACTTGGTGCAGACAATGCCAATGTGTTTTCCTAATGCTTGCTATATGAGCTACTTGATATTTTTTTTTTATAATTGTTTTGTTTTTAATTTTTTAAATTTGTTTTAATTAGTTATATATTTTGGTAGATTACATTTATGTACTTTGATATATCATACACAGATGGGATAAAATTTCTCATTTTTCTGAGTGTAAATGTTGCAGAATCATATTGGTCATGCAGTTACATATATACACAGTAATAATGTTTGTTTCACTCTACTATCTTTCCTATCCCCACATCCCTTTCCCTCCCCCATCACTTCCCTCTACCTAATCTAAGGTAACGCTATTCTTCCCTAGTACCCCTGGCCTTATCTTGAATTAGCATCTGCATATTAGAGGAAACATTCAGCCTTTGGTTTTGTGGGATTGGCTTATTTCTCTTAGCATGATATTCTCCAACTCCAACCATTTACTGGCAAATTCCATAATTTTACTCTTCTTTAAAGCTGAGTAATATTCCATTGAGTATATATACCACATTTTCTTTATCCATTTATCTATTGAGGGACACCCAGGTTGGTTCCATAGTCTAGCTATTGTGAATTGAGCTGCTATAAACATTGATGTGGCTGCATCACTGTAGCATTCTGATTTTAAGTCCTTTGGGTATAAACCAAGGACTGGAATAGCTGGGTCAAATGGTGGTTCCATTCCCAATTTTCTGAGGCATCTCCTTACTGCTTTCCATAGTGGATGCACTAATTTGCAGTTCCACCAGCAATGCATGAGTGTACCTTTTTCACCACATCCTCGTCAACATTTATCGTTGCCTGGATTCTTGATGATTGCTATTCTTTGACAGGAGTTTCTTTACCACATCCACCTCCCATAAAGCATTAATCTCTAGGATATATAAAGAACTCAAAAAACTTAACACACACACACACACACACAAAATAACCCAATCAGTAAACAATAAATGGGCTATGGAACTGAACAGACACTTCACAGAAGAAATACAATTAATCAACAAATATATGAAAAAGTGTTCAACATCTCTAGCAATTAGAGAAATGCAAATCAAAACTACTCTAATATTTCTTCTGGGTTTTTGATGAAAATAGTTTTGTAAGATACTAACAAAGTATCTTCTGAAGTGTCCGTAGCATCTTACATTCCTACTAACAACAAATGAGAGTTCCTGTAGCTCCACATCTTCACCACCTATTGTTGGTGTCAGTGTTTTGAATATTGGCCATTCCGATAGGTAATGGTATCTCATTGTTGCTTTAATTTGCATTTCCCTGATGACATATGAGACGGCACATCTTTTCATATGCTCACTGGTCATTTGTTCATCATCTTTGATGAGGTGACTGTTAAGGCCTTTGGTCCATTTTTGAATCAGGTTATTTTCTTACTCTTAAATTTTAAGAGTTTTTTATATATTTTGAGAGAACACTCTTTTATCATATGTATCTCCTGAAAATATTTTCTTCCAGTCTGTGCTTTTCCTTTCGTTCTGTTGACAGTGTCTTTTGCAGCACAGAAATTTCTGGATTTCATCCAGCTTTTTAATTCTTTCATATATTGTGCCTCTAATATTGTATGTAAATAAAAAGTCATCATCACTCCTAGATCATCTAGATTTTCTCCTGCATTACTACCTAGGAGTTTTAAACCTTGAACATTTTTAGGTCTCTGATCCATTCTGAGTTCTTTTTTTTTTTTTTTTTTTTTTTTGAGGGGTGTAAGTTATGTGTATAGATTCCTTTTTCTTTGCAAGTATAGTCATTCCAGGACACAAAAATTAAAAATAAAAATAAAAAGACTATCTTTGCTCCATTACACTGCCTTTGCTCCTTTGTCAAAGATCAGTTAACATATGTGGAGATATTTGGAGGCTATTTTGTTCCATTGGTCAATTTATGCATTCCTTTGCCAATATCACACTGTCTTGATTATCATAGCTTTACCCTAAGTCTTGAAGTCAGTATAAGTCTTCTTTGTCCTTCTATATTGTATTTGCTATTTTGGGTCTTTAATCTCTCCAAATGTATCTATTTGGAGTATAAACTTAGAATCAATTTGTCAATATCTATGAAATAACTTGCTGAAATTTTTACTGGAATTGTATTGAATCCACAAATTGAATTGAGAAGACTCTACATCTTGACAATATTGAGTCTTCCTATCCATGAACATGGAATATCTCTCCATTTTATTTAGTTCTTTGTATTTTTTTTATGATCAGAGTATTATAGTTTTCCTCATGTAGACTGGATACATATTTCTGTTAAATTTATCTTTTGTTTTGGGGTGTGTGTGAATGTAAATGGTACAATGTTTTTAATTTCAAAATCTACTTGTTAATTATTGATATATTATAAAGTGATTGACTTTTATATATTAACCTTGTATCCTACAAACTTGCTCTAATCACTGTTAGCTGGGAGACTTCTTTTGTGGAACCTTGCAAGATAATCACGTCATCAATGAACAAAGATAGTTGTATTTCTTCCTTCTCAGCAAATATGGTTTTTGTTTTCCTTTGTTTTTTACTTAATTTTCTTATTACAATACCCAGGGCTTCCAGTACAGTGTTGAAAACAATGGTGAGAGGGAATTTATATTTTTTTGTTTATTGAGATAAAATTCACATAATATAAAATTAATCATTTTAAAGTGAATGATGCAATTGCCACAAGTTGTGTAACTCCTATGCAGTTCCAAGACATTTTCATCACCCCCAAAAGAAACTCTATGCCCATTAAACAGTCACTTGCCATTTTCATGTACCCCTCTCCCCTATAAACCATCAATCTATTTCCTTTCTCTACAGATATATCTATTCTGGATGTTTCAATATAATGGGATTATAAAATACATGACTTTTAGTTTCTAGCTTATTTCATTTAGCATAACATTTTCAAAGTTCATCCACATTGTAGCATGTATCACACTTTAATTTTCTTCAGTCTGAATAACATTTCCACAGTCTGTGTATACACTCTCTGTCAAAGGATATTTGTGTTGATTCCACCTTCTGACTACTGTGAATAGTGCTGCCATGAACATTATGTACAAGTATTTGTTCTCAATTATTTTGAGCATACATCTATAAGTGGAATTACTAGATCATATGATACCTCTGCATTTAACTATTTGAGGAGCCACAAAGCTGTTTTCTAGCTGAAGCAGTGGCACACACCTGTAATCCCAGCAACTAGGAAGGCTGAGATAAGAGGATCGTTAAGTTCAAGACCAGCCTCAGCAACTTAGTGAGATCCTCAGCACCTCAGTGAGATCCTGTCTCATATTATAAAAGGACTTGGCTTGGGATATAATTCACTACTAAAGCACCCCTAAGTTAGATTTCCAGTACCAAAAAAAAAAAAAAAAAAATCCATTTTCTACAACAGCCAAATCATTTTACTTTACCACCAGCAATGTATGAGGGTTCTAATTTCTCTGTATCCTTGCCAACATTTATTATTTTTCTTTGTTTTAATAATAAAGAAAAGTGGTATTTCATTACCACTGTCCCAAAGGGGATAAAGGAGTGGAACAGTATTTCATTGTGGGCTTTGTTGTTGTTGTTGTTTTAGATACTAGGGATTGAACTCAGGGCACTTGACCACTGAACCCCAGCCCTATTTTGTATTTTATTTAGAGACAGGGTCTGACTGAGTTGCTTAGCACCTCACTTTTGCTGAGGCTGGCTTTGAACTTGAGATCCTCCTGCCTCAGCCTCCAGAGCAGCTGGGATTACAGGCATGCACCGCTGCGCCCAGCTCAGTGTGGTTTTGATTTGTGTTTTCCTAATGACTAACTATGTTGAGAATCTTTTCTTTTGCTTGTTGGTCATTTGTTTATCTTCTTTGGAGAAATAGCTACTCAAGAGCTTTGCCCATTTTAAAAATGGATTTTGTCTTTTTGACATTGATCTCGGTTACTTATGACTGCAAACATTTTCTTCCATTCTGTAGACTGTCTTTTCACTTTCTTTTTGGTAATATCCTGTGATACACAAAAATCTCACATTTCTATAAAGTCCAATTTCTCTCTTTTCTTGTTCTTGCTGCTAAATTCAAGGTCATGAAGACTTAACCCTGCGTTTTCTTCTAAAAGTTTCATAGTTATATTATAGGTCTTTGATCCATTTTGAGTTAATTTTTTAATATGGTGTGTACAGGAGTACAACTGTGTTCTTTGCATGTTGATATCCAGTTGCCCTGGCACCTTTTGTTGATGAGACTGTTCTTTCCCCATTGAAAGGTCTCTACCCTTTTGTTGACAATCAACTGGCCGTAAATGTGTAAGTTTATTTCTAGACTCTCAATTCCATTCCATTGTTCTATATGTCTATCCCTATGCCAGTACCACGCTGTTTTCATTTTTGTACCTTGTAGTAAAAAAAATTTTTTTAGTTGCAGATGGACATAACACCTTTATTTTATTTATTTATTTTAAAATATTTATTTTTTTAGTTGTAGTTGGACACAATATCTTTTATTCATATATTTTTATGAGGATCGAACCCAGGGTCTCACATGTGCAAGGTGAGTGCTCTACCTAGCCCCTATTTTATTTATTGATTGATTTTTATATGGTGCTGAGGATCGAACCCAGTGCCTCACATGTGCTAGGCAAGTGCTCTGCCACTGAGCCACAACCCTAGCCCCTTGTAGTAATTTTTAAATTGGGAAATGTGAGTTCTAAAACTCTGTTCTTTTCCAATATTGTTTCAGTTACTAGAAGCCTCCTCTAATATGTATACAATTTTAATACAGTGGACAATAGCTAAACACTAATGTATTGTCATGGCTTAGCTCTAAAATACATAAAAGCTACCAGTTCAAAATTTCGTAAATAAATTAATATTGATTGAAAAATAAATTTAGAAAGAATATAAAACCTCTATTGGCATAGATATATTCCAGTAAAGAATCTATGTTCACATATCTCCATGGAATCTGATATACTGCTAAGTAAAAAAAGAATAGGCAGAACACTTGTGTAGATTTTACTGCCACCAAAATTTAAAAAAAAGAATATATTTTTATATGCATTGCATAACCCTGGGAAAATGTACATAATAGTGCTAAAAGGACTTGGCTACTGAGAAAGTGGGTTGCTGGGAGACGGAGGTGGAGAGGAGATTTCCTTTCACTATCTTTTGTTCATTTTGAATTTTTGTAAATTTTGTATGTGTACAAATTTAAATTTCTTAATTAAAAAGCCAAAAATCTATTTAAGCAGAGAAGATAATTTTACATCTTCATGTAGACTAAGAAAACCTTGGAAAAATGATGATGACAGGTTTGCAGGAAACCATCCCCTCCTTGGGTGCTGTGTGAGCTCTGGCACCTATTTGTAGGCCAGCAGCCAGGGGCTGAAGATGAAGCCAAAGTGACAGTAAAACAGAGCTTTCTTGATATGGTGCTAATTGGCCCCATGGGCACCCTTTTACCCAAATGACTTCATCAACTCAAGCAACATATGGTCACCTATCAAAATTCTGAAGGTTGATTAAATGATTTACTAATATTTTAGTTCTCTTGCTACTTCTATTTCAATTCTTTTAGAAAAGGAGGAATATTAGCTTTATTGATTAGTTTCCACTCTAAATGTCAAATAGGGGAAAAAAGATGAAATCAATTGCTGTAGTAAATTTTTTGGTTATTAGAATCAGCTGAATTTTAAATTATACAGCTTTTAAATTATACAGGTTGAGAATTCATACCTGGATATATGAAAAAGTGATTTCTGATAAAATACAGAAAAATTATTTCTTTCACCACTTCTCTATGTGACAGGTGTCTGTTCTACTCAATCAAAATGTAATTTCCCCATAATTATGCATAGAGCAAGAACTTAGGAAATATTTAATATGCATAGGCTTATCATGATGACTGACAACTGCTATACGAAATCCACATCTAATTCTCCTACAGAATGCAAAATTCAAGACTGAACTCAGTAAAGGGCTCTGACTCACTTAAGAAATAACAATTTACTCTGCATTAATGAAAGAGCCTATCATATACCATAGGAAAATTATTTCATTTAGTCTCAAATTAGAAATGTTTCAGAAGGAAAATGGCCTACTGAGTCGAGTGTTAAAATATTCATGAAAAGAATATCTTCAAAGAGATTGATAATTATAAATGCTGTGGCTCAATGTAGGAATATACAGTACTCCACGGAAAAAAATGTTCTGAAGTTGAGGAAGTGCAAGATTTTCAAGCTAAACAATGATGTCAGGAAATTCAAATGAAATAGTAGATACAAAGCCAATATCATTCTTCTTGCTAGTTAGTAATTACTATTTCTCCTTCACGTTTTCCCAATTTCAGAAAGGAACTACCTTCACAGTCATTCTGGCAGTCATCTTAGACTTTCCTTTAGGCCCCAATTAATTCAACTACTAAGTACCAAAGTCTGTTAATAGTCATACTTGTCTAACTTTGGTGGAGGTGTAGAGGGTAGAGTTAAAGTGGGGAGAGTGATGAGAGACTTGGGTGAGAAAGGAATGGAGTAAGGAAGCCATGAAATTATTCAGGGAAAAACAATGGACCCGAATTAGGGAAAGGAGAAAAGGGACAGAAAGGAGTGGTTTTACAAAATATGCAGTATTCTCTGCCGAAAACTTTAGTTATGCCCACTGCTTATGGGATGGCATTCAGGAATGTTCCTTCATGAGTGGTCTTCACCCACACCCTAGCTACCATCACTGGATGGTATCCCCCTAGGCTCTATCGGCATCACTCTTAGTACCCTGACTATGGACCAGAATCTATAATAGCCGGGCTTTGTGTGTGTGTTTCAAATTATAAATCCCAGAAGGATGAGAATCATGTCTAAACGTCATTGTCATCTTTTCTCCCCCATTTGACAATGCTTATACAAGTATTGAAACACAGTGAGAAGTCAAGAAATTGAATGGAAAGGAGCTACATGATAAGCAGAATGTATACTGTATATGTAATTCAATAAAAATGTATTTGGGTTACTAGAAATAAAGTGTATCATAAAAAACCTAGGAGGCTGCTTGAATTATGAGATCAACCTAAAATCTTAATCTGCCATGTTGAAGGCTGAATTTCTTACTCCAGGTGGTAATTTGTTGAGGAAAATAAATGTTTATTTTTTTTTTATATCCTGCATCATCTCTAAAAAGAGCTGAGATAGTAGGAGAATAAATAAAGCTGATTTAAGCTCAAATTTTTTAAATGATCCTTCGGAAATAACTATGTAAATATGTCTGCTTCTTGCCTATAAAACATTCCATAATAACAATTCATGTTTTGGGGTCTCTTCCTCCTCTGCCCATGAACTAGTTTTTAAAATTTACATAGAAGATCTTTGGCAGAGCAGTAAAAGAACTCTTAAAAAATCCTGTGTTTATAAAAATAATCACTTTAATTAAGTAAAGATACTCCTTCCCAGACTACACTAGCAAAATTCTTTAAAAATAGTTTAAAATACAACCACAATTTCACAATGCTTTAAGAGTTTAAGTTGAAATGGCAAAGTAAATCAATCTGACTTAGACGATAGAAAAGGAAGGATCCCAGGAATGTATAGCTAGAAACTATTTCATTCATGCTTGTTTATCACTTAGTGTATAGAAACCAGAATATCCCTGCTTAGTCACTTCTGAAGCATTAAAATTCCAGTTCAACGATTACAAACAAAATAACATATGGCAGTACCAAAATACTGAACTTGAACATTTTCATATCTAGCTGAGTAGTCCTCGCTACTATGTTGCAGACCAGAAGTGTCAACATTACCTGGGAGCTTGCGGAAAATGAAGGCCTTCAGGCTCCACTCTAAACCTACTGAATCAGAATTCATTCTAACAAGTTCCCTTGAGGATATAAAGGCACATTAGAGTTTGGCAGGCACTATTTTTAAAGACCTTTGAAATTTTCCCATTTAAAATCCCAGTCAAAAAATAAGGAACCCTTAATGGGAGCCTACCCCTAGGTATAAAGGAAGGATTGATTTTAGAGCTCTCTAATGGGTGCATTTGGAACCAAATAATCAAACACCTGTTTGGTCCTTGTCTTAGAGAACATCTGATCCACAGGCTAGTTTTAACACCAGCTCAGGATGTTGACCAGGTCTTTGTTTCCTCAGCACTGACCACCACTGCTAGTTCAGTGGTGGTACAAGTGAATGTGGGGTGACAGGACTCACTCAACAAACTTGGGTAGACAAAGACATACCAGGGTATGTGAACAGCGGAATTCATAATGCGAAAGTGTAACAGTGCTCAATGTTTCACTGTTAACTTTTTTTTTTGTACCAGGAATTGAACTTAGGGACACTTAACCATTAAGCCACATCCCCAACTCCTTTTTAATATTTTATTTAGAAACAGGTCTTGATAAGTTGCTGAGGCTAACTCTGAACTTGTGATCCTCCTGCCTTAGCCTCTGGAGCCACTGAGATTACAGACATGAACCACAATGCCTACCTTCACTGTAACTTTTAACAAGATTTAAGTTAAACAATATTTAAATGTCATCATTTTATTACAAATAATAAATCTATCAAAAATATTATTCATTAAATATGCACACCAAGATAAATATGAAAGAACAACTCAAAACATTCCTATTTTAGTTCCAAGTTTTTTTAGAAACTGATGCGTTCAGAAAGCTCTGAGTAGCATATGTCTACCTAAAGAGACAGATGGGGATGGAAAAGACATAGCTCACACCTCAAGAAATGGACAGAAGTACTGATAGATCTTTTGCATGGTTAGGTTGGGTCTTTCAGAGAAAATAATCTGGAGTCAGAGAAGGACATACAAACTTGTAACACAAGGCCTTACAAATCAGATTTTCAAAGTCACAAAATGTAATTCATGTTCTTGAATAAAAGGTATTAGAAACCAATGGAGACTTTTTTTTTTTAATTTCAGGGTATAAATATGACCTAGTGTAGGAGGCCATGTATGAATTATGGGTTTGTCTGAGCTATCACAAGGCAGGGAGGTTGCTTTTCTGGGAACTCCTGGGTGAAATTCCCCAGTTCAAGAATGCCCAGATTATGCTAATACCCTGCCTTAGCTCACAGCCTTTGGTTCAAACGCAGCCATCCCAGAGGTAGAGGAAGGCGGCCCAACCTGCTAAGCTCCAGCCAGTTGTTTCTGCCATATTCTTAAGTTCTTTACATTGAATCCCACTGGTATTCCCACTCATAAATAAAGCCCACAGACTCCCTTTGGGGGGAAGTTAGTCCCAGTCTCCATTAGAGCTGATCCCCATGGGATCCAGCTGTTTGGCTTATTTTTGTGTCTTATTTCTTAAATTTCTCATACCTTTAATATTTCTAATCTGACTTCACCACCCTAGCTCGGGGAAACTGAGTAAATGTCACACGGGTTGTGACTACCTAATATGGAAGAATTGGTATGATGCAGTACCTTAATCTTTAAAAAAATGTCCTTTTTAAGAAGACATCTCAAAAAAAGAGTAATTCTTGATTTAATGCTTTCTCCTCTAGGGCATCAATCTGAAACCTAGAAGATGCAAAGTTTGACCAAAGAAAACAAAACACAAAATGTAGAGGTAATTACAAAAGGTGACTCAGTTTTCACTATGGAACATGGTAAGAATTATTTCCTAAATGATGAGGTAGCGAATATATGCATAATCTCTGATGAAGAAAGCATAACATCCAGGTTGAGAGTGTACGGCAAAACGTAAATAGTACACAATCACTCATACTAAGTGGGTATCTTAGAAATACCCAACCAAAGACTAGACATTTCAAAATCCTTACAAAGAAAGAAAAGACCCCCTACTTTACAGCCAAGTAAAATGTTAATTTAAAAATATAATACAGAATTTTTCATTTGAAAATTTTAATAAAATTCCATACTATATTTTAAAAGTAACATTTTTATAAAATATTCAAATATAATTACTATTATTAGCTGTTAGGAAAGGCCCTCCAACATGGGTCCTAAGTATCCCTGCACATCCCTGCTGGGTGCATTCAGAATGCAAGGACCTGTCCGGTCTTTACCTGGATCATTTCTCAAGGTTGTATTTGTAAAGAAGCAACATGAAGGGATAAGAGAATGTCTCCCCCCAAATATCCCAGGCTATCTTACTCCTTCCTCTGACAGTGTATAACTCCCCAAATTTAGTATCCCTCTCCTACAGCACAACCCACTGCATGCACAGGTATACACACTGGGGCCTCTGTCACCTCTGCCATCATCCCAGGATGATATGATGTTAGCTTGAAATGAGGGTAAAATTGAAGCCACTGCACAATTCTTGAACCTGGCACTGAAAAAAGAAAACAAACAAACAAAAAACTCATTCCTATTATTAAGATTAATCTTACCGGATCCAGGTTCTTAAAAAGCAGGATGTCTTTGCAAGCCTCTTGCAATCTATTTCTTTGATCATCAGTTTTGGGATGTATAATCTAAAAGGACACCAAATTAGAAAAACAAAGACAGTGGTGAGAACAAATTAAAATCTAACAGGAATGCCAAAAGGGGTTCACTCTAGGTTAGCACTGACATTTACTTTAAATGACTAGTAACTATCAGCCCACTAAGTAAGGAAAAGCAATACAGTTTGTCTCAGGGGGTGGTATACAGTCATCAATACAGCACTCCAGCATTCTTCAAAAGAGTGTTTCCCTAAAGTTAGCAAGTTGATTATGTAAAGGTTCATGACTGGCTATAAAGACTCCAAAGTTCCCAGCCAACAGGGGTAAGTACAAAAGGAAAACATGTTACAATGAAAATTTAGAGACTGCCTTTACTCAGTTTCTGAGTTTAATACTCTTTTAAGATGAAGCACTTTCCTTTGAAACTTGATGAACATTGTTTCTAGAAGCAGATAAATTCTTAGCTATATATTAGATGTGGGATTTTCATAAGGGAGAAAGCAATGATGCACTGCCAATTCAAGACAGCAGTGTGTGTTCAAGAGAAAGTGAATCCAAAGACTGCTGGCGTATTATAGTCTCAGTAAAGTTTTATTCCAGGAGGACAAAGACAGCAGAATGTCCTCTGTAAGAGTGGCTCATCAACTTTCAAGTTCCTTCTGACCAGCAGAAGGCTCACTAAACCAAAACACCTATTCTTTTCTGTTTGTTTGTTTGCTTGCTTGCTTGCTAAGGACAGAACTCAAGGCCTTGCACATGCTATGCAAGTACTCTGCTATTTTAAGGGCCCTACAAATACCAACTCATTTCCTATTAGTAACAGACCCCCATAAAGCAGGCACCAACTCAGAGGCAGGAAAATGACCTTGCCCAAATGACCTCTCCAGCATTTCCTGGTCCATTGCTGCAGAGCTAGGACTTGTTGCAGGCAGGCAATGATTTCTGAACCAGGGATCAGCAGGCAAGTTTGTTTTTCTATGCCTCTGAGTGAAGGATTGCTTTAATGACAGGGAAAAAAAATAAAGAATATTTTCCAATACATATGGGAAAAAATTAAAGAATATTTTCCAATACATAGAAAGTATGTAAAATTCAAATTCAATTGTCTATAAATAAGGTTTTAATGGAACACAGACATGCTTTCATTTATATGTTGTCTAGCTACAACAGTACAGTTGAGTAGCTGCAAGAGACCTTAGAACCCCCAAAGTTAAAAAAAAAAAAAAAAAGCCTCTATAGAAAAATTTTGCCAACTCCTGCTCTAAGGCTCTGCTGCCTGTCAATTAGAAGAATTACAACACAGTCAATAAATAAGGCTTACTCAGGTGTTTTTAAAGAGCACTAAGTATCTTGTTATGCAAGAGAAATCTGTAGAAGATATTTTCATTTTTGTCTAATCCATTCTCCACAAAGAGCTGAAAATTATCTTTTAAAACTATCCTCAGAACACCTCTTTCTCCAGCTTTAAACCTCAATGGACTCCATCCATCACATCTGTTGAGAAGTAAACCCCCATTCCTTCCTTCTCCACCCTATCTCAGCCACTCATCCAGCTACCCTGCCTTCACTGGGAACCTCATACTCCTCCTAATAGTCAGCTCACGCCAAAATGCACCACTAGCTCTGGCCAGATCCTTCCCCATCCATCCTTCTCGTCTCAGCTCAAGAAGGCCTTCAACCACTCCAGAAAAACAGGGCCCCTGTTTGCATTAGGGGATTTTAATTCTTATACTGTTTTATTGCCCCGTTAGCACTTCACAGTTTGTAATTATTCATTAATTTACTTGTTTGTCTGCATTTGCCCCTAGACTCTAAATTCCAAGAGGGCGGGGGCCTATTCATTTTGCTCACTGTTGTATACCTAGCACCTAGGCAGATATGCAAAATATACTCCAAAAGAAATCTGTGGAGTAACCGAACAAAGAAACCCTCCACTCTTAAATTTATCAGCTCTACTCTTCCAGTAGCCATGTTAGATATAAAAATCCTTAAATTTTCAGTTATTAAAGGTATTCCAACTGAAATCTGTTACTTTCCAAAATAAGTTTTCAGTATCTAGATTTTCTTTGAATTCACATCAGAAGATAAATGCCTGTTTATACTAGAGATTTAATGATTTATGATGTACATACTCTTAAATTTGGTATTACATAGAGAAATAATATAAAATGTCCAGATGAAACATTATTCTAAACAGTGTACATTTTTCTCACAAACATTTTCCAATATCTGCCTAGATCTAATTAATGTTGAAATGTGTAGTACATTCCTAAGGGCAGTTTGCCTTATAGTTTCTATGACAAAAAGGTGAAGTTTTAGTAACATGTTTAGAGGAGAGAATATTAAGGATAACTGAGAACTTAAAGCACTTTATTAAAATCATTAACACATTATTAATACATTACCAAAAAATTTCAAATGTGGGCTTGGGGTAGTGGCTTAGTGGTAGAGTGCTTGCCTAGCATGTGTGAGGCATGGGTTTGATTCTCAGCACCACATATAAATAAATAAAATAAAGGTCCATGGACAACTGAAAAAATATTTAAAAAAAAAAATTCTTAAAGGTATTATAGTGGACAAATCTTGGAGTGAATGCCCAAACCCACAAAGAATCCCCTAGGAACTTCTCTAGGAACTGACTGCCCTTATTTATAGAAGTTGTTCCTGAGTAACCAACTTGACCTCCTAATCCTGTCCCCAATCTGGCCAACACTGGTTCTCCCAGAAACTTCTGGAAAATTAGAATTTTGAGCAGAGAGATACAGGAATAAAGAGAGACTGGAAGCTGGGTATTTTTCAATGACAACACTCAGTTCTGGTACCCTTGCTGCTGAAAACATCCCAAAGGTGGGTTACCTGCTAGTTACAGCTTGGCCTTTGAACTCTTTCTGAACTTGAGTAAGATCTCTACACACTGTCCAATAAGCTCTCCCCAGTATTTTCTTTTTTGTGTGTTCATCTCAGTGTGAATGGGCTCTTTTATGCAGCCAAGGGTGGGTGTGTATGTGAGTGTGTGTGTGTGTGTGTGTGTGTGTGTGTTATTGGGAATTGAACCCAGGAGCAAAGGCTCCTTTAGTGAGGTATCCACTCTCCGACTCCATCACTTTTTTATTTTTTATTTTGAGAAAGGGATTCACTAAGTTAGTTGCCCAGGCTGGCCTTGAACTTGAGATCCTCCTGCCTCAGTTGCTGGGATTACAGGCAAGTGCCACTGCACCCAGCTAGCAGAGCAAATTTTAACACAGGGAGCCTCCCCATCAAAACTATTAGCAATTAGTTAGAGTGAACTAGCCAACATTTATTTTTCTCATAGGTTCAATGGAAGCTAAAATTCCTCTCAAGATCTCACAATTTTTGAGTCAATGAGACAATGCACAGTTTTTAAGTTGAATAGCTAAATTCTCTTTAATTTAGAGTTTTATTAATTTAAACTGCCTCATCAAACTTACCTTTATTATTATATTTTATCATAATCATTTACTTACAAATATAAAGAATGTGAGCAGTCTTCAAATGCTGCTGGACAGATAGGTATGTGATAGGCACAAGGTAGGGTTTTTTCAGACTTCACAGAGTGGTAAACAGCATGTCACAGATTAGCAAAAATATCTGGATTCCCAGGCTGGGATTTGAGGACTTCATCAGAATAACTGAAGTTCTGGTAGTGAGAAATAGTACTTAGCGCTGGGAATCTTCATAGGATCAGGAGTGAAATGAGACTTCAAGATCTTCTGTGTCACAAGTCTCCTGATCTTTCTACCACTGGATTTCATGTGTATTTCAGGGAGCTTCATGATGTAATGACTAGGGACCTACCATCTGATTTTATTTATTAAAACTTAATCTAATTGAAGTAGTTTTCAGAGCTACATAAATAGGTTCTTATTTATACCTTTTAAGGTTAAAGAGAAAAGGGGGACGTTTACAAAGCATGTACTCAAAAAAAATTATTACTTTTCATTTCCAGGCACAGTAATCTCTTATTTAGTTTACTTTCGACTGAATAAATAAAAGAAGAACCAAGTTAAAGGACACAGCTTAAAAACTGCGTCAAACCACACTGGACAAGTTCTTACAAAAACATTAGGGCCTCCAAGAAATCATTTGCTGGGCAAATAATCAACACATAGATTTTTTTTTTTTTTTAATGGTAACTGCTGTACTGACACCTTCTATGTAATTTTACTGTGACTTGTTTCAGAGTAAGCTTCTATTGTTATCACTAATAGGAACAGCAGGTCTTCCCCAGCATTTTTCTTTACTAGAAGCACTTTCTAAGAAAAATAACATTATCACTATGAGAAAGACAGCCGAAAACATTTTTCATCACCAGGATGTATTTTGCAAAAGAAGTAAAACCAGAAATACAGTGAGCAATATGTTCATCTTTCCTTTTATCCAAAGAGACATATTTTTTGGATAAAAATAATTCTAAAGAATTTGAAACAGAAGTAGGCTATCAGAGGTAAGCCTTGAAAATGTAATAATCAAAATAATTCCATTATGTCTCCTGTTAACCTGTATGCCCACTGGCATCTTTTCTATTATTCTTTATATGAATATCAATCGAAAATTAATTCATTCAGTAAATTACATACCCTGGACTCTGCATCATCTTCTTCTTCATCAGGATTATAGGCTTCTGCACATACTATAAATATAAAAACAGACTTTTTAAAGATTTGTTCATTAAAAAACTTACTACAATAAATACATCTTTAAAAAACTAATATACAAAGAGTACCATGTTGTAAAAAAAATTAATTTCAGGGCAAGCAGTCTACCCTCTAAAACTGATTTTATAACATAATTTACAAGGAAATTCTTAGAATATAATGCTGTATTTTAAGACATTGACAAGTGCTTTAGCTTTCTTTCATTCAAAGCCTAAATCCTTTTGTCTTCATTCCCAAGGCAAAGAAATGCTTAAAACCTAAAAAGTTACCTTAAAGGACACACTCAAAAAAAGTCCAAGTCTGCTGTGAAATTTTATCAATTTAATCATATTGCTGAACAACTTTCATAAATTATCCATATTCTAACCTTTCAAGAACAATATTACTAATACTTTGCATATTCCCTTCATCTTTATTGTTTATAGTGCATATGCAATTTTAAAACCTGCTTTTTCATTTAACACTATAAGAATTTCACATGTCATCAGAGGCAGTAAATATTGTTTTTAAGGACTGAAGATTATTTATCAACTGCTATAATTAACTACTTCCCTAATGTGGAACATTTAGCTGGCTTTTATTAAAACAACTTTGCAATAAACATCTTCATACATAAATATTTGTCTACATTTCAGATTATGCTGTAGACGTTACTCCCAAGTGCTATTTTGGGGGGCTAAAAGGCATGATAAACTTTAGGGCATATTTATCATCATATTTCTTCCAGGGGGGTTGGACCCACCCATTATCCTACAAAGAATGTGTAAAAAGGCTTCTTGAACTCTACCACAAAATTAGATGTTACTGTTTATAATCTTCACCAATTTAAAAAAAAGGATTTAAGTTTTTCAAAATTATTAAATCTGACTCGTCTGGCATGGCGGGGCACTGGGTTCGATCCTCAGCACCACATAAAATAAAAATAAAGATGTTGTGCCCACCAAAACCTGAAAAATAAATATTAAAAAATTCTCTCTCTCTCTCTTAAAAAAAAATGGCTCCTCTTTAAAAAAAATATTAAATCTGAACAATTACCTAGTGTTTATAGGCTGACCATATTTCCTCCTTTGTCTTTGTCCATGGGGGAATATTTGGTTTCCTTTTCAAATTAACTAGTTTCTTAATCCAATGTTAACTGTTATATGAATTGTTTTATCCAATTTGCTTTTTAATGAGTTTTACAATGTTTTTATAGATCATGCATGTATGTTTTTAACATAGTGACATCTATTGAGGAATAAAATGCCCCAGTATGACTTAAACCCAACATTAAATATTATAGGAGTACCTCCTTCTTTTGAGATTGGACACCATTTTCTTATTTGCAAACCTGAAGATCTGCTACTTGCTTTTTCTTTAGATTTTTGTTTGAAACTACGTCTTTTTACATTTATTCTTTAGTCCACAGGGTATTTATTCTATCATGAATATAGAAACTGAGGAACAAAGGATAGGTGAAAGGCTGACAAATATCTTCCCAGGGACCTCAGTATGGTATCAGGAGTGTTATCATCAGTCAGTAGCATCATCACCATTATTACTATAAAATCTGTCTTTGGCTCTCTTTTCTCCATGTACCTGGCTACGAACAGTGGTTCTCAGCCAGGTTCAATTTTTCCCTCCACAGAGGATATCTAGTAATAATGTCTGGAAACATTTTGATTGTTACACCTGTGGAGGGGTGAATCTTCTGGCACTGAAGTCAGGGATGCTACTAAATATCTTACCATGCACACACTGTACAGTCCATACTCCTCCACCCCCCAAAAAAGCATTATCTGACCCCAAATGTCAATAGCACTGAGGCAGAAACCCTGACCTAATGTATATTATCTTACTCAATCTCACAACCCTATAGTCGATGATAATGTCATCATTTGACAGAAGAACGACTACAGCATACAGAGGCCAAGGTCACACAACTTTATAAGTAACAAGACCTGGGGCTGGGGATATGGCTTAAGTGGTAGAGCGCTCGCCTGGCATGTGTGAGGCACTGGGTTCGATCCTCAGCACCACATAAACATAAAAAAAATAAAGATAAGTAACAAGATCCATTTCTGATCCAAGATTGCCTGACTCAAGACTCCAAAACCCTTGCTCTCAACACCTGTTGTACACTTGAATGCTCTGGTGAATTGACCAGAACAATGCCTGGACTTCAGCCTGATATCTCAGAAATCCAGCAGAAGCAGACCTGTCTCTCAGGAGCGGGCTCACAGGAAAGACCCTCACTGATGCATGTAACCAGAATGCCAATTTAATAACTAACTTCCAGGATGAAGTATGGAGTCAGCATGACCAGCCAATTCTCTCCCTGCAGGAAAATCAAAGAAGCAGCCAAGTCACAATTAAAAGATTGCTTGATGAGAAGGAAATAGGGAGTTAGAGGGTTTGTCAAATAAATTGAATGACTAATGGTATAAGGCTGAACAGCCTAAGGCGTCACACACACAATACAGATGGTCCTGCTACTGTGGCCAGGAACTGTAACTGGGCTAGCCACAACTCTACAGAGGGCACGAGGAAATCTACGTCTAAAGTGTGGCTCTGTAACTTTCTGTCCCCATGCATGACCAGCCTCACAGGCAGGACTGCTACAGAATTTGTAGGGCCCAGTGCAAACAGAAAATATGGGCCCATGTTCAAAAACTTACGACTTTCCAGAGGACAATAACAGCAGAGAATTAAGCCAAATGCAGAGCCTGATGAGTATGAGGCCCATGAAGGTGGCCCAGTTCACATGACCAACACATTCAACAAGGTGACATTTTATATATATTCTCTGACCCATTAGTATTGATCTGAAATTTTAATTCACAGAAAGATCCTAATTCTCTAATTTCTAAACTTCTAGCCACTAAGTTCTGACTAAAAATCATATACAGTAGGAATCTATTATTTTCCAAATAGTTTACTAGCTGTCCCACTGTTGTGTGTTACATAACAACCCTCTAATTTGTGATATCTACTTTATCACAGAGTATGTATGTTTGTGTCTGGATTGTTTTATTAAACCATTTATTGTTCCAGTACTATAAGGACTTAATTCTAGGCCTTTATATGTTGCAATTATTTTCCTAGATTGGAATTCACCTCCTATAGCCAAATCAACATAAAGCACTTAGAGTTGTACTAAGTTGCCAGAGAGCCTTATAACTCCTTATAGTCAAAACTGTTTTCCTCTAATTGGAACCATTTCCCTACATTCTCCTTTCCAAACCATCTCTCATCTCCAGTTCCAACTAAAAAGTCAGATCAAGAGTGTATCTTGGGCCAGGGATGTAGCACAGTAGAACACTTGCCTAGCATACATGAAGTCCTAGGGCTCAATCCCTAGCATTGAGGGAAATGAAAGAGTCACATCTTGACCTCTCACTTACACAAAGTTAATTTATGAAACTCCACTTCTGTGCTCCTCCTTTGCATTCACCCAACACAGTGAGTAGAGCTCATTATTATCACTTACCATATTGCACTCTTCCAACATGTTACAATGTGTTTGCCTCTCCAGGCTGGGACTTGCAGCCCTTCAGGGACTTACAGTATGCCCTTGTTTATCTCTTATTCCCCTAGCACTGACATGGCACATTGCCTGGCTCAATGCACATTTGAATGAATGGCTGACCAATGAACAAACAAGAAAATTCTTGAGGACAGAGATGATATCTCTTTTTAATGTCTCACAATAATGTATCTGTATACAGACTCTCAGACACATGGAATGAAAGCATGCATGCATGCATGCATGAATGAATGAATGAATGAGCGACAAGTTGCTCTTTGTTAAAATACCCTACACTTTTTGTTCATGAAATGGGGACTGAGAGGATGAGTGAAACTGAGGGTCTGGTCTTCTGTGTTTTCAAAAAGGGCCCAGCACAGAGGTTAGGAGTTCTGTAAATATTTGTGCAACAGATAAAATGAATGACAGGCTCTATGTCTGGATGTCTGGTCAAACTAAAGTGTTCAGATAACTTGTTCTGCCCTGTATTCTTTCTGAAATGTTTTTGCCCTGTATCTTCTAGGCAATCTGAAATTTAGTTTGAAACTATATATTTCATTCTTTAGCAATTAAATAGTAGTAAGAGACAGAGCCCTATTCTTTAAGTAAACTCTATATCAAAGTTTTACTGTTATGTCGTGCATATGTGTATTCAGATACTGGTTTTTTAGAATAGTCCAAAAATTTAAGCAGATTCCCACATTGCAGACAGAGTAATATGTACTGGTATAGCCAACTGTCACAGATTGCAGAACAGACAGGAAAGTAAGAACTATATTGACTTTGCATCTTGTGGGACTTGGCCCTCAATCTTTTCATGCACTATATATAAATAGTGTGGTAGACAAAGGGTTATGCCAACTCCCAGAGTTTTCCACTAAGAACATGCTTCATTTTGTTGCTAATGGTTGAAAAGCAGTGCAGTCAAAGTAACTTTGCACTCCTCAAGTATATATAATCCTAGTGGCAATCTAGCTAGCAAAGAAAAAAGGAACCAGACTAAACTCTATAAGCCCCTGGGTCTTCAACTCTGACACATTCTTTACACACAGCATACCCTCCATAAATATTTATTAAAAGAATAAAAGACAAATTTATAAAGACTTTACACAAAGTTTAGAGGTCTTCTATCTAGCCCCAAACTGACTTCTATACCAATATATAAAAGTGACTTCTCCAGTGCTTTCAATACACTAGGACTTTAGCATACTTATTTAAATAATAATCAGCTTAAAATAAAGTGATTATAAAAGCACAGGTGTGTGAACAACAGACTCAATATAGTTAAACTTAACTTATTAAAGTGGAAATACCCTCCTACAAAGGAAAAAATTACCTTTTATAAACAAGAGTTTAAGGCATACATCTCAACAAAGAAAATGGTTCTTAGGGGGCAAAAAAAAATGTAACTCACTTTTTTTTGGTATAAAGTACAAATACACATCAAATACACAGATATGCAGTCTATCTGTGGTGGTAAAATTTTATTGGGACAATTAGTAGAAATAATGTCTAAAAAGAGTGAGGGAGAGTGATAATTCAAAAAAGACCAAGGAACTCTGGTATAAAAACACAGTAGTTACAGCTAGTGAAGGAGGGGGCACCATGAGGCCAGCAGGCTTCCTCTCCCCTGTTCATTCATATTTCGGCCCAGGTAATTTGATATAAATCTAGTCTCACCCATTCGCAATGATCTTAAACTTGAATTCACACAATAGGGACATTTAGAGAAAATGCCCCAAACATGGAAGTTTACATTTTGATCCTAAATCACATTCAAGCAGAAGTCTTCACAGGAAAATTTATTTGTTCTTTAAAAAAAAAAAAAAATGTTGTGCTGGTTTTTTTTTAATATGGGAAGAACACAAAGAATAAAGGAATGTTACATAAATATGTAAATGATCAAATAAGAGATTGGATGGGATTTCATAAACAAATTCTCTTCTTGTACATTACATGTTACCTTAAATGTTATAAATGTATACCATATGTAAAACATGTTTTAGCCGAGAAAGTGAGATGGAAATAGAACCATCATGATAGCATCAGTGTCATAATGGAGGTACCTGCGAGGAGAAAGGAGTCACCAGAGGAATGGAGGAGAGAAGGAGGCTTCCCGGTGAGGGAGACTCCTAAATAGCTAAGGAAGAAAGGGAAGAAGTTCACTGAGAAAAGGAGAAAGCCTTTTGTTCCCCACTGTATTCTTAGCACAAAGAACGGTAATAAATGTCACACAGTAAATGTTAACAAAATGGTGGAAGAAATTATTATTATTTATTTGGTGAGAGATGTCCTTTCCTTACTCTTGGACATACAGAAACTGCACATCAGGTTAGACTGGCTTGACAACAGGAACAGGCCGTCCTCAAATCTCAGTGACTCTAAACCAAGTAAGTCTATTTCTTGCTCACATGGTATGTCCATCTTAGGACAGTGGTACTTTGTTCCATGTGGTCTTTAATGAGGGCTGCAGGTTGACAGAGCCTCCACAGTCTGGAATGCCACCAATCCCTAAGGCAGTGACAAACTGCTCCTTGGCTCCGAACATTTCTGCCTGGAAGTGATTTGTGCCTCTTCTGCCAAGAAGGAATATATATCACATTTCACTGGCTATGTGACATCCCCATTCCCAACTGAGAGGAAATGGGGAAATGCACTCTTACCATGACTATACCAGCTAAGAAACCCAGCATACTAAACCAGCTGATGGCCCTCACCCAAGGTGTCTCTCTACCCACCCCCTACCACAGGCTTAGAAGGAAGACTGAAATCACCTTCACAATTTACATAAAAATGGGAAAGGGCTGGAGGCCTAGCTCGGTGGTAGAGTGTTTGCCTAGCATGTGCAAGGCCCTGGGTTCAATCCCATAAAAAATAAAAATTTTTAAAAAGGTAAAAAAAAAATCTTAACCTATAAATATAGAATAAGGCTGTCCTATAAGTTCTGACCAGAATTATTAAAATTTTCTTAAAACTGTCTCTCCAATTTTAATATCTAGTTATTTAATTTATAATAATATTTTACTACTTACTGCATGAAAATATTAACTTCTTAAAAATCCACCCTGTTACTGACTACATTTTAACTACAAAAAGAGCAATATAAATGTATTCTTTAGCTATCCTGCAGAAATTTTGGCATCTTTTCATTAAATAGTACCTAAGTGAATGGTGAATTCCCAGATCAGCTATGTTTATGTCAGCAGACTTTTACTATAAAGATTTTAGCCAAAGATTTTAGCATTTACCTTTATGACCCTGTCTGGATGAGATGATAGAAATATTTTCCTCTGAATCTATAATATTCTGCCTTTTCCCCCCAAGTTACCAAAGGCACTTTAAGAATCAGCCATCCACAAACCACCTTCTGTTTCCCTATAAAACTCTGTTTTAAACATTCATACTCAGGTAGATCCTAAATCACCTCAGATACATAATTATAATTCTAAAAAAATTCCTCAAAACTTTTTTCTTGTAATTTCCTCTATATCATATTCTATTGTGTCCTAACATGTTAAATACATCAAGTATTTTACTATACTGCCACAATCTCAAAACTATGATTTTTCATGCCATTTAACAGGAGACGTATTCATAATGAAACTACAAAATTGGCTGATTCCCTTTTAAGATTATATGTTTCCAAAGACAATTTTCCTCTACATATATACCACTCCTCTTTTAAGTGACTGCATAATCAAGAATCACTGACAACTCACAAATAAACTGTCACATTCGGAACACTATTGGGATAAGTGTTGCTAAAAAATACATAATGAGTGCAATAGAAAGCTTCAAACAAGTAAGATTTTGCTTATCGTGTGCTATTTTCCTATTATTAAAGCTAAATAAGCCAAAACATTTCAAATTTTGTTTTTAAAAAAGGGTCTCCAAAGGAAAAACAAAAGTTATAGATATTTGTTAAGTAAATTTTTATTCCAACAGGTTTAAAACTGGTTACTTAGCATGTCTACTCCATCACTGGCTCTCTTCCCAATATGTTTTCTTCCTATCACATGCTCTACACGTATGCATTCAGGCTATAAAACATCAACCACTCCTTTAAATAACAAATTTATTTACAGCATGGCACATGAAGAGAACAAAGCATTCAACAGGTTCACAGAAAGAATTCCAGCAATATGGGACATTTCTAAGAGCATGATTCCAATGTTCAAATATCATGAAAAGCTTTGGGGATTATAAGAGGAAAGGACATAAGGACCTTCACTTCCTTTCACAATGAAACAGAGCTCTGTAACTCCCAGTGCTCTTTATAAAAAGCTGTAAGAAAATTAACCACAAGAAAAGACAGATGCATGTAACCTGGGAACCTAATTTCTGGGTATGTTATAAGTACTCTTCAAAGTAAAGCAAACATTGTTTTAGAGTAAAAATACACAAATGATCAAGAGTAAGATAAACAATATAGCAAAAAGAGCCTGAAGAACAAATGAGGAGACTATATTCAGAGAAGCATTAATTTTTTAAAGCCTATGTTATGTATTTTCTACTAATCATCAGAATTCAAGAATGATATTCTCCAGAACCTGGTTAAGCAGCAGACAGAGCAAATGGATCAATTTGTACTGGGGAACAGTACTGCAATAGGGATTGTATTTGCATCTTTCTGAAAATGGTCCAATGAAGATTTCTGAGCATTGTATTGGATGAATATTGTGCATTTTAAGAAATTAATAGCCAAGGACAAATAAAAATGAATTCTGATTCTTTGGTTTAAATACCAACAGACAGTTTTCCAAGAGTATGTGCAAATACTCTGAATATTCAAATGCTGTGATCATCTCATGGCATTTATTTTGTTGGGTCTGAAACCTTTAATTAAATTACATATAAATATTAGCTGATAGTAAACAATATAGCCACATTCACCAAAATACAATTTTGCCCTTCAAATATATAGTAAAATTACATTTAAGGCTTTTGAAATATTTTATTTATTTAGTGTTTGTGAGACTAACAGTGCCTAACATACATGTATGAGAGAAACACTACAGATATTCTTGTAATTTACTAATAAATTTTCAGAACAAGTATCATTTAACCGGATTGTTCTAGGATAGGAAATTTGGACTGAAACATAACCAGGATTATGGGCTTAATAGTTTAGTAAATTCCTAGCTTTCAAAGTGAGAAATAGAACTACCAGATATGAGTATTAGGGAAATATGTTTTCATCAAGCATCTCCATGTGATTATTAGAAGTCTAGTAAGAATTTTGATGCTATTAAATTATTACCCAATTATGACAGTAGGCAGCATATTAATTTCCAAAGACTCACAATATAGAACACATTGAAAAGAAAATGCAATTCAGTCTGGTTTATTCATTATTTAAAGTCAAAAGAAATAAATCCATCTAACCTAATAGGATTTTCTTCCTGAAGAAAAGACATACTTCCATTATTTAAAGGAGAACACATCAGACTTTTCTCATGCATATTTTCTTTGAATTTAAACCACACAATCTCTTGAAAAATGCTTTAAACTTTAAGATTTGGTGAACATTTTCTCTGTTATTAGATTATTTATCTAAAACATAATTTTCAAATAGCCACACTGAAATCTATAGATATAAATATGAATAGATATTTATTTTAATTATTGATAGATATATTAATTATTAATATATATTAAATATTAATAGATTTATTTTAATTATCCCTTGTTGATAATTCAGATTTTCTTTACACTATTATTTCTTCTGATCAGGGTCTGAATCAAGATTTGTCAGGTGATAAATGACAAATGAGATTTGAATTTAAAGTTATATGATGATTAACAAGATGAGATATAAAAGTAAACTAAAATACTAAACATTTTTAAGTCTAATAAATTAGCAAACTTGTTATTTTTGGGGGGAGTGGGTAATCATAGATTGAACTCAGGTGCACTCGACCACAGAGCCATATCCCCAGCCCTATTTTGTATTTTATTTAGAGACAAGGTCTCACTGAGTTGCTTAGCACCTCACCATTACTGAGGCTGGCTTTGAACTCCATCCTCCTGCCTCAGCCCCCTGAGCTGCTGGGATTACAGGCCTGTGCCACCCCGCCCTGAGAAGATGCATTGTTTAAATGTATTTTGTCATAACTGCTGGTAAAACTCTAAACAGGATGGGGGTAGAAATGGAGAGATCAGTTTGGAAATGTTATTAAAAGCTCTGGAAATTTTCATGTTTAATTCAGCAAGTGTTTTTTAAGTAATTTTGTCTGAAGAAATGACAGTTGAAAAAGAAAGAAATCTAAATTTCCAGCAATAAACAATAAATTAAGATATATATCTACATATACTATTGATATTTATGCAACCATTTAAAAATAATTTCTACAGGAATATATAATGATAAAGAAAATGTTATCAAATCATGCTAAGTTTTTTTTTTCTTGTTTAAAGCAGTTTTCAAGATAGGTGCATGATATGAACACAGAAAATATGCATGAAAAAAGTCTGACAGAATAGATACAGACATTTACACAGTTAGCTGCTGCAGGATAGTAAGGCTGATTACTCTTGTTTTCTTTTTGCGCCTTCCACAGTTTTCCTCATTTTCATCAAGAATGTACTATGCTTATAATCAGAAATAAAGGAATTAAAAAAAGAGAGAGAGATGATCACAAAACTCCTAAACATTCATGTCTCAAAGGGAGAATGGTTGTAAAATTCCCTGAAACATTCACATCTCAAATGCTAAAAGGGATTAAAAGCATAAAAGGGCTTCTTGCTAATAATCAATCTTTTAAGAAAATCTATCTAATCCTTTTTCAAAATTAGCTTAAATTTAATACTTCCTAAAAACAATTCATTACTAACAGAATCAAGATGTTAAAATTTCTTAAAAACATTTCTGAACAATATCTCATTAGCAATGCTATGG
The DNA here is from genome assembly GCF_047511675.1 of Marmota flaviventris. Lineage (NCBI taxonomy): Eukaryota > Metazoa > Chordata > Mammalia > Rodentia > Sciuridae > Marmota > Marmota flaviventris. Next base: position 56,084,027 of record NC_092498.1, read on the forward strand.
GTAAAACTAAAAACTCTACTTATAGTAAAAAAATTCACATAAAAGAGAATAAGGGGTGAAGTTATAGCTCATCGGTAGAGTGTGCGCTTAGCATGTGCAAAGCTCTGGGCTCAATCTTCAGTAACAAAAAGACAAAATGTCTACCTCAATCTTGTAATAATGTGTGGCCTTTTCTCCACCTTGCAGACTTGAAAACCATCTCCCTCCACCCCACCCCCACACCTCCACCCCACTTTTGGTACAGGGATTGAGCCACTGAGTCCTTTTTATTTTTTATTTGAGAGGGTCTCATGAAATTGCCCAGACTGGGCTTGAACGTGAAATCTTCCTGCTCCGGCCTCCTCTTGTAACTGGGATTATGGACATCCATCACCACATCCAGCTCTTAAAAACCATATTCAGAAATATACTAGTACCACAGAGTGAAGAGTATGGTAAATCCTTCCTACCAAAAACAAAGACAAAACTACACCAAAAAAAAAAAAAAAAAAAAAATCAGGGCTCTGGAAATCAACCAAAGGGATACAATAAATTAAGAAGAAATTAATCATGAAAAACCACCAACTTTCAGGAGTCTATGGCATTCCTACCCAGGGCTGCTATCCTTCACCTTGAGCTTGGCCAGCATGGTGGTTCTACTAGCTCTGCTGCAGGGGAGGCTAACTGGGTTCAGAGAACACCACACACTCAACAACAACCACCCTGCCCTGCAGCACTGCTGGTTACAGTGACCTGGGTCAAAGACAAGCAGGGAGGCTAGGAGCTCAGACAGCCTACTGCTGTGCTCCTGGCTATAGCAAACAAGACCCCCAAACTAACCAGAAATTTAGCAGAAAGCGAGACAGTCATGGATGCTTGATAAGTTCTCCAAGCATCCATGGTTGCCTGGAAGGCTGTGCAGTATATGCAGGAAAGACTGGCCAGGACCCAAGCCATTCCTTTCTCCAGCTGTCCATGAGGCTATAGCATATGCACAGGAGATATGAGATGGCTTAGCAGAAAGTAAAAGCAAGGGCATACTTGAAATCTGCCTGAAATTTCAATGTCTCCAAATTCACACAAAATCCATCAGCTCTAGATATAGTATAACCTCTGACCAATCACTGACTGCCAAGTCAGACAGACACAGTGAACCCAGAGAAGCCAAAATTAAGAAAAACAAACCAACAAAAATCAGAGACATCAGCAGCCATATACCATGGCAGAGACACACAGCACACAGATACAGCACAGGCAAATTACCAAAAAAGAAAAAAAAATGCAATGATTTGAACAGGAAGGAATTTAGACTCTAGAACTGCTACCATATATATCCAAAATGTCCAATTCTCAGCAAACTTATAAGACACACAAAGAAACAAGAAGTGCGACTCATACTCAGGAAAAAAGCAGCCAGCATAAATTGTCTCTAACTAGACTTGTCTAGTCTTTTTTGATTGTTTGTTTCAAAAAGACTATTACAACATGTTGAAAGAGGTAAAGGAAACCATGTTTAATCAATTAAGAATAATGATCATGACTCAACAAATAAGACTCAACAAAGAGACGAAAATTATGAAAAAAAAGAATCAAATGGAAATTCTGAAGTTTAAAGAGTACAACCAAGATAAAAAAAAAAAAAATTGACTAGGTTGGCTCAACAGATTTGAGTTGGCAGAAGAAAGAACCAAGGAACCTGAAGACAGTTCAGTAGAAATTATTCAATTTGATCAACAAAGAGAAAAAGAATAATAATAAAGCATTTCAGAGACCTGTGAAACTACATCGAGCACACTAGCCAGTGTGTGATAGCAGTTGCACGAAAAAGGAAATGAGCAGAAAAAAATTGTCATAGATGATAGCCAACAACATTTCAAATTATATGAAAATATTACTCTACAAATCCAAGAAGCTCAATGAACCTCAGCATAGAATAAAGACAATGAAATCCATATCTAAACATTTTTGAGTCTAACTGCCATACGTCAAATCCAGAGAAAATCTTCAAAGCAGAAAAGATGATATATCTCCAACACAGAACAATAGAACAGTAACTAATCTCATCAGAAACAAGGGACCTCAGAAGGCAGTGAGATGATGTCTACAAATAGCTGACAGAAAAAAAATCATCCACAAATTTTATATCTAACAAAACTATCCTTTAAAATGAAGGTGAAATGAACTCATTCCCAGGTAAACAAGCACTGAGAGATGTACCTAAAGAGAAATTTTTAAAAATCTTTCAAGCTAAAAGGAAATGACACCAGATTGAAACTCAAATCAACAGGAAAAAATGAAAAACACCAGAAAGGGTAAATATGGTAGAAAATATTTGCAGCTTATGTATCTAATAAGGGACTAACAGCCAGAGAAAAGAACTCCTATAACTCAACAATAGAAAAACAAGCAACCTAATTAAAAAATGGGCATAGGACTTAAATCAATATTTCTCCAAAGATATATAAATTGTCAATAAGCACATGAAAAGATATTTAGCACATCACTAATCATTAGGGAAAGGCAAATCAAAACAACACTGCAACACCACCTCACATTCCTTAGGTTGGTTACTATTTAAAAATCCAGAAAAATAATAAGTGCTAGTTAGGATGTGGAAAAACTGGAATCCTTGTGCATTGCTGGTAGGGATATAAAATCATACAGGTACAGTGGAAAACAGTATGACATTCCCTCAGAAACTTAAACACAGAATTGCCATATGATCCAATAATTCTGCTTATGAATATATATACCCCAAAGAACTGAAAACAGGGCCCCAAAAGGCATTTGTACATCCATTTTCATAGCAGCACTATTCACAATAGTCAAAAGGTGGAAGAAATCCAAGTGCAAAATCAACAGATGAATGGATAAACAAAATGCAGTATGTACTCACAAAGGCATACTATTCACTCCTCAAGAGGAAGGAAATTCTACCACATGTGAACCTTGAAGACACTAAGCCAAAATAAGCCAGTCACAATGGGACACATATTGTACAAGTCCACTTATACGAGGTACCTAAAGTACTCAAATGTAGAGACAGAAAGTGGAATGGTGGTGCTGCCAGGGGTCAAAGGGAATGAGGAGTTAAGTGTTTTTTTTTTTTCTTTCCTTAGTTGTTAATAGATCTTTATTTTATTTAATTATTTGTGGTGCTGCGAATCGAACCCAGTGCCTCACACATGCCAGGTAAGTGTGCTACGGCTGAGCCACGTCCCAGCTTGAGGAGTTGACTTTGAATGGGTGCAGAGTTTCACTTTGTGAAGGTGAAAAACTGTGGATGCATGGTGGTGGCTGTTGCACAACTAGGTGAATGTATGTAGTTACCACACAACCGGAAACTTTAAAAAATGGTTAAAATGGTAAATTTTATATTATGTTAAAAAGTAATAAATTTTTAAGATGTTTTAAGTGATAAATATGTGAGTAAATATAAGGCTCTATAAATGTATTTTTGCTACTCTCTTTAAAAGACAATATTCACCAACAATAATTATAACATTAAATTATTGGTTTTTAACATAGGTAACGTACAGTCAGTAACCATACAAAGGAAGAGTCTGATCACTGTATGCATCTATGCTCTGGAAGAGATCCTCTCCTCTCAACTGCTTCCTAAAAATAATCCAGAGAAAAGGGACAGGAAGGACTATATGGACCTATTTTGAAACTTCATGATCCCATCCTGATCATCCTGAAGATGATATATCTACTAATTTCACTCTCTGATAAAAAAATTATTGGCTCCCAATGCAGAATAAAACCTATTGTGGCTTTCACAGGTCCCTCCCCAGAGATCTGATCCAGACCTCAGTTTAGTGTGTCTCCTCTTACTATCTCATAAGACAGCCCAGGTACTTGAGCCTTGTTAGACCATTCACTACTCCCTGAGCACCATAGCACCTTACATGACTTACTCTTCTGGAAATCTATTCTTTCCACTATTAAACCTACCCTTCCCTCAAAGCTCTGCTCAAATGCCATATCCTCCCTGACACTTTCCCCCAAATACACCAGTTAGGATTAAATACTCCCTTCTAGGCTGAAACAGAATGCACCTTATTTACCTCTCTATTTCCGTGGAATCTCATCTTCTGTGAGGGTCTAAATTCTAAACATGATATGAAACAAAAATCTCCTATGGCCAATTTTACTCCTGAAAAATCCCATAGGTTACTGGAGATGGACATGTGGTCCCAGACGTCCAAAAAAGTGGACTTTTCTCTTCACCATAAAACTAATTTTTCTCCTGTTGAGCACTAGAGATAACTGCTAGCTTACATTTAGCAGTCTCACTGTATGGGAAATGGGCATCTTGAAACCCAAGAACACTCATGCTCCAAGAGTCAAGCAGGAACCTAACAAGCCTGCAGGAAAGGTTGTTTCTCACCCCACCTCACACTAGTGGGGCACAAGCTCACTACGCAGAATTCAGACATGGTTCCTCTGCACTTGTGCTGTGTGTGGAGTATTTACAGGTGAAGCAAGTAGCTGACATTCATGATGTGACTCTGCCATGCTGTTCCTGAGGACTTGGGTACAAGCTATATCTTCCTTACCTCTAACAATCTCAAAGAGTGCATACAATGCTGTCTTGCAAATAGTGAGTGAGAAGTAAATGTTTCTTAATTTAACTGAAATGATAGCACAATCCAAGAGAGATAAAGACATCTCTTCTACAGTTATAAAGTACCATCATTTTACAAACAAACATTTTTGCCTGAAGATCTGACATCTTACAAATGAGAAACTCTCACAATTCCAGAAAAATCATGCAATCTGATTTTTAAGATGCAATTATTTGGCCAGGAATAGTGGTGCACACATGTAATCCTAGCTACCCTCTGGAGGCTGAGACAAGAGGATCGCAAATTCAAAGCCAGGTATGTCATCCTTTCCCAGTAACAGCCTGAGACACTTAGGAAGAACTTCTCTTAAAAATTAAAAAAAAAACTAATGGACCGGGGATGCTGCTAAGGGGTAAAACACCACTGGGTTCAATCCCCAATACCTAATATTAAGAAACCAGGTGGGGGCTAGGATTATAGCTCAGTGGTGGAGTGCTTGCCTAGCACGTATGAGGCACAGTGTTTGATCCTCAGCACAACATAAAAATAAATAAATAAAGAGCCAGGGTTGTGGCTCAGTGGTGGAGCTCTTGCCTAGAATGTGTGAGGCACTGGGTTTGCTCCTCAAAACCACATAAAAAAATAAACAAACAGAAATAACACTATCTTAAAAAAATAAAGTATCCCTCTAGAACTAAAAATATTAAGAGAAATACTTTGTAACATGTAAGATGACAGTGACCTTCAGCATCTGACTTTATGTCTTTAAAACTTGTGGTATAAATGTAAAGTATCATTTGGGAAATTTTCCATCAGTAACTAGATGAACACGTATGTAAGATAACTGCCCCATTCTTTAAAGCCAAGTGACATTTGTCATTCTATGTGAAGTACTGTTCTCTCATAAACAGTAATGTTTCTTAACAGAAAAAGACATCCAAATGGGTCACCTACAGCAGCACAGGGCAGGTGGTCAAACAGGTGACTTGAGTTTTCCTGCAGAAGGAGCTCAGGACTTATCAGCTATCTTTTATTTGCAAATATGCTGAGTAGACTGCAGATGTCCCCTCAGGCTGGAAATTCAGTAGGCCAAGAGACATAACTACCGATGACAAAGATAGATTCAGGGCTTCTTCGGGGCAGCCAATCTGAACTAATAATCAGCTAGCAGACGTGATTCTAATAATCACACACTGGTCAGCCAAAATTAGTCCCAGGCACAGTGAGGATTTCTGAGCCCTGTCCCAAAGCAGACCCCAGATGGGCAAATGCAACAACTCCAGATCAATTCAGGATGGCTAGACCTCTTCCTGGGATACTGGGGTGCCTGAATCAGAGGGAAGGTGAGGTCTAGTTCTTTCTGGCAGCTACTACTATAAAATGCAGAGCTGTGCTGGTCATTATTCCCACGGCAGCCTAAAGCAAGAGAGAATCAGCCCAGAGATGGAAAGTGTTAAAAAAAAACAAACAGTTCTAGTGGCTCCCAAAGCCCAGTGGTACTCCAGCTTGGTGATTTTGTGAGAACCACACACCCACTACATCTCAACAGACTTTGCTTCATTAATTGAATTCATATGAGATTCACTTAAAGTCAGAAAGAATTCAAGAGTTAAGAAGAACACTAGTTGACAAAGAGCAAGACAAGAAGGAAAACAGATAATAAAGGTTCGACAAATTATCCACAATAACCAAGAATAAAACCACAGAACAGTCATTAATAAGGAAGTAGTATTTGCAAAATAACAAATTTAAACTCCAGTGACCATTCAATGGAATTAAAACCACAAAAACTGGATAATGCATGACCCAGGGTGCATGCGTGTTCTGTCGAGAGTACCCACCACGATCTGTTTTTCAGTGATTTTAATATAAGAATATAAAGATAATGGGCAATATTATCTATCAAAAATTCTACCAAATTTTGCTAAACAAATGAAGAAATTTGCCAAGCAAATAAGACTGGTCTTGTGTCTTCGATTTAGTTTTTGTGTCCCATGGATTTCAGAACCATTCCATCTATCTATCTATCTATACACATATATATTTAATTGTAGTTGGTTATAATATCTTTAATTAATTTATTTATTTTTATGTGGTGCTGAGGATCAAACCCAGGGCCTTGCCTGTGCTAGGCAAGTGCTCTACCACTGAGCCACAACCCCAGCATCCCCATTTACTTTTAGTAAATGAATGTAACCTGCAAATAATTCAATTTTGACCTAATAAGATTTTGTTTGCCATATGTAAAACGCTCTGAAATACCTCTAGCAAAACTAATACATGGAAACAACTTTTATTTACTGAAGGATATAGAAAATAACATCCCTCAAGAAAAAGGGAAGACCCCCCCCCCGGGAGGAGGGAGGACAATGGGTTCTGGGAGAGAGAAGGTAAACATTAGGTTCTGGGCTCTGGTCTGTCATCCTTTCCCAGTAACACTGAGTTCTGGAGGGGAAGGAAAACAAATGGGCTCTGGGCTCTGGATTTTCATCCCAGTAACAATGAGTTTCAGGCTTTTATAACTGTATCCCTGAGTTAGATTTTTAACCTGCACAACTAGTTTCCTGACTCCCCAGCCAGCATGTCCCAAGTCTCTAATGATTAAGTCACACTAAATATTCTGCTATGATTAAGTCTCATTAACACCTATTAAAAACAGACCCCTCTTGTAACCAGTTGCCATTTTCTCCCCTGAAAATGTTCCACTGCTGCTCAATAAAGACAGCTTGTTGATCTGAGGTCTGCTTCCATTTTCAGTTACTTTTGCTTACATTTACTGACCACTCGGTGTAAAGCTGTGGTTGATATTTATGAAGGAGGCCAGTACCATAGGGTCCCTGGGCTCTTACCCACTTACAATTTGGCTACAAAGATAAACTCATTTATTAAGGCAGGAGAATAAATTATTATTATTAATAATATTAAGGATAACTATTATTATTCCTAATAATATTTAAAATGACTGATTTACAATACGGGAAAAGAGCACAGTATCAGACAGACTGAGGTTTATCTCAGCTGTGTCATTTTTTCCCCTGCCACTTAATAACTATGTGACCTTTGCATATAACTAAACATTATGAATATCAATTTTTCTCACCTATAAAGTAAGGGACCACCTTTGTTAAGTTTTTGATGTTGACACAAACTTTGTTATACTTTTTTTTAAAAGAGCACAGGCTCTGTAGACTGCCTGCATTAGAATTCTATCTCTGTCTTCAGTGGCAGTGTAACCTTGAGCAAGAACTTATCCTCTCTGTGAATCAGTTTCCTTACCTGTTATTAGCAGAATATTAGTACCTGTTGCACAGAGCTGCTTTAAAGAACAAAATGAATTATACACGCAAAGCACTTAGAAATGTTCTCATGGAAAGTACTAAATAGTTAAATAGTTTGCAGTTATTCAAAGTATTTCCCATTTTGTATTTATTTGGAATTCCAGGTTCTAATCATATACAAGTCTGTGTGCAAAAGGAACTCATAGCATGGAAACCATAAAATACCTTTTATCCTGTGCACTACCATTTCCAATGTTCTTAGTACTTTTGAAGTTCAAAAAGGAGGAAATAAGAGTATCTGATGGGGGAAAATGCTTTTAGGTAAGAAAATCATAAGGAGTGACCTGCACAAATACTCTCATTGTATTTCACTTTTCTGCCACACTCCCAATCTAAAATTAATCTTAATAGAACTTGTTTCATTAAAATAATATACTACTTCAGAGGAGCGTATGCTCTTAACAGGTGCAAATTAGAACATGTAACACTTTCTGTTTGGAAAAAACTCTTCTGCAGTTTTATAAAACTATATCATGATTATTATTTTAAAAGTCATGATGTACGTATAATCTTCATATGCTTAAAAATGAGGCAGACACAAAGTGTCACTTATCTATGTAGCTTCCTGCTGCACAGTATGAATGAAACATGGCTGCTTGTTATACACACTAATTAGCACATCTGACATATGATAAATACCCCTTATGGTAATCAGTAGGTGCTTCAACAGTTTCTAGCAGGATAACTCTTAGCTCTGATCACTAATTATTCACTTAAAATAGGAAAGCTCATTTAACAATACTTTCTGAAATTGCCTAAAATTCAAAACTGAATTCTGTGTTGAAATATGTTTTGATTTGTGCTAAACAGTAGTTGTTACATGCTAGTTACATTTTTTAAATTTCCTAGTTTTTTAAAATTTTTATTTATGTAATGCATTCAATTCTTTTATTATTAAGAATTGAATGTATTACAATTCTTGTTACACATATAGAGCACAATTTTTCATATCTCTGGTTGTATACAAAGTATATTCACATAATATACAATTTGTGTGAATTTGTCTTCATACATGTACTTTGGATAATAATGATCATATTTTAAAGAACATGATTAATAATTAATGTTTGACCAAGCAGAGTTCTTTCCAGGAATTATGAGAATAGTTCAATACCACAAAATATATTAATACAACTTACTGTTTTATGATGTTAAAAGAGAAAAGCCAAATGATTATATAGATACAATGAAGACATTTCACAAATTCTATTTTTAATTTCTAAAAAAAATCTTAATACTAAACAAACATATATAATATTCTCCCCATACTTTAGAAATGCGTTAAGTACTTTACATTCATTATCTTATTAATCAATTAATAATATCCATGAGTTTAAGGACTTTTATCACTATATTTTACAGATAATAAACTGAATTTCCCTCTCAAAGTCAATCAACTAGTGAATAGCAAAGCCTAAATCTGAACTCACAGCCTTCTAATCTCAGAGCACAAACACTTACAAATTAGAAAGGCAAACAAAACAAAAAAACACACTCAAATGGAACAGGCAGTTCATACATACACATAAAAAAAAAATGCTCAACAATAATGAAGAGAAACTAAGCTGCACCCATAAATAAGGAAATGCCAACTCAAACATAATTGACCTATAAAACTGAGAAACATTTAAAACTTCTGTAATGCTGAGTGTTTTACACTGTGTTAAACATAAGACAGGAATATGAATTAGTATGCTATTTTAAAGGTCAATTTGACAATGTTTAGACAAATTTCACATGCTTATGCCTTTGACTAAGCAGTTCCACTTCTAAAAATATATCCTATAGATACACTTGCACAATTACACAAAAATATAGTGGCTAAACTCTGTTAGAGAAAAGCCAAATGATTATACAGATACTATGAAGATACAATGATCATATAGTTTCTATAAAGCATCCATGTAATGAAACACTGCTCAGTTCCCAAGAAGAATGAGATAGCTCTAGAAGGGAGGATATGGAAAGCAGCACACAAAACACAGTTAAATGAACAAGGACATGTAAGTTCCAACTAAATATGTATGTGCATAAAAATGTCTAAGAAAGTACACAAGAAACTGTTAGCTGTGGTTATTTCCAGGACCACGACTGGGAATAATGGGAGACAAGCACCCTTTGTTTTCATTTTATACCCTTCGGAACTACAAAATACATACTGACTGAATATTTAAATTTTTAAATGACATAAAAGATATCTTTATATACTGATCACAACTATAAAAAACATGGATACTGATTCATAAAGTTTTCAGCTGGAATAATCTTGATAATTTAACTTTATAGTTAGAAATATGATTTCATCATTAAAAATTAAAAAAAAAAGATCCTGACTTATTATTACTTAAGATATGGAAGCTGGAAATGATTTCAAATTAAAACGGAGAAATTGAACACAACCATCATCCCCTCTCATCCCTCCCTCCATCAGGTCCAGCTCCATGCCCTTCCTCCTCACCTCCTCTTCTTCCTTCCAAATCACCAGAGAGCACTTAGCACATATGGCTTTTAGAGTGCTTAGGGGGCTGGTCTTATCTGTTTCTAGGTTATACCAACAGATACAACTGGATCTTTTCATTTTTTATAGGATCTGTAACTACAAAGGAATATAATATTTAATAATTACAATGCTACAAACCAAGCAAAGCTGACTAATACAGGTCCCAGCATTATCCTTCAGTGTACCTGTATCAACCTGTGTGATTTGCAGACATTTGAAAACTATAGAGATGGTAGTCACTATATCAATTTAAATGAATTTTCCCGATATTTAAAGTTTTTCTCCCTCTCCAAGGAGAGACAAAGAGCAATTACAAACCTGAATAAACTACAAGCAAATCATTTCTAGAAATACACTTAAGTCCATGTGTCAACAAACAATATTGTAGTTCTAAGTATTTCTAGATATGTATCCATTAATTTGGGTAGCAACATGATATTTTCAGACTTCTAACTGTAAAGGGAAAGGAATAACACTTAAATTTAGATCAAAATTAATCCAAATCACTCAAATCGATTGCTAAAAGCATGAAATGTAAACTATTTTATAATTTTGGATACAGAAATTTTGAATAATGAATTGATTAAAATATAGAGAACATCTTTAAAACACTAACATAATTTAAATGTTTCACCTATAAGATGTGCAGAAAAACAATGCTAGCACTAGAAAGTACTCAGTTGCTTTTTTATTTGAATTTAGTGTAATAGTTTCAAAATTCAGGAAAAATCATAACAAAAAAAATAGCTATAACAATTCACAATAGCCAATTCAATGGGTTCAATTCTCAGCACCATATAAAAATAAATAAAATAAAGGTATTGTATCCATCTCCTAGCAAGCCTTTGAACAGATGAATGGGTAAAGAAAATGTGATATATATACACAATGGAGTATATTACTCAGGCATAAAGAAGAATGACCTTACAGCATTTGCTGGTAAATGGATAGAATTAGAGACTATCATGCTAAGAGAAATAAACCAGTCCCCGAAAGAGGAAAGATCATTGGAGTAGACAAGGGAAATGAAGGGTAGGGAGGAGAGATGGAATAGGGAAAAAATAGAGGAATGAAACTGACCCAACATTCCTAAGTACATATATGAATGTACCACAGTGGATTTCACCATTATGTACATCCATAGGACACTAATTAAAAAAAAAAAAAAAAACTATAAATAACAGAAAGCGCAATAAAGTACAGGGAAGACAACAGAGGTTGGAAGAAAGGGAGGGGAGGGTAAGTACTAGAAACTGAATTAGTACAAATTATATTCCATGCTTTTATAATTAGTGTCAAAATGAATCCTATTATTATGTACAACTAAAAAGAACCAATAAAAACAGCTAGAAATGGTTTGATTTTATTTCCTGTAAAATATTTACAAATACCTGTCTGATTTGACTTCAAGGTATCCAAGATGGTTAGAGTCCACTAGTCCATACTTTCATTTAATATTTAAAAACTAGTTTTAATAACACTAAAAAACCGGCTAATGATTTTAAAAATAAAAACATGACTTTGGGCGTGTTAAACTCTTTGCCTCAGTTTCTACACCTATAAAGTGAAGAGATCCTCCTTCAAATGTTGTGGCAGAGGTTCTCCTACATTACCATGGGGAAAACAGCTGAGAAACTATTTTCACAAACTGTGCTCAGGTTCATAATCAAAACAATCATCGTTACTCAAACTTTTGAGCTACTCCATTAGAGAATTTTACTCTTTGACAAAAGTGCAAGAAAAAAACATATGGAACTCACAGGCCACCTTCAAAACTCATAAGGATTTTGGGCTGGGGCTGTAGCTCAGTGGAAGAGCACTTGCCCAGCACATGTGAGGCACTGGGTTCAATTCTCAGCACCATATAAAAATAAATAAAATGAAGGTATTGTATCCATCTACAACTTAAAAATTTTTTAAAATAAAATAAATAAAAATCTCCTAAGGATCTCTGCTCAAAATGTGTCATGAAGAAAGTACATTATGCATTACTCCTGCAGCTACAACCTCCATCCAGAGGACTTCTCTCTCACCAACCATGCAGTTTGACCTCAAGGATCCCTTCTAAAAGTATCACTTCATTTCATTTAACTCCTAAGTAGTGGTCTGTGTAATACATCATGTTTTTTAATCAATAATATGTAATTCTGGATCTTAACTCTTTTTCATCATTTCAACTCCAAAACCAGCTTTCAAATCTACTTGAATATGCTTAAAGTATGTTAAGTAGAGCCCCTCATAGAAATGTGCTGGGAAAAAAAATATATTCTAGCAGGTTCACAAAATCTGAATAGAGAGAAAATGCCAAATGGAAAGGCAATTTGAAAGTAGCTAGTTTTCAGAAAGCCACTGAATAGATACGGGAAGTACAAGCTTTCAGTTTTTGCTGCAGATTACCACTCAGCAAGTGGCTGAAACTCAGCACAGAAACTAGGGAGTCTCAGTTCAGAAAACGCCCTCACAACGTAGAAGCCACATACACATGCTGGGTGTCCCTATGACTCTAACTTATATGACAAGAATATTAAACCATCTACATCTGTTTGTAAAAAAAGATATAACTTGGAATTCTGTTTTAAAATATTTTTGAATGTCAGTTCTTCCTTTTCTGATGAACGTCAGTAAAGAAAACATTCAGAATTTCTTGAAACAGGTCTAACAATTTAATTTTTTCTAAGCTCACTAGTCTTTCTGATAAAAAGCCCCTCATTTCCATCATTTTGAAAACAATATACCATTAAATTTATATTTCAGGTTTTGGGCAGTGTTATACTGTCTTCCATAAAACATCAAGAAATCAATGTTCTCTGGTTTTAGTAACACCTGACTGAAGGTAGGGGAAAATACTGGGGTTGCAATAGCTGGAAGTAGGAATAACCTGATTCATATCCGGAAATAAAAGGGAAGACCTGAACACATATTTTGCTTTTTAGTTGTATTATTAATTTTTTAAGTATCGGAAAACATGATCAAATGATTAATTAGCATAAAATACATGTTGAGCCTCAGTGACTCAGGGCCCAGTAATGCTAACATTCTCCAAGAATTAGCTCCAAAGTAGCAGTTGGTTCCCACTGATTAAGGGGGTGGCTGTATCTACATATACCTGTTCGTAGTAACAGGCTAAATTTTAAAAGGAAGATCAATTTATTTTCAAAATAATCTAAATGTGGATCCAGCTGATAAATTAAAGGAGAATGAGATTGTACTTTTGTTCTTATCTAAAAACATCTAATGGTTGTTTTTAGATTTAAGAGAAATCCCTGCTGCCCCAAAGATACCAATACAATGATAAGCCAATCCACATTTGGGGTAGGGGAGTTCATGGTAAAATACACACAAAATTATGTTTTGGCCAATTAAAGTTGAGTATGGTAAATTACAGGAGAAAAAAACAGGGATGTTAATATTATGGCATTTTATTAAATTAAAATTTGATTAACTGAGCTGAATAAACCATAACAGTTTATTTAGCACTCACTATGTGTCAGGTATTATGCTATAAAAGTTTTGTGTGTTCTCATCATGAATTACCACAACCACCTAGTTTTATAGAAGATGCTTTAGGTAATTTGTCCAAGTCACACAGCTAATAAACAATGAACCTAAGATCATAAACTATGTCTGTCTTCCTCAGAGCCCAGCCCACACCCAAACACAGTCTAGGCCCTCGTGAATTATTTACTCAATAAATGAAAAAATGGCCCCCAATTCAACCTCTTCACTCTACATCAAACTTCCTTCTTAAGCTAAGTTAAAGGAAGTATCAGAAGGCTGAAGGGCTGTCTTGGGAGGCTGACAAAGATAGTTTTTAAGGAAAGCTTAGTTTAACAAGCATTTATGGTGAATAAATTATAACCTAAACCCCATTAGATCTAACTATGTCCTCTGTTCTGTCGCCCTTGATCATCCACAAAATACAGACCCTCCAGACAACCATGTTTTTGCCTATTTCATCTTCCCACTCATTAAGCTTCCCAGTTAGACTTATGTTTCTCAAGAACTCAGAGTACTTATTGATGGGCATTAATACAGCCCCTGGGAATGGTATTGCTTAGTAACTTCCTCAGTTGAACTGCTGAACATGATTCCTCCTGTCTACCGCTACCCTTCTTTTTAACACATTCCCCTCATTCTCAAATTCATTCATAAAACATTTCTGACATTTCTCTGCCTTATCTGAGAAATGGTTCTGCTCCAAGAACATTACTTCCCTTGGAGGCCACCACTCCTGTACACAGTGAATCTGCAAGGTAGTAAGGGCACCTTGTGGCTCTCCCACTGGCATCCAGACTACGACCTGGTACTCCCATGTAAACACTGTGTTCCTCTGAGATTTGTGTCATTCAGGTACCCTTCCTGATGGTATCTAGTTGTCTTTCCACTCCAATTTTGCCATCATTACCGAAGACTCTGATGTCCAATTGGTAAACAATTTGAGAGCCCATCTTCAATAAAAAAAAAAAAAATGTAGTTGTAGATGGACAGCATGCCTTTATTTTTTATTTGTTTATTTTTGTGTGGTGCTAGGGATCAAACACGGTGCATTACACGTGGTAGGCAAGCACTCTGCCATGGAGCTACAGCCCCAGCCCCTTCATTTTTTTCGTCTTCTGTAATTCCAATAAAACTTCATCCAACCTCCGCTTCAGCATCCTTATTCTGTAACTACTGTCACATCTGTCCTTATTCCATAACATTCTTCCTCAGAAATCTTATTACACAGACACCTGACCAAATTTTCCCATCCCACTAGTACTCTCATTTCCTTACCCCTCCCTTCTTTTTTTAAATCTCACAGTGCTCAGGATGGAATATCCAGGGCCTCACACAGGCTAGATAAAGCATTCTACCACAGAGCTACACTCCCAGCCCTCCATTTTTATTTGGACTTAATTCAGAAATATATCTTTCTCACCTCATTAATGATAAACCTCACAGTTTAGTAGAGGGAAAGAGACATGTGAACAAATTATAGTATCAATAATGTGTACAGGCTCCATATATTGATGGCAACCAAAAAGAAAAAATGCTGAGGATAGGGAATATAGTTGCAAATTAAACTGTAATAAGACCAGGCAAGAGAAGCCTGTGGAGTGTTCCAAACAGGAAGAGGCACATATGCCAGGCTTTAGAAATGGCACGTGCATTGCACACCTGCAGCAGAGCTGCCACATGCCATCACCTACTGTTCCAAGGGGCTCCATTCACACACTGCAGCCTATTCTACCAAAATGACAAGAAGGTAAAATAAATGTTTATTTAAAAAAAAAAGCAGTTGTTTTACATTAATTTGTAATTTATAAAAGGTTTTCATGAGAATTGTCATATTTCATGTAGATCATATCAAGGTCAAGTCACCTAAGCCATGGCAGTCCATAAAAGTCAGAGATTAAGACTACTGAGAAATTATTATGGCAATTTGATATCTGTGGCAATTTTATATCTTATAACAATGCTGGTCTATAACAAACTGAGAAAAAAGAAAAAAAACTGGTTCTTTACACAGAGAGTTTGTGAAGTAGAAACCTAAACTCAATAATAACTGAAGAATGGTTGAATTAAGTCCAAATTTCCATTCTGTCTACTCATGTCTGTTTTATATATCTACCTAACTGCTTGACTTTCCCCCCCAGCTCCAGAGGCAGTGGAGTAATGACGATTCACAGGGGTTCAGTGGGTTACATATGTCCCAGGCCATCTTCTAAGCCCCTTGGCATCCCCTGGCACAGCTACTGGTGAGAAGGCTCTGAGGAGGCTATAGGAATAGAAAGATACTCCCCATCCCACCTGTGCCCACCTGAACTGGTGATCCAGTTGTTTAACCTTCTCTCTCCCTGCCCTAGAGGCTCAAGGAGAATTCTGGGAGAAATACTGGCAAGTTAAAGAGATAGTCTAATTCCTCATTAGCCTTGGAAAAGTTAATCAGCATTTCTAGGCCTAACAAAAATGAACCAGAGACTCAACACTTCCATACATTCCACTGGGCTCCAAGACCCCCAGCATGCTAAGATGCAGAAGAACACAATATGCTTAAGAAATATCAACCAGGCGCAATGGCGCATACCTGTAATCCCAGCAACTCAAGAGGTAAAATAGGAGGATCCCAAGTTCAGACCAGCCAAAGCAATTTAGCAAGGCCCTAAGCAACTTAGGGGAGACCCTGTCTCAAAATTTAAAAAAAATTAAAATAAAAAGGGTTGGAGATGTGGCTCAATGGGAAAGTGCCTCTGGGTTCAATACTCAGTGGAAAGAAAGTAGAAAGGCAGGCAGGCAGGCAGATAGGCTGGCTAGATAGTAAATCAGGGCTGCAAGGGTATGGAGGACAGACAAGTGGCTGGAGATGAGATGGGAGCGGCACCTGCTCCATTCACTTTCTTTTAGTTGCAACAAGACTACAAGGAAGAATATGTTTTAACATTAATCTGGGGAAACAGAATTAACAGGTGCAGGAAATGGCTGGGAGCCCTTAATGGACTTCCATCCCCAATGAGGAAGAAGCCTGGACCAAGGCATGTGGACTCTGGCATCTCAAAGAACCTCTCCAGGTCCCACCCTCTGACATCTCTTTTCAACTCCCTTGCCCAATACTGGCAGCTCTGGTTTCATCTGTTGCCTCAGGGGAACTGACCCTTACCTTGGGTGTCATCTTTCCATCTAATTCTTCATGTCAAACTCTGAAGTACACAAGCTGCTTCTAACCCACAACCACATCCAGCCCAGGGTTCTTAGAGGCCCCTGCCTATCTGTGAGACATATTTAGACAACAGGCCAAAAGTGTCAAACTAAGCTGGAGAGAATACTGTTACATGTTTTTCACAGATTATCTACTGCTCAATTAATAAAAAAATCTTGTGAGTTGTGTATTATCTTCATTTTATAATGCAACCAAGCTTACAAAGGTCACTAAGGACAAACACACACGTTTTTAGTAAGTAGATATATTAAGTAAGAGAGCTTGGTCTACCTGGATTCAGAGCCTATATGGCCTCCCTTGGCAAAGCAGATGCTAACACTTTGATGTGAGGGTGTATTAAAGGCAGAAATCATTCCAGGCCTTAAGTCCCTGCTGTCAATGGCCACAGTCATCTACTCACTACATGTGAGAGGTGCCTGACAGCAGAGGTAAAATGCCTAGCAACGTACTGTGCAAATGAAGTTTATACAATAATACTTAATAAAAATAGCTAGCTATTAGCAATAAAGCACAAATATTCCCTTCTCTTATTTTCCCAGTGAAATGCATGTTAAAAGCTTAAAGACCAGCTCAAGTAGCACCCTTTCTGTGAGCTATGCCCAGGGAGAACCATGCTATTTTCCTTTCACTTCATGGATATTATGGTATCTACCACAATATGAGTCATGGCCAGCCTTCCAGCTGAACTGTGAACTTCTTAAGGGCTACAAACTTTTTCTTGTTGCATCCCTAGAACTACACCTGGCACAAAGGAGTCAGTTCTTAGTAAACATTTGCAGAATCAATTAGTAATCTCACTGGTGAAAGTAGTATGTTCCCAGCATGCAATGTCAAGTACTGGTGATCACCAAGCTCAAAATGTTATACATAATGAGGCTGATTTCAAAAAATAAAATATAAACATAACTATAATCATACTGGCAAATTGGTTTGATGATATGAGAATCACCTCTAGGGGGGAGATGATAATTTGAGAATTAAAAGTTCTTATCATCAAGAAACTTTAAAGTAGAAACAATGAACACCAAGGCTACAAAATATTTCCAAAACAAAACAAAAGGAAGCATATGTTCCCTGAATCAAGGAAGCATATGGTCTCCGAATCAGATTCAAGACAAATCTGAACTTCTCCTAGTTGACTACTTTCTCAGAGACTAATCATTTTCTGTTTGGGGTGATTTTACTGAGATTCTTAATATGTTTCACAGTGAGTGTGTGAAATTTAAAGGCTTTAATTTCACCTCTGAGTTTTTCTGAAGGCTAGTTTAGACAAAATTACAACTTTGTTAAAAATATACTGTAGGGCTAGAATTGTGGCTCAGTGGTACAGAGCACTTGCCTAGCACGTGTGAGGCACTGGGTTTGTTTCTCAGCACCACATAAAAAAATAAACAAATAAAATAAAGGCATTGTGCCCATCTTAAACACACACACACACACACACACACTCTCTCTCTCTCTCTCTCTCTCTCTCTCTAAAATCCAATGTTCATGGTAAAACTTTGATGAGTGGATTAATTATTCCCACATGAAAACACGCAATTCATAATTTGGAGTTCCGTTTTCACTTCTAAGAAATAATTACTTTAGAGCAAGTAATGCTCAACAGTAGTCCATAAAGGCAATACCAAATGCCAATGGAAAGATTCATAGATGCCAATGGGGCACACTGACTAGGCAGTGGCTGGGCCCATGCCAAGCAATACAGGAAACTGTTCCACTGTTAGGGATAAAAACTTTTGAAAAAGCAAATTTCAAAAATTTCAGGAAGTCGATCTCTGAAAGATGAGAAAAACTGAGTTATGACAATTAAATGCAATATAAATAATAAATACATGAATGGACTTAATAAAAACAGGGGAAGAGAACAATTAGGACAACTAGGGAAATCTAACTCTAAACTGTATATTAGCCAACCTTATTGTAGCAAGTTTCAATTCCATGAGTGTTACGTTATATTGTTCTCAGGAGTTATATTCTCCAGTATTTAGGATTCCATAAAGGCTCAATAAAAAAATAAAAGTGTGTGTGCAAAAAAAGGAGGGGAAAGATGTAGCAAAACATTAACAACTGGGGAACCTAGGTAAAGGTGCTCACTGAGCTCTTCTTTAAAGCTTTCTACAAGACTGACTGTGATCAAAATGAAACCTTGTGATAAAAAAACTTCAGAGAGGCCTGACCTCGTGATGCAAGGCATTGTCTCCAGACTGATCAGGCCTTTCTTTCTTTCTCTTTTTTGTTAGTTCAAAGAGACAAAAACCAGAGGGAAACCATTCTGTAGACATTTTAAAAATTGGTAGTAGACAAACAATATAAAAGAGATGCCCTTATTAAAGATTAATATCAAATCATGTTATAACTCTCCAAGGCTTTTCTCTGACAGGCTCACATACAAAACTAAGGGTTTTATTGTTTTGTTTTAAACCATTTTCAGGAGAAGAGGGCTGAGCACTAACATTTTTGAGAGACTCAACACTCGGCTGGGAACTTTATTGAAACCATTTAACTTAGCCCTCAGGACAAACTTGAATATAGGTGTTAAGGTCCCAAACTGAGGAGGGGAAAGGAAAAGAAACCTCAGTGAGGTTAATAACTTTGTGTATATATTTCTCTGTATTTTTAAAGAAATGATTACTAAGACTTGAAATAGGTTTAAAGGAGCAAAAGCAGTATTTTTTTAACAATGGGGTTCTGGAGTGCTGTTCAAAACTAAGGTTATGAGATGCTGTCGGAAGACACAGGAGGATTTATACAGCTGCATCTCAGAAGGCGTCCAGCTGCTATTCTTCAAGTTTTGCAGAACCTGCCCGACCTAACCTGGGGGGTGAGGCCCTGTTCTCCCAGCACCTTTCTTCACTCATTCCCACTAATCACTCCACCCCGTGCCTCTCATCCCTGCACGAAATGGAAAACTGGCTCATGAAACCCTAACACCGCTACACCATTCTTAAAGATTCTAGAAGTTCTGTTTGGAAATATTGAGAGAAACTGATCTTTTTACTTATAAAAATGATGACTGACAGATTTATGGGCAGACACTGAAAACACATAAAGACAGGAGAGTTTAGGACAAATAGTACTTAGTACTGCAATCCTAAATAATGTATTTGGTAAATATCTCCTAACTGAAAGATTCTTCTTCATGAAGCTAACAAAAGAAAAAGGAACAAAAAGGTGGGGAATGTTTTATTGAAATTATTCAGGTTTGAAAATTTTAATAGATGCAGTACAACTATCAAAAGCCAAAAACGCAAAGATATAGGAAACTTAGAACATTTTTTCATTCTTTCAGCAGTAACTGAATACTCAGCACCACAAAGTTATTATTGTGATATGTAGCATATATTATGTAATATGTAATACAGGCAATCTAGCATTTATTTTTTTGAATTATTATTTTTAAATAGATGAATAAGAAACAAATTTACATACAGACTTCTAGTTGATTTATCTGACTTTTTTCCCCTAAATTTTACTTCTTATGTTACAGTTTTATAATTTACTTTGGAAAAGAAAATATTTCTCAAATAAAACTTGATGAGCAAAAGATATCTTAAGAAATATTCTTAGTTATCACAATTGAGAAATCACTTATTTTTAAAATTTTCTGGAAATGTTACTTTCAAAGAAGCTGATGTATATCTTCCTCTACTAAACCTCATTTTTAGCCACTAGATCAAATTTTCAAAGAGAGCTGAAGAATATCCTCTTTAGGATGTCTTAAGATGGTCCCTATATCCTTCTTTGCCAAAAATAATAATAAT
Organism: Marmota flaviventris; assembly: GCF_047511675.1. Taxonomy (NCBI): domain Eukaryota; kingdom Metazoa; phylum Chordata; class Mammalia; order Rodentia; family Sciuridae; genus Marmota; species Marmota flaviventris. Next base: position 56,104,876 of record NC_092498.1, read on the forward strand.
AATTCTAGACAAACTTTCATAAGAAAAATAAGAAACCCAATATAAATTTTAGATGTGTAGATAATTAAGTAGGTCCCATTTAGTTTTTTGCTTCTTATACCACTGTTCTTTTTATCTAAGATACTAAATATAATTTCCTCTCCTATAACCAAAGATTTATAATGTATTTAAAATGCTTAGCATAGGTATTCTCCATAAATTGGTTCTCTTTTCCTTCCAATACTGTCAAAAATCATTTTCATTATGGTTCCCAACATTCTGCATTATTAGATAACAATTTTACCCATTAAGGCTTTTTTTTTTTTAAAGAGAGAGAGTTTTTTTAATTTTTGGTGGACACAACATCTTTATTTTATTTTTATGTGGTGCTGAGGATCGAACCCAGCGCCCCGTACTTGCCAGGCGCGCACGCTACCACTTGAGCCACAACCCCAGCCCCCAAGTCTTATTTTTAAGTATAACAAGACTCCTGAATTTCTATCACCTGATTTATATCAAACTGTATCCTATTGCGCTTAATTAATATTTCTAAATATATGTCATTCTAGGAATAAATGCAACATTTGATTTTTAATTTTAATTTTTTTCCTAGTATCCCATCATCTCTACATTCTCAGCTAAGTTTTGATGAGATATACTGAACACACATTTGGTGGAAGAGGGATGTAAAATAATGGAATAATGGTTTTTTTAAACTAACTTATACACTGGAGCCCTGATCTATCAATTAATGATAAATATATTATACAAATACTAAAGGAGTTTACCCAGAAATAAAAGTCATATGTCATACAGTTTGCAGCAGAAAGGGAGACTACTTATTTTAAGACTCCTAAGTTTCTGTTGAAAGGATTTCACATCATTAAGACACGATGATACTGATTCTTATTCTTCCTTCCTTGTTTCCATCACTGTTCATAAAGGTCAAGTTTGGTATCTCTGCTTGAGATAAATTTAATGCCTTACTGATATAAAATAACTCATTCCACCAAAGGCATTACAATCGATACTTTTTCCTTCACCATTTAAAATAAATACACTTTGATATTACAAAAACCTCAGAATGGCAATGTAGATACCATACCAATGAAGTAAATTTTCCTCATTCCTGTCTTTATAGACCTGATCACTATATAGCAAGATTAAATTGAACCAGAAACTGCTAACAAATTAAAAATAAAATTCAACCTTAAAGCATCTTTATTATATAGCACAGGTGAAAATAAGGTAATTTCATGAAATAAATTATTCATATATAATATTCAAGCTCCAAAGGTCATCTGTTTGAAATGTTTACCTTTTGTTTTTCAAAAGAATAATTCTACTTATATTTACAAGGGAGCATGATTTTTCTCAAACCAAATATAGTAGTACATCATTTGCCCCCTATCTTCAGAGAAGAAGGGATTCCACAGTGTGACTTTTCAAATAATAGCTTATTCATTTCAATGACCAAATTCACTTTACTTAAACTATTTTGGACAGAAATTGTTCTTAATTACATCCCATACTTCCCTACCAGTTCAGGTAGAACACTATAAAGAACCTAATTTAAGCACTTGTTATAGGGCTGTCCTATGACTATCTATAAGGTTACTGTGGTAAATTTAAAGACAGCAATAGCCTCAGGACATTAACAAATATAAAGTAATATATTCCTATCCTAAATGACTCCATAATGATAAGTTCTTCAATCTGCATTTTAAGAGTCTTCCTGCCCCTAATTAAAAACTCTCACTCATCACTTCACCCATCTTCTAAAATCACTGCTTCTAAACTGTAGCTGGTAAATCAGAGAACCATGCAAGTAGTAATTTTACCAAAATGTAGCAAGTTACACACTGGGATGAGAATCTCCATTTAAAAGGTACATCAGCTTAGGCTACAGCATAACTTATATATTTAGTTACTCAGAGAACATTTTCAATTATTGCCTAATTCATGATTATGTCAGATGGTTTTGATTTCTGGGAAAATGACAAAGAAGTTATTAATCTACAGCAATTTTTCTTTGTAACTTCTTGCCCATTTTGTAAATGTTCCCATAAGTAAGCAAAAGCCATAGTAGAATCAGACTTACCTGAGGCACGCCTTGTGAATCGATTTATTACTGGAGCTAAAAGAAAAGTGCAGAAAAATATAATTAGATTAAAAATCTGATTTTTCCAAACCCCTACAAAGGCTCAGATTACTAAGTAATCTTATAATGTAAACAGAGAAAATATGAATGAATAAATATAAGATATACAAAAGATACAAAAATTAAATGTTCAAATTCATTAATAAAGAAATGCAATTTAAATCAATATTTTACCTATTAAATTAGTTTCCCCAAACACTTGAAAGAAAATTCACCTGGTTAGAGAGAGCTGAAACTACTTAACTGGGACAGTGTAAATCTATATATTACCTATAGAAAATCTGACAATTACTTCAAGTACCATAAAAGGTTTATGTCTGTGGATAGAGTAAGTCTACTTTTAGAGATTTATTCTTAAAAAAGCTACAAGAGAAGAGGAAAACAATATGTGAACACTTTTAGCATTATCATTTTAAAATTGAAAAAAATAGGAAACATAGCTAAAAGTGTTCATGTATACAGAGATCATTTTTAGGTGAAGGATAGTATATCCTTGAACATTTCCGATTTAATATTTGTGGTTTTGATATTTTTGTGCAACCCAAATGTCCATGACATGCAAATGTGTACACTGAAAGCTGCGACTCCCGGCTGCTGCGTGCATCACCCAGCTGGCAAGCCTACCGTCTGCCCACATGCCTGACTCAACTCAGCTCTGTGTTGCTGCTTAGGTTTGCTGACACAGTTATCTCAAGTGGAGGGCTCTTTTTTTTTTTTCTTGAGAAAAGTAAGTAAATTTATGGTTCATATTATATAAGACAAGACCTCACATATTATACTGTATATTTTGTTTGCAGAATGTCATGGGTCTACTAAAGTACTCCAATACTTTCAAAAGAACAACTATGAAAGTTGTTTACACTATGTACTCACTTGGGTCAAGGAAAAGACATAATTTTTTAACAGTACTGTGGTCACACTGCATGACGAATATATAGGAGTAAGTACCAGGAGAAAACCGCGTCAGATTTTTACCTTCATCTTTGCAAACATGCTATTAAACATCAGCATCATCATATTACTGATGATTAAGTTTTATAGTAAGGCCTAGAGAAATTGATTAATTTGTTTTAGATCAAATAACCACCCTGTAGCAAATCTGGAGAATTTGAACCTAGGAGTATCTAGTACCAACACAATCCTTTGGAAAGAAGAGAAAGTGAAAACACTGATTCCCGAAATCACATCATAGGAAGTGAATACTTTCTTTCATACTGATCTTCACTGTCATTAAAGATTAACTTCATTAAATAATTCACAAATCCAATTATTAAAATAGCATAGAGTTTGCAGCAAAATACATCCTCCAGACTGATCGAGAAAAAATTCTTATTATTTATAACCAAAATAATTTAGCCATGTATTTGCACAGTCAAAAATTACTTATATCAAAAAAAGTTCAATACTGCAAGTATTTTAAAACACAAAGGTCCTTCAGTTTCCTTGGATGCTTTTAATCCCCCTTTTCATAACTCTTTTGGAACCTAAATACAAGGACAGTGACAAGAGACAATGTACAAAGACATTCAACCATAGGAATGCAGAACAGTACCTCAGATAAAGAAAGATGAGGGCTAAAATCCTATCTAGAGCTTGGGGCAAAAAATTAAAGTAGATATTCGCTGCCCTCCTGTCCAGATGAAACCACAGGGCTATGAGCTTCAGGCTAGACATGGTGGGAAATCTCTGTTCTCCTGAGTCCTTAGGTTTATGCATCTTTCTGAAGTGGCTGAAGAAGAGGACTTCCTGCACCAATGGCCCTGTCATCTAAAACATCTTTTTTTCCTCCTTCTCCTTCTCCTTCTTTTCCCTTGTTTTGTTTTGTTTTTTTTTTTTCTTTTTGGCAGCGCTGGGGATTGAACCCAGGGCTTCATGCATGCCAGGCAAGTACTTTACCACTGAGCTATATCCTAGGCCCCCAATTCTTTAAATTTGTAGGGATAATTCCGATTGTCATACTAATTCAGAAAACACACTTGGCATTTGGCAGGCAAACTCCAGAACAGTCCTACACTAGAAAGAACTGTCCTACATTCCCAGCTTTCATCCCAGATGACTTTCAAATACCCCACAGGGCATTCCTGATTCTAACACTGCTTTATATATGTACTTGATTACTTTATGCTGTTTTAATATATATATCAAATTTTCTCAAACAAAACTATGTAAATCAAAGGAATTACATTTTCATTTTTATACTCTGATTGGAATTACACTTTATTAGATGTTCACTCTTTCAGGAAGTCTATGCCACTTGCAACAACATCATTTGTCATTTGGGCTATTTGAATACCAGTACAGTATGTTTGGTCACCTAGACATTTTTTTTAATTTGTTAAATTTTAATTTGTTATATATGATAGCAGAATGCATTACAATTCATATTACACATACACAATTTTTCATATCTCTGGTTGTACACAAAGTAGAGTCACACCATTCGTGTCTTCATACATGTACTTAGGATACTGATGTCCATCTCATTCCACCGTCTTCCCTATCCCTATGCCCCTCCCTTCCCCTCCCACCTCTTTGCTCTATCTAGAGTTCCTCTAATCCTCCCATGCTCCCCCCCACCCACCGCATCCCATTATGAATCAGCATCCTTATATCAGAGGAAATATTCTGCATTTGTTTTTGGGGGGAATTGGCTAACTTCACTTAGCATTATATTCTCCAACTCCATCCATTTACCTGCAAATGCCATAATTTTATTCTCTTTTAATGATGAATAGTATTTAATTGTGTATATACACAACATTTTCATTATCCATTCATCTACTGAAGGGCATCTAGGTTGGTTCCTAGACAGTTTAGCTGTTGTGAATTGTGTTGCTATAAACATTGATGTGGCTGTGTCCCTGTAGTATGCTGTTTTTAAGTCCTTTGGGTATAGACCGAGGAGTGGGATAGCTGGGTCAAATGGTGGTTCAAGGAATCTCCAAATTGCTTTCCATACTGGCTGCACCAATTTGCAGTCCCACCAGCAATATACGGGTGTGACTTTTTCCCCACATCCTCGCCAACACGTACACTGGAGAAAAGATAGCCTCTTCAACAAATGGTGCTGGGAAAACTGGAAATCCATATGCAACAAAATGAAATTAAACCCTTATCTCTCACCATGCACAAAATCCAACTCAAAGTAGATCAAGGACCTAGGAATTAAACCAGAGACATTGCGCCTAATAGAAGAAAAAGTAGGCCCAAATCTCCATCATGTCGGATTAGGCCCCAACTACCTTAATATGACTCCTATAGCACAAAAATTAAAATCAAGAATCAATAAATGGGATGAATTCAAACTAAAAAGCTTCTTCTCAGCAAAAGAAACAATCAGTGAGATGAATAGAGAGCCTACAATTTAGGGACAAATTTTTACCACAAGTACGTCAGTTAGAGCACTAATCTGTAGGATATATAAAGAACTCAAAAATCTTAACACCAAAAGAACAAATAATCCAATCAATAAATGGGCCAAGGAACTGAACAGACACTTCTCAGAAGAAGATATACAATCAATCCACAAATATATGAAAAAATGTTCAACATCTCTAGCACTTAGAGAAATGCAAATCAAAACTACTGTATGATTTCATCTCACTCCAGTCAGAATGTCAACTATTAAGAATACAAACCTACACAATTTTTATAGCTTTTTAGTCTAGCTAGTCAAATAGGAATTAAGATTGATTCAGGGTAGAGGCCTTGCTGGAAATAAAGATATGTGCATCTGGCCACGCTGTCATTTTCTCCCTCAGGGACCTAAGTCAGGGAAGGGAGCCAGGGGTGAGGTAAGGTCAGTACTGCCAACTTTCTGACCCTCCACATCACTGGTGGTGGTGGTGAGGGTGGGTAGGACAGCAGGCAAGAGCCGTGGGCGCCACTACTGGCACCATAGCCTCCCATGAAACTGAGGATAGTGCATGTAACTTAAATTCTCAGCTCATGAAATACGGATACTAAGACCTGTCTTTCTTCTTCAGAGGGTTTTTTTGGAAAAAAAAGAAAACATATTTTTAAAAGTGCCTGTCAACTATAAACTCCTATTCAAATGTAAAGGACTGATGCTTATTTACTGTGAACTAACAATACCATTTTTAAAAATATATATTTTTTTAGTTGTAGATGGACACAATGCCTTTATTTATTTTTATGTGGTACTGAGGATCGAATTAGTGCTCTACTATTAAGCCAAAACTCCAGCACCAACATTACCATTTTTAAAGCATACTAAGTAAACAACAATACAAATTGTCATAAAAGAAAGTTTACAAATAAAGATGTTCTAAAATGTGACAAGTCAAATTAAGTTTTCGTAGGAATCTTGGTTTCACCTTCATTTTCTCACTCATGGATATTCTGTGAATATGCACATGTGTCATACAAATAAATACATATATTCACCAAAAACATATACACACACATATATTGGGGAAGGAGAAAGAGAATATTAGAGAACAGGACATGTCCAGAGAAACAAATATGATTTAAAGATATACCAAACTCCTACATTTTCAAAAGCTATAACCTAAGATCTTAGGGAATCCCTGAGGACAAATACAGAAATATTTATGTAGGTTTGACTTTCTCCCAAATACCTGAGAGTCCTGTGTGCTACTAGGAATATTTTCACACCGTATGAGCAGAGATCCATTCAGTTGCCAAAGTATATCCGAGTAGATTGGTTTTACTTGCTGAGCTCCTAAAAGACTGGAAGTATAATTCAAGTCCTCATTAATCCTTGAGGATCCTTAGAAGAAAAAGACTCCTTTATTTTGGATAAACTGAAGGAGTCTCTCAATACCTAGCAGTGAAAACAGCCTCCCACACCTGTTTGCTCTGAGCTCCCCACAGTGCCAACAGGAACTGCTTATCTTTCACCTCTTCATGCAGGTTCTGAGTTAATAACCACAGAGTGAATCAATAAACGTTGAAAAGTACACAGAGCAAGCGTCCTGTCTCCACTTATTTTCTGGCCATATTGAGTGTGGAGGACAGCACTGGAACTGTAACACTCTGTTACAGAAGGGCTTAACCAAGCCTGGTCCTATTTACGAAAGAAAGGACTCAGGGCTTACCCTGGCAAGTGGCCACCTAAATTTAAAATAAATAAATAAATAAATTAGGTGAAAGAGAATTTCAGAAGACTAAAAAAATTTAAGCTAGTTCATAAAAATAAAAGCAATCAATTGAAAGCATGAAGCAGTAAGTCTGGTCTTTTAAAAGGAAGCCCCAGGGGACAGCAGTACATGTAAGTAGTTTGCATCTTTGAGCACAATGGGGAGAGAAATCACAAGTTGAAGAAATAAGAGCTCTGAGTGGTGATCTGAAGTCATGAACACACATACACACACAATTAAAAACAAACAAACAAAATTCATTAAAAGAATATACCCTATCTCTACTGGAGTCACCTTAGCTAAATGGCCTTTTACAGAAGGGTGTTCCTATATCCTGAAGTTAAATACATACAACAACCTTACTTTCAGCCAAATAATTAGCATCCCTGTCCTCCTATCAGCTGGCTTTACAAGCAATAAACACTTTCTGAATCTGTTAGCTGTCTAAATAAAAGACTGTAGAAACTGTAAATTGAAACCATGTAAGCTAATTATTTTTGACAAAGTAAATAAATGCTAATCTCAGAATAAATTAATTTTTCCTATGCCTATGCTTCCAAAATTGAAATGAAGATCACCCCTGACCCAAGGAAGAATTAACTTTTTAAAATAGATCAACAGCAAATAACAAAATAAATTTTAACTGTTTTGGTAATTAACCTAATAGACACAATTTACACACATTTTTGTACATGTTCAATTATTGGTATTGAAAACACCACTTATTTTCTACGTTTTGTTAAAGGACATGATGAGCCTTAACTGCTTTCAGAAACAACTGGAGATATTCATTACTGTCCTGCAGTACCTTGAGCTGTATTCCAGATACACGGAACCTAAGAATCTGAGCTGTGGTTTAATTCTGGAGGACAGAATTAATTGGAGAATATACTCCAGAGCTTCCAGGCCTTGGTGCTAAGGAGACTCTGGAGGTAAAACATGTATGTAGCTCAAAGCACTTCACTGGACATAATGGCAACTGTGTGAAAGGCAGGCTTGGAGGAGGGGACAATTTTCTACTGCCTTTTTGATTACACAACTTGAGGAACTGAGATTATGTCCAACCCACCTATTCACATGGATCAGGGCTTGAGATGGGCCACAGTGACATAAAGTATAGATGTTCTGACTTTTACAAAGTGCCATTTTTAATGATCACTATAAAGATACATATTTTTGTTCAATTTATAAACCAAACTCCCAAAAATGTAACTGATATTTTAAAATATTGGGGTAATAAAGTGTAATGATTAAACCAGAAACAACACATTTACTTTTATTTATGAATGAACGTGATGCTTCACTTTTTAATTCATGAGGATTTTACCCATGATGCTCTCTTACAAACAGAAAGAAAAATACAGTTACAGCTAAAAAAAAGTCCCACAGTGGCTAACCACACACAGAGTGAAGCAATAACAATGCCTAGAGAAAGGTTCCCAAATAGTTTTTGGATTTTTAAATACAGAAGGAGATAGGAAAGGGACATTGTCAAAACTACACAAACTCAGTATCTGCTTCTCCAAAAGATAAAGTGTCTCTTCCAAAACTATATTGTCAGATACAACACATGAAAGACAGATTTGTTAGAGGCCAATGTTCTGCCACACATTACAAAATCACAACAAAACTTTCCAGACAAGGATAAATTTAGAATAATACGAAAGCTTTGAAATGAAGATCAACTTAGACAACAATTAGGGGATGTGATAAAAGTTACTCTACTCATAAAAGTAATCATTGAAAATAGTATACAAAACCTTCCCTGTATTTTCCCAGAATGAAAATTTTCCTGCCATTCCAGCCTTGGCTCACATGTCCTCTCCTCAGGAAGCCCTTTCTTGAACAACCTGTGTAACTAACAAGTAGCCCTCCAGTCCCTCTCCAACAGACCATCCTGTTTCCTTCTCTCCAGGGTGATCAGCTATCTAAAAATTTCTAGTGTTTTACACTTATCCTCTATTTCCTTTCATGCTAGACTACAAGCTCCAAGAAGGTAGGGTTTCCTTGTCCGTATGCTTCACTACACTACCGCAGTGCTTAGAACACTACATGCAATTACATATATTAGTTTAAATACATGAGCAGTGCTAATGAAAAACTAATGTAATAAGGGATACTCCCTGACACCTAAAATCATTTGGACAAATGTGATATTCACACAAGTATTAAGTTTGTGAAACTCATCAATTAAAATACAGTATTGGATGAAAACATACAACTGATTTTAAAATAGTAGAGATTGACTAGCCTTTGGCTTTTTTCCCCCTAAGTAGCAAAAAGCAACCACTTCATATTACTGTTCTCAGTTTCTCACATTTTTCCTGCTCTAGAAGTATGTTATATCCTTTGCAGTACCTCCCACTACCAGGGGTGGAGTACATTTCCCTCCCCACAGTTACTGTGTTTTGCATGTGACTCTCAGGCCAGGAGAAAGTTAGCAAGACAAAAAGCACATAGTCTTCTTCAAATGTACTTGGATAATCTAGCTTGGCTGCTTGTGTTTCTAACATCACCGGGAAATGGAAGTCTCCAGTTATCACTTATTCCAAAAGGAGGCTACATGAGGGGCAGAGCAGAACTCAGGTCTACAGCCTGGAGCCATGTCCATCTGAAATCACCCAAATCACAACCAACCACAGACTCATGAGAAAGTATGTGCAGTTGTAACCAATTATATTTTAAGTCTGTTTCACAATAAAAAACGGACTAATACTCAAAAAAAAAGCAATCTCATTTGTGCTCAAAAATCATGAAAATATAACCTGGACTTTAATCTCCAAATAATGATGATGATGATGATGATGATAAAAGATTTCACAAGAAGGGCTGGGGCTGGGGCTCAGTGGTGGAGCAGTTTGCCTAGCACAGATGAGGCACTGGGGTCAATCCTCAGCACCACATGAAAAATACATAAATAAAAGTTATTAAAAAAAAAGATTTCACAAGAGAGTAGAAAGCAATAGTATTTCTCAAAAGTATGGAAAAGAGGACTTCAAAAGCATTCATGTTTCCAATTCTTCTTTAACTGAGTGGAATTGACATATAATGAGATACAAAATTCAGTGAATTTTGACACTCACATATATAACACTCCAATGAAGATAAAAAACATTCCAACATCTTGGAAAGTTTCTGTAAGCCCCCTTCAGTCAATTCCCACTATCCTATAAGCAATTACTGAGACAATTTCTACCATAATGGTTTACTTTTGACTGTCTTTGAGCTTCAGGTAAATATGAGGTTCTTTCTTGCTGTTAAAAGGATCGACCGCTTGTTCATTTTTACTGATAAGTGGCATCCTTTTGCATGAATATGCTTTAACTTATTTATTCATCAAATGTTGATGGACATTTGACTTGTTTCTAATTTGGACTATTTTGAATAAGCCTTCTATAAATATTCTTACACAAGAAGTTTTGTAAACATATGCTTTTATTTCTTGGTTTAATGCCTAGGAGTGAAATTGCTTGGTTACGGTAGATGAATGTTTAAAATAAGTCCACAGTTTTCCCAAGCGTTAGTATCATTTTATGCCCTTACAGGTCACTTAGAAGAGTTCTAGTTGTTCCACATCTTTGCCAACATAAGGCATGTCTTATTTTAGCCATTCTCATATTAATAGTGTCTCTGTGGTACCAAGTTTCACTTTCCTGATATCTAAAATACAAAACATCATTCCCTGTGCCTATCAGCCATGCTTTTCTTCTTTTCTTCTTTACTGACATGCCCCTAATAGTGTTCAATTTGATTAGGGTTTTTTATTATTGAGTTTTACTAGTTCCTTTTATACATAATAAATTACAAAATATAATAGAAAAAAGTCCCAGATATAATAACAATAAAAACGAAAAGTTACTTAGGAATGAAACTGAGAGGATACAAAAATTCTTTGTGAAAAAAAATTACAAAACCTTATTAAAGAAAAAAAAAGAGACCACATTCATGAATAGTAGGTTGAATATCATTAAAAATGTCTGTTCTGGGCTGGGGTTGTGGCTCAGTGGCAGAGTGCTTGCCTCACATGTGTGAGGCACTGGGTTTAATCCTCAGCACCACATAAAAATAAATAAATAAAAAATAAAGGTATTTTGTCCATCTACAACTAAAAAAAATTATAAAAAATGTCTTTTCTCTCCAACTTGGTTCATATATGCAATGTAACTTTAATAAAACTCCCAATAAAATATTTTCCACAAAATTTAAGTATATCCTAAAATTGGTAAGTCTCAAAATTAGTCTCAAAAGTTCTTTACACTCTTGGGAACTATTTGCTTATGTGGATTATATTCATTAATATTTACTGTATTCAAAGTTAAAAACTGATGTTTAAATAATATTTAATTTAAAGCTAACAATAAAAGTTGCCTGTTATCACAAATAACATACCTTGAGAGAAAACAATTACATTTTCCAAATGAAACAAAAGTTAGTTATATTTAGAATGCCTTTGTTTTACATTTTCCAAATCTGCTAGAAGATAGCCAGGTTCTCATATCTGCACCTGCATTCAATCTGTGCAGTCATACCTCATGTACCCTCCAGAAAATTCTGCTGTATATTTTTAAAAGCATGACAGAAAAAAATCAAGTTAGTATTATTTTACTTTTTATCCTATAGCCTCCTCAAAAGGTCTAGGGGTGGGAGACAAATAGCCCTCTGGGGTCTCTATACCATACTTTGAAAACAGTCTTCAAAAACTAGTATAATTTCATAATACACACACACACACACACACACACACACACTGTTCACTACAGCACTATAAGAATAAGAAATTGGGAACAACCAAAATATTTACCAGAGAATGAATAAAGTATTTATTTATGAGTATACTACATAGCAGTTTAAAATAAATAAACTGGAGCTGCATGAATCAATTTAGCATCTCAAATACTGTTCTCAAAAACAAGTTAAAAGCCAAATGTTTTCTCTGATAAGTGGATACTGATCCATAATGGGCAAGGGGAGAATGGAGGAACTCTGGATTGAGCAGAGGAGAGGGAGGAATGGGGTGTAAGGGGTGGATGGTAGAATGAGATGGACATTCTTACCCTATGTATGGGTATGATTGCACAAATGGTGTGACTCTCCATCAGGTACAACCAGAGAAATGAAAAGTTGTGCTCTATTTGTGTAAAAAATAAAATTAAAAGTAGTTAAAGGATAATACTATACATAAAATAAATTTCCATAGGGGAATTTTATACAAACTTGGACTAAATTTAAAATAACACTATTTCTAACTAATGAATAAATGCCTAAGAAGTACTTGTGCAAAATAATGCACAGGAAATATAAATACCAAATACTGTATATGTGGTATATTCTTAAAAGAAAAACACAAAAAAACTGAAGGGTGCCAAACTTTGTTGGAGCTAGGGGATGGCTTTTATAAGTGTTATTTAGTCTTTGTATCTCTTTGTATACTGGAAATACCTCATAGTTTTAAAAGGAGAAAAAATAATTCTCTGCTCTATTTAGTATGGGCAGGTAAAATCAGTTCAAGGAGATTAGTTCACATTGTATTTTTATGCTAAATGTGCTTCTAAAGTATTTTTCATATCTTATCTTTATTTAAGATATTTTTTTAGTTGTAGATGGACACAACACCTTTATTTTACTTATTTATTTTTATGTGGTGCTGAGAATGGAACCCAGTACCTCACGCAGGTGGGGCAAGTGCTCAACCATCGACCTATAACTCCAGCCCTCATACCATATCCTTTTTACAAATGAGTTTTTGTTAAAATTCAAACACTAAAATACCCTATATTCTTTGTAAACAATTATAAGGTAATTATTATTTTAAAATATGACAAAAAGTCCTAAAACTGCTTAGTTGGTAAACTTGTTAATGAGAGTCAAACAAAAAAAATTGGAGATCTTTGAACAATTCAATGTGAAAATAAAGATACAAAAGGATTGTCTTTTTTTGCCATCTAAAAATACATTACATTAGCAATTTGTAGTTAAATAAGTACAGAATTTTGGTTTTATAGGAATTAAGCAACAAACTAATGTAAAACTTGGAGAGGTATAAATTTGCCCCACAAGAGCTTACTTTTATAAATATTATGACTTGAGGAAAAGGCAACAAGCTGTCAATTTAATGCAACTAATTTTTTCCAATTAATTTATATTTCAGGCACACGGTCATGTTTCTACTGCAAGCATCTGCCTCATTTAAATAAAGCACTATTTTCAGTATTCCTACCTACTCTGTCTTAAGTTGTTTAAAACTGACTCGTAGAAGTTAAATAAGACCATAAATTTGGAGACTGTATACATACAACTTTATTTATTCTACCAGTTTAACAGTTATTTTCAAGGGAAAAAACAGTGTGAAAACAAAGCAAAGCTTTAATCCATCACTTTTTTTTTTTTTTAAGTCAAAATTCTACCTTGAATTTGAAATGGAATTAAAGGAGGCCCTGGGTTTTAAGAACAATGGGTGTTTTAAAAATTGAAACAACTATAAGACTCAAAGATTTTACTTTTATATTTCCATTAATAATTTTTTAAAGTACTACTACAGTGCCTTAAGAGCAAGCTTATTATATTTCCAATCAAACCTCATTAAAAAAAAAAAAACTGTCACATTCTCACTAACTTCTAAAACGTGTGACTTGTTTCTTTTCTTTCTTTCTTTTTTAAATCGGCCCACAAGTGATGCTTACTGCATGCCAGGCCCTGTAATTACTACAACAGTCCTCTGGCGTAGATACTGTCATTACTCCTATCTCATAAATGAGGAAACTGAGGCACAGATCATAAGGTACCTTGCCAAAGGTCCCAAAAGTTATAAATGGCACTACTAGGATTCAAACCCAGAGTCCACGCCAAAATTAAAGTCAAACTTTAAAAAAAAAAAAACAACTTTCCATTATTTCAGATTTTTCATGCCAGGGCGCTTAAATTTTTGGCAACTAAAAGCAATCTTGTTTTGTGCGCATTTCCGTAACAGTGAACTACTGCATGTGAGAATTGTGAGACAGTGGTAAGGGACTCAGTGACCACATTTCTCAAATCAGTAGAGGAAAAAAATAAAAGAATGAAATAACAGTACAGAAAAGATAGGAAGAAGAAGATAACATGCAGTTTAGGACAAAATTATCTGCAGGTCACTGAAGAACATGCAAATGAAGAACTGATGGATGTGTCAATGTGATCCTTAGAGGGAGGTCAACGCTAGAGCTAGTGGGAAACACTGGGGTCCCAAAGAGCAGAGCAGTAAAGGGAGGAAGGCAGCGTGCAAGGGCAGAAATGAGAGTGGACAAAGCAGGTCTGGGACACACCCCAAACTAGATTTAGCACAGGGTTCACGTGAGCAGGAGCAGTGACATACAGCATCAGAGGCTCACATGGGGTCAGAATGTCACCTCAATCGGAATGGGAGAACTTTGAAGGGAAGACAAGCCTGTGTGCCTTTATTTTCTGCATTTCATACGGTGATCACATGTCAGGTCTAAAAATAAGCCTCATTTTTAATAAAATGAAGTTTACTTCTCTGTAACTGAAGACTAAAGCATTTTAAATCTCATGAAAACATTTTAAAATGCATTCTAATTAAAGGATTACTAGACTAGCATTTTAAAATATATGTATAACTAAAGGCTTCAACCACTGTACATTTAGGCATTTAATTTTCAAATGAGTTTTACATGTAAAAAGATTTGAGCACCCACATTCCTGCCTGCCTGCAGTGAAGACCCCTAATCTGCAAAGCTTACTATGACAAGAGTGTCTATTCACCCTACCACACGGGCACTATTAACATCAATAAGGGAAACTTGGGAAAATTTTTGGTGTGGTTTGTAAACTAACTTCTGGAGAAAGAGTGAGATTTAGTAAAACAACACTTGGGACCAAGAGAAAAACTTAGGTGAGAATATTTGGCTATATTAATTTACAACCATGTCATGTGTCTCTATAAATTGTGTTTTATTTGCCATTTAGTGAACCTTTACAAAAGAATTGCTTTTATAGCAGGTCTTTTTATACTTAACATTACTATAATAGGTAATATAATGAATGATAAACATTTTTTTGAAAGTTACAAAACAGAAAATAGTGAACTATTTTCCTCCTAACAAGTACCATCCCCAAAGGTGTCCTTCCTGAGATATTCCAAAGACACTAAAAGAACTATTCTTTTAAACTTTACACTTTCTTCTAATTCTGAATGGCATTTCCACAATTTAATGATTTTTTTTAGTTGTCAATTGACCTTTATTTTATTAATTTCTATGTGGTGCTGAGAATTGAACCCAGTGCCTTATACATGCTAGGCAAGCACTCTTCCACTGAGTTAAACCCCAATCCACAATTTAGTGATTCCTAAACATCTATAGCACTTATTACACTGTATGATTCTCTTTGTCCCATCCACATTTTTTTCCCATTAATGGAGACTGAACCCATGGGGGCTGTACCACAAAACTGAGCCATATTCCCAGCCCCCCGCCTTTTTTTTTTGAGGCAGGGTCTTGCAAAGTTGCTTAGAGTCCCACTGAGTTACTTAGGGTGGTCTCAAACTTTCAATCCTCCTGCCTTAGCCTCCCATGTCACTGGGATTACAAGTGTGCCACCATGGCCGGCTCCACCTACAAAATTTGCACCATGAACATTAGTAATCTACAGTCTAGGACACAGTCCAAGATGCATACAGGAATCGAGTTTAAAGAAAAATCCTAAGAGGAATAGCTGGGTCAAATGGTGGACCTAAAAACAGCACACTACAGGGACATAGCCACATCAATGTCTACAGCAGCACAAATCACAATAGCTAAACTGTGGAGCCAACCTAGATGTCCTTCAGTGGATGAATGGATAAAACAATGTGGGATTTATATACAATGGAATATTACTCAGCAATAAAAAAAGAATAAGATCATGGCATTTGCAGGGAAATGGATGGCATTAGAGAAGATTATGTTAAGTGAAGTCAGCCAATTCCAAAAAAACAAATGCCGAATGTCTTCTCTGATATAAGGGGGGTGACTCAAAATGAGGTTAGGAGAGAGAGCAAGGGAGGAAGATTACCTCTAGATAGGGAATAGGGGTGGGAGGGAAAGGAAGGGAGAAGGGGAATAGCATGGATGGTGGAAGCAGACCCTCATCATTATACCAAATACATGTATGAAGATGTGAATTTGGTGTCAACATACCTTATATACAATCAGAGACATGATAAATTGCAGTATAAAGGTGTATTAAGAATTGTAATGCAAAAAATAATAATAAACAAATAAAACATTAAAAAAAGAAAAAGAAAAATCCTGGATCTTCCTTTTTTAGGTAACATGATTTATTTCCTTCTCATTAGGGAATTTTTCTCTATATTCCACCAAAATTTTCTGTTGAGTCCATTAACTTATCTAATGAATGTTTATTAAAAAAGGAGCGTGTACACATACAACTAGATCCCTGCCTACCTGCAAGTCCTTCATAATCTAGAAACTTAAATCTGGAAACTAACCAAAAGTTGCTCACATCTTACACATTAATGGAGATCAAGTTAAGTTGTATTGTAAGTTGTGGTTTCCAAAATGGAGTTCATAAACCCTGAGCCACTGTATAAGGCAATCTTTTGAGGCCCAGGGCAACATTTAGTACTTGCTCACAATTAATTTTTGCTTCTTCCTTTCAAAATTAATATTGTGGGAAGCTTACATATAAATAATAAATTAATATACTGGTACATGTATAAAATTTACAAGTACATTGGGAGTGTATTCCACACTTATATTTGCTAACAAGGATGTAAAATAAACAAGTTTAGAGAAATAAACAATATATGAGGTGTTTACTTCTAAAATATTTTATTGCATTTCTAAAGTACATGAAGTAGTAATCTAGGTGGAATAGACAGAAAAAGCCAATTGTAAAAGGGTTGGACCACAAGTTTTTAGAGGAAAAAATATGTAGCTTATTTTTTGGTATGTTCTTTTCAATCATGTTATTGCTATAAGAGTTACTGAAAATGAAGTGTATGTACTTTATGTATGGTTCAGGAACTGGGCTCTGAAATCAGAATGTCAGGTTCAAATCCCGATTCCAGCACTTACTTTGGAAAAGACTAAATGATGTACATAACAGGCCTTGTTCAACATCTGGAGGATAAGCAGCCAAAAATGTTAACAGTAATTATTACTAAAGAAACAAAACACAATTTAACAAACATTAGCATTCTATAAAGATGGGAATTAAATGGCTGAGTCATGTTTTAATTCAACATGACCTTTTGAAAAAAATGCTTTTTGAGTCTAAAATGTATTTAAGCAAATATGGGGTTTTTTTGCGTGCTTTTTTTTGTAACCCCCTCATCCCCTTAATATCACTCCCATGAACTGTTTCAACTTGGAACAGCTAATGTAAATTAAATAATGTCAGTCCCTAGCCAAACGGATACAGGAATAACTGTATACAGTATATCTTCTTGGCTTGGCTTTTATGTGGAACATGTGTTTATATTTTGACCTTTTTGTCTTTTTCAAAAATTAAGAAACATTTAAATAGCAGCAACTGGAATGATTTTTTTTTTCGTTTTCAAACATTATTAAGCTATAAATGGCAAAACCTATTGCTGAGACATTTATAAATGTTACACCAACTGTGTTTATATTTCTGATTTTTTTTAGATTGTTTTGTTTTCTTGTAAGCCATGACCTGAAAATTTTAGCTCAAATTCTTTCCACAAAATAATTACATAATGGAATGGTCTGAGTCATTTTGAATTTCTGAGACACAAAATTCACTCCCATAAAATAAAGATAATGATCAGCATCACAGTGAGGTTTTTGCAGGGGGCTTTGTCATCACAACAGACAGTGTGGATAAGACGGCAAAGACAAGAACAAGACCCAACACAACAGTAATTCATCCAATTTGGAAAAACTGATGCACTCTCCATTCTTCTCCACTGTCAAATACGGTCTAATTCAAAGTTTCACTGTCCTGAAAAAAGAATCAAAGAGTCGGGGGGGGGGGGGTGATAAAATAAAAAACAGGAATTTTGAAGGCAAAATCCAAAAGTACTTTTCTTGAGCCCAGCTGTTCAAACCATACCTAGCACCTGAATAGAAGGCAGGAAAAATTCATAATATGTAAGCTAATGTAAACAGCACACAAAATGTTAGTGACAGTTCTATGAACAAAACAAAATTTATAAGACCAAGACCTACTAAATTTAAGGAAGGAACTTTTCTGTCTTACCTGCTTCATCTTTTAAACCAAACAGATCACATCTACACTCTGTGAAATTATTCTTAATTCTACAGAGCAAACTTAATAATTTTTTTCTTAAAAAAAGAAAAATAAAAAAGGGGGTTGACATTCAATAAACATTTGTACTGTGAGTAACTGTGAGTGACTTCTACCTATTCCTTCTCCTAATTGGCCACTCCAGGTCCTGGCCCCCTTCTGGTACTGTGACTCTGTACACTTCTAACACAGACACTGTGGTCAACCACTTCAATCTCCTTCACTGAGTTCCTCACTCTAAAATATTCCACAATCCCCACCATAGGCCTTTTCTTATTGCTACTACTCTGATAAATGCCTCTCTTAAGGGGTCATAAACAAACTCCTAATTGACAGATTCAATGGTCTCCTGTTGGTATTTGCACAGGTGAAAAAGAATCATACTTGTTTTTTTTTTTTTTAACACAGCTAGGAACACAACCTTGACAGTTGGAAATTTACTGGAATCCATGCAGTGAGATTTACAACAATAAATAACCATTCAGTATTTACTTCTGTTCTACCAAGACACAGCAAGCGCATCACTATGTGCGACCTCAAATGAAAAGCTATTACTGTCTTGCATGAAATAAGTTTGTTTTTTTTTTAACACAGGCAGAAAAATTAAAGTATCTAATGCTTCCATTTTTGCCTAGGTGATTTTATTGTATGCGCTCTCTTCAGACAAAGTATGAGTGACTTACGGAAGCCTTCACATGTCTCAGGTGATTTTCCTTCTCCCTTTCTCTGGCTTCTCTGGATTTCTCTCTCTCCCAGTCCCTTCTGGCTTTTCTTCCTTTACTTTCCTTCTCAAAACCCAAAGTAATAGGTGGTTAAGAACAGAACACGATTTCAAGTCCTTTGATGTCCCAATTTCAACCCTAAAGCAATCCACTTAATACTGCTATTTAAATGAATAATGTTCTTAACTATTCTACTTCAGAAATTACCATCTCTAACTCAAAATATTTTTTAAATCTTCTCTAATACTACTGTGTTATGCTCGTAACTAAAAGAATGGCTTCAATATTTCAGCCATTGTCATGAATGATGTAATCCATTTCAAGAGGATTTGAAACTATCACGTAAATCTCTAATAGCCAAAGACTACACAGTGTCATTAATAACAAAACCCTGGAGCTCTTAGCTACAAATTATAAGTTGAAAGGATGTGGAATTTATTACTGTGCAACAGAACTTCACATTAAATTCTAAATGGAGCTGCTGCTTGAGAACATTTCCTACTTCAGCTCTCCGAAAAGTACAAATATTAGATTTATGTCCATAAAACACTATGAAATTGCTATTCTACAAAAGTTTGAACTTTTGCAAGGTTTCATACCAATTAAACAATTTATTTGAATGTATTCAATGCTTGCTATGTCTTCTGTCCAAATGGTCTTACAAATATCAATCCTTTTATCCTTGTGACAACCTTGAGGTAGTTTTTTTTTGTTTTGGGGTTTTTTTTTTTTTGGGTGGTGGTGGTGGGGTGGGTACTGGAGATCAAACCCAGGGGCATTTTGTCACTGAGCTACATCCCTAGACCTTTTGAGACAGGGTCTTGCTAAGTGGCTTAAGGCATCATTTGTCATTGTCCTGCCTCAGCCCCCTGAGTCACTGAGATCACAGATGTGCACCACCACACCTGATGAGGTAGGTATATTAATGCAATAACATGCCAATGTGTTTAGCACAGTGACTCATACACTAATGTCTGGATGTTTATAGTTTATCCAAAAAGCTAACATTCATGGACATTTCTCAGCCTACTTAAGTGTATTTGAGAGGTTCATAACATATTAAAAAGATATTTAGCTTTTGGTTGGTACAAGGTAACTATAACTACTAGAGTAATTTTTTTTTAGTCAGATGTTGATTGCCACAGGCTGCAGGAGGCAAGAGCTAACAATTGGCTGCTTAGTCTCATAAAAGCTTCTAGTGACCATAAAGAGCAAATTCTTAAAAGGGCATAAGGAGGTGAGCCTAATAAATTGGCCAACAATTTTTGAAGTTACACCTGCTGTCTACAATTTCCTGCTACCAGACCACGAACTCAATAGTTAGTTAATAGAATGAGCCAGTTAAGATCATTTTCACAGCAAATTCTTGAGCACTCAATCAGTCTATTGCCACTATTGCTTCTGCCACCTAATTTCAGGGAAAACATGTAAACCATTCAGACAGATTTCTGACTTTTATTCAAGTTACAGTGAAACTTGGTCCTAATTCTGCATCTAACAGAAATGAAGAACATTTGCTCATAGTCACCTAAGGAAACTTAGACACATGAATATTCTCAGCTCTTCTTCAATGATTTTTTTTTTCATGATAAATAACTTTATTCTCTTAGTCTCCCACCACCACAAGCTCTAACTTACCAATATTTTGCACAATCTGAAGGATCACTTCTAAAGTCTCTATAATGCCTAGAGACTTTAGAAGTGATCCTTCAGATTGTGCAAAATATTGGTAAGAGTTAAAAAAGGTTAGAGTTAAAAAGGTTAGGTCACAGTTACTGCCTGGTAAATCTCAACTTAAATATCTTTGATGTGCTTGTTTTATTAGGTATGGTTCCAAATATTTGTATATATACACAAGACAGAAAAATCAGTTCTTCCACATTATTTCCCAGACTGACTGCTCTGCATGTACCCCTATGTAGTTTATTTTGTTTAATACTTGTCAATTTATAGGAATAATCTGAATATATGTACTTCGTTTTTAATTTTGGCATTGGAAATGGGTGAACCACACAA
This sequence comes from Marmota flaviventris, assembly GCF_047511675.1. Lineage (NCBI taxonomy): Eukaryota > Metazoa > Chordata > Mammalia > Rodentia > Sciuridae > Marmota > Marmota flaviventris. Next base: position 56,126,142 of record NC_092498.1, read on the forward strand.
GATCTCACAATAAAGTCTATATGAAACTACTAATCACCATAGATTTTACTTCAAATTAATAGTGATTTAACTCTTTGGGCTACTATAAATGCTCTAATAAGGTCTAGGCTTAAGGACACTGCTCTTTCAGAAGTGACATGTCAAGCTTTATGTGCTTCCTGTAGGATAAGGAAGCAAGACGCAGAGAAGATGCCAAGCAGTCTCCATGATAGCTTCTTTCCAGTATCAGGAGTTTTCCTAAAGAGGATCGCCATAAGCCAATGTGTTGACCTTTAGGTTTTAGAATGATAGTAACCAGAAAGTAATAATATGAACTGATAAAATTAGAAGAGAACAGGAGTGGAATAGAGAAGCAATATAGTTAAGATAAAAGATTCCTTTGGAAAGGCAGGAAAGAAGTAAAGCCTACTTTTACCTACCTGACTAGCTAGCTGGCTTGGCACCACCTACAGCCACAGCACTGGACCCTCAAAGACCACTGATTGAACTGTGGACTAAACCAGATTTTTCCAGTGAACTGTAGGTGCCTGGCTTTCTGATTCTACCTCTACATTATGAGGCCAAAGTCAGAGGCTTGATCCTTATGTTAGTCATTGAGCACCAGTTTCATGGTCAACAACTTTTCTTTTAATCTCAACATAACGTGTTATAAATACCATCACTTATACTAAAGGGATTCGTGAGTGAAGATGTGAACCAACAATGCAAACCCATTATGAATACTGGAAAAATTCCTAGGAAAACATGACCTGTGAGTCAGCCCATGGAACAAATTTCATTTAAGAACTCCTTGATGTCTTGGGCTTCAAGGTAAGACAGATGTTATGGAACAAGTATCTGCTACTTACTGGTTCTGTACACCATCTTGGACAAGTTAATTTTCCAAAGACAAAACACATTCAAAGTCTCAAGGAGAGCTTTATATATAAGGGGCTAGCACAGGTTATGATAGCCCCAGCCCCCTCTGTAGATAAGCCTGGCAAGCCAAGAGCACCTGGATGAAACCAGGCTCACCTGTGTCCCAATCCTGGTTTTACAGCACACTACCTATGAAACACTAGTCAACTGGTGTCTCATCTTTCTCATGGAACTAGGAGAATGAACGAAAGCATTCAGATAGTGCCTAGTACACAGCATATGTTAACAAACAACATTCTTTATAAATATTATTAAGGAGGCATTATTATCACCATCTATGTTCAATGGTTTTCAAAGTATGGTCAGGAACTATAGGTTTCAGTATGCCTGGAGATGTCTGGTGATCAATAAACAAACAAACACCCCCAAAACTATGTCCCACCCTAGCCTATTCACTTATTTGCAAAAGCTCTCCAAGAATAGAACCAAGTAATGTTCATTTCTGAATCAAACTTCCTTGAGATGCGCATGAAAATGCAAAACTTATTGATCCAGCTGGTCTTGTGCTGTGTCAGTAAATTAAGACTTTTTTCCCCAACATTTATTCTTTACTAAGCCAAGAAAATTGCCCAGTATCTGATGGGTTTTCTTTGGCACTGTTCTGGATGCAGATATTAAACTGATGACTTTGTGTTGTTTAGGTTCAGTCCTGACATGTTTTTTTTTTTTTTTTTTTTTTTTCTCCAGTGGAAGTATTGACTCCCTCCACAGTGTACCTACCAACTCCCAGTGGGCAAGATTGGTCTGCATTTTTGTACAACCTCAACCTCCAGAGGGAGTGTGTGTTTAAAAGGTTGTTAAGGGGGTTGGGGGGAGATATTGATTTGACAGAGCAAAGTCTAAAATATTCATTATTTGGAACTTTACAAAAAAGTGTACCAGATATTTTGTAGCTTACAATTAAGTGATTTTAGCCAACAATTTACTTTTTTAAAAAATGATTAGAAAAGAAAATATACAAAGCAGTGCACCTAGAAGGAATACTGTTGCCAAAGCTTCAGGAATACATGTAAGCATGCATGTCCACAGCATAATGATCAAACTATACTTGGTTGCAGTCAAAAGTTTTCAAAGTCCTTGAGGGTCAGGCAGGGGAATAAATAGCACAACCAGTTAACAAGTATTTACTAAAACTCCAGTTGAATAATTTTACAGTAAAAGTATCTTGGAAAATATAAAGCCAAATAAAATATCCTGCTGCTTACAAGTTAACAGCTTGTTTCTTACATTACAAAATGAAAATTACATCTTTTCTGTGCACAAATACCCACTGTTATAGGGAGGATATGGAATCATCAATGCACAGTACTTCAAGAGCATTATACAAACAAAATATTTTAGTTACATTAACAATACTATAGGAATACAGGTTCAAGACTCTTAGTTCCTAGCTCCTTCTTATCTGGGAAACAGGTCCTTTCCTTTTCTTTGTGTGTGTGCATGTCTCTGTGTGCATGTCTATGTGTGCATGCCTGCATGTGCACAGATGTGTCAGGAGCATAAAAGAAATATTAGATGCCTCTGTCTTTTCTATGGCATCCATTATTGGCTTCTCCTTTTCATCTACATAAAATAGTACTCTTTCTCTTGCTTCTAATAAGAAAAGCATTTGATTAATTTTGTGTGTGTGCACACAAAAAGAACAATTAAGACTATGATTACCCTATCCTGGGAAACACTAAAAAGTGCCCACAATTTAAAATTTAAGTAACAATTTTCCCTTTTATCTTCATAGTGGACTAATTTCCAGGTTTCTGTGATTGTTTTAGACAAGCTAAAAAAAAAAATCATGAATTTTATAACTCATTTAAATCTGTGATTAATTCTGCAAAGAAAAGAAACATCTTCCTAGGAAGGGACATGAGGAAATGAAATGACACTTGAAAATGTTTTCATTATACAAAATGCACTGTGGATGCACAAACCACAGCAGTATAAATAAATAAAAGCTGGTGCAATGCTACATGTATGTTTGCCTTACACCACAAAGAGAAAACACTTGCACATTTGCACAAGTATTTTATTTTAGCTTGGGATACCATAAAAAATGGAATTTAGGCATATTGTGTAAATACAGGAGGCTGTGAAGGTGCGTGTGTATCTGCGTGTGTTAGGCAAAGAGGGTTGTAAGCAGAAGGGGTGGGACTTGCCAAAAGCAGCTATTTGAGAAAATTCCTTTTCTTTCCCATTCATTCTTTCTAGCTTCAGTGTCTGGCACAGTCCTTACAATTACTCACTGGCTTTTCATTCTAAAGACAACCAACAAGCTTTCAGAACTTCCTACAGTGTTTTTCACACACTTTTCATTTTTTAAAAAAGCACCCAATCATTCAATATGTGTTTTATATTAAAACAACAAGCCATTAGTCCATTTCCTCGTTCCAAAGACCCCTTGGGTTACAGGCTAAAAAGAATCCTTTGTTGTGTGTCCAAAAATAACATAAGACAGTACTGGTAAATTGGAAAATAATATATTACTGTTTCCAAGAATGTCACAGATATTACCATAAATTTTGAATTACCCCAGTAAGTCCTATTCCATGCTCCTTTTAGTGAATCTACAGTCCTGACAACAGCAAAGCCAAACACATTGAACACTCTCTCTGCCTTTTCTCTTTGGACACCCCAATAGTAAATTTAAGGGCTGAAAGAGGATGCCCAGTGGGCCAGGTTCCTTTATTCACAATGGTGTCCTCCAAGCGAAATATCTCCAACCACAGTGAAAGTTGTCCTCCCAGCGGATGCCCACCCCAAACCGGACCAGGAAGAGAGCAGGCAGATGGGCAGAGGGAACCATAACCTTTCAGCTCTCGCACTTCCAGAGGCGGGGAAGATGGGGAGGGCATGACAAGAGAGCAGAGTAGGAAGGTGGGCGAGTGGGAGAGACAGAAATGGATGCTGAGGGGGTGGGCGAGATGGGAAGGTAGGGAAGGTGGAAAACGCGGGGTGAGGTGGGTGAGCGAAGCTGCATGATTCAAGAGCAAAGGCGGGGAATGCTAGTGGGCAGCAAGGGGACCCGGGGGCGTGGAGGTGTCTGGTCCTCACCGTTGAACGCTCCTGCGTCCGCGGCCTCCTCCTCCTCCTCGCCGTTCTCGGAGTCGGAGCGCATGGGCTCCTCGGCGAAGTTGACCCCCTTGCTGGGGGTGCCGCCCCCGGCGGCTGCGCCCGCGTCCCCCCAGGTCCTGCCCTCATGGCCGAAGCGTGCGGCGCCTTTGCGCTCGTTCTCCTGCTGCAGGCGCGTGAAGTGCTGCAGCGCGAACTCCAGCAGGTCCGCGGGCTGGTGCCTCAGCACCTCCACGGTGAAGCCCTGCAGCAGCTCCGTCAGCCCCGCCGGGATCTCGATACTCATCCTGCCTCCGGGCGGGCGGGCACCTGGGCTCCGCCCTCGCCCCTTTCCTCGATCCGATCTCGGGCCCCGCGGCCACGAAGCGAGTGCCGAGGGTGCAGGAGGCGCTACCCGCAGCGAGCGCGGCGCACTGGGCCCCGGCGGCCCGGCTGGCCCGGCCCGCGGCTCCCGGCGCGCGGCTGCTCCGTGCGGCGGCGGAGGGTGAGCGAGCGCGGCCCCGGGAGGGCTGGCAGCATCTCCAGCTCCTCCCGCTCCTACCGCGGCCGCGCCTCTCCTCCGCCCGGCGCCCCGCCCCCGCCCCGCCGCGGCGCGCCCACGTGACCCCCAGAAACCATGGCAACCCCCGCCGGCAAGCAATGTGCACGCGCCGCTTAGACCGCTGCAGGGCGGAGGACGCTGACAGGCGCTGGCGCTGTAACAGGGAGTGGGACTCCCGCGTGAGGCGCCGGGAAGCAGCCCCGCTGTCCACCTGTCTGCAAGTCTGGGGGCCGTGGGCCAGTGATCCGAATTCCCATACATCATTCACCAGGGGAAACCCACTCAGAGCTGGTGCCTTGCGATTTGTCCTGAAATCAGCCACCACCTCAGTAGTGACATTTTATTTTCCTCTCAGAATCTAGTTGCACTGAGAGATGGTGACGTCTTTTGTCTAAAGTCAGGTAGTGGTACTGGTTCTCTTTTGGTCAAAGAAATCCTATCCCATCTTCGTGATATCTTCATTTTTCTTTCACATTTCATCCAACCTTTCCCTATTCATCCTATGTATTATGGTTTGTCTTGCTGATGCTCCTCCATTGTGCCTTGGATGCACTATTACTAAGACAAAGGCACCATTTAGTGGGAGGCACTTATCAAAGTTAGTTGATACCCTTCAAACAGGACAGTGCAATTTGTGTACAATGTCAGGGCAGATGGTCCTAAAGCAAAAAAGAGCTTTCTTTGCCTGATTAGTCTCTAATTGTTTATTTTAAAACCTTTCCTTATGATTTGAGTAATTTTCAATTAGAACTAAAAAAAAAAAAACCTGAATATTTCAACATAAAGAGAAATAAAATTGCAAATTTGTGCTTTAAAGTCACCTTGACTGCAATGAGGCTAATTCTGCAAGTGTTTACATTTTTGGAGTAGTGAAAATTGTCTTTGTCAATACTTAATTTTCTACACATACTTAATTTTCTACAGTGACCATATTATTGTAAATAAAGTAGTTCAAGTGCAAGCTCACTTGTTCCTTTTCCTTTTTTTAACTATTATTATTATTATCATTATTATTTTGTGGTGCTGGGAATTGAACTCAAGGCCTTGTGTGTGTGAAGTAAGCACTCGACCAACTGAGCTATATCCCCAGTCCCTCCTTTTTCTTTTTTTAGTTTTATTTTATTCACTTAGTTATCCTGATTTCTTTTCACCCACACAAATGAGAAATTAGATGACATAGGAAACTCAAAACCTAGAAATCAGAAATATAACTACTCCCTTTTCTAAAAGTGCATCTTGATATTAATCATGTGTTTAAGATGCATCTTGTATTTATCCCATGAATGAATGTATTTCTCTAGTTTGGTTTCCTAACAACCTCATAATATTGATGTTCTGTTGTTTTTAAAGTCCTTCTGACTGTAATAGTGAAGCACTTTAAAGAAGTAAACTTTTATAAAATATGATAATCCTCACAAATGACTTCTTGGACACAATATTAGTTGATATTTATATTACTTATGATTATTTTGTTCACCTATGGCACAAAATATCGTAACGAAACAAGAGAGACATATTTCTCTGTAATGTAAATGTAGGCCATTCAGGCTGGTAGATTACTCCATGATCATCAGGGACTCAGATTCGTTTGATCTTATTGCTCTGTAATCCTTGGCTTGTGGTCCAAAATGGTTGTGTGCTAGTTACCTTGTCCATATGTCAGCTAAAAGAAAAGTGAAAAAGAGAAGAGAACCTCCCCTTCTCCTCAACATATACCCTTTAAGATCACTTTCTCGCCAAGTCCTCATCTATTCTCTTGGCCAGAATTTAGTCAACATGATGACCACACCTGTAAGTGTAATAGATTGCATTTTCCAAAGTTGACAGCAACAATATCTCCTGTTGCATATGTTCTTCTACAGTGTGACCTTGCAACTCTCCCATGATGAGCTAAAGTCTTACTTCCTCAAAATGGGATGGTGTACTGCTTCGAACAACAGAACATGCTGGAAATCACACTGTGATGTTTGCCCTATTAAAGGCCGAACCAAAGATTCCATGAACATAAAGAAAAGGTTATTTTAAGCCTCTGGGTTTGGGAGTAATTGGTTACTCAACAATAGTATCAGAAACACATGATTATAGGGAAAGTTTGGGAATGTAACTTTTATTTCGAGCTGTTAGGTGCCAAGAAAACATTTATTTGAACTAAGTCTGGGCACTTGTCAGTCTTTGCCACAACGTTTAACACTTCTTCCCAGGGAAGGACACAAGAAAGAAGGCACTAATCTTCCAAACATTAACAAGAGCCATATTTTAAAGTGTCATTCTACATCTTGTTTCCAAATTCATTTATTTCTTTTGGTAGATTTATAAGACGTGGTAGATGGCCCTCTGTCATCAACCACAATGCCACAGAGACTCATTTCTTTAGGAGTGTAGAAATGAACCAAGCATGAAATGTATAATTGGACTAGAAGACCTATTGGTCTCTGGCATCCCAGGAGATTTACAATAGTGTAATATTAAAAAGAAGATATGTTACATTGAAAATATCTTCACAAACACTTCTCTAAAGATTTTTATTTGCATCAATTCTTAAATCAATAACCATGACCTGAAAAGATAAAGTTTGGTCCTGATGTTCACATTATGTTAGTATTGTTCCCAGAACAAACACTTCTCAAGTCATGTTCTGGATTTTATTTACTACCACATAACCTTTTGGTAATATTGTATGATTTTCTTTGCTTTCATTTTCAAAATATTTTCTTTTGAACCTTAGAGTGCAGTGACGGTGACTTAGTGGTACTGTTTATCCTGACTTCTTTAAAAGAACATCCCTGGTATTGATTCTTTGGTTGTTGATTTACAAAGCAATTTGTATTAGTTTCTCAGAGAATCAGACTGTGAAAGAACTCGGAGCTCAAAAAAACATTGAAATAAGAGTTCTAACAAATGTGTTTTCACTCAGAGAAATTAAACATATTGGACAGAGATATCAATTTGCATGTATGTGGCTGCCAAACCAAAAACAAGCCAACAGTTTGGACAAGTTTACAATGCAGAATAATAACTATAACCTGTCAATCATGCAGCGTTCCCTATCAATAGTTAAGATGTGTTCTGATAAAGTCTTTCTGGTGCAAGAAATATATACCCACTCAAGGCAAAAAAAAAGCAGTTGACAGGATACAGGGGCTGTTTTTGCCTAAGGCTCACTGAAGCCATCACAGTAAGTTTATGTACTTTATATTTATATACAGTTCAACATTGACTACAGTTTTGGTGTCTCTAATATTCTCAAGAGAGTAAGTCCGGGAAGCTGGTCTTGACTATCCTAAGGATTGCCTTGCCTTGACTGAGGTAATCCAGGGAGGCCATTGGAGTGTAGGATGAGAAATCAGTCAGGTAGTATAGACTTAGCAAGATCTACCTCTTCAGCAGAGAAAAGCCCCAAACATTGGGACCAGAATGGTACATGTATCTTACAAAATGTCTGCTAAAGAATGGTCAACTCAGTTTCACAGCTTGAAAATCTTATAAACATTTAGACTAAACATTTGGATTAAAATGTTTAATCTCTAGATTTAGCTTTTAAAGAAGTACCTCCAGAAGACAAGTAGTTCCCAGATTGTGGCAAACATCTGAAACACCTGGAAGACTGGTTAAAATATAGTTGCTAAGCCCCACCCCTAGATTCAGTAAGTGTGAGGTAGGACCCCAAAATTGGGATTTCTATTACATACCCAGGTGATGTGTACGCTGTGGGTCTGGAAAAAACACTTGAGAACCAAAGTGGTGCTAGATTCCCTATGGAGGAGTTTATGCTCATGATGAAAAGGGAGCATCTAGAAGTAACATTTTGCTTAACATCAAAGCATAAACTTTCCTCTGGCTAAATGAAGACAATGCAAATTCATTCTTTATTCTATTCTCCTTTAAGGGGTTTTTAAAAGTTAAAGACATTTTTTAAAAAGCATCAAAGAATATCTCCTTAAACACCAGATTTTGCAAATAGAATATGGATTTCTTTTTGAAGACCAAATTGGATACACACTTTTTAAAAATCTCTACTTCCTGAAAGCTCACCAAAATAATAACTAAAGGAATAGAGGAAATTCATAAGTTAAAAAAAAGGAAAGCCACAATAAAAATTAAAATACTTTTTAAAAAATTTAAATCTTAAAAAGAAGGAAATCCTTACATGTGTTTGAAGACATTATGCTAAGTGAAATAAGTCAGTTACAAAAAGATCGATCCTGTATGGTTCCACTTTTATGAGGCATTTAAAAGAGCCAAATGTCATAGAAACAGAAAGTTGATGGTGGTTGCCAGGGCTGGCAATGGAGGAGTGGAGAATTGTTGCTTAATGGGTAAAGAGTTTCGGTTTTGTAAGATGAAAAAGTTTGGGAATTGGTTGCACAACATGTGAATATATTTAAATGTTACTGAATTGTCCCCTTGAAAATGGATAAGATGGCAAAATTTATATTATGTATATTTTATCAAAAATTTTAAAGAAATGTTTATTTTTTAAAAAAGATCAAGAAAAAAGACAACAGCTGATGAAAGTTATCTGCTAAAGCTTTGGAACAAGTTTAACAAACCAGAGGAATGCTGAAACCTAAGTCTGGGTGAGGGGTCAGTGAGAGGAAGCCAACAAGAAGCAAGATCACATCTGTCTCCCAGAGTGCAGAAGCATGGCATCTGAAGACACTGGGTGCCTCTGAAGGGATGCGAAGGGGAGAGGATTGGCTAAATGTACCAGGTGCTGGTAACACTCTTCACTTTCAGACCCCTATGTACCCTGTATAAGCAAGAAACTGCTGCTTCCCATTTCCCCTGACCCTCTTGAGAAATTGTTCCTGCTAGTGTCACCTCTCTCACCTTACATCATTGTTTGCTCTGCAACTGAGCTGTTCTGTGATAAGCAGATCCAGGGTGATCTGCTTCCAACCCACTGCTATTCAAGCCCTGTCTAATTCCTTTCCCTGAGTGCGGTAGTAACTGAGACTTTCTTCTACTAATAGAATATGACAAAAGAAAGGGATTTTGCAGATGAATTAAGGTCCCAAAGCAGTTGTTTTGGAGTTAATCAAAAAGGAGATTATCCAGGGCCTGACTTAATCAGGGAAAGCAGCTACAGAAGAAAGCGGTTTTCCTTGCTGGCTTGCTGATGTAAGCAGCCATGCTGAGGAAGCCCAAGTGAAACAATTTTTTTCCCTTAGCTTTCAAGTTGCCACTTTTTCCTTATTTTCCTCCTGTCACTGGCTTAGTGAGTTGTGCAGAATAGAAATCAGACATGACTGACAAAAAGAGGATAAGTAAGAATGATTTATTGCATTTCTTTACATAGCAAGGTGGCTATCCCCCAGGCAGAATAGCAAGCAAAGATGGCTACCACCTAGGCTGTATATGTTTGGGAGCTAGAAATAAACATATCCATAAGCTATGTTGTTATTATCCTGCCTGAGTCATTTTGGACTCTGCCAAAAATGTTTGCACATGATTCAAAATGTGCCTAGCATTGTGCTTTTCTCCCTCCTGAGTGTATCTTTTAGAATGTAAATGCATTTAAATGAGGGTCTTGGCTACTTTGGGTATATAGTTGTGGTCAGATCTGCTTGCACCAGTGCTGTACTTCCTTGTTTAACAATGGATGTGTTGAGGAAGGTCCTCCTGTCATTTATCTCAAGCTTTGTACCTACGTAGTCTTTTTCTTTAACAGTGCCCAAGTGGAGACTACACTCCTGCCTCCCTCTACCTCCTCTCCACATCTTTTTAGTCTCCTTTGGTGGCATGTCTTATCCTCCTGAGCTCTAAACACTGAAGCATCTAGACATCTAGTCTTTCTCTAAACTCACTACCTAGTAATCTCCTCTAATTCAGTGACTTTAATACCATTTATATGCAGATGATTCTTAGAATAATGGTGAAGAAGCCATGGTATAGCTGAGGTTCAGCAAGTCTAGAGATCATCTGGGTTCAGTGGAGCAGGAAATCAAAAACACATCAAAGGAAGTCCCCAAGGAAAAAGACAAGGAAGCAATGAATGATCTAAAGTGCTTGATTATACTGAGAAAAACCCTGTTAGAGCATTTGGGAAATGAATAAATGATAAATGATAGTTTCTGAGAAAACTAGACAATTGAAAACAGAGCAGTTCACTCCAGGGAAAACAGGTTAAATAATAAGAAAAAAAATCATAGAATACTGTATGGCTTAGCCATAAGCAGTATTTATGTAGTCATAATAATGGGGGGGAAAAGAGTACTGATGCAACCAGAAAGTGTGGTATGACTTTTTTGGGAAGAAAAAAGGGAAGAGTATATATGGGTTATGCCTGTGTTGATCCGTATTTGTATGTGTATATGTGTCCGTGCGTATTTGTGGGAACTTGGAAAAGAACACTAAATCCTCTTCCATAACAGTCAGTCGATGGAAATACAAAATCAGAGAATCAAGAATAACAACATATATATCATCTAGAAAAAAATGACATTATGTAGCAAGAGAAATAGCATACATAATTCCAAGTGCCTCTGAGAAATAAAAAAAATATACTACTTTGACTAAATTAAAGAGTCTGAATTTCTATGGCAGATTACCAGGATCCCCACCTTTCATGCAATGCTTTCCTTTATTTCTGGGTTTAGGGGATCATATAGCTATGATTTTTTCAGTTTTTATATTTAGTGGGCTAAATGTTTAGTGGGAAATTCCAAACCTGCATCTTCAAGCTCTTTGAGTTCGATAAATCAGAGGCTCTTAAAATAGAGAACCACTTTGTACAGGCCAGGTCTTCAAGGTATTCTCTATCCTATTTATTGTCTTACTTAGTTGAATGCTTATGAAGCTTTCCTTTGTTTTATAATATCCTGTTCTATTTCAGTGGTTTCTTTTTCTGTTCCTCATTTTCCCTCTCCAACTTAGACTCCATTGCACTTGTGAAAGTCAAAACTCAAGATTCCCAGGTGTAGAATTCTCTTGTTAATCTGTATCCCTACGGAGTAGAATGTTCCCTTTTTTACTTTCAGTCTTCTTAGAGCAAATGTGTGCTTTATTTGAAGAACAGTTTGCCATTTACCCTGCTTCAGGGTCATGGTATCTCTTTGTTTGCTGAACTGCAGGCTCTACTAAATTCTGTTTGGTCTTTCTCTTGCACAGAAACAAATTACACATGTGTCAGAATAGAAGGGGATACTTAGAGTGTCTAAGTTATCTTTTATTTACTGTTTTGAAGGCAGATCTACCTTTTCCAATTCTCCTTTAGTGCCTGAGTTCTAGAGCTTGTGAAAACATGCATAAGTCAAGCTACATGAGCACAGATACAAATAGGTACCATTTTTACCTGGACATTTAGATCTTTCCATCTGCTGTACATTATACATTGTTTGTTCATCCATGAGAAGACTGTGGTGTTATTCCTTGACAGATGATTCCAAAATACACAAGACTTTTAGTTCAGTCTTCTCTCTTACCCACAAAGCCCACAACTCCATTCATCTGGAGGACTATAATTAAGTTCTAACACCTCAAATTCAACAACAAAATGCATTAGAAACAAACATCAAGCTCTGTCCCCTCTGTTATTTGGTTATAACATCATCTAGGTTGTGGTCTAGATTCTCAAAGCCACCATTGACTTTTGTCTCTCACATACCTAAGTGGACAAGCTGTCCAGTCCTGTTGATCCAAACACTATGGCGTCTTGCTGACATTTCTCCTATCCCTGCCTTCCTAATGTCACTGTGCATCTTAGCTTGGGCTGACAGAACAAAGGATCACAGACTGGGTGGCTTAAACAACAGAAATCTATTTTCTTAACATTTTGAAGGAAAAAAGTCCAAGATCAGGGTGTCAGCATGGTCAGGTTTGGGTTAGGGCTCTCTTCCTGGCTCATATTCACTTAACTTTTTCTTGGCATATGCACAGGGAGAAAGAGCTCTGGTGTCTGTTCCTCTTGTCCTGAGGCCACCAATTCTATTGGATTAGGAACTCTCCCTTATGTTCTCATTTAACATAACCCCTCCCCACAGCCTTGTTTCCAAATGCGCTTACATTGGGGATTAGGGCTTCAACATAGGAATTTGGGGGTGGAAGCAGACACAATTCAGTCTGTAACACTGTCCTAGAATGGGTCTTAGTCACTTCTTGCCAGGACTGCTGGCTCCTAATAAACCCTCCTGTCTCCGGTCTCTCCCATTTCTAGCTATGCATTATCTTTTCTAGGAACATTTTTGCTTATGTCACATTCTGCTTTAAAAAAATCAAAACAATAAAACCTCCAATAGCCTTTTATTTCCTGCAGAATAAAGACAAACCCCATAATGATGAAATCTGAGGACTTTTATAATCTGATTACAACCAATTTCTCTGCTTTAATTCAAAATCCCATCATGTCATTTATACCACAACCACACTGGATCACTCCCTTGCCTTCCTCTGAACAGTGCCTTCAAACTTCCCACCTCCAAACCTTTACTTACCATGTTTACCCCACTGGAAACCCTCACCTTCCCCAATCAAACATCCTAGGTCCTTGTCACATGCCACATCCTCATAAAGACTTCTTTGATCTTCTGGCCAGAAGCAACCACTTCTTTTTGTACTTGCAATTTTTATTTTATTTTTGACATGAGTTCTCATCAAATTGCCCAGGCTGGCCTAAACTTTCAATCCTCCTACCTCAGCCTCCCAAGTAGCTGAGATTACAGGCAGGCACTACTGCACTGAGCATATTATAACTTTTTATTATTTTTTTTTTGTGTGTGTGTGTGTGGAATTATTTAGTCTGTCTCTGGAAAATAATCTTATGGAAGAAATGAGTCATGGTCTGGTTTACTCACAAAATATTGCAGGAGACTTACAGAGTCTAATAACTGCAAGCATCCAGTGAGTATATTGTTAATATGAACCATGAATCTATAAATGGAAATTATAATATATCCTAGTCAAATGGATATAACATAGTGTTTATATTAGTGTTTTTCAGGCTATGTTGATTGGAGTTGTATTTTATTCCACACCTCAGGTTTCATCAATATTTTACTTGAAGAAAGGGTTTTGTTGCTAGATATTTTAAGCCATCACTTTCATTCGACATCTTCATTTTCTAGATGAGAAAAAGAGAAAGAACAAATAGGGGTTTATAATGACTTCCCCAAGGTTTCCCAACTGTTTGGTAGCAGAAACAGAATCAGCAGATTATATGTAATCAGTATCAATTGGAAAGACGTATTTACAGAGCAGCTTAGTGACCTCATCCTTTCCTAAGACATTACTCTGTCACTGGGAAAATGAAGCTCTGAAGGGAATTACAATAACTCAGAGAGGACACCTGAGGTTGAATCTTGATGAGTTCTTTCCTGTAGGTACTGTTGGTACAAAACTATGAAAGATTTCATTTTCTCAGGAAATGTGTTATTCACCAAAGTCTTATTTTAAAGGGATTGACAGAAGCTTTAGAAAAACCCACATAAATAGTATTTCCCAGGATTTCTCAAGGACTATATCAAAGCAAGATCATGCAATATTTTAGAATATCAAATATATTCACTGCTTGGGTATACTTGCATGTGTGATAAAAATTAATGTTAAGATGTCATTTCTAGCTGTTGCTAGTTCTTGATTCCTTTTTTTTTTTTTTAATTTCTTGTAAGTCAGGCAGTAAGTTCACAAGGTCTCCAACAAAATGAGGAGGGACGAAAGAAACAGAATGCTAGCAAAAATATTGGTTTTTTTTCCCTCAATGTTAATTTACACTAGTAGTTTACTCTTAATAGCAACACAGTCTGACAACGCTTATCTACGTATTTAAATAGAATCTGCCACTTAAAGAGCTCTGTGAAGCATGCCTTTTTTGGCATGAAGTAATCCAGGGAGGATGGGAAGCTACCGGGTAGAGAGCTGAAACCTGAGTTTATCATCAATAAGAATAGTTATATGTCCAGGATGCTACTTCCTGTGCCAATTTATGTATTTAGATTAGATTTCCTATTTCTGATGCACATCTCAATGAATCAGAAATATTAATGCTGAGAGTAGCACTAAGCAAATAAATGAGAATAGATATTTTAAATGCAACCATTTTCCAGGGTTCAAAAATGTGGAAATTTACCTGTTAGATGTAGATTATGGAACATTTCCTTTAATAGCTTGCAGTGGTTCTCCAAGAGAGAATTCACACATGAAGTCAACATTATTTATAGCACCTACTCTGTGCAAGGTGCCAGGCAAGTAGTTGTGGTTACACAAAGGGATGATTAGGATAGAGATAAAATGCTCCCATCCCTATATTGAGGTTGGGGAGATGAGCATGAAATAAATAAGTAGGAAGCAAATCCCATAATTATGAAGACATATAGGACAGGCTGAGAGAGTATAAATTGGAAATGCTTCCTCTTTGTTGATTGCTGGTCTTGGGTCCATCATTTGCTATTCAGTAGAGCACAAGAATGCTATGGGCAGGGCTGCCATAGGGAGAAAAGCTGATACCATTTAACAGATCCTTGGCTCAGATCCACCCCACCCCGCCAAGAAAGCAGTTTAGCAAAATGCAGCCATTCTCCATAGGCTGCCTCCCTTGAAACACATCTATCCTCTCCACAGCTTGCAGGGCTCCTGTCTGTTCCTCCCAGCTGGCTTTATTGCATAATTGGAGGAGCCTCTGATTCCAACAGGAAGTAGGCCACAGGTCAGCATGAGTCCTGACAAAATATACTTGACAATTTTCTTTTTTTTTTACTTTTAAGTTGTCAAGGCTTTATTCATAAAAAATCATAAATGTATTTCATTTAAAATGCTTTTTCTGGGTGATATAAAAAAGGGGGAAATGTAAAACATAACCATTGTATTGATCAAATACCATTATTTTCTCTATTCATTATATATGTAGAAAAAGAGCATTTTCAATGAGTTTCTTTCTTGTTTATAGTTCACGTTTATTGTCAATAGAACAAAACCTAGATATAAATATCCCAACCGACTTGTTACACATTCTTAATTATGAATTTTTATTTCTATTCACTAGAAAGGATTTTCTCCCTGAAATCTGGTTGCACTATTGGAGTCAAATAATCATTAAACATTCCAGATCATGTCTGTGCTCTTGTGTTATGTTCTTTGTCACATGTATCCTGCTTGCCTCTCCTTTCTTTCTACTTCCTACTTTTTATTTAAGTAACTGTTTCCTGAGCAAAAGGACTCTTATTAACCCTCTGTTTTCAGTTTGAAGCTTCCAGAAAACTCTGCTATTTGGCTTTCCGTAAAGAACTAGCTCTGATCAGGGGCAATGGTATATACCTGTAATCCCAGAGACTTGGGAGGCTGAGGCAGGTGGATGGCAAGTTTAAGGCCAGCCTCAGCAGCTTAGCAAGGCCCTAAGCAACTTAGTGAGACCCTGTCTCAGAAGAAAAAATAAAAAGATCTGGGGATGTAGCTCAGTAGTGAAGCACTCCTGGGTTTAATCCACAGTACCAAAAAAAAAAAAAAAAAAAAAAAAAAAAAACCCACCTCAAAACAAAACAAACCACAACACAACAACAAAACACTGATTTCTGAGTATTTATTTCCCCCTCTAGTTACCCAATACTTTTCAGTTTTAGAAAGATTGAACATGAGGAAGGATGGAAGACTGTACTTATGGCATCGTGGCCCAGCCTAAATGCAGCTCCTTCTCTTTATTAGAAGTTGTAGGTGGATGATTATTTTGTTCACATACAACATAAACTACAATAAAATCAGATGAAAGGAGTTCTGAATACTGAGGTCTTGTGTTCAAATTTCAAACTCACTTTTACTAGGTTTGGGTCACTTTGCTTCTCTGGGGTCATCTAGTCCTATAAAGTGAAGGAACTGGATACCAGAAAGTCTCTAAGATTGCTTTTAGCACTAGAGTTCTTGATTCTACTTATGTCTCAATAGAAACACCTCAAAGCCTATACAATGCATATGCATAGTATAATTTAAAACTCTGCAGGAAGTCAACTCTGTTCTCTCAATACTCTTTATTTAATAGCCTTTTTAGTTTTTATTTTGTACCATTTTACTATCTAAAAAACTACACTCTTATGATTCTAATGAAGATTTATTTTTTTCTTTTCTCAGTCCTTTTATGTTTCCCCTTTTTTTCTGCTCAATCTCTCTATAGTTGTTCATAACTAAATCTAGAACTACATATTTGACACCAAAATGGAAACAGAATCTACCTGTTCCTGTCATTCTTATAAAATTATTTTTATAGGCTACAACTTACATATGCTCTTTCCTTTGTTTATACACAATACTAACCTTAAATCTGAAGTAAAAATTTAAAAATAATATTTTAAACAATAAGAGTTGATGACAATAGAGTGGATATTTGAATAAGAATATTTTAAACAATAAGAGTTGACATTTGAAAAATAAGACAGTACAAAGAAAAATACAGAAATTTGCATATTCCCAGTATCTAGGGACAACACTATTATTTTTTAAAATAAAATTTGGGTCATACCTTATTTATTTCTTTCTCCTAATGTTTTGCTAAAATAAAAGATTACCTCTGTCATTTCTTGTTCTCTCCTCTTTTTATTTATAAGCTTCACTTTTCCATAAACAATAGATTTCTCATCTCCAGTAACCCTCTACTTTCACTGATTCTGCACAGAAATTTTTGCTTATTAATGTTTCATTAGCATTTCTCCCTGCAGTGTATTTTCAGTTTCTATTGTTATGCATATTGCCGAGGGTTGCATGAATATTCTTGCCTTATTTTCAGCTTTATCCATTTAGAATTATCGGAATTCTAATCACATTTTGCCTAGCAGTTTTGTACATTTCACACAGTTAGAAGATAACCCATATGCTGGCCCTATTTTTAAAAGACATATGCCTCATTGTATTGATGTCTTCTAATACAAAAACAGTAGTTCAAGCTCTTTTTAGTCATTCTGTTATTAGCCTTGTACTGACAGAAAGTCTAGTCTGTCATCTTCCTTTCATAGCATAATTTTAGACCAGAGGTATTTTCCTGTCCCTGGCTACCATTAGTCTTTGCAATGAAATTATAGAAATAATTTAATCTAAATTCAAGCCCATCAAGCGCCTCCAATTACTGCTATTCTTATTAGTTTCTTTAAAATGAGATTGTAAAAAGCACTAGTGTCATGGATGTTATTATTTCCCTTTTCCCCAGAATCTAACTGAATTTGTCTGCTGAATCCTTATTTAACAGGGGGAAATTATTTGCAAATGCTGTGATAAGCCAGCCTGTTCCAGGAACTCTCTTTTTTCCTCATGAACTTTATTATGCTTTCTAACTCTCAGACGTTTGCCTCTGCCACTTAAAATCCAGTCTCTCATTAGGAAAATAAATGGCATAATCCCAGAGCATTAGAAGGCGTCCTATTTCATCCCTATTCCTTGTATCATCCTAAGAGGCTCTCTGCAGAGCTGGACTGTTGGACATGGCCATGCTATAGGGGTCTTGGTGTCACTCTCAGCTCTTGCAGAGCTTTATTTTCTCCAGGGGCAAAAAGAACATGAGGTGTGGCTCACAAGGCTGAGGCAGGAGGATCTCAAGTTCAAAGTCAGCCTCAGCAAAAGCGAGGTGCTAAGCAACTCAGCGAGACCCTGTCTCTAAATAAAATACAAAATAGGGTTGGGATGTGGCTCAGTGGTGGAGTGCCCCCTGAGTTCAGTCCCTTGTCCCTCCCCTTCAAAATGAGGCAACATCTCCTACTGTTTTTTTCTTTAGTTTTTACTGATATTCATTATTTATCCATCCAAAGATCATTTTCTCCTTTATCTGACGTACATATTTGAATGTGCCTTTGAGTAAAAGTTCTGCTTCTGACTCTGCCATTTTTCACCTTTCATAAACGTGCCTACTCCTCTCTTCCTCATTGTCAGTGATTTCATCTTCTCCCTGATAGATTCCCACCCTTTTGACTGTTGTGCTCTACAGATTCCACTCCAGACCCTGCCTTCCCCCTCCTTGCCATCTCTTTCTCATGGTCTGACGTCTCCCCACAATCTCACTTAATCTATCAGGCATTTTCCACTCCGACTCTGATTCCAAGCACAAAGTGCAGCTACTCTTTACCACCTACCCGTGCTTGTCTTGAGCAAACTATTTTCTTTCACACTACAATGTTCACAGTTTTTTTTCTTTTTATGATATTTGTACTTCTTTAGTTTTGATATTCTCCTAAAATCTTTGTCTGTTGTTGATGAGTCTGAGAAGAAGAAAGTGGAAAGAAAATGAATCAAAAAAATTTTTAACCTATAGTTAGAATGAATATTTTTCACAAAATATCAGAATGAACTAGGGACCTTTAGGCAAAAATTTCAGTGGATCTCCTCACCCTTTATTAAATATAACATCAAGCCCACAAAGAGAGGCTCATCATAGGGAGGAATCTGTACTTAGTAAGAAGAAAGGTGTGTGTGTGTGTGGTGAAATTAATAATGGTGCAAGTATTCTCTTGATTTTGGAGATCAGTGCTATAACTAGCAAGCATATTCTTCTACAAAATCTTGTTCTACTATCATAGATAGAATACTGAACCTATATAGACCATGGTTTGACCCGAGTGCCATTGTGCAAGTTTTTCAACTGTGAAGCATTTTTTCCTTTATTCTTCCAGAAACCCTGATATTCTGTGCTCCAAATATGTTGATCCAGCATCTCCCCAACTCATCAACTTTCTATGTTAGTTATTTTCTGAACAATTTTTTTTGTGTGTGTGTGTGGTGATTGAACCCAGGGCCTCATGCATGTGAAGCAAGCACTCTACCAATGGAACTATATCCCCAGCCCTATTTTCTGAACAATTTTTACTGGTTGTGTATAAGAATGTTTAACAAGCAGCATTTTTTTTCTAACTTTTTCCCCTCTTTGCTGGTCTTTTTCTGTCTTCTTTCTTCTTCCCTCTTCCCTATTAAATGAATTAACTATTGCCCTGTAACAAATTACTTTCAAGTTTACCAGTTTAAAACAACATTTATGATCTCACACTTATGGGGGTTAGGAATTTAGGAGCACTAGGGGTGGTGGTTCTGGTTCCGGATTAGTTAAATGGTTCTCCCAGGCTATATTTATCTGAAAGTGGAGTGGAGACTGAAGGTCAGGTTCCAGGTGGACTCACTCAGAGGGCTGCTGTTGGACACAGAAAGCCTTCATTCCTCTCCACAGGTTTGAGTATCCTCATAACATGGCAGCCGAGTTTCCCCATAACGTGTCCAAGAGAGAGCAAGGAGGAAGTCACATTTCCTTTTATGACCTAGTTTTGGAAGTGACAAACCAACTGCCCTGCCATGTACTGTTCACTAGAAGCAACTCGATAAATCCCACTCATATCCAGAAGAAGAACCTTGCTTTTCCTCTTAGAGAAAGAATTATTAAAGAAATTGTGAACATCTTAAAAATGTTCAATTAAAGAATTGTGAACATCTTAAGGAATTGCACCTATTTCCTTCTCCCTCCTTTTATAGAAATTTTCATTTGATGAAAGAGAACTGTAAAGCAGCAGTTTGCTCCCTTATCCAAGGCATCCAAATAATACCTTAGTAGAAACACAGCAGCAGAGGTCTAGGAACCAGAAAAACCAAATTTACTCTCAATTCCATAATTAAGGAAGTTTGTATTCCTGGGTTAACCACTTATTTGTCTCAGTTTTACTCATTGTTAAGCTGCAGAAATTCTTCAAGTTTCCTTTTAAATTCACAATTTGATTTCATTTTCTATATTCATTTTTCAGAAAAAAATATTGCTTAAAATTTGTTCTTTCGGAGCTCTAAAGATGAAATTCTTAATTTTGGGGGGGGTCTCAACCAGTATAAAAGCTAGTTACCCATTGATTTTTGTTCAAGCCTTATTTACTTTTCTCTCCCACTAGTATATGTGGGCTTAAAATGAATGTCCCACCTTATCAGGGTCCCAGCAGAAAAGAGACAACATGTCTAAGGTGGATAATCCAGGATGGTTTAATAAGGACACTATCTACAATGGTGTGGTCAAGATTTAAGGAGACCTACAAGGACTGCAATGTCTTGCAAACTGCAATATCAAGGAACCGTTACCATTCTGAGCCCAAAATAGGAAAAAGGAGAGGTCACCAAAATTCAGTCACAGGGAGAGAACTACTGACAAGGGCTGCATCCTTTTACCTAAAGATGGAGCCTATTTACAGTGACCCCATGGGAGAGAGCAGAGGGAGTATATATTCCAACCTTGTTTCTCTCTTTCCTTTTCCTTCTGCCATCCCATTTGTTGGCCCAACCCAACCACAACTGACTACAGAATAGATCTCATAAGTAGAAAGGAGGCAGCACATCCCAAAATGAGGTTGAAATTACGCTTCAAACATGAACATAGAGATTATTAAAACATGATGGATACAGTCAGACTTAGGTAGAGGACCCAACAGGTTGTGAGTGCCCAGTACAATCTGGATGATCTGTGTGTCACCTCGGGAGGGCGAAACTGAGTTGCAGAGTTGCAATTATGTTTAGGGAAAGTTCTATTCAGTTAATTCTATAGTACTCTGTCTAATGTGTGAATAACAGTCAGGTGCTCTATCAAGGGATATTGAGGAAGACAGGTTCTCCAGAAGTGTCCAGAAGGAGATGGCCCCGACTCAGGATCACAGATGTCTTCTGGGAGGCAGATAATGGCCATAGAGTGCAGGTGCACGCACTGGGCTATCATTGCTTGCTGATGCTGGGCGTTAGGATCAGCCAGCTCACTTCCTTCACTCCAGTCCATACTCTGAGCAATCCTTTGATGGTAATCTGTCCTGCCTAGATTTGTCTGTCATGAAATAATGTACGGATCAGAGTACCTAAATATCCAGATCTTTTACATTTGTTTTGCTTACTACAAATTAATAAGTTGGTCTTCTGGTGGTTGTGTCTGTTAGCTTGGTTAAGTTACATCCATTTTCAAGAGATGGATGTAGAGGTAGGAACAAGCTAGATTTCTGTACCTACAGAGCCCCAGGAACAGCCTCTGGATTGGAGGACACTGAGCATGGGAATGAAAATGGCCTGTGAGGAGATACCACGTGCCTCCCAGACCCCGCAATTACCCTGTCCTGGCAACAGTTCTTTATAATTGCTTGTTGAATTTTCCATCTCATTGCTAGGCTCTAAGCTCTGTTATTAAGCCATCTTAATAACTGTGCATGAAAATGAATGAATGAATGAATCAACTTGTCAAAGTGTGTATGCGGATCTTTCCAAAATTATCCTCACTCGGCAAAAGCTCTTTAAATCAGTATTCTGCAGTGAAGCTTATTTGGAACTCTTATTCTTCTGTACTCGGTTACCTTAGGGAGCACCCTTCTGTGTTATCTGTCACTGCTCCACTGTTTGAAGTGGAATCCTAATCCCTTTTCATCTCATAATTTTTGCTTATGCCTCTGCCTTTTCATTCAGCTTCACCATAATACTCTTATCCAGGGCTGCTTTGATCACGTGTTCTTCTTCTTCTTTCTTCTTGGTTATTATTTTTGTTTGTTTGTTTGTTTTGTAAGTGGCTCTTCAGGTTTTCTGGTTTCTAGTAGATTTTCCATTTTGGCTTCCATTTGTCTTTTCATCTTTTCCGTTGCACTGTTTTCTTAAGTCCTCACTCCTCCTTCCCTTTATTCCACCCACCCTGCCACCCCTGTTCAGGGAGGCACAATATCCCTCTTTTGTCTAAAAGCTTGTAAGTTCCTGGTGGTGGCTACTGCCAACCGCTTCTTTGCCTGATGGCTCTTTTCTGGCTCTGAGAAATTAGATTGGACCTGCTATTAAAAATAGTTTTATAATGTAAATTTTGGAAGGCACATAAGAGTAAGGAGAATAATAGGAAAGAAATCCTATCAGCTTTGGCCATTGTTAACATTTGCTAGTTTTGTTTCTGGATGTGGCAATCTAAGGCTATGTATTACTGAGCTGTTCTCTATACCTTCTACCTGCGAGTATGAAGCAGATCATACTCAAATGTCCTCTTGAGACACAGAAAGTCCAGGTGGACCTGACTGCCCACCACTCTCCTTCCAGCACACACTCTGAGCACACCTCAATGTAGCGCTCACCACTGAGACGCTGCTGATACCACTATGTGATTTCATCTCCCTCTCTCATCCTCTAGCCTATGAGCTCTTCAAGGGAGGGAGTTTTATCTTCTTTATCTTTGTATGCCTAGCACCTTGCACATATTGCCTGGCACTTAATGGCTCTTAACAAAAAAGTTCTTGAATGGATGAATGAATGAAAAAATATACTGTAATAACATCTCCATTTCAAGTTAAAAATTCAACTATTCTGCTCATTTCTTTTCTAGTCTATTATTCCTTATCTATAATATCAATTTATTTCCTCTAAGACAATGTAGTTTCTTACTTGTTCTGATGTCATAATTTATGAGATATCTATATTGCACATTGCAACCATTTTATTTCTAAATAATGTGATCACTATTAGGGTTTAGATATGGTTTGTCCCTCAAAAGCTCCTATGCTGGATTATTGGTCCCTAGTATGAAGGTGAGACTTTTAACGTTGTTTGTTTTGTAAGTGGCTATTCAGGGGGCACCAGCTTCAGAAGGGATTAATTCTCCTCTCTCAAAAGTGTTCTTGCTTTGAGTTGGTTACCTTGATAATGGGTGGTTATAAGCAAGGCTGGCACATCCTTTAGCTCTTTTAGCTCAAACCCACTTCTTCTTCTGCTCTCCTGTTATGGTATAATGCAACCACAGTGGCCCTAGCCAGACACTAGTGTGCTGCCATTTGGACTTTTCAGTCATCAGTTTAGAG
The DNA here is from genome assembly GCF_047511675.1 of Marmota flaviventris. NCBI lineage: Eukaryota > Metazoa > Chordata > Mammalia > Rodentia > Sciuridae > Marmota > Marmota flaviventris. The sequence continues at coordinate 56,149,392 of NC_092498.1, forward strand.
CTCTTTCTTTGGTAAAGTACCCAGTCTCAGGTATTTTGTTATAGCAAGACAAAACAGACTGAGACAAACATCAACATTTAGATAGCACTTAAATGTTAGGCACTGTACAGAGTCTTTGCAGATATTTTCTGTTACTCTAAATCACAAAATCCCAGGAGCTAGAAACTACTATTATCCTCATTTTCTAGATGAGGATGCTAAGGTCCAGGGAAAATAAGCAACTTGTCAAGATCATATCACAAATGTGTAAAGGAGTCAAATATTTAGATATATTTGATTCCGGGACTAGTACATCTATCCACTGTGCTTACTAACTTACTACCATGGAAGTGGTTTTCCTCTTGGGTTGGATAAGTGCTATTTGCATCCAGCCAAAAGCTCTAAATCTTGCCCTTTAGCTACTTTATCCAAAATAAATAAGAAAATAAACGAGAAATCGCTGTACTTGTAAAGCTTAAGTCTTGCTCTGCTCTTTCACCCTTGGCAACCAAATCACTGCAAAAAATGTCTCTTGAAGTCTTCCCTAGTGACTTGATAATCTGGGTTCCCACACAACATCCGCATGCAGGCACTTGTTGACTACTTTTCATCTTTTCCTGATGACAAATAGTCCTTTGGGTGGCTTTATGATCTCTTCTGCTTTCCCGTTGGGACTGTTGTGGAAGCACAGTCCACACCATGGACAGGACGCATCTTTTATCTCTTCCTCTTTCCTGACTTCTTCTGCCTTTTTCTTGTCCTATCCTGTTAGCCCACCTGGTCTTCAAATCTTCCTGTCTTGGGCTTGCTTACCACTTCATGTCCTAATCACTGGCCTGCTCAGGATTATTTTGGGACATTACCCTTCATGCTTGCCATTGTCAATCCATATGTTATGGTGGAAATGGCCTGGGTTAGGGCCATAATCCAAAAGGATGCAATCTCAAATGCCATAATCTCAAAGGTTCAAATCTGTAAAAGCCAAAATTGCTAAAGTTTAAAATGCTCCCCAAATCACAATACACAAAATAAAATTTTGGTAAGATAATTTCATAATTATTTAAATGACATTTTTGTAAAGGTACATAAATGTACCAACATCTCAAGGAATTTTATTTTTACTTTTTATTTTTGGTACTGGGGATTGAACCTAGGGGCATTCAACCACTGATCCACATCCCCAGCCCTTTTCAATTTTTAATTTTTAGATAGGAACTTTAGGGCCTCGCTAAATTGCTGAGGCTGACCTTGAACTTGTGATCCTGTGGCCTCAGCCTCCTGAGCCGCTAGGATTACAGGCATCTACCATTGTACCCAGTGAGAAATTTTATCTTTTGCAAATGCAGATGTACAAAAAGGACATCTCTTCACTTACTGAGGAAGTTTCAACACTTTATGAATATGAACAATGCTTACACACAAAACCATTGTTGTGATATGCATTTTCACTAAGTCAAATTTGCAAAAGAAAGAAAAAAACAAGGTGCACAAAACAAACTAGCAGTCCAACTTTGCACAATTTATTCCTTCCAAATTGGAAGTGATATGGAGATAAAATAACATAACACATTGAGCTGTAAAAAGTAAGGCTGACAATTTAAATTGTTAGAAAATAAAAAAACTAAAATTAAAAAAGGAAGAAAAAGAACTTCTCCCCCCAAAACACTAACTTGACATATGAAAATGTGTATTTATAAGACTAGATTATTGGCAATAATAGTCTATAAGAACTGGCCAGCATTTATGATCATTAATAATATTTTGAAGTCTTGAGTTGCAGTGAATTGCTACTTTTTCAGGTCAATTCCCAGCACAAGGAAAAAAAAAAAGCTACTTTTTGCTTTTAAGGCATGGCTCTCCTCAGAGAATATATTCACAATTATTTTCTTTTTGAACTTCTTATGTGATTTGATATACACAGACATGAACATTCTCTATTAAATTTTCCCACCTTCTGTGTCATGCTCTATATTCTGGGTATGCAGGAACCTATGCATCATGTAAAGATGAAAGATTTGCTGGTGACTGATCAGCAGCACTTCTTATGCCACTACGCACATAATTATTTTTGAACCAGTCAGTGGCTTCTCTGATGTATTCAGGCAAATGCAACTTTAATTCATTAAAAACCCCTTGAATTTTGTCAGCTAGAAGGAACGTTGGTGCCGACAAATGATGCATTTCTAAACTGATGTTTTCTTCATTGCTCTATTACCTGGTCAATCCCTTTCCTGGCATTTGACTTATACACCTCTCATAGAGCTTATTTTCCCCCATGGATTTAATGGTTTGGGGATTTTCAGCTTTCAGGATTTCAACAGTTAGGATTTTAATCTTTCAGAATTACAAATTTTCAGGATTTTAGACTTTAGGGATTTTAATCTTTTGGAATTTCAACATTCAGGATTATGGTCTTTGGAATTATGTCTTTTGGGATTATGATCTGTATCTAACTGGTCTAAGCCCCTGCTCCATGGGTGAGAACATGAACCAGGCCTGGCCAATTATAATTGGGAATTACTCCAACACCAGTAATTGGGTCCGGATGGGCACATGACTGATGATGAGCCTTTCAAGTCCTTTTAAGGACTTGTGCTACCAAGGGAGTCACTCTATCCTGAAATTGCAGGTATCAAGGATGATAGAAGTCTGCAGATCCCCCCTTCTCTCCTTGTTGGACAAAAATGCCAAAATAATTTGTTTGGGCTCTTGTCTATGTGTCCTATTATTGAGAATATTGAAGATGCCCATAGCTACTTTTGCCACAGGTGGGAAGAATCTGCTTGAGCATGAAAACTTCACAGAGAATGCAGTCTCAATGAATAGAGAGATAAATACTCCTGACTTCGTAAATTAATGCCTGGATCAAACCATGCTAAAGTCACCTGGGCCTCAGAATGTGACAGTCATCAACTGGAAAGCACTCTACAGAGTAGATCTCTGTTATGAAGAGAAAGAGGACACCAACTCTTCCTTAAATGTCAACATATCTGGAGCTGGGGATACAGCTCAGAGATAAGGCACTTGCCCAGCATTCAGGAGGCCTCAGGTGTGATCCTCAGTATCTCACCCTCCCCCCACACCAACTGCAGGTGATTTGGGTGTTGAGAAGGAGGCTCATAAAGAGCAGGAAGTTTCAAACCATGCCCTGAGCTGGCCTAAAGGGTTCCATGAAAGTTCCTTAGGGGACACCATGGAAACCAAAAAGCAAGGCTAAGAATAACTCTGTATTTGTTTTCTATACTGGGCTTCAAAATAAGGTTTCTGAAGAAAGGCTCTGTTGCTAACAAAAGCAAAAACACAAATTCTTTGGAAATGATTGACATAATGCTTACGTTAGTTCTTCTAGAAGCTCAACTTCTTCTAATCTCTAAATCCTGCTTTGCATCCTATTTTGCCTGTATTTATATACCCAACTACACAATCATGTAATTGCATTTCATACTTTATTTTCTCTCTCTCTCTTGTAGTCACGTAGGGGGTGATAAATTAAGCATTTCTTCCCTATACTCCTTTCCCTTAGTGTCAGCCAAATCATGAGTTCAACAAATACAAATTCAGCAGATATTTATTGAGTGCAGGGTAGTGCTATGTGCTGTGCCTGGCAGCATTCATGAATGCTTCCAGCTCTCTGAGATGTATGTAGCTATTTATGTTTGATGAATGGGGTGAAATGATCATCACAAAGGTCAGAAGGAAAATTGTTGGCAAAGCCAGATATATAACCTCCACTGCAGTCAGGTGTAACATGAAAATCCCAGAGTTAAGGAAGAGCTAGACTTGGTTGGTTCCTTTTCGGAATTTTAGCAAATTATTCAACTGCTGTGAGCCTCAGTTTTCTGTCTGTAAAATGTAATATTCTGTACCTTGCAATGACATGTGTATATTATATTAAACAATATGTTAAAAGTACAAAGTCGGCTCAGGAACTATTAGTTTTCTTCTCCTCCACCAGGAAATACCTAAGTTCCTCTATCCATGATGATTTGCACATAAAAGAGATCTTTATTACTTCCCTTTAAATACTGATATATATTATAAACATTGTGTGTCTGCATGTATACATGTGGTGCTGGGGATCAAACTCAGGGCCTCATGCATGCTAAAATAGGTAAGTGCTCTATCATTGTGCTTTGCCCCCAGCCCCAAATACTGTTTTTCATTTAGATGCTTGTATGTGTGAATGTTGGATGCATAGTGTCACAAGTCATAACATTTAATCATCTCATTTTTAGTGAGATTCTTTTGGGAGAGGGCAAAGGCCAGTTACTGTGGATTCTCAATTATAGGACACATAGACAAGAGCCAAACCAATTATTTTGGCATTTTGTCCAACCAGGATAGAAGGGAGGATCTGCAGACTTCAACAAATCATGACTCATTTCATCCATTTGAATCTAGCTATCATTCACTGAATGGATAATGCCTTCAGGCCTAGTACATGCTGGGCAGGCACTGTTCTAGAGCTGGAGTACAAGACAGTTCAAGTGTGGGGAAAGGGCCAGCTGGATGATCTTTTCATTTTCTTCATTCCACCCTTCTGCCCTTTATGGCCCTTATTGCTGGGGCAAGAACTTAGGGCAGGGGGTAGCAAATTATGTTTTTGTGTAGCTGAACTAACTAACTAAGGATGACTTTACATTTTTAAAGAGAGCCTTGGTAGGGGATGGAGTTTTGGCTCAGTGGTAGAGCACTTGCCCGGCATGCGTGAGGCCCTGGGTTTGATCCTCAGCACCACATACAAATAAATAAATTGATTAATTAAATTAAGGTTCATTGGAAACTAAGAGAGAGAGAGAGAGAGAGAGAGAGAGAGAGAGAGAGCGCCTCTGTAGCTTGCAACCCTAAAATATTTGCCATCTGGCCCTTAACAGAAAATATGTGCTGATTCTGGTTTGCAGTAATCTATATCATTCATCAAGACCAGAATAAACAGTTTAATCATATGACTATTAGTGCCTTTTTATTAATAATTTGTTATTTATGTAAAGAATTATTAAATATTATTTCCTGTGATTTTAAAACCTCATTCAAGTGTAAAAAGTGATGGATAGTGAGAGGGCAGACTTTTTATATCAACTTCATGTGATGGTAATTCTCTCTTAAGTCATTTGGTTGGTTGTTTCCCTAGACTGTAAACTCCAAGACAATGTGAGCCTTCTCTGTCTAGTTTTTTGTTTTTTTCCTGTACCTAAAATAGAGCATTAGAAGATGACTTGCAGAAACTATCCCAAAGGAAAGAAAGAAGAGATGCTACTTTGCCATTACTCCTGCCTTGGAATTATTACTTAAAATCTCTCAGCCTTTTCATCTAAACACCCTCTGCATTTTTTTACTGAGCCATACTTATTAAAACAAAACAGTCCTCCTTTTAAAGTCCAAATATTTCCTAGCACTTTCTTTCATGGGTACACTCTTAGACTTCCTTTCCTTCCTGTTGCCCAGGCTTCTCCTACTTGGTCAGGGAGGGTGACTGGCTAGTCACTGACTTTCACCTCTAAGATTAATTCTGAGCCATGGAGGTACACCTTCCTCTTCCTCTTGTAGACTGGCTCCAGGTAGCAAGGCAATCAGCTCCCACACTGAGCTTGTGAAAGGCTGTCCTAGTATCACCCTGGCACGGCGTCTGTTGCACAGGCTCACACTTGAATGATTTGAAGAGTGTTCCAGCTCCATCCACCAGTATCCCCATTTGGGTGTCAGCTGACTAATTCCAGCTCTTCTTCCTCTGATTTGTTCTTGGATCTAGGCCAGCTACTTAGCTTCCAAATGCCTACATTTTTCACATCTGTAATATTAAGATAATGCCAACTTTCATTCCAGCTTCTGGGAACAGAATTAAACTGTAGATGAACATTGATGTTTCCATGGTAACAGTCGTGTCAGGTATATAGCATGCCACTGGAGACAATAAATTATTTATGATAAGCACTTGTAAAAACTCCTAACTGTCACGGTAATAAAAGATTTTTACAGGAAATCCTGGGGATATACTATCACATTAATTTGCATTCATTATTTCAGGGAGAGTTCATCATTCTGCTCCAAAATACCTCACTCTCAATTCACAGAATAAAATCAATTAGCACATCCTGGAGTTGCTGAATTCAAAAGCAATATGAAGTGCTCCCATAGCTGGTATAAGCAGAAAGAAGAGATAGGCTTCCTGGGGATATTCATTAAAACCAGGGAGGAGTCCATGGGTGTGGCTTGTTTGGGAAGAAATGGTTCCAACTTGGGGCCATTAGAAGAAAATAGGAATGCTAGGAAGACAAATTTGTTATAATATTATTGCTATGTTATTTGGGGATTTTTTTTTCTTTTTTCTTTTTGGTACTGGGTATTGAACCCAGGGGCACTGTATTATGGAGTTACATCCTCAGTTTAATTTTTTATTTTTTTTTTTTTATTTTTTTTTTTTATTAACTGGAGAGTAACTTTAAATGATCTTTAATTTCTTTATCACATTAAGACACATGGTGATGTATGCATGGTCAAATTGTGAAATATGATATATCAAGAACTATGTAATGTTTTGAACAGCCAACAATAAAAAAAAAAAATAATAATTTTTTATTTTATATTTTGAGGCAAGCTCTCACTAAGTTGCTAAGGCTGGACCTTGTGCTTGCATCCTCCTGTCTTAGGCTTCTGGGGAATTTTTAAATATCTAGAAAAGCACAAATATAATAATAGTCACTTGTATTATTATCATTCAGAGATAACCAATATTAACATTTTTGTCTATAGCCTTCTATCGTGTTTGCATACATATGTATATAAATACGCACACATGTATTATGTATATGCATATACACAAACATTGTATTGTAATTGCTTTGATTTGTGAACATTTTCACAAATCATTAATTTTCTTGTAGACCATAATTGGCTGATTATATCATCAAAAGGATGTAACAGTTTATTTAACCAATTCATAACTAATAAATTCAGATTGTGTTTCGAATTGTCCATTAAAATCAATTCATGTATTAACTTGAGACCTTATATTAATTAATCTGACACATTCTAGATCCACAAATATTTTGGTTCATCCATAATAGTTCCATTACTAATAACACTTTCTTTCTCACAGTGTCTTTGCTAACAGCTAGATAAAGCAAATATACTCCAATTCCTCTTCAATAACAATTCCCATAATAGTCTCACAAAGAAAGGACCTCTGCCTGAGTTTTGTTTTTCCATACTCTTTGGTCTGGCTTATGGATCTTTTGTCTAGAATGTTATTTTTTTCTTCATTCTGTTGAAAATATTTTTCTGAATTATCTTTTTAATTATAACATTAATTTCTTCATTTTAATTCCAAATTCATTCTTATTATTTACTTTTTATAATATTATTTAAAATTTTCTCTCTTAACAAAGGTTTCTTTCTCTAACCCATCAGATCTCAAACATTTTTAGAATCAAAATCCTTTTAAACTTTTAGAGGATCCCGAAGAGCTTTTGTTTCTGTGAGTCGTATCTATTGCTATTTATCATATTAGAAATTAAAACAGGAATATCACTTCATTTTAAAGTAATGTTATAAAACCCAACAACACATTTTATGAAAGATTTATATTTTGCAAGGCAAAAAACAAATTTAGTGAAAATTTGCAAGACTTTTTAATGTCTGGAACAACAAAAGGCAGCTGGATCCTCCAATCTGCTCTGCATTGATGATGTTGCCACTTATTGTTCTGGTTGAAGCATGTGAAGAAAATCCTGTTTCTCACAAATGTGTGGTTGGTAAAGGAAAGACCTAGCAGTTCTCCTGAAAAGTCTCAGGGACTCCCAGGGATCCTCTGCCCACGTTTGAGGAACTACAACCCCAAACTAATTTCTGGGCAGCCTTTTTATATTTTTCCATTTCCCTTTTTGTAAAAATATAGTAGTGAAAGTATTTCAAAGTGTGATCAAACTATAACATAAAAAATACTATAGTGATAGGCAGAAATCTACACCTGTACAGAACACTGTACAACATTCCTTTGGGGGTATTTGGGAGATAAGGTGTTATCTGAAGTAACATGGTAACTAAAGCAAGTCGTTCTTCCCAGGGGACATTTAGGTTTCACACTTAACCACTATGAGTCAAAACTAAGAATTTTCTAAATAAAACTTAAAATTTTCTTCATGTAGTTTTGGTTAAAATTTTTTTTTTCCCCCAGGAGAATAAAATGTGAATTCTGGCTTAGTTTGGAAATGGACTTGTATTTCTCTAAAATCCACTGCAGGTTATCTTAATTTCCTTTGATCTGTAAAATGGACTCATTCTTTGTTTCTTGGAAATGTTGAATGTGTCATATTTTAACTCAATGAGGCCAGAAGTAGAACTAATCACTATGACACATTTAAAAACCAGAATATGAAGTTTCCCTGTGGTAGACCTCAGAATCCTGTGTATTGCAAATGATCAAATATGAGATCCAATGATTCTTTTTTTAAAATTTTTTTTTTAGTTGTTGATAGACCTTTATTTTATTTTTTTATACATGGTGCTGAGAATTGAATCCAGTGCCTCACACGCCAGGCAAGTGTGCTATTGCTGAGCCCCAGCCCCAGCCCCCAGTGATTCTTATATAACATATTCTGCAATGGGTTGATTGCATACACCCTGTTGGCAGATGTGAGAAGCTGAAATATTTGCATCCTCGTGGGACCTGTGTCTCAATAGTGCACATTCTGCTTAATCTGGTAGAGGGACTTGGCCAGTAGAGGAGGATTTGGGGACAGGAGAGATCACATATAATCCTGCCCTTGATCCCCACCCATAGGTCCAGTAGATTGTCCATCCCTGTAAGAACCTCCTGGCAGTAGTTCTGCTCTCAACCTTTGAGAGGTAGGGGAGAGGCCAGAAACAGCTTTTATTTTTCTAATCCTCCCCAAATTCTGATTGTACCTAAATTTGGCGTCCCATGTATTTGCAGCCCACATTTCAGAGAGACTTTGTGTCTGCATTTGGAAAATTGAGACAATGGTCCGTAGGGCTGGGTGAGGACAAAATAAAAATTGATATGAAAATGCTTTGAAAACAATTTAAACCCCATATAAGTGTAAGAGTTATTATTTTTAAGTGTCTAAAATCTCTTTATTATAAGGCATTTGTGAACATAGACATACCAGGTCTGAAGGGATTCTTTCATTTGCTTTATGTAAGTTTTTCATCATGGTAACCAAAATAACCTGACAAGAACAACTTAGAGAAGGAAAGTTTATTTGGGCTCACAGTTCCAGAGGTTTACTTCACTGCCCGTAAAGTCCACTGGGTGGGCTGGACCCGCGATAAAGCAGAACATCATGGTGGAAGTGTGTGGAGGAGGACCATTGCTCCATTCAGGCAGCCAGGAAGCAGAGAGTGGGAAGGGGAATGGGTCACAGGTAATATGAACCCTTTCAGAACACACCCTCAGTGACCCACCTCGTCCAGCTACACCCCATCTGCCTATAGTTACCACCTAGTCAGTCCATTCAAGCTAGGATGGACTGATTAGGTTACAACTCTCACCATCCCATCGTTTTACCTCTGAACATTCCTGCATTAACACAGGAGCAGGACACCTCCCATCTAAACCAGAACAGCATTGTCAGACCAAGTACAAGAATAGGCTAGATTCTTTCCAGATCATCCTATGATGATCTAGGCCTTAGAGATTTTGGAGTTGACAGTCACAGGAAAGCCAGATATTGATCTCTTCTCTTCTCTTGTGTCATAAATGAGTGATATTGAACTTTATTATCTTCCTATATAGCCTAATGACTTGTTCTGTCATGAAAAATTGGTTGCAGCTTCATTATCATTGTCTTTATTTTTCAAGTTTTTTATACTTTACTATCAAAACATAGCTAATAAAAACCCTAAAGATTGCTTTATCAGAGTATATTAAATACTTCAGTGTATGCATCCAACATTTAAAAAAACCTCTATCAATTTTTTTTTCAGTTAAAAATAAGCAGGGCCTTGGCACCAAAATAATCTTTGAACTTAGAAATTGGTTCTTGAGTGAAACCTCGACTTCTTTGTGTTTAATTAGACTTCAATTGCTCCACTTAAAAAGGTCACCTAAATTTGGAAAAGACAACTGATTTTAATTGTGACAATCTAATGCCTGCTGAATTTTATTAGAAAGGATCAAGTACTTTTTTCCATCCACTTAGTGACATTTACTCATACTTTTCACCAGTAGGGCACACCAAAAAAAAAAAAAAAAAAAAAAAAAAAAAAACTTGGATTCTCAAGTAATGAAGCAATCTTCATTTAATGGATTAGACTTTGCTTCCTTATATCAGCATTATCAGCTTGCTGTGTGCCAATATTCTAGGCTATGTGCACCTAATTTTCTTTGCTGCAATAAGGAAACTATGTTGCCCATGGGATTGATTAGAGGTATTGCAGGTTGAATAAGAAATTGTCTACAAGCACTTAGAATCTCTAGAGGGAGCTGGGTCATACATGAAAGTGACTTTATTTCTAGGGAGTCAAGGTAAAATGAACTGGGTAACCAGGGGAGAGGACTCAATAGGAGTTAAGGCAGAGGAACTAGAAAGGAACTCTGTGGAACCTGAGCTAGAGTTCTGTAGGCTCGTTTCCCATGGTGGTATGGGGCTGTCAGGCAACATATTCTTCATATTATTCTTTGGTTCACATGGAAAATGGAAGTCGGTTCTAGATTGTAGCTAAGAACTAGACCAAAGACTCCAGATATTCTCTGAGACATGTCAACTTGGTTTATATATAATATTGGGCAAAATGAGAAAAATAATTTGGCTACAGATTGCAACCCTGAACCTCTCACATAGACCACTATTCAAATATAATCTGGATTATTATCATTATTTTTCCCAACTACGTATAGCCAAGGATTTTTTTCTTTCTCCCTTTTTGGGCTGAAGTTGAATCCAGGCCCTCATACATGCTAGTCAGACATTCTACCATGGCACTCCAGGAATTTTTTTTTAAAGCAAGTATTCATTACCTTTATTTTTATGATTTTTTTACATATCTGCATGGAAATTTCAAATACTACAAAATTATTTCACTACTTGTTTCCTATTGCTTGGAACTATCATTGAATGAATTTTGCATTATAGGAAAATAACAGCCTGGACTCTCACATCCCCACAGGTGTCTCTGAGAGGAAAGGGTTACTACATCCAAGTTAAGAATTAGAGAAAGAGGGGAAGAAATAGAGAAGGCCATAGAAGTGCTATCAACTGCTGCTATGGCCGCCCTGATACAGTTGGGAAGAAGTAAGCTAGCTTGAGGGCTTGAGGCTGGAAGCTGTTGATCTACCAGCAGAAGAGGAAAATTATAGCTCTGAAAAAGATTGATCAGAAAACAGATTCTTAAGAGCAGTTGAACAATGTTACGGAAGATGAACTGATTTCTGTTCTCCAGTGTTGCTAGCAAAAAAGTTTGTGCTCTTGTTTTAGATAAAATGGTTACACTAAGAATTTGAAGCATCTCATAGGCATATCTTTCCAAAGCCCCTAGAGATGTGAGTCATTATAGCAGAATCTTGAGGAAAAGACAACTCATAGGGACTTGCAAAAAGTGACATTTTATCTCTGTGTCTAGCTAATATACCACTTTCTTGAAAGGACTGGTTTGAGGATTCTTCCCTGTTCTATTAATGATGATGATCCAAGGACAAAGGAACCTAGCAATTACACATGGTCCAAGAGCATCCCCTCCTCTGATTTCTCCTTACTCAGTAGTCCTTATTCTCTTAAACTTTTCTCAAGAAAGGATTGGATCTATTCCTTCCTCCAAAGGAGCAGAAAGAGAAAATAACAAAGGTTTGGCTTTTTTTTTTCCTCAGGCGAATTTTCATTAGGGTTCTACTACTTGTAGAATCCCACACATCAGCTAAGTTGATGGGGAGGTATTTGGGGAAGCAAGAAAGATGCTGTTGACCCTAGCTAGCTGCCTCTGCTTCTAAGCAAGGCAGGACCTGGTGGGTTCCCACTAACACAGTAGACATCTCTGTCAAAACCACTTCAGAAATCATAGTTAGATATTCATGTTGTATGTCAGGATAAATGGCTGCATGGGGAGGAGCATCCTAATGTCCTGTCTGGCACTGACCCTAAGGCAACTTTTAGCAGTTGTAGAGCAGTTTTTAAGTTGATGCCCATCCTTGGCAAGGGTGGAAACATTGCACCTGGAAGAGGGGTCTTTTGCTGAGGAAGGTCTCATCTTTTCTCAGAACTATTCTTATAAAGAAAGCAAAAGGAAAAATTTATTACATAGTTGCAACCGATTGTGGTAAAAAAATACCAAAGCAAAAGTTGAATATGAACCTGCTTTCCTTTCATTTGTTCAGAAAATGCAAGACTTTCTTACTAGGACTGTTCCTTCTTGCATATCATGGACTTATTTGACTTTGCCACCTTGTTAAGCTTGTGGAGTAACATCAGAGGAAGCCCCTCAAATCATGAAGCCATCTGCACAATTTTTATTTCCCTGACAAATCTACCAATCAAGGACACCTGGTTTCTCTAACCATATTCTATTTTGAAAATGACACCTTGGGTACTTTAGGTTGAAAAATTAAAAGTCACATTGTTTTTGAGGGAATATAGTTTATAATATGTGCCATTAGAAGCATTTGAACAAAATGTTTTTGGAACGGAAAGAAGGAAATAATCAATTCTAACTGGGGAAGGAAATTATGTTAACAGTAACAATAATATTAGTAGCTGCTATTTTTTCAACTATTCAGTTAGGTCCCAAATGTACACGGTGCTTAATTTTGAGATGGAAATGTGCTGTTCAAATGGGGAAGAACTGTAGGAGACACTGGTTCTGTGACAATATTACTACTGATTGAATAAGGGACTTTCAGTAAGTCATTTACTAACCATCTTCAAATCACCTTCTTCACCTATATAATGAATACTTGCATGTCACATATTTCAGAGGGAAACTTCAAATACAAAATATATGGAAACACTAATTTATTTCTTGATAAATAGGTGTAAGCAGCAGGAAGGTGTTCCTATGCATATGGACATTGCTAGTATGTCTTGGCATTGGTTATATGTGTTGAAATACATTTCATAAGCATTTTTGGAAGTGAATTAAGGCTTTTTGAAATATTGGCACATTTTTAGTAATTTCAACTGTAAAAAGCTCAAAAAAAGCTTTTTTATTAGGCTCTGATATATTCTGCTGAGTTCAGTACTTAGAAAAACCACTCACCCTGGGAATGCCATGCTAAAAGGGTGGGGAACGGGCACAAAGATGAAGTTAACCACACCCCTACCCTCAAAACCCTTCCAATCTAATAGGGAGGGCAAATGTTTAATTAAAATGCTAGAGTCAAAAGAGGCTTACTAATAAAATATTGAATTGGCAAGGAGAAAATAGAAATTCTCGGAATGAGGATTAGAGAAGGTAATTATGCTGACAGTAACAACAACAGTAATAGGAACAGCTACAATTTTTTTAGGAGTCTATTATATTCAAGATACACTAAGAATTATTTTGTTTACTCAGTGATACCCACTGAATGCTTTTGTTGTTCCCCCAAAAAAACTTACATGTTGAAACCGTAATTCCCAGTGTGATGATATTTGGAGATGGGGCCTTTGGAAGGTAAGTAGGTCATGAGGGTGGAGCCCGGATGATGGGGTTAGTGCCCTTATAGGTAAAAGACATGAGTGGGGTGGGGGGAGGAGAGAAAGAGGGAGATGGTAAACAAGATAGTAGCTGTCCCCAAACCAGACTAGGATCTAACACCTTGAACTTGGAGTTTAAAGCCTTCAAAACTGTGAGAAAGAATTGTTTGTTGTTTAAGCCAGTCAGTTATGATATTTGTTATAGCAGCCTGAGCTAAGATTCCCTTTAAAAAAATCTATAGAAAAACTATTTTCCTTTTTTTCACAAAAATGCAGAAACCGAGGCTCAGATAGATAGTATGACTTGGATAAGGTGACATGACAGTAAAAGGTGGATTCAAGCTTTTGAGTCTGGGTCTGATGTCAAAATCCATGTTCTTCCACTTTGCCACATTGCATCTAGGGAGCAATGCCATTTTAGAAACCTACTGCAGTGATGTCTGAACAACTTGACACTTTTAACAGACCACTTTTCCAACAGCAGCCATGACTGTGTGATACCTATGCAAAGTTTACATCTTTTACAATTTGGTAATTAGGAAAAAACTCCTGTTATTTAGAATATTTTTTTCAGAAAACATAGTCATTTAAAATATAATAAAGATTCCAAGGTGACTATGTGAACTGGACATTTCTAAGCAAAATATCACAATGAGATAGTTTTTACATGACCATTCAAAGGTCATTGAGGTGGGAAGATAGGAGCAGGCACGAGATCCATGTGGAGACTACTTTCTAGTCTCAGGCTTGTACAGCTTGACCTGACCTAGTAACAGCAGCCAGCTGGCTTTCTCCCACTTTCTTTTAGAAAGAGAATCTAGTTATTTTCAAGGGCAAACCATCTAACTAGCATTCGCACATGCTCACAAATGGTTTGTGTTTCATAATCTCCTTATTGGAGCCATTTACTTTGAGTGTGTTTTAGGGAACTCTTCCCTAAAAATAAATAAACACATTTTGGGGATTGATAATATTTGCTATATTTTAAATGACTATATTTTCCAAGATACAAGTTCTGAATAAATATAATTACAAAGTTTATTACATGAAAATTCTTAACAATGAAATAAAAATCTTATAAAAACATTTGGCTGTGGTTTTAAAATCAACTGTTTTTATTAACAAGAGTGAAAAATGACACAAAAGTTGAAGTAGTTTGATAATATGCAATATTTATAGTATGCAAAATAAGCTTAAAATCTCACAACATGATAGTTTTCTTCCTTATGTGAAAAAAACTTAAAGAACAACATATTTTGATTCTATTCTTGTTTTACGATATGATAGCAAAACAATCAAACAAAACAAAAACAAAAAAACCTTCCAATCAATGTGATGACATTTTGGAAATGTTAGTGCAAAGCAAGAAGATTTATTTAAAGTGTAATCCTTCTGTGATCAGCACAAGGCCTAATTTGGTATCAGGCTGGTGTACTGTTGGTTTTTTTGAAGCCCCGAAATACAGAAGAAGAAGCAAGCTTTGTTTTCTCCATCATAGTCAGTGACCTGAATTCCAACCCAAAGCCACAGGCAACAGGCTAATTCCAAGATGGCTGCCATAGTTACAAAGGGTGGTCAATGACACTGCTATAGTAGTTCAGAGTTTTCCTTCAGCCTTTGCAATGGAATTCAAACTGTGCCAGCCATTTTATATTAGTCAGACCCAGGGGATTTTTACTGTTAGTGTGAACCAGATCTATTTTTGTTTAATTCTATGGGAACCACACATAATTTGTACATTTGCCAGAAATCTATTTTCCAATGAGTATTACCCAATTCTAAATAAGTACATTCTGCATTTTTAGGTTGGGTGATAGAGTAGGGGTGAGTTCAGTTAGAAACACCATTTTAAATGACACAGTCTAGGCTTTCTTTTTTTTTTTTTTTCTTTTTATAACTGACATTTTGCTCTATGACAGTGAGTTATGGTTTTGCTTATTGTTTTTGTGTTTTTAGAGATATATTTTAAACAAAAACCTGTTTTTTAATAGGACTTAAGAACTGATACAGCACTATGGTTTTTTGTTGATTTGTCACATTTGAAATGTGTAACTGCTTCATGTATTTATTTATGCACAGAGATGATCACTATATAAATTCTAGAAAATTAATACCCTGTGTTCTTTCACTCAACAGAGAAAAAGGAAAAATTTCTCACTTAACTTTTGAAGCATGATTTATATGGAAATTTAAACTTGTTCCCAGAGATGGCAAGACCTCTTATTCTACTATGCTAGGTATCAGAATATGTATGTATGTGTGTGTATGTATGTGTTTTTGTACTTGAACCTAGGACCTCAGGCATACTAAACAAGTGCTCTACCATTGAACTATACCCCAGCTCTTATAATATGTATATTAAGATAATGACTCTCTAACCTGAGGAAAGCAGATTATTTTCACTTGCAACAAAACTTTACTCCTAGAACTGGAAGGAGAAAAAAAAATAAGTGACCTTATTGTAATAGAAAGAGCCCTCAAGTATCTCAGATTCTGAGGGATTCATAGATTTTCTACTTTCCTCAATGGAACAACAGAATTGTTAAGTAAAACAGTCCAAGGAAAATTTATAGAAAATGACTCCTGTACTAAAGCTTTAAAAAAAAAACAAATTAAAAAAATTATAAAGATTTTACAAAACCATTTTCAGAGCACTAAAGAGAAAACAGAGGAATTTTTAGTGAATATTATTTGTTCCTCCAAACAAAAGCAGGTTTTTTTGTTTAGTTTGGTTTTTGATCATAGATGGAGACATAGAAGACTACATGTTTTATTCTACTTGTAAAACTAATTATTTGGCCAAATGTCTGAGGCATAAAATAAAATTTCATGTTTTATTTTGCTTTTCAAATAGATGATTTTTTTTAAAAAATGTATATATATATACTTTGGGGGCTGGGGATGTGGCTCAAGTGGTAGCGCGCTCGCCTGGCATGCGCGGGGCGCTGGGTTTGATCCTCAGCACCACATACAAATAAAATAAAGATGTTGTGTCCACCGAAAGCTAAAAAATAAATATTAAAAATTCTCTCTCTCTCTCTCAAAAAAAACAAAACAAACAAACAAACAAAAAAACATACTTTGGAGGGTTGGGAGAGTGGCTCGGTGGTAGAAGGCCTGTGTGGCAGGTGTGAGGCCCTGGTTTTAATCCCCAGCACTAAATAAATAAATAAATAAAATAAAGTGGGGGTGACTTTTTATGTAGAAAAAAATGATAAAAGAGTAAAATTTAAATGGCCCACAGTTCCATTGACTAGATTATCTTGTTGACATTTTGAAAAATCTAAAGTAATACAATCACTTTTTTTTAAATTCAACTAGTACTGAGAGAGGAAATGAAAATTAGGTGCATTCCTCCCTTTTCCTCATCCTACCCTAATGATCAGTCTAATTCTCCAAAGGAGAAATAAAGGAGAAACTATTAACAATTGCTTGTTTATGAAAATGGATTATATCCTGGATATCAACATTATATGTATATGCTTGTATACATGTATTTAGGTATATAAGTAGGATTATTTTCACAAATGAGTATGTTATTCCATTATATTCTGATTTTTAAATTTAATTATATATTTACAGATCTTCCCATATCAGCATACACAAAGCTATCACATTTTTAAAGATGATTTTTATGGTTCATCATTTTTAACAACTGTAAAATATTTCATTGCACAGTGTACTATAAATATATAATTAGTCCTCTATCCATTAATATTTATTTCTAATTTCCAACTTACCAATTGAATAGTGGTGAAAAAAGTCCACATTTTAAAATTTGATAGGATTTTTTTTCAGTTCTGGGATTGAACCCCTTTTGATTTTTGTATTTTGAGACAAGGTCTCAGTAATTGACTGAGGATTGACTGGAACTTGTGATTCTCCTGCCTCAGTCTCCTGAGTAACTGAGATTACAGGTATGTGCCACTGTATCTAGCTGATAGGATATTCTCTAATTTGTTAAATCAGTTTTCTTTCCCATCAGTGGTATTTGAGAGTTACTTTTTCTTTAGAAGAGGTATTATCAAAGTTTAAAATTTTTACTCAAGAGAAGTGAAGTTTATAGTGGTCTTTTAAAAATAGATGAACACTTTATAGAAAAATCAGAGTGCATTTCCTTTTTGGGTATATATTTATTAGTTCAGTAATATGTAAACCTATGTAGGAAAAATAAAATACTTTGATGTAAGTAAGGCAGGATTGGCAAAGGGGGCTAGCACCAGAGTAAAACTTGGTAGGCCAATAAGTTTTAGGGATCTTTTTAAAGAGTAAATAAGCTGATAGCTCTCATGTTTAAAAGGTAATATGCAGCTGGGGAAAGGGGAAGTAGGGAGTCATTTAATGAGTGTGGAGTTTTCAGTTTGGTAAGATGAATTCTGGAGATTGATGGTACAACAGTGTGAATATACGCAACACTATTGAATTGTGCTCCCCAGAGTGGTTGGCTGGCGTATGGCTGAATGGTAGAACACTTGCTTAGTATTCATGAATCATGAGGATCTGGGTTTGAACTATAGCACCGGAAAAATAAAAAAAGAGGTTAAGCTGGTAAACTTGATATTATATTTATTTTACCATAATTTGAAAAAAAAGGGTAATGCACAAAAAGTATTCATCTTTAGAGAAAGAAACAACTACCTAAATATAATCTCAAAAGTGGAAGGGAAGACTCTCTATGGAGACTCAGTTGAATACCTTCACAGTAGGATAAGACTCAGAATGCAAAGAGTGCTAGTAATGGACTTAAAATCAATCTAAGGCACAAATGACTAATATTAGCAGCAGTAATCTCCCCATTCTGCTATGGAACAGTTGCCTGCTGTACCTGACAGATACCAGGACATTGCTCCGGCTGGGAAAGGACCTGTTCTCTGGAGCCTCAGTGGTCTCTGTAATAAAAGTGCAGTCATAGTCTTCAATCCCAGTGTCCAGGTTTATGCCTGAAGTGCACATGACAAGGATGTAGACCACCGTGAGGGCCAGGGAGCTCAGTTCACTCTCTCACATACGCTGTTGATTCAAAGTGCTTTGTCATTATTTTTATTTCTCTTCCCTCATAGCCACCTGGTGAGAAGAGACAGGCTGAATGGGAGAGGGCAGTCACCAAAACCTAGAGAAATAACACTTTTGTTCACAGTGATTGATTACCAGGACAGACAAATCACTGTTTTGAAAATAAAATGTTATCTTGGAAAGGTGACTCTCAGTGAATGCTAGGGAATCAACTTTAGTTAAAGTGCTTCACAAACTGAAGCCCATTTCCCAACTATTCAATGGAAATTGGACAGCTGATGCTGGTCTGTTTTACCTTAGTGGAGAGCAGAGGTTCTCATCCTTGGCTGCAGGTTAGAAACATTGGGGAATTTCGAGACCACAGTGGCACATGCCTGTAATCTCAGTGGCTCCAGAGGCTGAGGAAGGAGGATCACAAGTTCAAAGCCAGCCTCAGCAACTTAGCGAGATCCTAAGCAATTTAGCGAGACTCTGTCTCTAAATAAGATACAAAAAGGGTTGGGGATATGGCTCAGTGGTTAAGTGCCCCAGACCAATTAATCAGACTCTCTGGGTGACTCTCCTGGTGGTTCCATCATGCAGCTAGGGCTGAAAGTCACTGGCACTGAGGATTTCAACTTTAGCGGGCATAATCCTTGGCCAGGCTTGCCTTCCCACCAGCGAGGCAAGTGCTGTACCCCTGAGCTACATGCCAGCCTTACATTTCATATACGTAGCTCAGGTGGTACTGAGGCAAATGGTCTCTGGTTCACATGTGCCTACTGCATAGTAACTGAAGTTCCTAATTTTTCATTGTTATCACTTACCCTCTTTGCTTCTCCATAAATCTGGTTCTCTGGGACTTGTTCTTAAGGCTCATCACCCCAAACTAATCATTTTTATTGCTTTGCCCTGGAACGTGCCCAAGATATGCACTCATTTACAATGAATCACTCCAAAGTAGTCCACATAATCCAATGAAATCCTGACGGACTGAACAAAATGGAAAGATTATGTCATAGTTTCTCCAGGACATGCTTTTGCTAATAATTTCTAGAGTCATACTTTTAAAAACAAGAACACAAGCTGGGTGTGGTGGCACATACCTGTAATCCCAGCTATTCACAAGGGTGAGGCAGGAGGATAACAAGTTTGAAGCCAGTGTGGGCAATTTAGCAAGATCCTACCTAAATTATGGAGGACTGGGGATGTAGCTCAGTTGTAAAGTGATAATCAATCCCAGGTACTGCAAAAAAGAGTAAAAACAAAACAACAAAACAGACAAGCAAACAAAAATAACAACCAAACAAGAATACAACCTTCAACATTATCACCAACATCAAAATGTATCATTAAGGATGTTCTGCTGAGTTACAATTAACTTGTTGACTACCGAACCTGAAGATATCTTTAGTTAGGCTTACACAGAATTCATCCTCTGAAGGTTGCATTCTTGCCTGTCCTTTTGAAGTTTGTCTTCATTAAATTTTTCCTTCATTTTTTCCCCCAATGCTGGGGATTGAACCCAGGGCCTCGTGCATACTAGGCAAGTACTCTGCTACATAGCTACATCTCCAGCCCTTACCTTTATTATTTTTGACCACTGCTCAATTTAATGTCATCAGCAAATGATAATATGTGTGTGTTCCCTGACTCATGTTTTCAAGAGAAATTTTGAATCTGCTAATGCCCCAAGCAGATTCCACATGTTCACGCCTGATGATATCTCCAGGCTCACCTAAAACTCCACATGCCTATTTGAATAATCATAGCCCCATACAAGATGGTCAGAATCAACATTTTCTAGTGAAAAGACAACAGACTTTGGGGTAAGAGAAATCTTCTTTGAGCTTGCAACTCGGCTTCTCACTAGCTGTGTGACTTTAGGGAATAACTTAATCCTATAAGTCTCAGTTTTACCCCTCTTTGGAAATGTGTGGTTACAATAGCTCCCTCAAAGGAGTACTGTGGCAATGATGAAGTGAAACACAAGAGCACTGAACACACTGGCTGATACATAGCAAGGTGCTCAAGCAATATTAAGCTTTCTTTCCTTCCATGTAATATAAGATGGATCACATGAAAAGCTGAGAATATAAATATGGACATTTTGCTGACTCAGTTTGCTCCAAGATATTATGGGAAAGGAAAAATAGTTCAAACAAGTGTTGTCTTAACCCTTAGAAGGTCACTCATCCAAGGGTGACTGGGTTATATGCCAGCATCAGTCAGTGTTGGGCAGGGGACACTCTGGATTCTGGTTGGGATCCAGACTAGCATGGCTGAGGCCAAGGCCAAAAAGGAGGCACAGAGTGAAGCCAAGGAGACCAACCAGAGCCAAGGAGAGGCAGGTGCCATGCTTGAAGGTAGCAGGAGGTCACTGAGCAATAGTGGCTTTCAAAACCTGGAAGATGCCATGAAGAGGCAAAGGGTCAGCTACCAAGAAGAGGTCCAGAGGCCAAGAGTCTGCATCAGGGGAGATGATGGAGTCTGGCATGGAGCAACTGCACAGCAGCAAGGCCCCAGCCAAGGTCACCAGGAGGCAGGTTACAACCTACAGCCTTCCAGAGCCGCTCTTGCCTTCTTACATTGACCTGGCTGAACTTCTGTTCTTATATTCTTTCTTGTTGGCAGGCTTTAAAAAAGTGGTTATAAATGTATTCTTGTATAATTAGACTATACATTAGGAAGAATGGGCTAAATTAACTAAAAAAAATCTCAGTGCCAATAAAAGTTTCTATCCCAGCCCACTGTAAGTCAGGGAGGTGGCTAGGAGGGGACTCTGCTTCATGCAAGTACTCGGGGACTAGGTAGCTCTCATCAGAGGGCTCTGCCACCTCTAGCAGGAAATCTTAATTTCTTTTCCTTTTTCTTATCCCCCCTCTTCCAATTTTTCTTTCTTTTGGATGTTTGCATCAAGTTGTATGGAGACCAGCTCAGCATGAAGTTTTCAACTGTGTAAAACAATATACTGTGTCAAATGACAAAAAATATGAATTGTGACAGGGTAATAGAGATGCTTCTTGATTAATACACATGCTTTTTTTCACGTGGGATATCATCATGTCATCATGCTGCAGGACTTCGAAAGAGTCACAGTGTGCTCACTGCTAAGCCTGGAGTAGGGTCAACACCATACCTCAGCCCTTGTCACATGTGCTGTACATTGTCATCTACTGGAGCTTTAGCAAACTGGTTCTCAAACTTGATGGTTTCAACCCTCATCTTATTTTGCTCATGATATTGTGGGTCGGGAGTTTGGGAAAGTCTTAGGTGGACAACTCGTCCAGGGTCTATGTGGCCTCCATTAGGGCAGCTGCCAGATGATACTGCTCCAAGAAGGCTCCCACACTCACGAGTTGGTGTCTCTGAGTCTCTGGCCCAGTCTCTTCCTGGCTTGGTTCTCCCAGCATGGTGTTTTCAAGGTGGTCATGCTTACTAGATGGCAGCCAGCTTCCAAACTCAAGAATAGAGACTGACAAGAGTGGAAACATGAATATGGATATTTTTCTAATTTAATCAAGTCTAGGAAATTACCAGAAAGGGAGAATAATCCAAACTTGTGCTGGACTTGCCCCGAGAAGGTCACCCCACTGAGGGCAACTGGGTTACTCTGCAGCATCGAGCTCGATTGAGTGGGGACCACAGAATCTCTTCTGCTGTGTCCATGAGTCATGAGCCAAAGCCGTCATCCTTGAGTTCACCAGGTTCAAGACCTCATAGCTCAAGGAAAGGGACCCCAGAAATGTGTGGCCATCTTTAACCTGTAAAACCATACTGGGAGGTAGATGTCATTGTCTCCATTGACTGATGAGGAGACAGAACCTTGAAGAAGTCGAGTATGTTGTCCAAAGTCACAAGCAAAGTTAGTTAGAAGCTAGACCAGGCTGGTTCCAATGACAGAGCTCTCAATCACATTATCTTCTTTATTTCCCCTGACTTGGGTGTACGACTCTTAGGTAGTAGCTACAATGAGCGGTGAAATGCAGGCAAGGTCACAAGGGTTCTTTAAATTACTTCAGAGTCCTTGTTTAAAGAATTCCAATATAGGCAAGAAAGCAAAGGGTGGTAGTTAATTTGTAAAAATAAACAGAAGGAAGGGAACTAGTTGGAAATCGTGTCAAGAGAAAAGGATTAATGGGACTAACTCTTGACAGGGGCCATTGTTGCTGATGTTAAGCTAGGAATTATGGCTATAAGTGTCTCCAATTGTCTGGGAAAGAAGATTCCTTCAGTAGCACAGATGCACTAAGGTAACTTCTGATCCAGCAACTGACCTGACCACATTAACACTGGTCATGTATTCATATACGAACATAGGAAGGTTATGTCCAATTCATTCTACCATCTTTCCTATTCCCATAACCCCATCTCTTCCCTTCTAATGGTCTAATCCAATGAACTTCTATTCTTCCTGCCTCCTCTATATCTCAGAGAGAACTTTTGGCCTTTGTTTTTTTGGGATCAGCTTATTTCACTTAGCATGATAGTTTCCACTTCCATCCATCTATTAGCAAATGCCATAATTTCATTCTTCTTTATGGCCGAGTAATATTCCATTGCATATCATCTGGGTTGGTTCCATAGCTTAGCTAATGTGAATTAAGCTGATATAATTGGTGTGGCTGTGTCACTGTATGCTGATTATAAGACCTTTGGGTATATACCAAGGAATGGCATAACTGGGTCAAATGGTTATTCCATTCCAAGATTTCTGAGGAATCCCCATACTGCTTTCCAGAGTGGTTGCACCAATTTGCAGTCCCACCAGGTATGTATGAGTGTACCTTTTCCTCCACATCCTCACCTACATTTATCATTGTTTGTATTCTTGATAATTGCCATTCTGACTAGAGCAAGATGAAATCTCAGTGTGATTTTAATTCGCATTTCTCTAGTTGTTAGAGATGTTGAACATTTTTTCATATATTTGTTGATCAATTGTGTTTCTTCTCCTGTGAAGTGTCTGTACACTTTGTCAGCCCATTTATTGATTGGGTTATTATTTTTTTTATGTGTTGAGTTTTTTGAGTTCTTTATGTATCTTAGAGATTAGTGCTCTGAGATGTAGATGGCAAAGACTTTCTCCCATTCTGTAGACTCTCTCTTCATGTTCTTGATTGTTTCCTTTGCTGTGAAGAAGATTTTTAGTTTGATTCCTTCCATTTATTGGGATCAGCTCAATTATTATTGATTCTTGATTTTACTTTTTGCATTTTAGGGGTCTTGTTGAGAAAGTTGGTTCCTAAGCTGAAATGATGAAGATTTGGCCTGACATTTTCTTCTAGTAGGCACAGAGCCTTTGGTCTGTTGCTTAGGTCCTTGATTCACTTTGACTTGAGTTTTGTGCAGGGTGAGAGATAGGGGTGTAATTTCACTCTGTTACGTATGGATTTCAGTTTTCCCTGGACCATTTATTGAAGAAGTTATTTTTCTCCCACACATGTTTATGGTGCCTTGGTCTAGTATTTGAAAACTGTATATATATATATGGGTTTGTCTCGTGTCCTCTATTCTGTACCATTGGTCTTTAAGTCTGTTTTGGTGCTAGTACCATGCTGTTTTGTTAGTATAGCTCTGTAGTATAAGTTAAGATCTGGTATTTTGATGCCACCTGCTTTAAGAGAGGAAAACTTTATATAACTGACAACTTTGAAATATTACAGGTTTACTAACATTTTTTCCAAGGAACTGGAGATACTTGAGATAAGATTGGGTGCATTTAGAGTGAGTTCAGGGTGGTATGGCTGTACACTAGAGATACTTTGAGGCAGACTCAAAAGCTTTTAAAAAATACATATAATCAGTACTGCCCTTAGGAAAAGCTTGTACATTGTCCTACTGCATGTTTCTTGATATTTCAGCTACTTTGCTTTACTCAGTCCAGATTTAAAGTGGTAAACAGGAGCATCTGATTGGCCAAGGCTGAGTCACAAGGATAGTCCTAAATTTTCAGGGATGGCAAAAAGAATCAAGGATTAGACTCCTCCACTAAGAGCTACATAATGGGGAATTCTGCAAACATCTGGAAGGGTTCCTTCAAAATTCTCCATAAATTTCCAATATATCTGGCAGGCAAATCCTTCCAGCAGTCATTTTTCTTTTCTTTTTTGACACTGGAGATTGAACCTGGGACACTTAAACTACTGAGCTATACTCCCAAGCCCTTTTTATTTTTTAATTTTGAGACAGGGTCTCACTTAGTTGTTGAGATGGGCCTTGAACTTGTGATCCTCTTGCTTCACCCTCCCAAATCAATGGAAGTACAGATGCACTCCACCATGGGCAGCACACCAGTCATTTTTATATAAGAAATTCCATTACCAGCAGGGTCCAGGGGAAGAAAATCAATAAAAGCTGAACATGCCACCAGCCCTGTGTGTGGAATCAAGGGGTGTTCTCTATACATGTGAATTAGTGATATTTGGTGAATGGGGGGATCTACAAGGAATGTCAGTGAAGACCGTCATTCTTCAATTTGCAGCATCAATTTGGGAAGGAAATTTGAGCTACTTCCCTTTCCCCTACCACCTGCTTCCTTCTAGTAAACATGCTCATTAATGAATTGAGAAAATGTGGTTTAACTGACTAAATTGATAAACAGATGCCAAACTTGGACTGAAGAGCAAGCAAAACTAATGATGTTGTTTTAGGATTGTTTCTGGGCCTAGTATTCTTACTTCCTGCACTGGTTTATGTAACGGAATACAGAGAGGTAACTCATTACATTTCCAAACTAAATTTTCAGTGTGAAAAGAGATAGACCCTTAATTTGGAATCGTCTGCATTCCAAACAGTAGGAGAAGTTACCAGAAACCATCCACAGAAAGAAGATTCAACCGCAAAGATGAGACATAACCTCTTTGTGTCTCAGTTTTCCTTTAGTGAAGGAAAAGAACTAGATTCCCAGGGTTCCTTTCAGTGTTAGTCTTTAAATAGTATGAAGATAAAGACAAACCATGTAAATATGATAGTCAAAGCTGAAAAATATCCAGTAGTTTTTAGTGATTTATATTTGAGTATGTTATAAAGTGAAACAGTTGTAAAAGAAAAAAAAAAAAAAACACAGTTCAATGTAGTGGTTAACTCTTATCTGTGGATTGCAAACGAGAAATTCTGAATGATTTAGACAAAAAGGCCATTTATTGAAAGGATCTGGGGTCACAAAACCTCCAAGAAGTCCAAGCTCAAAACTCAGGTGATGATCAGACCCAACCATGCTGCAGATTACACAATGAGGACACTCTTGGCATTGTCACCAGATGCTGTGTCCCTGTTGGTGCCACAGAGCACCGATGGATTCTCGACCACAGAGGTATCTTTGCTCACTCCTTCTAGCTTAAAAGCCGCAGGCAGGAACATCGACTTAGCCAAGAGGAGTCACATACCTGGTCCTAAATGTCTAGGAATGGTAAAAATCAAGGAACAGAGTATTCCACTAAGACTATATAATAAGGAATTATGAAAATTTAGGAAAGGACTCCTTCAACTATAAATTCAAATACATTCAGCATACTAAGGATAATGTATAACAGTCCCGAGGTGGAAAGTATAACTTTGTCTAGCTGTCATTATACCTTTTTACAAGGGAGGAAGTCAATATCTCTTGTTAGAGTTTCATCTGCTAGAAAGGTGCAGAACTAAAAAGCACAGCCTTCTTTTTTTTTTTTTACCATTAAATAAATAAATTTTATTTATTTATTTATTTTTTCATGTATTCAAACTATATTTTTTTATTGGTTGTTCAAAACATTACAAAGCTCATGACATATCATCTTTCATACATTTGATTCAAGTGAGTTATGAACTCCCATTTTTACCCCGAATACAAATTGCAGAATCACATCAGTTACACATTCACAATTTTTACATAATGCCATATTAGTGACTGTTGTATTCTGCTGCCTTTCCTATCTCCTACTATCCCCCCTCCCCTCCCCTCTCATCTTCCCTCTCTACCTCATCTGCTGTTGTTTAATTCTCTCCCTTGTTTCTCCCCCCTTTCCCCTCACAACCTCTTATATGTAATTTTGTGTAACATTGAGGGTCTCCTACCATTTCCATATGCTTCCCCTTCTCTCTCCCTTTCTCTCCGCCCCACTCGTCTCTGTTTAATGTTAATCTTTTCCTCATGCTCTTCCTCCCTGTTCTGTTCTTAGTTGCTCTCTTTATATCAAAGAAGGCATTTGGCATTTGATTTTTAAGGATTGGCTAGCTTCGCTTAGCATAATCTGTTCTAATGCCATCCATTTCCCTGCAAATTCTATGATTTTGTCATTTTTTAGTGCTGCGTAATACTCCATTGTGTACAGATGCCATATTTTTTTTATCCATTCATCTATTGAAGGGCATCTAGGTTGGTTCCACAGTCTAGCTATTGTGAATTGTGCCGCTATGATCATTGATGTGGCAGTATCCCTATAGTACTCTCTTTTAAGATCCTCAGGGAATAGTCCGAGAAGGGCGATAGCTGGGTCAAATGGTGGATCCATTCCCAGCTTTCCCAGGAATCTCCATACTGCTTTCCAAATTGGCCACACCAATTTGCAGTCCCACCAGCAGTGTACAAGTGTACCCTTTTCCCCACATCCTCGCCAGCACTTGTTGTTGTTTGACTTCATAATGGCTGCCAATCTTACTGGAGTGAGATGGTATCTTAGGGTGGTTTTGATTTGCATTTCTCTGACAAGCACAGCCTTCTTGATGCATTCAAATCGAACGGTCCTACAGGTACAGAAAGGCTGCATAAAGCTGCTTCAGATAGAAACAGTGGACATTTGCATTTGTTTTTGGTACTCCAGTTTCTGACTCTCCTTACGTTTGTGGCATTATTCACTTTGTGTTTTTACTGTGCTACTAAAGCTGCTAATACTTAATTAGCTGAAGACCCAAGGTACTTCCTTTTCAGCTGTGTCTTGGGCTTGTGTTGAAGGCACCACAATCAGATGGGCCTGCACAGACCTTGAATTAATTACACAGGAAGGGGACAATCAGGGAGGCTCCCCAGCAGCAGAGCGGTCGAGGTGGTGGCAGCTCCAGGTGCTAAAAGCCACTAGTGTTGGCAGTACAGGTGTCTAGCGCTGTGTGCCCCAAACCAGTTCTGCGGTGTGATTTTGGGTGGTTTTCATGGCCACATAACCATGATCTTAGCTGTTTAGTCATCCTGGTGATTCTATGCTACCCAATGTTCTTTTGATAATTTAATGAAGGGAAGTAGGTTTCTGTTGCTGGCAACTAATCACTCTGACTGACACATATTGGCCCCTTAGTATCCTCTCATGCTACCCAACCCGGTCCTGAGACCCAGCAAGAGCATAGTAACTATTTGTTGCAGACAGGCAGGCAAGAAGAAAGGAAAGGGAAAAAAGGTAGAGCATGTAGTTTGGAAGTTAATTCTTCTATCATACTTTGAAGGGTCACCTGGAGAACGTTTACAGGAAAGTCATCAGAATACAGAAAAGTAGAGATTTATTTTGAGAGAATCAATGGAATGGTTGTGATGTGGCGTTAAGAGAAGATTCAGGGCCAGAGAACAAATGTATTTATTATTACATAGGTTCTGTTGTATGTGACAAACAAAGTCACTGGTTTAGGTAAAAACTGTTTAAGATAAAAATGTATTTTATGCTCATGTGACAATCAGGAAGTAGAGGTGGTATGGCGGTCTTGTTCCTGAAGTCATTCAGGGACACAAGATTCTTCTCTCTTATAATCTATAATACTTAGAATATTGCCCTTACTTGCATGGTCCAGTATGGCACACCACACATCTGCACCCACAAATGATAGGAAGTGGAGGCATGATGGGCATGCTCCTCCATCAAGACACAGCCCAGAAGGTGAACATCACATTTCCCATCACATGCAGTTGACCAGCTCTTAGTGACACGGCCACACTGTGAACAATGCAATGGTGATCTTGAATCTCCATGGAAATGTCTACCAATTAAAGGTTCTATCACTATAGAAAAAAAGAGAGTAAAAACATTTGAGGACAAACATCCATCCATCCTTGCTTCAACAAAGAGCAGATCGAAACTTTAGCACATGGAATTAGGTGAGAATATGATAGACTTTTCTGAACACAGTTACTTTTGAATGGGAGAAATGGCTCCTGATATCTTAAAATGGGACAATTCTTCATTTATCATGAAATCAGTTCAGGAAAGAGACATCTCATGTTCAGTCTCAGCCTTAACATCTACGTTTAAAAAAAAAAAATTAAAGTGTAAAAGACAGAACTGAAGAAAAGTTTAAAGGTCTTTCTCAGGGCAGATTGCCATGGCCAGAGTCGTGTGCTTGGCAGAATATAGTGTGCCTATTCAAACGTTCCTCTGGATTTTTTGTAGAAAATCCAATTGCCCATAAGGAGGTCAGAGAGGCCTTGGGACTAGAGGAGATAGAGAAAATACCAAGGGAAATTTACAGATGACAGATTCAAGGACAAACTGGGTGTAAGTTCAAAGATGTGGTAATAACATGGACAGACAGAGGGCACGTGTATGTCTGAGTTATCTTGCAACATGCTAGTAGGGGGGAAAGAGTAACGGGGCTCTAAGTCACTGGTGGCAAAGGCAGGAGGCGGTGTCCAGAGAGGGACTGCTGGGTCAGCATCCCTTGGGGCTATGTCTGCTCAGCTGCTGAAGTCCTGGGCTGACTCTTCTGAATCCCACTTTCTGAAGCAAAGTCTTCAGGCAGCCTGTTTCCTAGTGGCAATACTTGGCCCGTCTCCACTACTGTAAATGTCTGTAAAAGCTCATTTTAGACATTCTCTCTCAGGCTCTCAGGGTTGTTATAAAGACACAAGCCACCTACGTGTGTCATAGTGTGCTCTAGCTTAGTATTAGTGTTTTTGTTTCTTTCCATTTTTGATCTACTGTAATTAGTTCAGGGTGAGGCAAATCCAAGGAGTATATGTTTCAGAAAAAAACAAAGATCGCTGAAAGTCTATTTATTACTGGTACAATAACATCTTCTAGATTCTTCCCTACTGTACCACTGCCCCACCACAACAAATCAATGCCTCTGCGGAGATCCCCACTTGAGATTGGCCTCCTCAATTTTCCCCCTTATTTCTCTTCTAGTACTCACCCTTCAGACTTCTCCAGGCAGTGCTTCCCCCATATATGTTCTAAGTGACTGTGTGTTTTGACATTCCTATACCTGATGTGTGGGGATGTAACCAGTTCTTCTCTATGACTTCCTTCATGCATATATATATATATATATATATATATATATATATATACACACTTTCTTTTTTTTCCATTTGGCTTTATTTTTATTTCTCACGTAGCTACCGCTCGCAGATCCTCTGTCAGCAGCTCAGGGCACAGGCTCTCCATTCACATGGGCTGGCTTCAGTCTTTGCCCTACTGCTCGCTTCCTGAGGTGCCTTTGGTTAGTACTTCACGTACCCACTCTGCTTCCCCCTCCATACACTGATGATAATAATAGTATGATAGTGTTTTGAGTTTTAAAGGGTCTGTGACAGTGGCTGTCACATGGTGAGCACTCAGTGAAGGCCAGCTATTTTTTATTATCATAAGGTTGACTGGTATCATTTCCAGAAGTTCTCTACAGGAGTCTTCACTAGTGAGAATCTGTTGGTGTGCCTCGTGAGCCTTCCCTCCCTTGTTCTGGCAATGAGACATCCCTTTACTTGGGAGAACCCCCATTCCACATGCTTCTGCTAGTCCTGGTCCTATTCAGATACATGGCAGAAGCTATTAAGAAATGTAGGGGCTGGGGTGTAGCTCGCTGGTAGTGTATGTGCTTGGCCTGCACTGGCCTTGTGTTCTATCTCTAGCACAAAAGAGAGAGAAAAAGAGAGAGAGAGAGAGAGAGAGAGAGAGAGAGAGAGAAGGAGAAAGAGAGAGAATTTCAAATACAATATCTTCCAAACAGAAGAGCTTTTATATCCCTCAAAACAGCTCAGGTAGTCAGCATCAGAGCATGAAGATGGGCATTCAATCCAGTCCTGGCCAATCGTGATACTCATCCCTCTAGCAGCAGTGACTGGTTCAAAGCGTGGGTCTGGGATCCAAGGAGGGCCAATAGCAGTTCTTCTTTGGCAGTGACAGGCAGATGCATCCCTACTCTGGAAATCTGAAATTAGTAATTCTCCAAAATCTGAAAGGTTTTGAGCACCCACATGATGCCACAAGTGGAAAATTCCACACCTGACCTCAAGTGATGGTCACAATCAAAATGGAGGTGCACAAAAATTATTGGATAAAATTGCCTTTGGGCTGTGATAAGGTGCATACGAAATCGAAGTGCATTTCATATTTAGACTTGGGCCCCATTCCTAAGAACTCTCATTATGTATATGCAAATATTCCAAAACCCAAAAGGAACTCTAAATCTAAAACAGTTTTGGCACCAAGCATTTTGGCTAAGGGATACATGGCCTATAGATCTTTTTTTCTCTGGATACTTCTTTCCACTATACT
Source organism: Marmota flaviventris (assembly GCF_047511675.1). Lineage (NCBI taxonomy): Eukaryota > Metazoa > Chordata > Mammalia > Rodentia > Sciuridae > Marmota > Marmota flaviventris. The sequence continues at coordinate 56,180,443 of NC_092498.1, forward strand.
TGTTTTCCTTAATGGCAGGCATACCACTCATTCTAGACCTCGTGGCTAAACTTTCTTCTTAGTCTCTGGTTCAAGATTAAAATTGAACTTTGGACCCACTTTCCCTAGCCACCATAGTTTCTTCTCTGTTTGAATACCTAAATGGTCTTCAGCTTTAAACTATTAAAGAAGGTTCAATCTACCTTTCCTGTCTCAGCTGCAATCTGAGAACTATGTCATCTAAAGAGCAGGAAAGACGCTCAGTTTCATGTTTTCACTCTGAGCTGTGGCTCTTATCCATCCATGTCTCTTCTCTTTGTGGTTTTGAAAAGACTTTGCCACATTTCTCAGATCTGTAACATGGTATTTATTATCACAAAGAACTCTCCCTCATGTAACAACCTGCTTTAAAAACCACTGTTGTTATTAGTAGAGGTAAAATTAATGAGACTACTTATATCTATGTGGGAGCATGTTATAGTTTGAATCTTTAATATCTCCCCAAAAGCTCATGTTTTGAAAGCATGGTCCCCAATACAGCAAGGTTCAGAGTTAGAGTTTTAAGGCGGTTATTAGATCATGAGGCTATAAAAACTCATCAGTGGATTAATCTACTGGCAGATTAATAATTTGAATGGATTACTGTGTAGTAACTTTAGGCAGGTAGGCATGGCTGTAGGAAGTAGGTTGTTGGGGGCACGAACTTGGATTATACTTGTCTCTGGCTCTACTTGGTCTCCTGGCTTCCTGACTGCCATGATGTTCTGCCTTGCCTTGGGCCCAGAGATATAAAGTTGGCTGACCATGGACCAAACCTCTGAAACCAAGATCCCCAAATAAACTTTTACTCCTCTGAGTTGTTCTTGTCAGATATTTTGGTCACAGCCATGAAAAGCTGACTACAAAGAGCAGTTCAGTTTTACAGATAAACCGTTGATTCAGCAAAAGGTCCAGCGAGATACAATCTCTCTTACTTCCCCTCATCCCCTGCAAAGGCAATGGAAAATGACTGAGTAGTTTCTCAGTTCAGTGTGTGCTCTCTTTGGGAATTTGCCATTGTTGTTTTTGAAGATAAAAGCATTTGTACTGTAGAATTCAGGGAGAATATTGTCCGACTTTGCTGTTTTCTAAGTGAAGTTTGGGCAAGGACCTCTCTATTTCTTAATGCATCTGAGAGATGGAAATTGGCCTGACTTTGTAAGGGCTCCTTATATGTCTCTCTTTCCCTCTCTCTATGGCTTGCATGCTGACTACCCAAGCTGATTGGAGGGGTGGAAGAGCTCTTGCATTTGGAAGATATGGTACTTGAAATTTACCTTTAGAAATTATTTTCTTTGGATTAAGTATCAGCCTTTTCTTCTCCTTCTTTTTCTCTGCTGTGGATTTTCTCTACTGTGGATTGAACCCAGAGCCCATGAATGCTAAACACATACTCTACCAGAGAGCTATACCCTAGCGCCTATATTTCTTACTAGTTTCTAAAATGTAAATACTTTCTAGAAGGAGATGATACATTACACATTAGTGAGTCTTAGCACATCAATCTCTATTTGAAAGTATGGGCAGAATGAGCCCTTGGAAAAAAGGGGAGGAAAGCAGAGAGCCTTGAAAGATAAGGGGGACAGCCAAAGAAACCAGATATGATGGTCCCAAGGACTAACAAGGGGCTGACCGACCCTTTTTGATTGTGGAGAATGTCATTGAGAGTGATGCTGGTAGTGCAGGGAGAGACTCCTGAGGGTTGTCTTTTCTGTCCTAGGGACCTGGATTGTTCTACTTCCCCTGAGGACACAGGTAGTGCTGTTTCTCAGAATGAGCCCCCTTGACTGCGACTCTCCAAGATCAGGAGCATTCCTTAGACTTTTTCCCCACCCTGGGACAGACCAGGCCACTGAAGCTCCTCTGGGTTTGAGAAGAAGCAACAATGACAAGTTGGCTTAAATAGAACTTGGGTATTGTACTTTGTTTTTCTCCTAAGGGACTGAAAAAGAGTAACAAAGGATGCAGACAAGATAAGCTTGCTGGGGTGTGGAAAGGATCCCCAGTGCCTCCCTCACCTTACTTACAGAGGCCTTTCCAGAGTTCAATGTTAAGCCAGCCTGCAAGATGCCTCTTAAGCTGCACGTCATGAAAAAATCGTACACTAGCATGTGAGGCAATGATTCTATTGCCCCAGGAAACTCCCTGTCTCAGACTTTCTGTCTAGGTTTAAGGCCTTGAAATTCTTGCGTCAGTCCTGGGACAAATATCCCCTTATCTACACTTGTGCTTCTGGGCAGAGGTTTTCACTGATGTCCACGAGGGATGATGGCCCCCTGCATGTGTCTAACCTTCTAGGGGTGGGATACACTTCTGTCAGTGATGGCAGCCTGTTCTATTGATGACTTGATTGGATAGAAGAGAAGGGGAAAGTATCTGTCGGTCTTTTCTGGAAAAGGGAGGCATCTCATGCAATCCCCAAGAGAGCTAAGACTCCACGACTCCATGCAGGGTTTCTTTTAAAATGGAATTTTTTGAGTGTTAATAGAAAAAAAACAAAAACACCACAAACTTACAAGATGGGTTACTTTATATAGCTTAAACTAGTTTCCAATTACTACAAGTTGTACTGAAGAGTTGGTAGTAAGTATATCTATAATTTATTCTCTTAAATTTCATGTATAATTATTTCAAATGCTGAATCTGCAATGCTTGAGAAATATAAATTGCCTTTAAAATTGTGATTTTGATGGCGGCTTTGTTTTCCTTGTTGATGAACTTTTTTTTTTAAATGCCTGTAGCAGTCTAAGAAATTATCTGTACTTAGAGGGTAAAGACATGATGACAGTTTTTCTTCTTTCTAACTCCCTCTCCCCTATCTTTTTGGAACAGGCTGTAGCTGTGGGCGGATTCTTCTGATACCATTGCTTTGGCTGTGCAGTATTTTGCAGCTTGAAAGTTTTATCTGTTGCCATTGAACATGCATTTTTCTAAATATACAATGGGAGTTCTCTAGATATAAATAAGTTCTTTAGGTTCTGTTAGTTCAGTTCAATGGCTCTCAAATTTTTCCATGCATAACACCACCTGGAAAGATTTTAAAAATGCACATATACTGTGTTACTCATGGATCAGATGATTCAGTAGATGGGCTTGGGTCCCAAGGATCTGCATTGTAACTTTGTATTGAGAACCAATTTCTGTAGGCAAATCATTGTCTTAGGGCAGGGTTTTTCAACCTCACACTATTTTGTTTGGATGAATATTTGTAGTGAGGACTGCTCTCTGCATTGTAGATTATGTAGCAGCATCTCTGATCTCCACCCACTAGAAGCCATAACATTTTCATCATCCTCCCAGTTGTGACAACCAAAAATGTCACCTTACTTTGGCAAATGTCCCTTTCCTTGATGAATTTGAAAAACACTGCTTGGAATCTTTGTTCTTCCCAATTCAAACATCCCGGTCACCCGAACATTCTTGTGAGTGATAGGTTTGTGTATGGGACTCTAGTCTATTTCTTAGGACTCTGTGTAATAAAATGAATTTTTTTGGCATATAGGGTTCAAACTAACCGTCCATGGCCATTTCCAGCATCCGACTTTTATTTAACCTAAAGTTTTTCTTTAAATATGAAAATAAATTTTGGGGCATGGTGGCTCATATCTGTAATCCCAGCTTCTTGGGAGGCTGAGGCACCTCAAGTTCAAGGCTAGCCTCAGCAATTTAATGAGACTCTGTTTCTAAATAAATAAATAAAAGGTCTGGAGAGGTAGCTCAGTCGTAGAGTGCACCAGGGTTCAACCCCCATTACTTAAAAAAAAAAGAAAGAAAAAAGTTACTAAAATAATTGCTAACATGTTCAATTTGGGATATACTTATTTCTAGATTTACTTGAAAATTTAGACTCTCTGTCCACATCTGTCCCCATTCCTATCAGTTAGGAATCAGTAGGAAAGGAGTGCACTTAGAAAAAGCTGGACTCAAAGACTCTTAAGAGGTTGTGAGTTGCGGAAGTCCCTAGTTGGTGGACTTCAATACTGCATAGTACTATTTGGTTTCTATAGGCACTGGATTTGCAATCCTTGATTTAAAGCTCCATAACCACTAGCTTAGGATGGAGCATCCCATACAGAAAAATTCTGAAAGCGTTGGCCTTTTTGATGCTAACTTGTGAGTGTATTTAGTGATTAATTTGATTATAAGGCTTTGGGCCTAATGTTTTAATCTCCTGTGATCATGCTATCTTATCATTTCATAATATGCTTATGAGGACTTTGTGTTTCCCCTTCTGAATTAAAATCTGGATCTAAGGCACTCCGTCCCCTTTGCCAATTTATCATATTCAGCAAATACTTTTTGTCGTTAAGTGATTCAACTCCACCATGTCTGTTGAGCATTTTCTCAAGGGCTGGTTTTTGCTCTGGCTAGTGAAGCATTTCTGGAGACCCGAGCAACAGAGGTGAAAGAGGTATGTGACACTCTTCCGGTTGCACTGCTCTCCCTGCACCTGAACCCTTGATATCATGGGAACAGATATTTCACACGGATGACTCAAAACTGGACTTGTGACTGACCTCAAAAGGGATTAGGAAGAGTGCTGTGGGGAAGGTTGGCTTCATGGGTGTGTGGCCATGCTGAGAAGGGTGCTCGATTTAATTCTCTGTGGTTGCCATCTTGAAATTCTTAGTAATTTTTGAAAAGGAAGTCCTGCAATTTCATTATGAACTGAGATCTGCAAATTATATAACCTGTCAGAAAAGGGGGCTTTTGATTTAATTTTGTATTATTTTATTATTGTAGGAGGTAAAGATGTTCAAGAATATCAGATTTAAAAATTTCATTATTTGTAAAGAGAAGTCTTGTCCTTTTCCCTTGCTGAGAGAGGGAATTTTTTTTTTCCTTCAGGAAATTAACAAGCAACCTCTGAAAACCAGATATTTGTTGGAAGACTGCCAGAGGGCAAGAAAACACAGTTGATAAAGGAAGCAGTGCTGGGATGTAGAGCCAGGTAGAAATGGATACTAGTGAATTTCCACAAATCATGTACTTTCTCCAAGGCCTGGTTTCTTTATCTGCAAAGTAAGGATAATAGATCCAACCCTAAGAAGTTGTAAGGTTTACATGAAATAGTTGTGAGTGCTTGGTGCAATGTTCCGCACATAGCAGGCCCTCAGTATATGGCAGTTATATTGATATAGGTCTTTCCTCTCAAGGAGATAGGTTCTAGAAAGGAAGATAGATGCATCCAATCATAGCAGTAGACCCTGGTGTATTAGTCAGCTCAGGCTGCCCAAACAAAATATTTGATATTTCTGAAACAATGAAAATGTATTTTCTCACAGTTTTGAGAAGTCTAAGAGCAGGGTGCTAGCACAGTTGGATTCTGGTGAGGGTTCTATTTCTGGCTTGCATACAATCGCCTTCTCACTATGCCCTCACCTGGGAGAGGGACAGCTCTGGTTCTCTTCCTTTTCTTATGTGGATACCAGTTCTATCAGATTAATGAAGGAGCAGAGTGATTATGCCCTCATTTAACCTTAATCATTTTCTTTATAGTCCCTATTTCTAATACAGTCACATGGGAAGGGGAGCTTAGAACTTCAACATGTGAATTTGGTGGTTGTAGAGAAGAATCCAGTCCATAGCACATAGGAATATAAGTACAACTACAGCATTAATGAAAGGGCCCAACTCTACTTGTGGAGGAGGTCCGAGAAGGCTTCACAGAAGAGATGTTTTCTGTAATGCATCCTTTTTTTTTTTTTTTTGGTCAAAAAGGTATATATTTTAGATAAATCAGAGCATATAATAAAAAATAATAGTCTCCCCTCCTCTGCCCAGCCTCAAGTTCACTTTTCTTAGTCAATGCTATGTATTAAAATTTTGTATCCCCCACAAATCCATATGTTAGAACCCTAGTCCCCAGCCTAATGGCATTTGGAGATGGAGCTTTTTAGAGGTAATTAGGTCAAAAGGGTGGAAGGAGAGACAAGAGAGAGCTTGCCTCCACCCACCTCTTTCTAGGCCATGTGAGGATACAATAAGAAAATGGCTGTTGGCAAACTTAGAAAGAGAACTTACCAGACACTAGATCTACCAGCACCTTGATCTTGTACTTCCAGCCTCCAGAACTGTGAGAAGTAAATGCTTATTATTTAAGCTACACAGTCTATGGTATTCTGTTCCAGCAGCATAAACCGACTAAGCCAACATTCAAAACAGACTTCTCTTTTAGTTTTTCTCATGTTGCACACTCCCTCCCACTCCTTCCAATGCTGGAGGTCTATCTTGCTTTTTTTTTCTTTTGATTTTTCCAAAAGAAAATTGGTCACCTCTCTGACTATAGAGAGATGTCACTTAAAAACTTAATGAAACTTTATAAGAACAAGATATCTAAATATGTAGCAAGCTCAAATGTGTAATGGTTTTAAGCAACTTCTAAGTTGTAATAAAAGAGAATTCATTTGACCTAGAAGAAATTATCCTACTAATCATTTGGATCAGTAAAGAAGTATTTCTTTTCCTTCTTTCTTTTTTTTTTTTTTTTTTGTACTGGGGATTAAAAAGACAGGGCTACACTGAGTTGCTTAGGACCTTGATAAGTTGCTGAGGCTGACTTTGAACTCCAAATCCTCTTGACCCAGCCCACGTCCCTCAAGCCTATGGGATTAACAGGCATGCAACACCATTCCCAGCTAAGAAGTATTTCTCCACACATCCCTCTTTCCTTCCTTCCTTCCTCCCTCCCTCCCTTCCTTCCTTCCTTCCTTCCTTTCTCTCTCCCTCTCCCCACCACCTCTTTTCTTCTTTCTTTTATTTGGGCCAAAATAATTTCATTATGCTCTACTCCATGATGAATTGCCTGAATTGTCTGCAGTACAACATTCTATTCACTAAACTTTTTTAAAAACAATTCACAACTAAACAAAATTTCAGTTGCTAAATGGAAATGAATGATTGAATGTCTTATCAATCTTGTACATGCAGAATATAGCTAACTGAAATTGTCTTTCATATGGCATTTGGATATAAAATCCTTCACGATAGTTTGTAAAAGATGAAGGCTACCAGACAGTCATTTAGCTGGAGTGCATGTGGGAGATTTTCAGACAATGCACAGGTGCAGTGCTGCCCACAATGCAAGATGGTGGAGGACTGAACTGTGCAACTTACACCTTGACTGATAAAGCAGATTTAGTTCTCAAGCCTAGATAGAGCTCCATTTCTGCTGTGTCTCAACAAGTAGTGATTTAGACTTTGTTCAACAATAGATTTTTTTCCTAATGAAAAAGGAATAAACTCAATTACCTGTGGCAAATTATACCTTCTTACTTGCTTAAAATTGCATTTCCAGCTCAAAGAATTAATATTCTTTGCTTAGAGAAGTTCCTGATAAATATTTATTATACCAAGGTTAGCTGGAAAATCCTGAATTCATTGGGCCATAAGAGAGATCTTACATTGGTATGACCTTAAAGACAGTCATAGGAAATGCAAAATGTTTCTAATAATTTCAAAAAGAAAAAGGAAGGAAAATATCTAACCTTATTTAAAATAATTATGATGTCCTGTTTACCATTTGCACAAATTCCTGATATCACTGGTCAGTAGTTGTCCATCCACACCTCTATTTTTTTTTTTGCCATCAATGTTCAACATTATGAATGAATTCCCAGCTTCGTAAAAAGACATTGGTGCCCATATTGGTCTCATATTCTTTTCTCTAGTTTTCCTTCTTCTTCCATGGTTCTTCTTCTACCATTTTGAATGATCAAGATTACCAATTTGAACTCTGTTCTGCAAGACAAAATGCAGCTTTTTTGTTTTAAGCTTGTACCAATACTCAAGTTATGTCCTAGAAATATTTTTGCTTCTTCACTGATCTAAATTATATAAACTCAGGGTCAGTAGGATGGTTTCTTTTTCTCTAAGTCAAATGGATCCTCTTTTATCACAATTTAGAAATTTCTTAACACCATTATGCATTTGAGTTTGCTACATATTTAGATACCTTGTTCTTGTAAAGTTTCATCAAGTTTATAAATGATATTTCTCCTCCCTCCTCCCCTCCCCTACACCTCTGCTTTTTCTTAAAGCTCCACCTTCCACAAATCCTTGCTGTCATATTGTCTATTAGATTATACATGTTGTCCATCAAGATCACCCTTTTAACAGAGACTACTCTCCCTGAAACTTCCCTCCTTTCCAGAGACTGACTCTATCTTTCTGCTCCTTTGGGAATTACTTTCTAGGTCTAAAGCTGTAACATGGCAATACCAGGACTCCCCTTTTACTGCTCTATGGCATCTACTTTTCCCTGAATTTCACATCTTCCTCTTTCTTAGTTCCCTCTCATTTTGTTAAAAGAAATCAATAAACTTCCTACAAATGGTATAAAACTAAGATTTGAATGCCTCAAAATACCTTGGTTTTTGTCAACACATTTGATAGTTTGGCAGGGAATACAATTGCTCATCAAGCAATTTTCAACTGCTTCTGCCCAACCCTGTCTTGATCAGATGAATGGGCTTTCTGTTCGTGCCACTAGCATCCCACAAAATGTTTTAGGTGTCCAAAATCAGATTGTGATGGCCCACTCATAACCATGAGTGTCCCTTTGAACGAGACACTCAATGGATGGTGACCACCCATCTGACCAAAAGGATGGAGGTTCTCACTAGAGACTGCAACCAGTGTGGACTGCTCAGCACTGCCAGTTTTCAGGCACCAACTGATAATCTGTAATGAAAGGCTATCCCTCCTCCACCCCTTCCTCTCTAAAACTTAAGAGTTTTCTTCATTTCATTTCTTTCTGAAATGATCCCTCTGCCTTTCCTTCCCCTTCCCCAATAATTTTACTTAGACTTTGGAAAGGAAATAATAGCTCTGCAAGAATGCAGACATATCATTTCATCTGTTCTTTGGCTAAAGACTTCATCTTTTTAATTTTATAGTCATTGTTGATGTTTCCAGAATGGGTGACTCATGTGCATCTGAATAGAACTGAGGGGAAGGAAAATAAGACCCTTGGGGTTGAAGTGAGTAAAAAGGGATAGAAACACACAGGAAGCATACAAGTTAATACTGCAAGTTGCAATTCTACTGCAATAGGTTGAATATTATTTTCCCTTAGACTTTTGAAAACATAACTGCATTTGTTTTCAGCATCCACAGTTACTAACGAGAAATCAGATGTTAGTCTGGCTTGTTCTTTTTGACTTGGCTTTTATTTCCTGGAGGATTTTAAGATCATCTCTTGATGTTTGGCATTCTGTAATTTCAATACCACGCATCTAGGAAGAGATATTCATTTTTAAATTCTTGAACCGGGCATTTAACAGATCCCCTCACTCTCAAGATCTGTGACCTCATTCATGGCTTTTGATGTTTCCATTACTTCTTTGATAATTTGGTCTTCTTTATCTTTGTCCTTTGTTGTAGCATTTGTTGAGTGCTAGACTTGCTGAATTGTTCTCATCTCTTAATTTTTAAAAACTGTGGTAAAATATACAAAACATTTTGTTTCTTATTTTTTATATTATTTCTACCTATTTCTTTTTCTTTTTTTGTCCTACTGTCTAGGAGATTTCCTCAACTCTTTGATTCACTATTTTTTTATATCAGTAACTAATAGCTTCTAATAATTCTTTCTGGTTTTTTGCTTGCTTCTTTTTAATAGTACCTTATCCTTGATTTATGAATATCTCATTTTTGAGTATTTTAATTATGATTGCTTTGTTTCTCAAGTTGTTTCAGTTTTTCTGATTATTTATCTTGATTTCTCTTTCTTATTGCTGTTTTTTCCTATGTTTGGCACTTCTAAAGTTGTCTACTCATATGTAAAAAGGAGTGCAGTTTTTTCTGCTGTAAGGTGGACTCTTCAGGTTGAGACTGCATGGGGTAGTGCAGATAGGGCTGTGGCTGATAGGCTTTGCTGTCGGGAGAAAGAGCAGGGTCTGGCCAGTAGGTTGTGTATCCTCCCAAACCTCTGGATGAAAAGGACTTTATTCAAGACCACACTAGTCACACTAGAAATTTAGCCCTTGACAGTTGTTCCTGTGCAGATGGATGGCCCAAATGATTCAAAGTTGAAAATGAAGTATATACATTTAGAATTTTTCCAGCATTGATGCTTTGTTTTAAATGAGTGAGCCTCAAACTATTTGCATTCTTTTAATGGAACCGAAGAGAGTTTTTAAATTTTGAATGTGGATTTACTTGCAATAGGAAATATCTCACAACTATAATATATAGTTGTAGAAGTGGATTAATGTTATCACTAATTTTCTAAAGAAGGGTTCACCTGCATATTTGGCTTCTATTGCTGTTCGGGTAAGCATTTTACAAGCAGCTAAGGCCAAATTCTGGAGGTTTCATCACCTTCTACTTATGAGATATTGTTTCATGATATAACTAGAACTTTTTATATCTCAAAATTTACACCCACCACCACCACCACAATTAGTCAATGTAGTCTTGGTAGCTCCAGTGATTTTATGGTTCTGTTTTAAAAATGAATAAAGTCTGATTATCCAAACAACAAAATATTTCCGTCTATCCACTTTTTCTTCCTTTCTCCTACCTAGAAGTTTAATAATGTTCTGAAAATACCTACTGAATTCAATTTTTCAAAACAACGATTGCAGGAATCCTGACACCTAGCTAGCATCATTGTGCTTCTAGATTGAGAGGTAGAAGACTTCAGAATGCTCATGTTTTGTGGTCAACTGTTTCTAGCCTATTACAATTGCTTCTGCCCACTTCCTAGGCTCTCATTTTGAGTGGGTCCTGAAGCCTATCCCATTCTTTCCTTCTCTTGGTTACTGTGGAACCTGAGGAGTACCTTACCTGGTTTCTGTAGGTCCTCGGAGTTATCTTCTTCTTGGTCAGTCTGGACTGGAACAGCAATCAATATAGACAGTTATGTTCCACAATTTCCAGCCTTTCCCAGCAGAATCTTAAGTCTCCTTTGTCTTTCTCATCCAGGTTGGACCCCCAGTGTTTTGGAGATGGCAGAAACCCATGCTAGAATTCTCTGTGACATTAGATTGATGTGAGGCTCCACAAATACTGCACAAAGAGAGCTATGGTCACTCCAGAAGTCTACTGTCTCTCTCCAGGATGAATGCTACATGCTGGGCTCCTTCTGTTTTTGCAGAAATCCTAGGGAAGGCCCTGCAACCAGGAGTTGCAGGCTCTGCTTCACATGAGACCCATTAGCTTAGACCAGGGAGGATTAAACATCAGGATGGAGTGTGCCTGGGCCCTCCATGGAGGCTCATACCTCTTTCTGCCATATCTCTATAACTGTTTTGGAATCTAAGGAGTGAGTGGCTCTGGTTTTTTTTTTGTTTGTTTTGTTAGCTCTTATTTCTGGGTAGTAGCTCCATTCTAGGGTAAAGCTTTCAGAAGAAACCGAGTCCCTGGTTTCCAGGATTAAATGGCCCCTACAGACTATACAAAGTGTTTGTTCTCCTTTTCCTTCTGCTTTGCTACAATTTTCTTGAAAATGAATAAATTATGTGCAAAATTAAGCACATTCATGCACTAAATGTTCAATCTAACAAGTGAAAACATTTTAAAAGAACACAAATTGAGATTAAAAGGCCCCTACTGACCTCTTTTCTGTGCCCCCCAAGACTGGCTTCAGGAAGCCCACATAGCCTTCTGCTCTCCCTTGCTCACCACAAATACTGCACAAAGAGAACATATGTATTTATAGAAGCATATGTATTTATCACATAAGACACTCCCCATCATCCCTGGCTCTATCTGTTTAATACCCAAGTATTCACTTAATTGAATAATTGGCAATGGATGAATGGTAACTAGAGAAAATGAACAACAACAAAAAAATAAGAATAGCATCTTGAAAGTTACCCTGATGTCCTTGCAATGGCATTTGAAGGTGGCTCAACCTCCATCTTGGTCTGATCTGAGCCAATTCCATTCTAAGGAAGAGATGGAGTGGGAATTAATTACTGGTTTCTGAAACACAAGCTGGAGTCCTTACACATTGGAAGACATGTAACACTATACTCAGGTATTTTGCCCACCGATAGGGAGCTTTAGAAAGTTTACTCTCAATAAATTGAAATAAGGGAAGTGACACACAGAGGAGTTAAACTATGAAATCAACAAGGAATGGTATAGAGCAGAATGTAGAACACAGAAGATGTAAAACCACTTAAAAGAATATTCTCCCCAACCTACAAGATGGTAACCTGACTGTTATTTAGTGTATCTAAAGAAATAATATGAAAACCAGGAACATGGTGATCAGCATGGAAACAGAAAATCAAGGCACTAGACCAGTTAGCAGGGCCTCAAATAATCATCCAGAGGAGAGGGAATAGGCCCATCTGTTGGCTGGACCCATCCTGTGTGTAGGTGGAAGCATCAGGCTATCTCAGCTAATGCCATCAGGCATTGGATTTATCTGAAGAACTCTCTTTGTTCTGGTTTCCTGCTCTCCAGGCAATCTCTGCTTATTATCTAGCTTCCTCCATAGTTCTGCCTACGGAGATGGATCTGTTACAAGGTATTCCATTCCTTACAATAGTGCTATTTTTCCCTGATCATAAATGAACAATATGACATTTTGACCACTGTGTTATTTGGCTTCCCTTGTATGTTTGCTAACCGAGAGAGAAAGGCTGGTTAAACAATATATAGTGTACCTGTTCCTATGAGAGGTATTTCTCATTGTAAGTAATTAATTTGGCAGTCAGTTTTGGAGCTTTGTAGATGTGAGTCTGCCCTAGAGGAGATTAATACACTCAGGTTGCACTTGGGTTTCTGTGCCTGGAAGGGAGGAGGCCTGATCTGGAATGTGGGAAGTTCTCTTGCTAAGGACATGGCCCACTGAGCCTGTTTCCTATGTGATAAACACATATGCTTCTAGCTGCTGTTATTTTACCATTTTTAGGCAAAAATAAAATGCTCCATTCATAACATGAGATAGTGTTGCTGTGCCTGGGGTGTTCAACATCAACATTTAGGTTTCTGAAACAGGGGAGGGGCATTGTTTCCCTCTATTTAGCCTTTTCAAGTTTTACCCCAAACTCAGTCTAAAATAAACAATGTGTCTAACATTTTTAACCTAATTAAAATTCTAGGGCAGATGCATTTTTACTAGGCATACTTATTAAGCAGGGGGAGGAGGAAGAAAAATTAATTATTTCAACTCTGAAGTCGAATCCTTTTCTTCCCCTACACTCAGAGGCAAAGTGCAGATGAGAAGAATTTCTGTCCTGTTTGGATTATGCTGGGATGCTTTTGAAAGATAATCAAACGAAGGAAACAAGAGTGGTAGAAAAATAAATCCCCTATTTACTTTTTTTGGGGGTACATTTTTATAAACTCCATAAACCATGAAAGTCCCTCCAAGAAAACAGGATTCTAATCTGAGGTAAGCAGAAGCAGGAACTTTTAAAACAGAATGGCACGGTTGCCTATGAGGGGATCCTATCTAGAGAGAATGGCTGTGGTTTCCATGGCAATTGCAGATTCACCTGCACACCACATCACTCTGCTCCTTTGTTCAGAGCAAATTCCCATTAAGCCACAGCCAGCATTATTAGCAAGGCAGAGGCATTTAAGTGAGCCTGTTGCCACCACTCTTCCTACAGACCTTTTGTTCTGTAATGGATCTGCAGTTCCCTAGTGCCTGGTTGTTAACACAATAGCAGGAGGGTGCTTGGAAAAAGAAAAAAGAAAAAAAAAATCCCCGCCTAAAATGTTTGTGATCTAATCTGGGCCAAATTTTTCTGAGAGTTAGGATCTTTAATTTTCAAATCCAATAATTCCTAAATTCTAATATGCCTCTGAATCCTTCATATCTTCAATATACAGATCCCCAGGCCCTACCTCCAGAAAATCTAATTTAGTAGGTGTCATTGTCCATTTGGTGTTACTATAACTGTATTCCATGGATGGGACAATTTATAAACAATAGTGATTTATTCACCTTGTGGTTTAAGAGTCTGGGTGGTCCAAGGTCAAAGGGCCACATCTGGTGAGGACTTTTTTTTTTTGCTGGTGGGGATTTTCTGTAGAGTCCCAAGGCAGCTCAGGGCATCAAATGGCAAGAGGGGTGCAGGCAAGCCAGGGAGAGCTCACCTTTATAAAAAGCCACTCTTGGGACAACCCATTAATATGTGAACAAATTAATTCAATCATGAGGTCAGAGCCTTCATGGCCCAATCAACTTCCAAAGATCCCATCTCTCAAATACCATTAACATGATGTTGGGGATTATTTGTAACATGAAATTTGAGGGAACCATAGCAGTAGGTTTGAAATGGGTCCTACGAATTAATTTTTAACAGGTACCCTAGCAGATAGTGGCGAGACCTTACTTCTGAGAATTCCTGTTTTGGGTACTGTCCAAATACCCAGAAGAGGGCAGAATTGGACACTCTCCTCTTCATGGAAGATCATGTTTTAAAAAGAACAATGGAATCTCGAAGAAATTCTCCAGCAATGAATCTGCTGTGAGGATGGATGTTTGAGAGGATGCCCATCTTCCTCAGCCCCCAGGCCTGTTTCGGAGGTGACTCTGGTGTGCAGGCTTCAGAGCGCCACAGGTGGTACTCATGCTTATATTCAAATGCAGTTTCTCTTCCCAGAACTGAGTAGATCTGAATAAAAGTCCTATTTTTGGAAAGGAGAAATGATGCACTGATAAATATATACAATATAAAAACTCTTTCTTAAGGGAAAGCATCCTCTATCATTTAACTTTCTTATAGCAGGGGGCTCAGGAAGAACCCCAAATCACAGAGGGCAGCCCATGACCTTACAGATTGCTGAGTGGTCAAGGGCTTTTGTCATTTTCACAAAATAGGAATGAAAAAACTGGTTTCTACCGCCATATGTAGGCAATTGTTGGCAACATTTTCTGGGACCTGACTTTGCACCAACAACTGCAGGGCCAGCTTTGTAAGCAAATCACAATTTTGATCTGAGCACAGAAGTGCTGGGTTATTATCTCTATCAAATGAACTCCATAGTTGTTTGATTATGAATAGCAGGGAAGGGAAGTAATAAAACATGATAGTGAAGCCTGCAAGTTTTGGAACCAGGCTGTCTGACCACTAATCCACACTCCCCTACGTACTCTGCAGGCTCCTCATCTGCCACATGGGAAATGACAATGACATCATGTGGTTTTGGAGAGAATTAGACAAGGTTATGCATATTAAACCTTTAAGGGAAGGCTGCCACCTAGAAAAGGCCCAGAGCAAGTTTGCTATTCAAAAAAGATGATTGAATTGGCTGTCTACTTAATCAACGTGGTTGGCTTTATTTGGAAGATTAGGGAGACAATGCTTTTACCCTTTGGACTGGAAGAGTTAGCCCTCTGGTTGCCTTCTTGCGTCCATAGGATGGGCGACGTGGAATTAGCCATTGTGAATCTCTTCATCAAATGAGTGAGAGCACACCAAAAAGGCTGGATTTGGGGATACCCATTCCTGCTTCCTACTGACCAGAACCCTTCTTTCCTGAACACCTGGGTTCCATGATCAGATTCTTGTTACTGGATCTTGCGCCTTGCCCTTTTTAATATCCAGAACTCCCAGTTTTCTCAAGCTATGCTCACTGTCTAAAATAGAGTGAGGGGACTTCAGGAATACGGTGATTCCTCGAAGGAATTATTTCCTCCTGTGCAGTTGAACAAAGTAAAAAGGTTTGGAATAAACAAGGAGAAACCCAGCTCTCTTTTATGCCTGCCGCTCTCTCACCTCTTCATCTATCTTTCCTTTCTCACTTATATAGTACCTATTCTGTGTACTAAGGTGTTTCAAAGAAAAGAAAGAAGAGATTGAAAGAAGAAAGCAATGGAACAGAGTTGGGATGCTACAATAGATAGGTTGATTGCGAAGGGGCCACTGTGACTGGAACCTCAAGCTGAGAAAAGGCTGCCTCTTTGTACGTGGACTGCAAGGAGGTGATGTTCTCAGTCAAGAGCCAGACTTGGGTTGGGATGAGAGGGAAAAAGGATTTTGGAAAAAGCTGAGATTACGGTAGTGGTGCTGAGTTCAGAGCAAGCATCCCAGAGGGCTCAGGGGAGTGCATTTAAGGACTGAGTGTCCGGTGGATTAGGGACATTCAAAACACAGTGCAAATCCATCAGTTCGTTTGGTCACTCTCCAAGTGTTTATGGAGCATCACAACATGCAAGGTACAATTCTGAGTGCTTGAGTTACATCGGCCACCAACATAAAGATTTCCACTCAATGGAGCTTATGTTCTAGCCGGGGGAAGTAGAAAACAACAACTAAAAGAGTAATGAACATGTAAATTATGTCCAATGTTAGAAGGTATTAAATGCTATGGAAAAAAAGATAAGACAAGGTAGAGAGAGGTGAGAGGATAATCAGGAATGCCAAGCGCTGGAGTGTGTGTGTGTGTGTGTGTGTATGTGTGTGTAATTTAAAATACTGATCAGCATAGGCTGTGTTAGAAGGGGAGATTGAAAGAGGTAAGGGTTTTAGCCTTATAGGTGCTGGAAAAAGCTCCAAGCAGGCCAAACAGCCCCCAAGAATTGGGCTTAGACTCCAGGGTCATGTCTAGGTGGTTCAATATTTGATGGGCAAGTTAGTTGACCTTTGTGAATTCTATATTTCTTTTTTTTGTGTGTGAATTCTATATTTATAATTGGAAAAACTAGCTTCATGTGGTGGTTGTAAGACTGCTATAAAATAATGCATTCATGAAAGGTCATTGTAAATTTTTATAATGCAAAAAAAATTGTGATATCACCATGGAATGGCCTCAAGTTCCTCTTTCCTCTTGAGTGCTTGGACGTCTCGCCACTAGATGGGAGCCCATCTCTGTCCTAGGGGTGTGTGAGACTCAACAATATGGAGTCAGTAGCAAACTTTTTGGTGAGTAAAACTTGTAAACGCAATGCTGCTAAACAGGATGGTGGACACTGAGAGAAATTTCTTTTCAACAAGGGAAAAAGGAAAGAAAACAAGTAGGCCCTGCATCACCGAATTCAATGGAGTCTTGGGCTTCTATTTGGGCTCAAAAGGTGGGAGAGAAGGAGACCAGGAAAAGTGGAAGCCAGTGGGGCAACATGTTAGTGCACAGGGGCCTCTAGGAGGCCAGGGACTGGAGAGCCTCGTCAGAACAGGACTGATGGCAAAGTGGCGTCAATGGCTGTAACTTGAGTGGCAGAGGGAACATGAGACAGGACTCAGCCTCCTCTGAGACCCCTCCTCACACACAAGTCATTTGTCTTTGTGCCGCGAAGGGAGTCCCCAGAGGATCCCCAAAGTTCCCTAAGAGACTGAAGTGCTTATCTAGACCAGCACAAAAAGTCCCTATGTCCCCACTGCCCCACCCTCCTTGCTAAGGCCAGTGAAGGAAAGGCCTCTTCTCAAAGGCACTCAAAGGCAGAGGCAGGTAGAGTGTGCAGGGCCCCTATAGCAGGCCATTTCCCATGAGTAATGCCATTAGTGGGGAAGTAAGGAGCCAAGGAACTTTAGCAGAAGGAAGCAGATGAGGCATGTAGGAGTCTAGTCTGTTGCTGGGCTCTGAGGAAAGAAGAGAGAGAAGAGCAGGGCTGGGCAGAGGTCTGTCATCATCGTGGCCACAGCTGAGCCGTGGCTCAAGCTCACCAGGAAGAAGGGGGCTTGCTCCTTGGGTGAAGACAACTGGGTGAAGATGGCGGAGGTCCCAACTCAGGATGATCTAAACTTGTACGTGTGCTTCAGCAGGAGGGAATGTGGACTCCATGGAACGTGGACTCCATGGCCTAACGCTGTGGGCAGAGGCCCCGTGGAAATCCTGTATTGATAGAGACCATTTGTTTACTACTTTTCCATTTATGACATACTTTATCTTTCTTTTTCTTTTTTTTTTTATTGTGGTGCTGGGGATTGAACCCAGGTCCTTGTGCATGCAAGGCAAGCACTCTACCAACTGAGCTGTGTCCACAGCCCATGACTTTATTAACTCTTTTGATTCTCACAACAACCTTGCAAGTGGAGCCAGAGTTATCAAGTCCATTTGGTAGAGAAGAAAACTGAAGTTCATGAAAGTGTGATGAATCATCGAAGAGTCTGGATTTCTAAGTGGTAGAACTGGGAGTTGAACACGCGCATGCTGACTTGGAGTGTTTAGTGTTTCATCTTTGCTTCTCTCTCCCGTGCTTTGGATTGGGCGTACCAGTTCTGCAATGATGCCATCCCTCCAGCCTGGCATCCCTTCGTCTAGGCCGGCTAGGCAAGTTCACAGTGTGAGCAGTTGAGAGTCTTGGCTCCTCTGGTGAGCCCGGGTCTGGCTGATGTGTGAACTTGAGCTCCTGCTTTTGCTCTGTGTGTTGTATATATTTAGTCATGTTTGACATAATTTACGTTAGTGCAAGTTCAGGCTGTTAGCCTTTTTCCTCTCATTGTTTCTTCCATTTTTACTCAGACTTGGTTCAAGTGATTTGTCTTCCTTTCATCTTCAAATACACAGTTCTCCTGTCCTTGCCACCCCGACAGCCACAGAGGATGCCATCCTTTGGAAAACTCTCTCTCTTTCCCTTGGAAGGGGCATTCAGCTTGGGGATGGACCGTTGCCCTGGGAAAAGGAGCCATAGTTCTCTGAGCTTTTTGGCTCTTTCTCTTTGTAAGCTGCATATTTGTTTTATTTTTCCTTTCCTTGTCTCAGTTTTTCCAAGTTTTCCTCCTGCCTTGACTTAAGACTTCCCCTGCTTAAGTCGCCTGAAATTTTCCTGCTGCTCTGAACCTTCCCTCATTTAATTATTTCTATCCAAAATCATAGTGACGTTTTGTTCTGGTTAAAAAAAGAAAACTAGGGACTATCATTTATAACATGCAGCTCCCTTTGGGCCTAACACTGTAGGTAGAGGCCCCATCAGCTAGCTGATGCCTGCATTTCACGGCACTTCTGTCTTCGCAGAGGGTTTTCATGCACTCGGTTGTCACAGCAATGCAAAGCTGGCACAGTGGGAATTATCCTCCCCATTTTATAGAGAAGAAAATGCAGGATCACAGAGGTTGGCTCATCAAAGGTCATCTGCCTTCAACTTTTAGCCTTGTAACTATGATTTTGAATTTTTCATAAGAAAACCTATTGTTTTAGAGTAGATTATAAAAGTTCATATTTGAGCCTTGATATTGAATTGATATTGAATGTGTGTAGGAGAGACGAGCCTGGCTTCTAACACATCTCATGTTTTAGTGAATGATCACTTGGTCCAACAGTTGGCAAGTTATTCTGGGAGCCATCAGATATTGATTCCTGACTTGTTGTACCCAAGCTACAGAGTGACACATTTTTTTAAAGATAAATTAATCAGATTGCAGTGAAATTTCACAGGTGTAAGAGCCAGCTGTTTTCTATACCTCCATTCTCATCCATTAAGTCTTGACTCGTATTTACCCTGAGAGAGCCAACTCACTTTTGTTTCTTGTAGGACATCTTGCCATCACTTCCATGTTCCATGCACCACTGCTAGGGTCAAGAGAGAGGCCTGTTCACTCTCAATTAAACTTGATGTTTCCTCTTCTCTTTGCTCCAAGTATCCTCCTGTTTGGGGAATCTCATTGATACTCATTGACTCAATTTTTTTGCATCAGAAAAGACATACTTGCCTTCTGCTTTATATTAACATAGGGTTCTTGCTCATTGTTTCCTTGAAAAATCAGAGAAATTGTTATTCCCATTTTAACTTAATGCTTTTTTTCCCCCAAGGGGGTGGTGTCTAATCCTGAAGACAGAAGGAGCCCAACACAGGAGTGGGTAGCTTTTTTATCTCAATAATCATATCCTCCCACCCAACCTGAAAAGCTTGCTTCACTTTTCTTATATTGCTTATAAATACTCTACCTTGAAAATGTGAAAATAGCTAAATTAATTATTTTTTCATTAATCCAGCAAATATCAGTTGAGCATTCCTTATGAGCCAGATTCTGTGCTGTGTGTGCTTTGGGTATGCCAAAGCTAGGATATAGAAGGTCCTCTGGAAGATTGAGCCTTATGCAGAAACTAGATGAGTGAGCAAACTGCCACAGTGGTGTAAAAAATTCTATGCTGGAACATTCTAGTAGGGGAATAGAAACACTTGTTGTAGAGGTGAGCATTCCAAACCTCTGGCAGTAGCTACAGCTCCCAGCACCTATAATTCCAAATGGTTGTGCCTCCCTATCATGACTCTACCTCTTTCTGGGATCTGACATCACTGTTTCCTCCCCTTGTCTCTTCAGCTTTAGCTGGTGATGGTTTCCCACCATTGCTGGTCTGTGGATACTTCATTTTTTCTGGTTGAGTCACTTAACCCTTCCTATACCTCCCAAAGTAGTTCTTCATTCAAGGGTCTTCATGTGAACTCTTTTGGGTGAGTTCTGTTTCTGCCAGGCACCAGAACATGGAGAAATTTTGCATAAGCAAAGAATTGAATGTAGGTAGTCAAATAGGTACAGAGTGTGAGGTAGATGAAGAGCAGGTGAATTGCAGGGATGGGGGCTAATAGAAGCCAATTCATGAATGTTGAAATTTCAGGTTTTTGTTCTAAAAGTTCAAAATTGAATGATTTTAAGCATGAGAAAGAGATATTTGGATTTCTATGTTAGAAAAAGAGACTATTTGCCACTGTGTTTAGATTTTATTGTCTAGGTGGTAGTTTAGACAGATTAGTTAGGAGGTACTCAGGAACACAAAGCAATGAAGCTGAATCAGCTAATCGTACACCTTAGAAGGTTTCCTACATCTGCAGACCATTGGTTCCTATCCTTCCAAAAGCCTAGTAGTTTTTCTTCAATTTGGGGAAATTGCCGAGTATCCTGACAACACACACACACACACACACACACACACACACTCCTTATAACACAGTAGCCAGAGCTACTTTCTATGCCTGTTTCTATTGCTAGTTTATTTGCAACCAAAGACTCCTGATTCAAGTAAGAAATGGACAGGGTCCTTATGGGGTGGATGCATTTCATAGATACTTAGAAGTAAGTGCAACTGACTGAACTTGGTGCTTGCAACATTGTATGTGGCTAAGGGAGACATCAGAGTCAAGAATGACTCTTGGTTTGCAGTTTGGGTAGATGATGCACCCTTCACTCGGATGAAGGATATGGAAGGAAGATCACATTTCCCACTCCTGCTGTGGGGGAAGGATGAGTAACTCAGTTTTGACAAGCTAAGTTTGAAGAGTGTATGGAAATGTCCAATAGATACTCCAGTTATGTGGCTCTGGAATTCAGGGGAAATATCTGGCTGGAGATAGAGATCTGGGAAGCATCAGCTTATCAGGCAGTGAAAGCTTGGGAGGAAATGAGGTCACTCTGGAAGAGTATGTGACTTGAAAACAGAAGAGGGAAGAGCTGAGAGAAGGAAAAGGAGTCCACGTGGGTGAGGAATTGAATAATGTAGAGTAGGGAAGTGGCAAAAGGTTGCACCAATTGAGCAGAGTCTGGGGTGGAAAGAGCGAAGGGACACAAGGTAGGCTTGGCAGGCGGGGCAGAGTGGGTGGGATTCAAAAGGAGAGGTGCCAGTCTAGTTGAATGGTGACTCTGTTGTCATCTGGAAGAATAGGTTGTGGTGATGGAGGTGGTGGTGTTGGAATTCAACATTTCAGAGATGGAGCAATTCAGGGAAGTAATTAATTAAACTCAAGTTGTGGACATGAGAGGTCAAGGTATTGTGACAAAGGAGGCTGGTCATGGAGATTAAAGCCCTCCAGAGGGAAGTGGTGACCCAAGTGACCGAGTTTGTGGTGAATGTCTAAGGGAGGTCAGAGGTGAGAATGACAATGAGAGGCGAACGGATGCATTCATGGGTTGAAAGTGGAAACAGGAGAATTCTGCCTTCCTGCAATACACACATCAGGGCCGCTTCTATCCCAGGGGACTCAGGAAGTGAAGTTTCCCTCTCTGCAAGGAGAATAGAGCAGGGAAGTTCTTTGAATGGGTTGAGAATAAGATGCAGTTTGTTTACAATCAAATGAGGAATCCAAATAACAATAAAACTTAGGAAGGAGGAGAATATAAGGAAATTGGATCTTATAAGCAAAATACGAAAAAAGATAAACGACTGGAGGTGTTTGGGAGATGGTATTGTGCCAGGGTGACAGGGGTTACGGAACACTGATGAAAGTTGGGTAAATGCTGTGCTCAGGCTTGCTGGTTACCCAGGCACAGTGGCTTTTGCTTTTTTCTCGCTTTTCATGGGACAACAGTGAAGTCAGCTGGGATGCAAGAAACTCTGGGACATTTGTTTGCCATCAAAAGAATGGCTTTCATTGTAATCTAAAGAGGCAACTCTCTAATAGGACTGTCCTCCAAGACTATTGAATTAAGTGGTAATCTGAATTTTAATACCATAAGTATTTTAAAGAGTAAGCAATTCTCAATGTGTGTGTGTGTGTGTGTGTGTGTGTGTGTGTATTTGCATTTTCTGTAATCTAGAGCTGAGGTCAGATGCAAAGTATATGTGTATTTATATAAAGTAATTTTTTTCTAAAAAGATACATTGTATCATTGTGATTATAGAATCTATTGGGAAATCAGCAAAGAACATTTTTGCTAAAGGATTTGGAAAGACTTAAAATAGTTATCAAAGTTGTCAAGTCAGGAACATTTTTGTGCAATATACAAAAGGCTCATTAGCCTACTCACGATGATTTTGACATTGTCTTCTCTTTTTGTCAACTGGATCTACTCCTGTAACACCAGGTGAATAAAATTTAAAAAAAATCCTTTTCGGAGCTCCGTGCAGTGGCGCATGCCTGTAATCCCAGAAACTGAGGAGGCTGAGGCAAGAGGATGGTAAGTCTGAGGCCAGTCTCAGCAGCAACTTGGTGAGAACTTGTCTCAAAACAAAAAATATAAAGGGCTGGGGATGTAGCTCAGTGGTAAAGTGCCCATGTTCAATTCCCCAGTATCACCAAACAAACAAACAAAAACCCCCACAACTTTATGGAAAAACCCAACTCACAAAAGAAAAGAGGCTACTCTAGAGGAATAGCAGAGAGGGTTCTTGAGCTGTTGACTAAACCCCCAGTCTATTTCTACTTTGTTAACTCTGACCCCTGGGGGTCGGTTTCTGCAAATGCATCTACTTAAACAAAAGCAGGACTCAAATGATCATGAACTTTGACTGGCACTGCCTTTACAAGAACCTTCACAGAGCTGAAATAAGAATGTGGGGCCACTTATTATGAAACTGAAGAGAAGAAATCATGCTAAAAGGCAGCTAAATGCAGAAGAGAGCTCATTAAAAAACTATAAAACCAAACAAAAGACTTCATAATTTACTGGCAATTATTACCCAGAAAATAATGCATTATTGAAAAATCATAAAAGTGTCATTGTCAATTTTCTTCATAAAAATATTAATTGGTAGCTGGGCATGGTGCTGCATGCCTGTAATCCCAGCAACTCTGGAGGCTGAGGCAGAAGGATCTCAAGTTCAAGGCCAGCCCGGACAATATATTTTATTAAAAATAAAAAGGGTTTGGGTTGTAACTCAGTGGTAGAGTAGCCCTAGGTTCAATTTTCAGTACTGTTTAAAAAAATGACTGGTAAATAGCAGTATTTCCTTCATTAAAGACATTAAGCATCAGCTGTGTGCTAGGTACATGCATATGTATTGTTACATAGGTCATATAACATGGGGGACAAGAATCTAGCCATTAGCTCTGGAGAAGTTTATATTGTGGGAAACAGTAGATTCACACTAAACATTCTCTTCTATAGTATTCTTTTTTCTATTGAAATATATATCTTGGACATTTTCCATGTCAGTACATGTAAACATATACATCCACCTTAATTTTATTAATGACTGAATAGTATTCTGCGATATGACATTTATTTTACAAATGCTCTATTAATGGGCATTTACATGGTTTCCAGTGTTTTATTCTTATGAGCAATGTTGCACCAATATCTTTATACATAATCATGCATTTTGCCTAAATATCGAGAAATCAAATTGCTGCCACAGGTGACCCTTGTTGTTTGCTTTAAGAGAATTCTATGGTGTAAAAATGAAGTTGGAATTTTGCATTTATCTGGGAGTGTCTTGAATATTTATGTTGTAACACTGGCAGATTTTAAGGTGTTGGTATTACATGTGTTTTGGGGAAAACTTATCTAAAGAAAAGTCCAGATGTTGAGGAATCTCAAAACACTTGGATCTTTAAGATCATAAAGAATGAAATAGCTTTTATCTGTCTCTGTCTTACTTTTTAAATCTTCCTCTGCTTTTTGGATTTTGATTGTTTTTTCTTTTAGAGGATACAAATCTCCCACAGAAAAGAGATTTGAATGTGAGAGAATTAAAGTACTCAAATGCTGCTTTTTCAGATCAGGAAATGGAGGGAAATTATGTGGACAGTGGAGTAGAAGCCCTCATCTGTGGATTACTAGTATTTATAATTTCTCAAATTCTCAGAAGCTATAGGGAGTATTAAACATGGAAGGAAAGCTTTGGGAAATCAACTAGATACCAAGGCGGATGGATGATACTCTGTGTCTGGTATCAAAGTTATCTAAGCCCTTTATCCCATCATGAGATCCTAAGACCCTTAAGTGTTGTTATCTGAGTCATCTTCTTAACCCCACAGCACTTCATATAGACTTCAACAATCTTTGTGCTGAAATAGAATTTCATTTAAAGACAAAAATTACATTATCTTAAGGAAACTAGTATTCTGTCACCCCAGAGTAGGGGGAAAAGAATACATTAAAGCCATCTGGGTAAAAACCTATCTTAGTGTGACAAACTTTTATCATTTTAAAATAATGTCTAATCATTCCATTATCCATTACTGAATCCTTATAGATGGAAAGATATCTCAGCCAGAACTTTCTAGAAGAGCTTTATGAGTTAATCCAATATAAAAGTATAACCTGAGGGAAGGTTACCATCAAAGTACGCTGGGTAGAAATGATAAAAAGTGATAAAACCCCAATTAAAAAGTCACGAGCTAGTTTTTATCTTCCGCCCTTCTCTTCATCCTATCTTTTTTGAGAGCCGCTCTCCTCCAGGCAATTATCTTTGCTGCCCACTTTCTCACATCCTCCAGTCACTTGTTGCAGATTTTCAGAATGCTTCAATGATAGGAACACTGATGTTTTCTGGTATTATCTCTGATAGCGTTAAAAATATATATATATATATATTTTTTCCCGGTTACTAGAGATTGAACCTAGATCCTGACATAGGCTGAGCTCTACCCACAGCCCTTTTAAAATTTTTATTTGGATGTAAGATCTTGCTACATTGCTCTGGCTGGCCTCAAGCTTACGATACTGCTTCCTCAGTCTTCCCAGTACCTGGGATTTTATGCCTGTGTTGCTGCGCCCAGATAGTGATAGGCTTTTTTTCTTTGGTGGTGCTGGAGATTGAATCCACCATGCCATTGCCTCTGCTAGGCAAGCCACTGAGCCATGTCCCCAGGTCCTGCTTTAAAATAAAGATTTAATTAAGATATAATTTGCATAAAATTCACCCATTTAAAGTATGTGGTTTTAGTATATCCACAGAGTTGCATAACCATTATAATTATTTTAGAACATTTGCATCACCCCCAAAACATACCCCATAATCATTAACGGGCACTCACCGTTTCCTCCCAACCAACTCCAACCTCAGGCCTAGGCAGCTACTAATCTACTTTCTGTCTCTACAGATTTATCAATTCTGGACAGTTATTTATTTATTTTTTGGTAGCAGGGATTGAACCTGGGGGTGCTTAATCACTGAGTCACATCTCCAGCCTGGTTTTATTAAATTTTTTAATTTTAGATACAGGGTCTCACTAGGTTGCTCAGGGCTTTGCTAAGTTGCTGAGGCCGGCTTTAAACCTGTGATCTCCTGTTTCAGCCTCCTGAGCTGCTGGGATTGCAGACTTGTGCCATTATACCTCACTAGACATTTAACAAAACAAAATCCACACTATGTGGTCTTTTGTGACTGGCTTCTTTTCTTCTGTGCATGTTCACAAGGCTCATCCATGTGGTAGCACATGTAGTACTTCATTCTTTCTGTTGTTGGATAATATTCCTTTGTATGGCTATACTTTATTCATTTATCAATTGATGGACATTTGGGTTGCTTTCAGATTTTGCCCATTCTGAAAAATGCACCTGTTTGTGTAGGAGTTTTTGTATGAACATAGGTTTTTATTTCTTTATAAAAACTCAGGTCTCAGCATGTACATACACACACACACACACACACACACACGCATCCATTGTGGGATAGTGTGAAAAATTAGTTTATATATCTAAAAGTTGATTTGCTGGGTCCTAAGATATCTAGATATTTAATCTTTTCCAAAGTAGCTGTGTCATTTTACATTTCTGCTAGGTGTACAAGTGTTCCAATTTCTCTGCACCCTCATTAAAACCCATTATTCTCTTTTTAATGACAGCCATCCTGGTAAGTATGATGTGGTATGTCATTGTGGGTTTGACTTACATTTCCCTGGTGGCTAATTATGTTGAGCGTCCTTTCATGTACTTATTGATCTTTTAATATGCTCTTTGGAGAAATGCCTATTCAGATCCTCCCATTTAGAAACTGAATTAATTTTTCTTTTTGTATTTGAGGAGCTCCTTCTATCTTCTACATATGAGTCCTTTATCAGATATATGATTTGAAAACATTTTATTTCATTCAGTGTTTTGTTGTTTTTTTTTAATGTTCTTGATGTTGTCTTTAGAGGCACAAAAGTCTTAAATAAAATCAAATCTATTTTTTTCTTATGTTGCTTGTCCTTTTGGTGTCTGAGCTAAAACCCATCACTTGATCCTGATGCTCCAAAGATTATAAAAACTTAAGTTTTCTTCTAAGAGTTGGGATGATTTTTGTTCTTAGATTTAGATCTTAGATACATTTTGAGTTAATATTTTTATATGGTTTGAGGTAGAGATCCAAATTAATTATTTTACATGTGGGTAGCCAGTTGTCCCAACAGCAATATTTGCTGAAAGTATTGTTCTTTCATCATGGAATTGTAACATCCTTGTTGAAAAGGGCTTTATCATAAAGGTGAACATTTGTTTCTGGACTCTTGATTCAATCTGTGGATCTATATGCCTATCATTATGCTAGTACCACGTGGTCTTAATTTCTGTAACTTGACAGTAAGTATTGAATTCAGGAAATATAAATCCTCCATCTTGTCCCTGCATCTGCATTTTAGGATCAGCTGTAAATTTCCAAAACAAATGCAGCAAGGATTTTCACTGGGTTTGTGTTGAATCTGTACATCTATTTGGGGACTGATCCGTGAACGTGGATGTCTTTTCATTTATTTTGGTGTATTAAAATGGCTTTCAACAAGGCTGCCAATATCATGCTGTAGTTAGAGCAGGAAGGGTGGGGTAGATACTGCTGTGTCATCTTTGGTAAGTGCAGTCTGCCTCAGGCATAGACTAGTGACTCTTAGCATTCTAATTCCATCAACCTGTTAGAACAATATTTTACCAGAAACTCTGAAACTTCTGTGTGTCTTTCCTTGAAGATATTAATCTCTTTTTCCCTTCACACATCTCCACCTACCTGTATTTTGGACTTCTCTCTGAAGTTCTACTATGTGTGCTCTCACACTATCCCACAATGGATGTGTGTGTGTGTGTGTGTGTACATGCTGAGACCTGAGTTTCATATAATTAAAATCATACTGAGTTCTTCTACAGTTTGACTTTTATTTCTTAGCTTAAGATCCATCTACACTATTGCATATAGCTTAGAAACATACATTTTCCATGCCCTATACTATTGCACAGAGTCTATATTTTACAAATGATCCATTTTATTGGTGATGGAGTTTGGTTGTTCCAGTCTTATTTATGTGACTACCATTGGACTGCTATGAATATTATACATTCTTGGACACATTTCTTTGTGCTCATGTGAGTGTCTCAAGCCAATATTCTTCAGAATAGACTATTCCCAGTAATAAAACTATATACTCTCCAATGTTTATATTGTCATATAAATTTCTGTGACTTCTTATTTCATATTAAGGCTTTAATATACATGAAGCCTACATACATTATGTGCAATAAAGTGTATTTTTATATGAAAAAATGGCTTTCAACAATGTTTCATAATTTGAAGGGTACAAGTTGTGCACTTCTTTTCTTCAATTTATTCCTAAGTATTTTATTCTTTTGGATAGTATTAAAAATGGAATTATTTTCTTTATTTCATTTTCATATTGTTCATTGCAAACATATAAAAATGAAATTGATTTTTATTACTTGATGTACTTTTTCTCTAAGGTAACACTTAAACTGGTAACAGAAAACAGCTTGTTTTGGGAAATAGTATTTGATTTAAATAATATTATAGCCCCAAAGTGGCTTTATTTTGTTTTGAGGACTCAAATATCTAGTTGAAAAAAAGATATATAATGCAAAGACATTTAAACATATCATATCCATCCCATAGAGGGCTTTTGATGCTCAATATGTGAATACCATCGTCTATTTCTATACGTGCTTAATTTTCTCTAGTAACAGCAAATAATTGCTGGCATTCTA
Source organism: Marmota flaviventris (assembly GCF_047511675.1). Taxonomy (NCBI): domain Eukaryota; kingdom Metazoa; phylum Chordata; class Mammalia; order Rodentia; family Sciuridae; genus Marmota; species Marmota flaviventris. Next base: position 56,208,933 of record NC_092498.1, read on the forward strand.
ATTCTCTTCTTTCAGGTCTCAGCTCAGAATGTAAATCCTCAGAAGCCCTTTCCCAGCTCATCTATGTGTGGTTATCCTCCTGTATAAATATAGGAAATGCAATTAAAATTGATAACACATTCCAAGTTTATTTCCTCAATATTCTTTTTATAATCCATAATTGTCTTGTTTATTGTTCTCTTCCTCACAGAATAATTTCATGAGAACAGATATTTTCCTTCTCAGTGTTTGTTCACTGCAGAATCCCCAGTGACTGACACATAGTCACATAGTGGTTCCTTCTGAAAGTTTTTGTTGTAAAGTGAATAAATAGATTTTCCAGCTACAAAGAGTTAGCATAGAAAACCAGTAAACATGGCAAAGCAATAATTCTGAATTATTTAAGATCCATCTACACTATTGCATATAGCTTAGAAACATACATTTTCCATGCCCTATACTATTGTACAGAGTCTATATTTTACAAATGACCCATTTTATTGGTGATGGAGTTTGGTTGTTGCAGTCTTACTTATCTGACTACTGATCTTAAATAATTCCAACCTCACACTTGTCTCTTTTTCTGATGTGGAGACTTATGTCAAGATTTACATGTTTCACAGTTGCGTCTGGAGGAGACAATTTTTTTTTTTAATGAGACTATCTGGTCTTAAAAGACTAAATCCACATGTTACTTGACTTATTTATTGTTATATAATCAGTCAACATTTGAAAGAGTTGCAAGAAGTCTCTAAAAGAAATGTCAAGTTTCTATAATAGAAGGAATACAGAGATCCTTGCCATGGTCAGACCTAAATAGGGCAATATTGATTACAGCCACGGATTTGTTTACATCAAATATCTGAGCCAATGCTGAATTAAACGTCTCTATCTACATCTATAATTTTGGCTGAGAAAATATTGAGTATTTTCACCATCACCAACTAAGTCTCCTTAACATTTACTCTCCTCTGTCCCATAGCCAACATTAGTATTTGGTATTCTTTAGGTGACCCTTTTTTAAATTAAAACAACAACAATTTTTAAAAATTACTTCAAGAAAAGTGATGCACAACTGAAAGAATTGTAAGGAATCAGAATATGAGGGATCAGAAAGACTCACTCATTAGCTAAAGGCCTCTACCCTCACTCACATCAGCCTCAAGGCCTGGATTCAAAGTTGTTTTCCTACAAGAACTGATTAGTTAATACTTATCAAGGACCTAAAAGTTGCTCTTCATGGTTGAAATCTTGGATGTCAGTTCTGCAAGGGTCATGACATACTTTTTGTCTCAGAAAGGTTAAATAAAACATTTTTTTAAAAATCTGCATATATTTAGATCCTAATATTTCTGTTGTCAAAATAATAGCAAACACTTGATTGCATAGCCCAATTAATTATACATTGTGAAATTTTTCATTGTATGCCATAGTTTCTATATCCAGATTTATGTAGCTAAAATATCCTCAACTCAATTGACATACTTGATTAAAGACAAAATATTTTAAGTATTCAGAATATGCTCTACTTATCTATGATAAATATAAGCATTTAAGAGATTTCTGGGAATTTTGAGAAAAAGGATATATGGCCTTTCATTAGGAACCAGTGCATATCTTATTTGTGATTTACAGAAACCAAGGGTTTATTTAGAGGACAGGGTCACTAACAAAATGATGAGCCTTAACTGAACTTATCCGGAAGGCTGAGGGCAGTTGTTGCTCACACAAACCCTGTGTTAGTTTAAATTGCTGGCCCTGTTTTAATGCTAAGAGCAAAGACCAGTCATAAACATTTTAGGAACTTGAGATTTTGTGTTTTAGAAAATGTAGCAGGCCAAAGTCAATTTGAGAAAGTTATTTCTAAATAATATTTTATCCAGAGTGATTTGGAACAAGATTAAATTTTCCCTAAAAATAAGAAGGAAAAGATACAAGGAAGACACCTAAAATTACCTTGTGTCTGAAGGAATTTTATGTTATTAATTCTGAATCCCAGAGATTTCACATGACTCTGGGCACATAAATATTTGGTAATCACACTGAAGTAGAAGGGATATTTTTCTGAAAATATTGAGTATTTTCAGTCATGGCTCCATGGAATCCTAAGTGCTAAGGATGGTTTCAAGTGGAAACAAGGATTTTTTTTTTTTTGAAGGCCTGGCTTAATAAGGGAATCTGGAGTAGGCACTATGTGGGCTGATATTTCTTTTCCAAGTCCTTATTCAAGACTTGTCAAAGTTATAGCTGCACTGTCTGTCCTGATTTACTGAGGAGTATTATTCAGTCTTTTCCATATCTTAGAATGATACCCCTTTTCCTACGTGATTTACTTGAATTTCATCTGTTCTGTTGGTGCTAGACACCGGACAGAGTTAGACTTCCATCCCAGGACATAAAGTAGATGCCTTAAAATGCCACAGTTTCCAAACTCTAAAATAACATGGACCTCCCCAAATAAGGATGCATAAATTAGAAGCGATAGATGAAGGGCAATTTCTTCTGATGAAAATCCTGGTTATTCTGGAGATGGGATAGGGAAGGAAATTGGAGGAGAATTGTGAAATGTTGAAAAGAAAGAAGGGATTGATTATTTTTTGCTAAAATCTAAATGTTTACACCTTCCCAAAATTCATATGGTGAAACCTTAAGCCCAAGTGTGATTGTATTTGAAAGTGAGATCTTGGATAGTGATTAAGTCATGAGAGAATCCCCACAAATGGGATTAATGTTCTTGATGGTTAATCTGAGTTATTAAGAGATGCCTAAGATTAAGAGGCTTGTAGGTGTCTCAATGAGGGTGTTTCCAAGAATGATTGGCATGTGGGACGGTGAAATGAAGCAGAGACAAGCACTAAATGTGGGCAGCACAGTCCAATAGGTTGGAGATTTGGATGGAACAAAAAGTTGGAAGGACAAGGAAGCAGCTGCAGACACAAGTTCAATTCTTCTTGAACGGGATCTAGATTACTGCGGTGATCAGCTGAGGACATCAGACTCCAGCTTCTTCACTCTTCCAAAGTGGACTCTGCCCCGTGACTCTCCAGGGAGTTTTCAGGCCTTTGGTCCCAGACTGGGTTGGCATCATTGATCCCTACTCTTCTGAGGCTTCAGCTTCTTGGACTGAGTAGCTACTGTTTCCTCTAGCCTACTCTTTGTTATTATGGGACTATCCAGCTTCTGGTTGTGTAAGCCAATCTAGTAAATCTCCTTTTATAATTCTATCTATCTATCTATCTATCTATCTATCTATCTATCTATCTATCTTTCTGTTGGTTCTGTTCCTCTAGAGAACCCTGACTAAACAAGGCCCAAAAGAGACTCATCTCTTCTGCCATATGAGGTCACAGTGAGACTATACCCTCACTAGATTCTGAATCTGTTGGTGGCTTGATCTTGGTCTTCCCAGTCTCCAAAACTATCAGCAATAAATTTCTGTTGTTTATAAATTACTCTGTGTATTTTATTTTTATTATAGTTGCTTGAACAGACTGAGACCCTTATATAAGCCTTGTGGAGCATCATATATTTCCTTTCACTAGGTAAGAACAATTCCTAACCTAGCTCCCTTGGCACTTTGGTTTTGTGTGCATTGCTGAGGATTGAATCCAGGGCTTTTGTGCATGCCAGGTAAAATATGCTACCACTGAGCTATATCTCCAGCCTTTCCTGGGTACTTTTGAAATCAAGGTATCGGTAATTGCCTAAATCCTGAAAATCTGATAGCTCTTTGTCTCCTTTCTTCCTTCTTTTCCTTCCTCCCTCCCTTTCTTTCTTTTTTTCTTTTTTAACCACCTTTATCTCTTCTTTTCTTTCTTTCATGTTACTCAAGAAATGTGTAGGATGATAGCTATTGAACAAGATCCTGGGACAGATAACTCTATGCATGATGTCTTTCCAGGTCATTTAAATTCTAATCTGCAATGCAATCTAAACATGACTGTATTGAGAATTCAGATTCAACTAATTTATAATAATCATGGAGTGATCTCCTCTGGTTCCTCAGGGAATCCCCATCACCCACTTTGATATACACACAATAGGACTTCCTCTGCTTCTCTTTGATATGCCAGAACTTGAAAATGCTTCAACAAATACCAAAATGAATCTGAGCACATTTTTTTTTCATGGAACCAGCTGGTAAAGAAAGACTTGATATTAAATAATCTTAAGCAAATAAACCCAACATTTGCTTCTGGAACTATAGTTGAGGAGCCTTGGTCTTGACCTGTTAATGAATGGCTTAGGACAGGGAAGAACCCCCCCCCCCCCCCCGCCGGTTGCAGCACCTGCTTCCTAAGATGATGCATGTGCAAACCCTTTAGAAAAGGTTTCCAGGGAAACCATATCATTTCTATTCTTTTTTTTTTTCCTAAAATTTATTAAGCACTAAACGTGCCTGCTAGTGCCTGGGGTTCTCATTTGAAATCAGGAGCTGCTGAAGAAAAGTGTTTGCCTGAAACACACCCACATGCCGAGAAATCATTTTTATGCTTCCCTCACAAAATGTCAGTTGCATGCTCAGCTGGGAGAACTAAATGACCCGGGTTCATTTGTGGGATGAAGGGTAGGGAGGATTAACTCCCATTGGGTGAATTGCTTTTCTTTCTTGTTATTGTGGTGGCTACTAATCAGTGATAGTCATGTGCAGATTGAGCAGTTGTGTTTTTCCAGTTAGATCTTATGTACGTTAAGCTAGGTATTGAGAAAAATGGTAGTATCAGGGAATGTCTTCACGTACATTTTTTAATATGCAAAGAAATACTTGAGCAAGAAAATCTCTGAAAAATTGGCCAAACTATTTTTTTACATATCTCCATTGATGGTAAAACATATTGAGTTAATTGGTTTGTTACCCTGCCTGTGTTTGGGGTATGGGTAAGTTAGGAGCCATGTTTCTGCCAGGTGATCCCATAACTCTGATCGTAACTTACTGGTCTTGAGGTGGATTTCTGACCAAACTAAGCCCATACAATTTGAGTTAGACTGCAAAGGTGAAGGAGGTTTAAACTCCATAATTAAACCAGAGGAGAATTTAGAGGCAGCTATGCTTAATGGCTTGCTCAATGCAAAGCAGGAAGCTCACATTCAGGAAGAGGGAGACTGAAGAACACAGAGAAAAAGATAAGGCAGAGAGGGGAGAGAGAAAAGACAGATTAGAAAGATTTTTTTGATGGCTTTAGTTCCTGTTTTTCCCACAGGGAGACCTGGGTGTACTTTCTGATCTAAGGTTTTGTGAGACAGATTTACATCCTCAATATAAATCCCTCTTTGTTTTTCAGTAACAGTTTTCTGTTGCTTTCAACCAAAAGGCTCCTCATAAAACACCCAATATTCTTGGAATCAGCTTTCACACCATTTCTTTCCAAATGGGTTTGTAGTCTTGCCATTTGTGATCTAAGCCAGTGCTGGGATGGATCTTGCCTCGAAAGAAGTTGTCCTCCTGTACTGGCCTTTTGGTCATGCTCTTCACACTGGGTGTGGCTAGGTGACCTACACAGGGATACTGCTTCCTAAGCATGTGCTGCTCTGATGGGGGCGTCAGTGGGCTTTTTATAGAACGGACACAGAGCAAGCTGGCCCTACTGGGAAATAGTTGAGGGGTTCAAAGTTTTCCCAAGGAGGGAGACTATCAGGCTTGGGGATATGTTGGGGGTAGATATGGAAGGAATCTTTCAGAGTCCAGCTCCATCTCTCTTTGTCCAGATGAGAATCCTGAAACCCAAGGAGGCAGTCATGGTTTGCCATTTGGCAGAGCCTGAATTCCTATTTCCTGGGTTCCTTCTCACCCTTGTTCTACTTCTAGTACTTTCTTAATGAAAAGAGATTCCTGAGTTCTTTGCTCCTGGACTATGGTTGTAATATACAAAATATATGTGGGCTGTGGGTGCAAAAGTTCAGAATAATATGTCTTATATCACGTGTGTGACTATGTGTCTCATATTATTGTGATGAAATTAAAGTCATTTATTTTTAAAGCAAATTGAAGAAAAATATGTGTCCACAGTTAATGAAAAATGAATTCCCCCCCAGTAAATCTGTATGTGTGGTATGTGTCTAATTTCAACCCAAGTTAACTTGGGCCTTGCTTATTCTGATATCCATGATAACATACCATGGTCACCTGAACTTGGTTACATGGTGTGTTGGTTAGCTTTTCATTGGCATGACCAAAATACCTGACACAAATTACTTAAAGGAGGAATGATCTATTTTGGCTCATAGTTTCAGAGGATTCAGTCCATGATCAGCTAGCTCCATTGCTTTGGGCCTGAGATGAGGCACAACATGAGAGAGAAGGGCATGATGAAAGAAAGCTGCTGAGTTTATGGTAACTATGAAAAAGAAAGACAATGAGGGGGGTGAGAAGAAGCGAGAGAGAGAGAGAGAGAGAGAGAGAGAGAGGGAAAGAAGGAGGGAAAGGCTTGCAGATCTCATCCCTCCAACTAGGCCACCTTCCTGTAGGCCATTCAGCTATCCATGGATTAATCCACTGATGAGGTTAGAGTCCTCAGGATCCTAAAAACCCCACCTCTGAATACATGAGCCTTTTGGGGGGACATCTTAGATCCAAATCATAACACATGGGTAGGAACATGATATTAACCTAAGCTTTGATTTTGTACCACATGCCCCCTAAATCATATTCATTACACAGATGATTCCAAATCTACATTTTAGAACTTCTCCTTGACCTCTGGGTACTTTATGTGAGATTTTGCCCACTACTTTTGTCCTGACTCATACCATTTCCAGTTTTACCTTGTCTATTGCAGAAGTTTCCTTGCTTCTGGGTATCCCTCCTCCTTATACCCTCCAACAGACTGTCTCTAGAATTGTTTTCCTATATTGTCATGGATGGGGAGAGTCATTTTTTAACATTTCTCCTTCTTTTGAAAACAGCACTTGGATTTTCCTTTGAGGACCTCTTTCCCCCAAGGAATGGCATTTGGGTGTATCCCACCCTCTGTTTCCAGAATGGGCACTATATATCCCTTGGCCATAGTGTTAATGTCCATAATGGATGATCCAAGTTATCCATTGACATCCATCCCCATGCTCTTGATGGAACTCTAGGTACAACCTAGAGCAAAGCAGGCATCAGTAGATGATGATTTATCACAGGTTTCCCCCCATTGTAGTCAAATGCAAATGCATCTGTTCCCTCCACCAGATGGTGCCTGACTTAGGTCAGTTTTCCTGGGATTGCCTAGCGCAACTGAGTGTCATGCACATAGTAGACACGGATAAAGGTCTGTTGAGAAGAGTGGATTTGGTCTCAGAGGCTTCCAAAGTCATTTTCATATAGGTTTTGGTGGTACTGAACCAGTTTCAACTACCGGTTTCAATGCTCCCATCTGTGACTCTTTACTCAGCCCCTTCAGGATTGCCTTGTTAGTTCCCCGTCAGTTCTGGGTGCCTTGGAGTGATCTGTAGTGTTGTTGGCTAAAATCTAAATGAAGGCATAAGCAAAAACATGGCCAACAATTCTTTAGGCATGAAAGGTGTGTGAATTCTCATCATGGTCTTTCTTTCTCGTTGAGGGTGAAGAGCTGTGATAGCTATAGCGAGTGGTAGCTCTGAGCCCAGGACTGATTTCCCTTAAATGTTTCTTTATAGTTTCCATTTGGTTTGCTGCTTGCCTTTGATTGTGTATCTTTGAAAAAAAAAAAAAGAAGAAGGTAAAAGAGAGAATGAGAAGAAAAAGTGGGGTCACCACTTTGTAGAACATGGCTCAGTGGGAGTTGCTCTTTCTCATTACTATCTCTCTGCGTTGCCTGGGTGCCTTGTAGGGCACGTGATCCAGCTCCACACTCGAGGAAAAAAGTTACAAAGTGGGATTATATGGGATTTATCTAGATGAAAGTGGGATAGTCTACATATCTACACATGGGCATTTTAGCTGGGCCTTTGTATTTATTTGTACAAGACAGCCTTTTCGGTCTGAAGGTTTCCTGACAAGGTGAAACTAGGACTTTATACACACAAATTATTATTCTTAGGTTCGTGGCTGCAGCTGCTGTTTACAAATTCTGGTGACATTTGTGACTCTGCTGTGTCTAGATTTGACTGATTACCAAGGAGTTACTCTGTTCCGGGCACAGTGTTAAATTCTGTCATATACATTAATTACTTTGTCTTCTTTAACTTTCAAAGAAACTCTGAACAGTATTAATTATTTATTGCCATATAATAAATTACCCCCAAATGTAGTGGCTTAAAACTCTAGTATTTATGATCTCATTGTTTCCGTGGGTCAAGAATCCAGGCACAACTCAACTGGGTCCTCTGACTCGACCTCTCATATGGCTCCACTTGAGAAGATACATGTCCTCACTCACTGGTGTGGATGTGGACAGAGTTCAGTTACCCACAAGCTGGTGGCTGGTGATCCCTCTGGCTTCCTTGCCCCATAGACCTGTCCATTGTTCATTTCGTAACATGGAAGGTGTCTCCATCAAGCTGAGCATTTGGGAATGAGAGAGCCAAAGGATGCCAGCAATATGAAAGACACAGACTTTGATAACCTAGTCTTGGAAGTGCCATTGTATACCTTTATCATATTTTGTTTGTTGAAAGCCAGATCACACACAAGGGGTAGGAGTTCCATACAGTTGTGAATATCAGGAAATAGAAATCCCTGGGGTGTGTTAGAGGTTTTCCTACCACAGAGGTAGAGATAATCCTTACTTTACAGATGAGAAAAATTATATAGCACCATTTAAAGAAACAGAGATGATTGAGAAAATATGTACATATACATTTCATCATATATGATAAAAATTCCTGTCTCTGAGTAGTATTTCTCAAGCACAGTTTGGCACCTGTTTTCAATCTTCTTGTTTGTTTGACTTTCCTCACTGACAATCTGCTCTATGTCCTGTCCAGCCTTGCTATGCAAAGTATGTTCCAGGAACCAGCAGCCTTGGCCTCACCTGGGAGTTTGTTGGACTTGCAGACTCTTAGGCCTCATCCCAGACCCGTGGAATCAGAATCTGCAAGCCTGGGAGATTTATGTGCATGTTAAAGTTTGAGAAACATTGCTCCAGAGGTCTCCTTTCTAGGGCTCTCTGCTGACTAAGGTGCTCGCATGCTGGCCCTGCTAGTTTGTGGTGCAGCATATTAGGTTCTACCCCTGCACTATTTCAACACCAGAGGAAAAACAGCAAAAAAGGAAGAGTAATAATGGGGTCCTTCTCAATAATCCAAGATAGAATAGGGGCAATTGGCATAGATTGTCATTGACAGCAGACAATTCCCATGAAAGTTGGCATTTGGCTGTAGAGGGAACCACAGCAAAGCTGTTCAGACGTGAGCCTTTCTAAGTTTATTTTATTTAGGTAACATAGATACATCTCAAAAGTACTGTGCTATGAGAAAGAAGCCAGGCACAAAAGATAATGCATTTTATGATACCATTTATATGAAGATCTAAAAAAGTCAAAACCATAGTGATAGAAAACGTTTCAGTGTTTCTTAGGGGTTAAGAGAGAGTGGAAAGAATTTTCTGCAAAGAGACATGAAAGAGCTTTCTGGAATGAGGGAATTGCTCTTTATCTTGACCACAGTGGTTAATACATAGGCATGTACATTTATTAAAGCTCATGAAATGGTATATTTAGAGTTGATGAATTTATGTAAACTAATATTCAGTAAATCTGATTTTATAAAAAAAATTAAGTAAATGGGAGTCAGTAGCATTGTCAATTGATTATAGTATCTCAGTCTAATTATCTTTAGGCCCAGAACCCAGAAGCTAATTTGCATTGATTAGAATAACTCATCAGAGAAGGATGCTATTTAGAAGATTTCTTAGTATCTGATGTTGACAGAAAATGGAAATTATTTCTCCTTTGAAATCCTCCTGGAAAGATACCATACTAGAAAATTGTAAGATTTCCATCATTTAAAGTACTCCTGAAAGTCAGGCTCCAAGGATGGAGCCACTGAACTTTTTGATTGCCTTATATTCCTTCAGCCTTCCTTGAAAAGAAACACAGAAATGATAGCTATCATTTACTTAGCAACAACTCCAGGACATACTCTAGGCCTACTAGTGCTTCACTTTTATTATCTCATTCATCAGCAGAGCCATTCTGTACAGTAGGTTCTCCTGTCTTCCCTAAGTTTGCAGAGGAAAGATCTGAAATTTAGAGAGGTTAGACAACTTGTTTAACTAACAATTAACACTTGGATTGGGATTATCTAAGGCTAAAGCCACTTAAATGCTCTCTTTACTTCCCATCTCTTCTTAACTGTTCCTGCACCATCTTGCTCAGACTCTAATATGTACTGTCTCCAAGTTGCTGGCTTAAGGTCCACCCTGGGTCCATAGCCAGACATGCTTACTCTGCATTTCTTCCAGGATCTTGTGAGTCTTGGACTCCTTTAAATCTCAATAGATTAAAGAGGTCAAATCTATTTATTTGCTGAAAATATGCAGATGTACCCTGCCACTTTAAGCAATTAGCACCTGGGCAAGGAATTGCTTCAAATATGAGGAATTATCTTCTCTGTTTTCCAAAACCACTGCTCTGGCAGAGCTGAACTCAGGAGAAATCAGAGACTTGGCATTGGGTTATGGCCCTCAGTAGCCAAAGGGCTGTTTTTTGTTTTTGTTGTTGTTGTTTTTTGTTTTGTTTTTGTTTTAAGAGCAGGTGCTTAGTGATGATGCACAGGAAAGGTACATAGTATATGTGGGAGGTACTGGGGATTAGGATGGCTTTGGCCACCATACACATCTGGTGACTGAAGTCACTGTTCAGCCATACACCTTGCACATGGCTGGAAATGGTGGGGGTAATAGCGAATAGACTTCTGCCAGAGAGTGGAAACCCATTTTAACTCTTAAGTACAAGCATCAAAAGATTCTGAGTTTGTTTTCAGAAGATTGTCCATCTGCTGTGAGAGGCAAAGAAGTGCTATTAAGGTGTTGCAAATGTCCCTGTCCCCTAATACATCTTCCATGTCAGAGGGCCAACTGCATAATAAAACCAGATTCAGAACCCAGCCCCCAGATGGGAAGATTCTTACCAACGCCCCAGGAACTGAGGTTTACTCACTTGTTCTAATGAGAAAATGCTTAGAAAAGAAACTGACATTCATATGAAGTGAAAATGAGGCTGTTTACACCTCCAAGGGGGACCTCAAATGTGAGCTTGAGAGCTCAGCATGTCCACAGAAGCTGTGCTGCCTGAGGACTGTAAAGATAAGAAGAGCCGTGCCAGCTAATGCATCTCTTGCTGATTGAATAGGTAGCATCCTTAGAAGCCCTCCTTCTCCAACAGCTTTGCTGCTAAGGGAGAAATCAAGGGCAGCCTTAGCAATAACATCACCATCAGGTAGGGTCAGGTAAAGCAGGAAACTTTAACATGGTCATTTTTTTATGCCAAAAAATTCTGACAATAGCTTTGATGTTACTGCTTGATAATTATTGACTTCACATTATTTTGTTTGAGAAACATTTTTTTGAGCTTTTAATGAAGTATAAGTGAAAGAATATGATTTTTATGGAAACTGCATTTTTCCTCCAAAAGAAAATACTTAAATTTCTCTCCTTACTGAGAAACTTAAATAATAGAAAGTTAAATTCCCTAAAATCTAAGAGAAAAAGTAGATGCAAGATAAAAAAGAAAAAAAGATGAATGCTATGGTGCAAGTAGACCCTCCCAGCCTTTTAATGCACGTACAAACCTACCTTTACCTTGAACATGGTCTAGTGCAATACCGTTCTGTAACCACCTTGTTTCATTCCTCAATATGTCATGGCTCTACGTAGATGTGAATACATTCTGATCTACTTTATCTTTCCAAGGGCTTCATTGTAGTCCTCTCATGGATGTAGTTTAATTAACTAATCCTCTGAAAGACTTTTGGGCTATTGTTAGTTACTACAAAGAATTCTGATAACTATTTTGGACCATAAGTCTTGGCATACCTGTGCAATAATTTCTAAAGGATAAATTCTCGGATGTGAACTTGCTAGTTAGAAACTAGATACCTTTTCAATTTTAATAAATTTGTCAAAATGACATGTATTTCTTTACTGACTCCCTGGTTTAAATGTTTGAAACTGTATGCCTCTCAAATTAGTATTAACTCTGGGCAGTACCAATCTTTGCTAAAATGATAGGGAGAATGAACTTATATTATTTTAAATCACATTTGTTTAGTTATTAGTGATTTGAGGTCTATGTCATATGCTCACTGGCCATATGTATTTCTTCTTTTGTAAACTCAATATATTATGAGGATATATTTAAGGTTTAATTATTGAATGAGAACTTTTCTTACATTAAGAATACATTATCAGGCTGGGGATGTCGCTCAAGCGGTAACGCGCTCGCCTGGCATGCGCGGGATGCTGAGTTCGATCCTAAGCACCACATAAAAATAAAATAAAGATGTTGTGTCCACCGAAAACTGAAAAGTAAATATTTAAAAATTCTCTTTCTCTCTTTTTAAAAAAAGAATACATTATCACATATTTTTCATGGAATTAAATATTTTTAATAGCAGCAGAAAATATCAAACAGGTTTACTTATATAAACTCTGTTTTTGTTGCTGTGACCAAAAGACCTGACAGGAACAATTTTAGAGAAGGAGGAGTTTATTTGTCGCTCATGGTTTCAGGCATCTCAGTCCATGGACGCTGACTGGATTGCTCATTGCTCAGAACCTGAGATAAGGCAGAAGGGCATGCAGGAGGAAATGACTCCATACATAGGCAACAGGAAGCAGAGAGAGAGTTACACTCAAGGAGGAAAGATACATGCCCCAATGTCACACCCTCAGGGATCCACCTCCTCCAGTCACACCTGCCTTCCTACAGTTACCACCCAGTTAATCCCAATCAGGATTAATACACCGATTAGGTTAAAACTCACATAACCCAACCATTTTACCTGTAAACTTTTTTGCATTGTCCCACACATGAACTTTTGGGGTAATATCTAACATGAGTTAATATTTAAACTCTGATCTCTCGCCTCACCCTCCCTCCCCCCAAAAAGGAAAACTACCACAAAACTTTTAGTTATTGTATTAATTCCCCAGACATGCTGTAAAAAAGAATCACCAAGTGGATGTCTTAAAAAAAAATAAGACATCTTTCACAGTTCTGGAAGCTATAAGTCTAAAATCAAAACTTCTTTGGAACTTTTTTAAAAAATGTTTTTATTAGTTATTGATGGACCTTTACTTATTTATTTGTTTATATGTGGTGCTGAGAATCAAAACCAGTGCCTCACATGTGCTAGGCAAGCGCTCTAACACTGAGCCTCAACCCCAGCCCTTTCTTTGGAGACTTTTAAGGGAAGATCCTTCCTTGCCTCCTCCAGTTACTAGTGCCTCTAGGTGTTCTTTGGCTGGTAAATGCATCAATGCAATCTCTACCTTCACCACGTGGTGCTTATCTTGTATGTCACTTCTCTGCTTATAAGGATACCAGTCACATTGGATTAGGGCCCACACTAAAGATGTCATCTTAACTTGATCGCGTGTGTAGGACCTATTTCCAGGTAAGAATACATTCACAGATATTGGGGTTAAGACTTCAATGTATCTTTTTGAGGGACACAGCTAACCCTATAACCAACACCTACCTATTACAAAGTGTCTGCTATCACCTGCACTTATAAACATAGAAGGACAGGACTGGGTCAGTCTTATTCCATATTCCAATTCCCAGTACTTTGTACAGTGTCTAGAAGATAGTGGGCAATCAATTATGGTTTCTTAAAAGAAAGAATTTTAGTTTCAGGAATATCTGGTCTTTTCAATATGAAAAGATATAGAATATATCAAATTCTCTTTTATTTAAATTAACATTTGTAGGGGCTAGGGTTGTGGCTCAGTGGTAGAGCGCTTGCTTGGCGTGTGAGGCACTTAGCACTACATAAAAATAATAATAATAAAGACATTATGTCCACCTACAACTAAAAAATATTTTAAAAAATAAATCAATATTTGTAATTACACTATTTGCAAGTGAGGTTACCTAGACTCTACAGAAGAGATGGTCTCAGTTTTCTGAGTGGGCATTTTAACCAAGATGTGTGTTTATGGTTTCCCTGGCACCTGTCCTAAAATGAGTCTTTGAGAAAATGCAGATAAGCCTTCTCTAAAATCAAATTTATTTATCAGAATTATTGAGCTGGATGAAACTGAAAATAAGCCAACAGAACCCTTAAGAAATCCCAACTTTTTTATTTTCTTCATAGTGTTAAATATAATTGCCAATTTATTACATAATTAGGGAAAGCAAAGCCCAGCATACCAAAGATAAGAAATGGCTACAGAAACTAAGTTTTTTGAACTTATTTAACAAACTAATTAATTTCCATTAACAGCAAACACTTCCAAACTATTGTACAGAATTTCCGCATTTAAACTTTTCTAAATATATATTATTTAAGCTGGGCACAGTGGCACACACCTATAATCCCAGAGGCTCAGGAGGCTGAGACAGGAGGAGTGTAAGTTTGAGGCCAGACTCAGCAATTTAGCAAGGCCCTAAGCAACTAAGTGAGACCCTATCTCAAAATAAAAAATTGAAAAGGCTGAGAATGTATCTCAGTGGTAAAGTGTCCCTGGGTTAAATTCCCAGTACCAAAACAACAAAAAAAATTATTGTTTAAAAAATAGTTATATACATATAATTACTATAGTTAATTTTTTTGGAAGTCAAGAGTATTCTCTAGTTATCTATAATGTCTTCCTCCTACTTTCTCCAAAGGTAAGATTAGTCAAATGCAGTCCTGTGGGGCTATGTCTAAAACATCTACTTTGCTTTGCTTTACTTTCCGTGACCACAGTTCTATTACAAGAGCAATGTTTTAGGGCCTAGTGTACAGCAAGAAAGATGAGGTATTTCAATTCCAACAGAAGCAACATTCTGATCTGAGCATTTTTTCTGCACTCATGCCTAGGTGTGCAAAACTGGGCCATTATTCAGATACACACCAAAGGCATTATTCAGTTGTGTGTGACCTAGATGCCCAGTTCCTCACACACAGAAGGGCACTTGGTTTGATGTGCTGCTGTTGCCATCTCCAGTTTCTTAATCATTTTTAAACAATGGGCCCCATGTTTTCATTTACACTGGGCTTTGCAAATGATGTTGCCAGTCTTAGACACATACACACAAAAGTTGCTTTGGCCTGAATTCATTTTACTTGTGATCTGGCTTTTAATTTGGCACTGAACAGAGAGTTGTGGGTAGTGCCCCAGTGGCAGGATGACTCCAGTTCTAGAAACTTTTCAAAAGTGTAGAAATTCTTAGTCATGCAATTCCCTGGAAACAGTAAAGGAAGGAAACATACAAAGATGATTTTTGATTTTTGTTTATCTGCAAGCCGGTAGAGTTGAATTAAGCTCTCATTGTAATATGGAAGAATAAAGCTCAATGTATATACAGGTGCACCATGCACACACATACCCATATATCAGCTTCATGAAATAACTGGTTCATTTGAAGAGCAAGTATGTATGCATATGTGCCAAGGCTAAATATAAATCCATTCCTCTCTCCTTTATCATCAAGGTGATTATTTCAGCAATTGAAATGAAAAGCAGCATTTGTACAAGGCCCGAGCATGGCTGTTCTTGAGAAACACAGTCAAAGCTGCCTGTTTTAAATCAGGAAGAACCTTTTTTCTGTTCTTCTCCAAAAGGATGGTGGGGGATTGTGGTCTAGAGATGCTGTGAGATGTCTAGCCTCTATTTATGAAGAGAAATTAAATTCAGTACAGGACATGATTCTTGTACAGGGGGGTTAGATTGTGATTTTTGAAAGGATGAGTTGTGTTGGGCGTAGTAGTGCATACCTGTAGGCCCAGAGACTGCAGAGGCTGAGGCAGGAGGTTCCAGGCCAGCGTTGGCAACTTAGTGAGACCTCGTCTCAAAATTAAAAAAAAATTTTTTTAAATGGGACTGATTGTAGCTCAGTAGTAGAGTGTCCCTGGGTTCAATCCTCAGTAACCCTTACTACACACACATGCACGTATACACAAAGGATGATTTGACAAAGAAGAAGAGTTCTTTGTAGATACCTAGGAGCAAGGAGAAAGCTCAGTGGACAATGAGCTACCCATATCCCCAAAGGCCATGCAGGCCTTCTTACTCTGGCTGAGTGTTAGATTCACCTTGGAGTACTTAGAAAAATACTGATGTCTGGGTCTCATCTAATGCTAATTAGATTTTAACCTGAGAATGGGGCACAGGCAAGGATTTGTTTTGTTTTGTTTTTGGTACTTGGAACTGAACTCAGGGCACTTAATCATGGAGTCACATCTCCAACTCTTTAATTTTTTTATTTTGAGACAGGGTCTTGCTAAGTTGCTTAGGACCTTGCTAAGTTGCCAAGGCTGACTTTGAACTTGTGATCCTCCTGCCTCAGCCTCCCATAGGGAGCCTCCCTGGGATTATAGGTGCGTACCACTGTGCCCAGGGAAGACAAGGGTATTTTTAAAAAATGTTCCTGGTGGTTCTTATTTGCAGCCAGAGTTGAGCATCCCTTGGCTTTTTAATACACAAAAAAAGAAAGGTCTGGGCTACATCAAAGTCCATCTGGTATCCATTTTGAAAATAAAAAAATTAGAAATATATTTATATCTGATTATACTTAAATGTAGACACCATCAACATAATTATTTTATGTAATTTATTAACTACAGGTAATTAAAGATATTATATAAATAATTTAATGATCTCTCTCTAAGGTTAATCAAGAAACTTAAGAGATGAAACTGGCAAGAAACTTAAGAGATGAGATATTTTTTAAGGAAGATATTTTAGTTGTTTTTAGTAAATACAGGATGTACCAAAGTCTAAAAGTCTATGAAATCAAGAAATGGGTAAGACAAGTAGTGTTTTTCCAAACTCTTTAAATAACAAATATCTTCTTCCATTAAAAATTAAAAAAAATATATATTAAGACCAGAAATTTAAATTAAAGCATGTGGAAATTATCATATTAATAAAATCATATTTTCTAGAATGCCTCCCTTAATAACATACTTTTTAAAAAATCCACTAAACATCTTCATAAACTATAATTATAATTCTAGTAATCCTAGAATACAAATCTTTTTTCAGCCAAGTTTTGAGTTCTAAGGTAAAGATGTCCTTGATGTTCTCAGAGGTCCACAAAGGGTTGTAGAAAGGTCTCACCTGAAGAAGAAGGGAGTCAGGGAGGAAGGGAGAGAGGGAATGAGCAGGTGCAGGCCAGCAGAGACCTATTGGTGACGTCCAGTTTCTGTGCTGGAGGCCACACTAATTGTATTGGATAATAAAAGGTCTCATCTCTGTTTTGGATATCCATTACCCTGGAGGCAGGCCGGCAAAGTTCAGGGTTTCCCCTCTGTGCATCTCAGCTGCACAGTGTTAAAGAATCTGATTGCAAAAGATACTGAAAAGACTAACACGCTTTCCTTGCTTTTAGCACACCACTGACATCTGCCAACACCAAGGGGAGGTTTGGAAGCATCATTTGAGGAATGAGACAAAGGTTACAACAGTTGCATCTTTTTTCCTGGAGAGCTTAAAGCACAGGAGGAGAACCAAAATTGAGAGTAAAACAGATGTCATCAACTATTCTAAAGAATTTCCAGAAGCACTCAATAAGATAGTCAAAATATCAGGCCCCCGTAAGGACATCATCAGTCTGTCTCAACTCGAAATGTTCTCCAGCATCACTGAGACGAACGAGAAGAAACAAACCTGCAAAGAAGCCCAGCGCTGAATATAACTTCACAGTCGGCGATGCCCATCTTTTCTTTTCTCCAGTGAGGAGTTCATCTAGGAAAGGAGCTCTGTTAAGTGCCAGCTCTCACCATGTCCTGTTGCATTTTAAATACAAGCTTGATGACTCTGATGCGCCGATTTAAAAGCTTTAGAACACGGAGTTGTTTTTTACTCCAGCCCAAAGTATTAGGCTGAGTGTTTCTCTCCTTGCTTGATGCCAAGAACAAGGTGCAGGAACCAGTTAAACTGAACGGTCCATCCTTTGTCTCTGCAAACTTCAATCTGATCAAGGAAGTACTTTTTAGCATCCTCCTCGTTTTTCCCCACTGTCAGGGCATCCCGGATGTACTCGATATCTTCTTTGCTGGTTAACTGGGGCATTCCTGTCATCAACATCATGGAGAACAGGATGATCAGCAGGTTTGTGTGATGGCGAAGGGCTAGGTAGGCCTTGACACAGACATCCTGGATAAAGGAGAAGAAACTGCTGTTACGGGTGTTAGAGTAACTGTAGGCTAAAGACCCCTGGGCTATACTGGCATTTACGTAGCATCATCATGAGAAGAAACCATCATACACAAGGCAGCTCTCTGCCCCAGAAGGAAAACTTGATGAGAACATCGGCTATTTTTATGATTTCTTCAACACTGCAGTGTGGACGCATAGAGGCAGGGTGTGCTCAAGAAAAGCTAATTGATTCAGTTATTTGTTGTTTGTTATTCTACCTTTTAAATTCAATTTCCTTCCTAAGAAATTGAGGGTAAAAATATTCATGGTCTCTGAAGAGGAATGAGTCATTTTTGAGCACCATACTGGAATCGATAAACTTTATGTAAGCAAAAATCATGTTTGCCAAGAGCTAATGAAATCCAAAGAAGTGAAAGAAATACGGTGTCTGAGATTTAGTTTTATCCTTATTTTGCACTTTGTTCTATTCTAAGAAAGCAGATGAGTTAGCTTTTTACTGCCTGATTCTCAAAATTGTTGAGTGAACTTTGAAATTTTAATACAAATTCTGAATACTGAGAAAGAGGGCTTTAAAAAATATGATGGCGGATGCTGTCCCAAAAAAGCTTTGGAGCAGGTGATAAAGGTGAGTTATGCCTACTTAGTGAGAAACAGGTACAATTATGTCATTAAATTGTCCCAAAGCATAGGAAAAGATGCAAAGTTCCCAATTTTATAACATGAGAACATGAGACTTAGAATAGACACATATATAAAAACATTAAAAAAAAAAAGGTAAGACAGTTTACTGAGTTACATAAAATAAAACTTAAAATACATGGAGTGACCTGTGATGTTCTTCAAACATAAAATTGCTAATTATCAAGACGTAACTTATTCTTGGATTAGTCTATAAACACAATCAAATTTCAATAAAAATCTTTATCGGTGTTTAAACTCAGATATAGTTCATCCAGAATAGTTAGGGTCCAAGAGAATGTTTTGGAAAAGTACAATAATGAAAACCAAAGTTTGCCATAGAAGATATTAAAACACCTTACCAAACTATAATATTTGATTAATTACCCTGGGCGGATGCCTGTGATCCCAGCTTGGGATGCTAAGACAGGAGGATCGCAAGTTTGAGGACAGCCTGGGCAACTTAACAAGACTTCGTTGAGGCCAGAGGGCAGCATATTATGAGAGCTCAGGACACGTCAGTTGTTTCCCTCTCCTACCATCTCTTCTCTGCTTACTGTGAAGCAGGAGACTTGAAGAGACTCAAAAGTCTATTTGGATGGTTCCTGCTGTAGCCCAGGCCTCAGCTGTCCCCTGGCCACGGCTCCAGTGCATTAGTGCTCTTGCATTCTTTATGACTCCACCGATGTGCGGAAATCGTTTTCTTTTGCTCATCTGTAGGACCCAAAGAGGTTTGTCTTGGTTCTTTGTAATTACAGAGGCTAAGTGCAGACTTCACCTCAGGCTACAGTCTCATTCATTTGCCAACTTTCAAGATTCTCACACAGGCTTTGTGGGGATGCCTTTCGATTCTGAATTAGAGTGCATTCTGATTTTTAATTATTTCCTATTCCTTTTACATACTAGGGGCTCTAGGCAAATCCCGTGCTGGGTGAGCCCACTGTGTGGTCAATCTCTTTTTAATCAGAAATTTTCATGGAGGGAAATTAACCCAAGGCCAAGTTATTACCACAGCAATCCATAGGTGCTCAGTAAATAATTGTTAGGTGGTGACTGACATACTAATTCCTGCAGTACCCAAAGAGATTCATTAAGGGAAAGGAACTGTGTTGCTTCTCTTAAAGACCTCCCCAACCATACAAATGATATATATATTTTTTGTTTTTGTGTTTGTGATGTTGGGGATGGACAATCCAGGGCCTCATACTAAACTACATCCCCAGTCTATATGATATTTTTTGGCTCTGATATGTTTTGGCTAGTTCTGATTTTCACACACAAGGGTCTGTTATATGAAAAAGAAAAACTTCCTCCCCAAGTTTAACTGCATGCTCCTTACTTTTTGGACACAATGTACAAGTTCTGACTGGCTGTGCAGACTTAGAGATTCAGTGCAGATTTAATTATCCTTTGCTTAAATTAAGACACTGTGTGGAGCAGTGGTTAACAGCGGAGTCACATCTTGCTGTATAAATTCAGAGCTTGGCTTTCTTACTGACAAGCTGTCTGTCATCAGGCAATTCACTTAACTTCTCTGGACCCCAGTTTTCTTACAACAATAATAACAATAACAAACTGCATCCATTTCATATAGTTGTGGTAAGATTTA
Organism: Marmota flaviventris; assembly: GCF_047511675.1. Lineage (NCBI taxonomy): Eukaryota > Metazoa > Chordata > Mammalia > Rodentia > Sciuridae > Marmota > Marmota flaviventris. The sequence continues at coordinate 56,229,413 of NC_092498.1, forward strand.
AATGCTAGGTGACTGGTTGGCCATCACTACTAAATACTCTGCAGATTTGCATTATTGAACACATATACACTTATCAATGCTAAGGAGGTCACTTTTCCACCTAGACCCTCTGTCTGTCCAAAACATCTTCTTAGATGGCAAAGCTGTAGGGGGTGAGATGGGCCCCCCTCCACCGAGTGCTGGGGGAAGAGTTGACTTCACTGGCCCACTGAAGTGGGTGGGATGGAAGCCTGTGGCACCTGGCTACAACTGCAGGTGGTCCTCTTGCCTCCGGGGCCTGGTGGAGCACCTGCTCCACCCACTCAAGCCCTAGAAGTTTCATTTCTGTCCTCTGCACCCAACCAGGGCATCTGTGAATCTGTCCTGATCATGCAGGTTGGGCTCAGGGGCCTGTGGTTTGAGAGACTCTGAGGATGTGGCTTGGGAACTTGGGGGAAAATCCAGAACACAGAAGTTACCGGCTGTCGAAACAGAATTTTCCCTTCTGCCAATGCTGCCTGTCATTGACCTCAAACGTTCCTCCCAACTGTATTTTGAGGCTCTGTATTATTGAGTGGAGAAGAAGCGGTGAGGGAAGAATCTGATTTGGGGGATTTGGTTTAATGTACTTGAAATGAGAGTGAATTATCATTAACGTCATTAGTAGCTAATAAAGAGGTCCAGCCTATGTAGTACATCTGCTCTTAATTTCATTGTTGATTTAAATGCCTTAATTACAGCAGCTAAGTAACCAAAGGAAGGATTGTTTTTACAAAGCTACCACCCCTGTAAATTTTGGAAACCAAAGGAATTTATTATCATTTCAGGGCCCAAACTTTGAATCCATTTGCTAACTGCCCCACCTATCAGTTTGCTAAAGAGGAAGCAAAGGACCGCTAAACACCGTCTCCTAGTTTCTTAACCTCTGGGGAGCTGTGACTGCGGCAGACTGTCCAGGGTCACAGGGAATACTTGTTCTTATAGTCAAATCCCCCATTCTCATCCAAAATTAAAGTGGAAGTGAAATATTTACAAAAACAAAGAAGTAATATTACGACCATAAAATAGAAACTCCAGGGAAAGATTCTAAGGCTGAGGGGAGAGAGAGATGCTCACAAAAATTCATCAATGAAAACAAAAAGTTCCCACCCACTGACTTTTCCTAAATCGTAATGTTACCTCTGTCTGCCAAAGGAAGGACACAGAAGAGAGAGAGAGAAAAATTCAGTTTACAGTAAAGGACTTTATTTATTTATTTATTTTAAAATTGGCCAGCCAGTGTCTTTAGGAGTGATTTTGGCCAACCAGAGAAGGTCACTGATTAATAGCCCTAATAATGCAGGAAGCATCACTCTCTGGTAAACCTGAACTAGAGGATGCCCAACACTTAGCCATGTACTTGTTGAGTTTGTATTAGGATTCATATCTTCATAGTCTCGAAAATAATTCTCAGACTAGCTGTTTGCAAAGGAAAGGACTATGCTGTCATCTCAAATATTTAGCTAGAAACTCATTAGAAGCCTAAAGACTACAATTAAGCTGTTCTACTTTAGTCACTATTCAGAATAGTCTATATGTAGGAAGGAGTGTGTGTGTGTGTGTGTGTGTGTGTGTATCTTCCAGTCTTGCTGCAAAAAGGATTTAAGGTGAACTATTTGGATACATAAAAGTCAAAACAACATTAGTGAGAGGTGGATGGAGAAAGGAAAGGAATAAGAAAGGAAGTGATTCACAATGGCCAGAGAAATAAACTAATTTAAAACCACACACGGAAAACTCTGTAGACTTGCTATATAAGTTGTCTCCAAATAACTCTCTAACCAAAAAGAAACTAATTCATTTCTTTATCCAATGCTTAGAGGCTTTTTTAAATACCTATTTGTTTAGGAGAAGCACTGCTTTTCTAGAAACCAAAATCAATTGAAATTTTACAAGGGCATCTACGGAGCATATACTCTGTAACATGGCGAATGAAGTCCTCAAAATATTCTCATGGTGACAAAACGATTCTCTAAAAGAAACTAGAATTAAGAGGCTAACGCTAGGCAAAAGATCATTCTTGATTAGTGTTTCAAAGTAGCAGGCAATGGGGATGCTGCATGCTGGTTCCTTAGCCTATACATCATCATATATGGATTCATATCTTTTCTAGAATAGTGATCAAACTCAATAAGCTAAACAAAGTCCTTACAATCTAACAAGCTCACACAAGTCTGCATCTAGCGGAAATTTCACACCAACATATTCAACCCCCTATATGTAGCTGCTGCTGGACCCTTCTAGGCAAGTGTCTTCCAATCCATAACACAGAGAGTGAAGTACGGAGAGTCTCTTCACTGGGATTGATGAGACCTAACTAATGCACCAGGGTAAAAATCCCAAGAGTGAATCCTTAATCAGCTCAGCACATTTTGTGTAATGTGACAGATGAACTTGTCATCTCCCACTTGACCTATAATAGACCTTAATTAGAATAATTGTGGTTAATCGATTGAGCTCCAAATGACATCGTTGCTTTGCTCCGCTCTCTACCCTCTAGTCCAGCCTATGCACTATTTTAAGTTGGATCCAAATTTCCTTCCTTGACTCAAGTTCTACTACACATTCCATAGAAACCTATGTTCCATTCATACTGGGGTATTGTACTTTTTCTCCCTAAATATCGATTGTATGTACTTTTCTAACTTTATGCACTCGCTCATGTTAGTTTTGTTCTGTCTCGATGTTCCTTCTCTTCCCTGAATGAGTCTGACAAAATAAAATTGAATTCAGCCCCAAAGGCTCTATAAAAACACTTCCTTCTCTGAATAATTCTATCCTCCAGTGCAGGATTAATTGCTCCCTCTGCAAACCACTGTTAGCACAAAGTATTCCTTAGCACAAAGTAATGTACATCTTGGTCTTACTGCATTCTGGGGCTGTGCCTCCGCCCAGCAATGTCTGCCAAACTGTAGCTGAGCTATGTAGGTGAGATGGATGGATGCTTGATATGCAGTAGTCAAGTTCAGTCTTGGGCAAGATTCATCTCTTTAAAAACCAGGAGGAACTGGAGAACAATTATACATGAAGGGGATTAAGCTGGAAAGACATCGTGCCTTTTTGAGGGCGATACTTGACCCTTCTTTGTGCCTGGCACAGCTCCTGAAATAGAGCAGGTATTTAGTAAGAGTATGAGAATCAGTTTCCTATTTTGGATGTGGTGAACAGGGTCTGGTGACTGCAACAGGATGGAGTAGGAGGTTGAGAAAGGCCAACTGGCAGGTCACAGGTCACAGTTGTACACAAGTGCAAGGACTCCCGCTCGAAGGAAGGGGAGTCAGAGAAAGGAAGCAATGGTGAGTGGCTGCAGTTTTTAGAAGAGTTTCAGGTGGTGAGGTCTCTGTGGTCCCTGGGGCTGGGGTTAGGAGGGGACAGGGCCCTGGACCTAGAGGTAGGTAGGTTAGGCCTCTGGTGGAGGAACTGAGGCACAAACAGACCAACCTGGGCTCCAGGGGTAGAATAGGCTACAGCAGAGATGGACTTCAGTTGGGTAAAGGTTCTTAAAAACTTCCTGCGTCAGGGGCTGTGGTTGTAGCTTGGTGGTAGAGCGCTTGCCTAGCATGTGTGAGGCACTGGGTTTGATCTTCATCCAATAAACAAACAAACAAATAAATAAATAAATAAATGAATAAAATAAAGGTATTGTGTCCATCTACAATTGAAAAAAAAAATCAAAACTTCCCAGGTCAGGACTCTGCAAAGGGACTGGGCATGCAGCTGAGCCTGGAGCCTTGTCATCCTGGAATGGTGACAAGACTGCTGGGACTGGAAACAGGCAAGGCCTGGTCAAACTGGCAAGGAAACTATAGTCAGCCTAGGTTAAAATAACACAATAAATAGACTCCAGACTATTTCATGAAATGCTTCTTAACAGTGACATCTAGGGGCAAGCGCCATTTAGGGACATTCCTCAAACTGCCTGTTTTGCACAACTGTGGCTACAAATATTATTCACTTCACCTGATGACCAGATTCATCTACATACATTTGCTTAGAGTTGACTGTGTGCAGAGAACATCTTTAAAATAATCGTTTTTGAAAGAACAAGTTGTTCATGTTCCCAAAAAACTGTCCCATATAGGACACCTCCTACACGTGGGTACTCCATGTCCCGTTCTCTGCGCATAGATTACTGTCCTGCTTGGGGGGAAAGTCATATTTATTTCAGTAAGGAAATCTCCACACAAATGTGAATAGACATTAAATGACACTTCCATATTTGTATTATTTAATAAAACACTGGGTTTCATAATTAGGGTTAGTTCCTCATCTGATGTGTGGATGTCTTGTTACCTGCATTGTGATGACTTATTACCTTCCATATGCTGGTAGCTAGTCAATCTGTGCCCGAGGAACTATTTCACAAACTCAGAATACAACGTATGGTAGGGAAGGAAGATGCCTGTCTGAACCCCACTCCTCCCTGTGCAGGAACTGCCCCTCCCCATTTTGCTCCTTCACTCAGCAAACACATTCTGAGTGCTCACTGAGTCTCAGGCTCCACATAAGGGACACAGGACCCATGTGATCCTGCTGCACACAGCCTGCTGTCTGGGAAGGGAGAGTCAAACAGCACATTGGCACAAATCACTGTGATAGTGAAGGAAATGGAGAAGGGGCTGTGGCAAAGCCTAAGAGGAGGGGACCTAGGTTGGAAGGCTCCCCTGAAGAATGGCATTTAAATGAGACTTAAAGGCAGTGAGGGCCTTCTGGACAGAAAGCCTGACCAGGGAGATGGCTCAGGATAGTGGAAGATGTGGAAGGCAGAGACTCATTGACATGAGGGGTAGGGGAGGCAGTGGATGAAGGTGGCGATGCTGACCCCAGGATGAGGCTGCAGCAGGTAGGCCCCCTGGCATGGGCCTTGCAGGCCAAACTTCCAAATTCAGATTTTATTCAAGATGACAAAACTACCATTATGTGGAAGTCTGAAGGGAGGGATTAACATATCTAGTTCTTAACTTCAGTTTTTGAGAAAACTCTGATTATCTACAGTCTTTTTTTTTTTAATTTTTTTTTAGTTGTCAATGGATTTTTTTTACTTTATTTATTTATTTTTATGTGGTGCCAGGATTGAACCCAGGGCCTCACACATGCCAAGCGAGTGCTCTACCACTGAGCCACAACCCCAGCCCTATCTACAACCTTTTAAAAGACCAAACACTACTTAATAAAATGAAGGAAAAACACTGAAATGTTGACAGCGTTATCTTTAGAAGGTGGGACACTAGGGTTTTGATAGCTTACTGATATTTTAGAATACATTGCTGTCTTTGGTTTTTAATAAAGAAGCATTCACTACTTTTAAACTTAGAAAAAACTCATCGAATAAATACAAATAAATGGGAAATCATATTTCATTTGCCATTGATATGAATGTGTTTATGTGCTATGTATATTCTATAGCTGTTGATTGAAATGTAAAATAAAGTGGTCTAAAATAAATTATCAGGGGGTTAACCAAAGTTTACCTTTAAAAAAAATATTTTCAGTAAGCGTGAGATTTTTCTAAAGGGAATTTATTTATCAAAATTGTCATCACTACTATATGTCAGCTTAACACCCTGTGTGTAGGACGTTGCTCCAAAGACTGACAGATACCCTGAAGTTCACACAGTGGGTCTTGGTTTTCTCTAATTCTAGCTTGTTCCTGAACTCACCCCTATTCAAGAAGTAACTTAACAGTCCCAGGCTAAACTAGCTACCTTGGAAAGGAGAGAGATGAGATAAAGCACAGCCTTCCTCTTTCAGTTTTCTTACTTCCCTCCTCTGGTCACCAGCAAATGCATGTTTTTAATTCTTTGTGGCGAAAGCTCACCTCACCCTTAACAAAAAGTGGGCCAACTTCTCTTCACCCTTTTAACAGATTAATCAAATATGCAGCATGTCTTAATTAACTTTATAGAGTCAAACTTGGCAACTGGCTGGAAATGAAGACACCTTTAATTCAAAATACTGGATATGACACTTCCCTAAACCTGGCGGCTTTATTCTACAAGATTATGAGACACTGTTGATAGAGTTTAGAGACGTGGTCCCTGAGCTTGAAGAACTTCAATTTAAAAAGGAAACATACAACTCAGAAACAGAAATCCTTGTATTAGCAGTATGTAAAAGGAAACAAAAAGGAAAAAAAAAAAAACTGTCCAAGGGCACAGTTGAACAACAAAGGTTTGGTTGCCCGTCTTTGTCAATGAGGAAACTTTGGCAATTCTGTGTGTGTATAGTTTAACATGATGGTGTTCAGCCTTTTCTTGTGAGGGAGGAAGATGTGGGACAAGAAGGGAGGATGGCAGAGAAGGGGAGCGTAGAAGGGAAAGCAGAAGGTGGGGGTGCACTCCGCCGTCTTTAACCAGAACATGTCACTTGGTCATGTTCTACATGTCATCTCATTTTGAAAACCGTTTCTCAATTTAAAAGTTTTCAAAGTCTGAAAACCTACTGTGATGTATATAACCAGGCTGGCAGTGGCTTACTGAGTCTCTGCTACTGTCTAGGGTCTAGGCTAAGCATGCTCCATATTTCATTTAAATAACCCCTACCCCTGCCTCCTGCCTGCAGCTGTGAGCATTCTGCTCCAACAAGTGCTCCTTGCCATTGCCACCCAGCGCCCTCACCTGATGCTCACAGACGTGGGGCTGCCTGAACTTGGGTTGGAATCCTCAGATCTCTGAGCTAAATAACCCTTTTATCTTTATTAAAAGATAACAAGCAAATAAATAATTCCTGGAAAAACCACATGAGGCAGCTCTTCTTCCCCTTTCAGAAGAAGAAAGCAAGGTTCTGAAAGGGAAAGTAATTTTCATCATACACAGGCAACTAAGGAGCACGGCTAGGATTCAGACTCAAGTTTGTCTGCTCCAAGAGCTGTCCTTTCACCCACCAGGCTACACTCTGCTCTCTACCTGTGTTTAAGGCTCAATGTGGGCACGTTCACAGGCACTTAAAATGCAGAAAAGTGCTTCAAAACCTGGGTACATGGAAGGACAACAGAATTCACAAAGATGTGTTTTTGGTGGTGCCCACTGACTAGGGTGTTGCTTTAATGAAGGAAGTTTTAACAGTCTGAGAAACAAGCTTTGGTGACAAAGGGTGAAGAATAGCTCTTCCCAAGAGGACAGACTGGGCAAAAAGCTCACTGCAGGCTGGGCATGGTGGCGCATGCCTGCAATCCCAGCAGCTCAGGAGGCTGAGGCAGGAGGATTTCAGGTTCAAAGCCAGCCTCAGCAACTTAGCGAGGTCTTAAGCAACTTACTGAGACCTGTTTCAAAATAAAAACATAATTAAAAAGGGCTTGAAATGTGGCTCAGTGGTTGTATCCCTGGGTTCAATCCTTGGTACAAAAAATAAATAAATAAATAAATAAATAAATAAGAAAGCTCAGAGCAGATGAATATAGCTTTGGGTGGAAATTGCTGGTAGGGGCAGGAAATCTTTCCTTGGCCTCCTCATAACAAAAATCTTTTCATTAAAGAATGTTTTGAAACTGAAAAATAATTACAGCAGCCAAAACAAAAGTCAAGGGAGTTGCTGCTGGGATCTTAAGGTTGACATGGGCCTGACAGGGACATCAATAGCAACAGAACAAATGGGCAGTCAGCCTTGAGAACATCACTGGTAAAAAGGAAGAGACTGTACATATCCAAAGAGAAGGAGAGCCAGTGCATAAGGTCAAGCTCCTGGATTTGTCTGAATCTCTGAATCATAGTTTACCATGGCTGTTTGAATCTCGTCAGATGAACCTCCCTTCCAGGAAAGTAGAACTGAGTGTTTTTCCTCCTTTAAATGGTGAAATTCTTCCAGGTTCTTTTTTTGAACCATTATCTCTTCCAGTAAGTTGTCAAAATATATGATTTTTAACTTTAAAGAAAAACAGGACTGAAATGTGTCAAGTCCCTGGAAACAGTCTAAAACTCAATTGAGTTTATACAGAAAAACACACTGTAAAAATCCTTAAACTATCTGGCCACAGAGATCTCAGTTTCTCTGACAACACCACTGGAACTGTGGGAGGGTGAGTCTTGTAATTACCAGATGGAAAACAAGCCAGCACAAACCAGAACACACAGGTTACAAATCAACACCTCTGAGTACCTGTCCCAAGGAAGTTCAAGGGCCATGTCATCTCCCAAGGGTCACAGTGGACTCAAGAGGAGACTCAGGAAAAGCACTTGTCCCTGGGATGTCCACTGCAAATCAAACCAAGCTTAAGACTACCATGGTGGCAGGGTGGTGGGGGGTGAAGGTGAGTGGGTGGTTGGGTGGTTAATTTAAAGGCAAATGGACACATCAAATAATGGCTCTTTGTCTCTGTTTTGTGTTGTCCATGAACAGTTATTAAGTTTCAAAGTGCGAAATGTTCTCCATTGGATATTTGAAATATTCAATAGTCAAAACTGGGTACAGACCAGGCAGGAACGAGAAAGGAAGTAGAATCTGAACACTCCCAGGGAGATGGTAGGCTCATGAAGGAAGCAGGACAAACCAGAGTTGTTTGTAGAACCTGTGGTCACCCTGCTGAGATTCCCAAGGAGAGAAGAGACTGCCCTTGACAAAAGCAAAACATGCCATATGCATATGGTGGCACAACAAGAATCCGTGCTAGTAGTGTGATAAATACACATGTGTAGCAAAAGCCGAGTGAAGCTCACGATTGTTTTGAGTGCCCTGAAAAGTATTTGCAAAGTTTGAATCCTTTGTCAGTGTCTTCAATAGATAAATATCTAATGGCTAAATTTTTCACTAGGTGCCCTTCCTTAAAGGTCTCTTTAGTACCAGCATCAATCTGAGCTCTGTATTTGCCAGTCCCACTCTTATGGAATGTTTCTACTTCCTGTTTGGTTTTAGGTGGGAGGATGGCTGAGAAGCACAGTCTTGCTCTTGGGGAATGAATGAATAGAGGTAACTGGGAGGAGATAGGTTGGCCATGCCAGAAGGGGATGGGGGCAGAGGATAGATGAGCCTCCAAGTGGGCTGGGAGGTAAAGCTGCAGCAGGTGCACACACCGCCTGCTTGGTTGGTACTCTCAGTAGGAAATAAAGAGGGGGGTGACATACCTGAAATTTCTGGAAGTGTGGGCTTGTCTTTTTTCCAGAAGTTCCCATCACAAACAAGAAGTCTGGGGTGAGCACAAATGGCACTCTCTCTTTATTAATGCCCAGGAAACTTTTATAATTCCCAAGAATGTGCCCAAAGTCAATATGAAATAGGTTTCCTTAAAAGAAAAAGAATATCTGACATTATTACACCAGCATACATGCTTGTAATAACACTTCACTTTTTGAGATAATTTTTAAGTGGCCTGAAAATGAGCTATCTTGGGTGAAAGCATCTGTTACATGTGTTACTAGTCTGTCATATTTTTGGTCTTAGCAGGTGTGTGAAAGTAGTAACCACAAAGTGTTCTTTGAACCAAATATGTTTGTTCTTGATATCTTTCTGGTGTTCTTTAGATGACAAATGGCATTAAAAAGTTAAAAATTATCACCTCAAAATTATTCTTAGAAATCAAAACTCTCTGGCTAATATGTCACCATTATACTTAAAACTCCCCTAAACCCTTCATGTAACTCAGGATAGCCTGATGTTGTACTCTGACTTGTACTTCCAAGCCCCACAATAGAAATAACTCATTTTGAAACTTCTTTGGGTCAATATTTACCACCACACCTTCTCCACATCCCTTCTTCTCATTGGTCCTTTATCATTTCTATAGTCCAAAAATGTATTGCCTATTTTGTTTTATTCCGATCCTCACAGGGAGTAAGCAATTTGTTCCCCTCTCATGCTTTTTTCAGACTCTACTCTGAAATTGGTTCAAATCACATATAGAAAAGTCTCATGGTGTGGTGGCCACTACTGGGCACTGTTAGACTGGACAGTGAACTGGCAAGGTGGGGTGAGTTAGGCAGACAGAATGTTTCACTTTTTTTTTTTTTCGTTTTTAGTACTGGGGATTGAACACAGGGGTGCTTAACCACTGAGCCATATTCCTAGTCTTTTATTTTTATTTTTTAAGTTTTTGGTACTGGAGATTGAACTCAGGGGCACTCGACCACCGACCCACATCGCCAGTCCTATTTTGTATTTTATTTAGAGACAGGGTCTCACTGAGTTGCTTAGCGCCTTTTTTTTTTTTTTTTTTTTTTTTTTTTGCTGAGGCTGGCTTTGAGCTTGAGATCCTCCCGCCTCAGCCTCCTGAGTTGCTGGGATTACAGGTGTCTGTCACTGCTCCTAGCACATTTCAGATTTGAGGGTATCTCCGAGATTTTTTCCCCTCTTTTACTGTTTCTCTGAAATAGCTGATACTGTTGATCACCCCTACCTTCATTAGTTCCTAAGATATGCCCTACTCTACTTTTCTAGCTCTAACGGCCTCTTCTTCCTTTACTCAGTCCTCTGCCCTCAAGGTGGGTGGTCTCTGTAGAGACAGCACTGGAGTCCCTACACAATAATAACTTCTCACTCTGTGCTCTGGCCTTGAACTCCCTTCAAAAATTTCTCTATGATGGGAGGGTGGGGGGAATGGAGTGGCTGTGTTTAATGAGGACAGCATTTCAGATGGGGAAGATGAAAAAATTCTGAAGATGGACGTCAGTGATGCTTGCACAGCGATGTGAATGTGCTCAGTGTCCACTGAATTGCACACTTAAATGGTTAGAATAGAGAATTTTGTTATGTGTGTTTTACCACAATAAGTTATTCTGCAATAGATAAACTCACCTGTCTCTGAGATCATAATATTGTCATTGTGTCTGTCGCCTATTCCAAGAACAAAGGTTGCCACACAGTAGCCTGCACAGGAATAAACAAATCTCTCCACTGCTGCCTGAAACTAATTAAAATGCATCAGAATATTAATTGTCTTCTAACTACAAAGAGCAGCATGAATCTATTACAGATGATTTCCAGAAAGACACTGTTCTGGGAACCGTTTTTAGAGAGCAAGTTATTTGTGCCTGATTTTATTAGCATTATATCTACCAAGAGCCAATTTTCACATTGCTCTGCTTATGCTTTAGGTCAAGATTCAATACATCACAACAGCACGAGGAGGATACATGAGTCAAAGGGCAACAGAAATTTAATCAAAGCGTTTGCTTCCTCTCCATGCATCACTTGCTCACAAGAATGTGGAACCCATAGTAATTTCTTCTCCATCAGTGAACATGTTTTGCTTGTGACCATTTACAAGTATGCATGGGTTCACAAATCCACATGTATAACAGATTAATAAGTACTGCTAATTATATTTCCTCCCCAAATGACTGCTAACCATGCAAATGAGAAGTGCTAATCCTGTGCGGTAGAACTTTAGATGACAGCCAAACAGCCCAACCACACAGCTTGTGAAGGATTCAGCATATGCACTTCAGAAGATGGTGGAACTGACATTTTCCCCATCCATAATTTACCATTTATATTAGAGTGCAGTGGTAAATTATAAATTATGTCGTTGGGCGTGCGGTATTTCCTAGGTAGGAAAGAATTTATACAGAGTAACTAAATCTCGATGCCGAACAACAACAAAAAATAGCCATAAAAAGTGCTAACAGATTATTTTACAGAACCAAATTGTATACAAAATGTGCCTGGGAATCAAAGCCAAAGATAATGATCATGGGGTTGGGAACTGAGCACTTCTGTTTTACATAGATGTGCTGTGTCATCAGGGAAAAGCCCTCAAATCTCCCCACCTCCTCACCAGTAAAGGATTCACCAATATATGGGGACGCAAGACATTGAAAAATCCTTTGAAAACCTGGAACCACTATTGCTTTATAAATGACAAGTTGTAAGGGACCTCTGCAGAGGGGAGGCACAGCTCACCTTTTCTTCAATGGGGCATTTTTCTTTGAGCCAGTGATTCAGGACTTCATCTTTGAATGCACCCGTGTTGCCCACTGTGCTTTGCTGGATTTTGGCAATTGTTGTCGCATCTTTCACGATCTCGATCATTCCTACATTGAGGATGAGGAGTTTGATGGAGAAGGGGGCCTAGCGCTTGACCCAGAGGGGGAGCAACTTGTTTTTGTTGAGTAGGGAACAGAGAGGACTTTTTTTTTTTTGTATCAGGCATTGAACTCAGGGGCACTTGACCACTGAGCCACATCCAAAGCCCTATTTTGTATTTTATTTAGAGACAGGATCTCACAGAGTTGCTTAGTGCCTCGCTTTTGCCGAGGCTGGCTTTGAACTCTTGATCCTCTTGCCTCAGCCTCCCAGTTTTGTGTTTGTTTTTAAATAAATGAGAGGGTTGTTTTCCAGATCTGTGCTTTTTTTTTTTTTTTTTAAGAAAGTTGTATGGGATATTCTTGCAGTATCCCTCAATGCAAGGGGAAAGGATTGGTTTTGATCAGCAGTGAGTAAAGGCAGTTATGTGCTGAGAATAACCTACCTCACCCAGTGCTCTGTGCCTTTTCCTTTTTAAATTATAGGGTCAAATGTAAATGGTTTTGCACTGTTCTCATATCAGAAGCTTATATAAAAGTATGTTTGACTGAAACTAAAATATTAAATGTCTATAAAAGTACCTAAGAGTAGAGTGTGTAATAGTTTTAATAATGTGAATTCTGGAATTTAAAAATAAGTGACAGATCTTTCTGTCTAATTTTAAATGTTATTTGTGAGAGAAAAATTTAATGTGTAATGAAATGAGTTAAAGTTTAGAGGTGAAGTAAAGAGAAGGGAACAAGTTCTTACTGAAATCATTTCCATGTACAGTCACAAGGACTTGAATCATGCGTTCAAGTATTTTCAACATATCCATATTAAATTGAGAGGCACATTCACCAGCCTGGGAACATTTTCTTCTTCTTTATATGGATTATGATCCTATTTTTTCAGTTATTAAATGCCTACACCAAGGGAACTATGATCTTTTAAAATTAGCTGAGTGGTATATTCATTTCCTGAGGTAATCACATACCTATTTTGTCCCCAGTTGAAATGCAACCATATGGCAGAAGGCACAAATCCAAAGATTCAGTCTCCCAAATGGACTCCATGATTCGTAGAATCTGGGCATCAAAACAGAAGAGTTTCTGTTATATATGTGTGTGTGTGTGTGTATACACACACACACACAAGTGTATTTACTTCATATATATTTTTTATCCTTCAAAAAAACAGCAGTCTTATCTGGTAACACAAAATATCTAAGTAAATATAAAATTTTTAAGTAAAAACTACTTTTATTGATCATCTTGGTACTCTCAAATTTCCCCTCATTGCACATCTGTTAATTTCAGTCTGAGATGTACTTTGGATTTCCTCTGGAGTAGGTTTTAGTCATGTTTGATTATCTACCTGTTCAGTATGTTCTACTCTGCCATAGATATTTTCCCACCATAACTCTAATATCCTGACACATATCTATTACTCTAATATCCATAAGACACTCAGGCTAGACCTAAATGACAGTAACAACAATGATGATAATAATAGCTAACATTTATTGGGTGGTTTTTTATGTGTGGTTCTTGCATTAACCTCATATTGGGAATATGATTATTATTCCCTTTCTGCAGGTGAAGGAACAAGACTTAGAGAACTTTCCTTTAGCTGCCAAACTTGTCCCTCAATAATAAACCAAAGGACACAAAAGACAAGAGCAAACTTTCCCTCAAAATGAGAGAAATAACAGACAAATTTTTGTGTTTTTGAATTGCTCATCTTTGAACAATTCAAGAAATCTTACAGATTAATTTGAAATTGAATTAACCTGAAAAAGAATTGAAGGATTTCTTTTTCTTTTCTTTTTAAAAATATTTCCTGGAGGAGACTGGTAGAGGAAGGGATCAGAGGGAGTGAGGATGGAGGAAATGCGAGGTTCTGGGGAATGAAACTGAATAAATTATGTTATGTGCACGCATAAATATATCACAATGAAATCCAAGATTATGTGCAATTATAATGCACCAACAAAATTAATAAAAAACAATGAAAGGAACTAGAAAAAAAAACACTTCTTGGACAATGCTCATACAATTCTTGACAGAAAGCAAAGCAAGGGTATTATTGGTTCCATGTTAGAAATAAGTAAAAACAGAATCTTAGAATTGAAAACATGATCAGTTCTTAAATAGCTTACTTTTAAGTTAATAGGATTTCTCTATTTCAAATAAACCATATTAAGTTTTAGAAATTGTTACTTATACAATGTTGAGCAAATAAAATCTAGGGAATACAACTTTACAGATTTCTGAAGCTAAAGTTTATACAGGTATGTCAGAAAATATGAAAATGATCAGCATCGATACCTTGGCCATTCAGCTTTGCCCTAATAACACGTTCACTCTGTACAGTTTCTCTTCCCCTGTTCATCTTCTCTCTCCTTCCCATCAAATCATTCTCTTGAGTTTGTGTATGTGCATCAGAGGGAATGTATCTAAGGAGAGTGCCTATGAGTGTGTAGATATGTCTATGAATAAACTGGGTGCTGCAGATTTATGTGGTTACATTTGATGTTACAAAGCTCAGAAGGGGGTGTATGAAAAAGAATCGAGGTGAGGGAGGTGTATCTGGTTTCTTGGGAATGTTGGATGTGCATCTTCAAGAAATGGACAGAACAGTGATGCTCATGGGATTGGGTATCTAACATTCCACAGCCATATTCCTCACACTAAAACTATATTATGTAGCTTCTGAATAGTGTTTATCATGTGAAAGAACAGAATGGGAATGAAACTGGTAGAAGGAATGTTTTAAATCTAATACAGAATTATTTTTTCAGATAATTGAAAATGTTTCTTAACATCAGCCTACCTGTAAAATAAGCATGTCTTGGCGCAGATCATCGCCATGTTTGAAGATGATTCCAATTGTTTCATTGGAGAGGGCTGTAGGATCTGCACATTTAAACTCAAGCCACAGGGGCTTTTTCTTGGAGGCCATCACTTTACATTTTTCAATCTGTAAGAAAGCGGTCACATGTTTCCTACATGCGCTGCATACACGTTGTGGAGACACAGATTCTCTGGCAAAGCCTCACTGTAAATAACCAGGACAAAGTCCTAGGTGGGAAATGATTTTCAGTCTTTGGGGAAAATGCAGATGTTCTCACCAAATCTAGAAATGTTTTTTTTTTTTGAGGGCAAATTCACCACAGTTCAACCAATGGTTCCCAAACTGTGTTCCAAGGAGCTCAAGGGTCTATGGAGATGCTGATGCCATGGAGTGTGACAGATTCTGCCCTGTGCTTCTCCCACAGGACACTGGTACTCCCACATTCCCTTTAACCCAGAGAAACTTCACTATTATCTATTTATATGTTTGGCCCCCCTCTAAGATTTAGCTTTAAAAAAAAGAGTTCTAACGCTACCACAGTGTCTAAAAAGCTATTATTGCAGAACCAGATGCAATAGGCCAAACAAGATAAAATTTAACAGAAATTAATGGAAAATTGGGCAGTCAAGTACAACACTCCTCTCTCATCCCTCCACCTGACACACTGAAACAAATTTAAGGTAGAGGAAACGTGATTTGGCATCATTCAAAAATCAAAACTAAAACCAAACAGCATACAAGTTTCAGCCAAAGGTGAATTCTCCATGGATCAAACAATTTTTATTATATTTTATTGGTTCTTTTTAGCCATACAGGACAGTTGAACCCATTTTGATATAACCATACAAGTATGGAATATATCTTATTCTAATTAAGACCCAGTACCTCTCCTTCTCCTTCCCTCTATTGGTCTTTCTGCCATTTACCCATAGTTATTTATTTATTTATTCATTGTTAAATTAATTATTTGTGGATATACATACATGGTGGTGAAATTCACTGATGTGGTCTTTAAAAAGAGCAAACACTTTGAAATCTGTATTAATATATCATAATTCCCAACAAATTCTAGATGGACAGTAGACGATATATGCTTTTTCTATAGGGCCAATTTACTAGTAACTGCATATAAAATTAGTGATGTAAGGGAGGAAGGTTTTCCTTTCTTTGCGGTTTAACCATGATAGGAGTTGCTTTCCTGTCACACACAGCTATAGGACTAGGCAAAATATATGAAATAACTCTTTTCAGACATTGGTGGCAGGCAATGGATGTCTGTGACCCCTGAGAGAAGGAAGACAAATAAAGTGAATCCGTTTTATTGCATCAGTTGACTGCTCAGGACCCTTTTGAGGCTAGACAACAGAGAAAGGCAACCTAGACTGAGTCCATGGGCAAGCAGTCTAGAACATAGCAACTGGAGTCTCAGAAAGAGAGGACAGGAAAAATATTAGTTGAAAAAGTACTAAATGTGATAGGCTATCAACCCCCAAGTCAAAGATTCAATACTCTCTTGGAGACTCAACATAAAGAAGGCACATCAGATTCAATTTTGTGAAAACCAGTGATTAAATAAATCGTAGAAGAAGCCTACAGAAAAATAAAATATATGTTATATAGAGACAGTTAACGATAAGGACAGAGAATTAGCATCAGAAAATATGCAAGCCAGAAGAAAATGAAGAAGAAGAAGAAGAAGAAGAAGAAGAAGAAGAAGAAGAAGAAGTCGTCATCAATCTAAAACTCCTCATTTAGTGAAAATATTTTTTAAAATGAAGATATAATGAAAAGTTTTTAAGATAAACAAATGCTGAGAGAATTTATTAGCAGCAGAACTACATAAAATGTTAAAGGTCAAAGGGAAATGATACCAGCTAGAAAGTCTGGGTCTATGCAAAACAGTGAAGAGTAGCCCAATGGTAATATGGGGGAAAACATTTTAAAGTGGCTTAATCTTTTAAATCTATTTTTGTTTAAAGCAAAAATAATAACAATGCATTTGGGGGTTTATAACACTTGTAGAAGTTAACAGCATGACAAAAAAGTACAAAGAATTGGGAGGAGGTTAATAGAAGTGTACTGCTATAAGATTCTACATGTTCACAATGTGGTTTGTTATTTGAATGTAACCAAGGGTGTGTGGTGTTGATCTGAGGACAGATATTTAGATTAATGGGAAAGAACAGAGAGCCTGTATGTAGACTTGCACAAGATTTGTGACTTGAAAGAACTTTTTCCATAATATTTCTTAAAATGTACCTTGATTATTATAGTGGTCATATGGTAGCATATGTTTGTCAAAACTCATTGAATTATACACTTAAAATGCACAAATTTTATTGTACATAAAGGATATCTCCATAAGCTAATCTGAAACAAGATGGAAGGGAAATTACCTGGTTTTGAAGCTTTCAGAAGCTAATGATTATTATCAGAAGTTCGACCATGGACTCTCCAGCTTCCCTGTCTCTATATAAACATCAACTTTTAAGCACTGGACCCTAGAAAGCACTCCAGACATTGCAAGACATATAAACCACACATAAACATCCAAGTGATACCTACCACCAGGGTTCCTGCTTTCAGACCAGGATCATAGGGAACTCTAAAGCTTTTTGGGAGATTAGAATTCTGCAGGGTTTCAAGCTTTTGCTTCAGTTGTGAAATAACTGTAATTGTCAAAAGCACAAAAAAGTTATATGAATTCAAG
This sequence comes from Marmota flaviventris, assembly GCF_047511675.1. NCBI lineage: Eukaryota > Metazoa > Chordata > Mammalia > Rodentia > Sciuridae > Marmota > Marmota flaviventris. Next base: position 56,246,928 of record NC_092498.1, read on the forward strand.
AAATTACCAATATTATCTACAACATTTCCTGAGGCCATATTTACTTACAGCATTCTATATATTTGGTCTGGGGTGGAGCAGGAGAAGATTGGGTAGAATCCTGCCTTTGAGGAACTAACTACTTGAAGTGGCAAGATAAGTTAGGCTTGCTGTGACAATATAACCAGGCACATGTTTCACAGTGGGGGATGGAAATATGTGAACATTTGTGGGATAGCACACAAATGCTGTACAGGATATGGGGAGGAGTTTCTGAGGGTAATGATAAGGACTTAATTCTAGTCTTCTTTCCAGCATGTGAAACTTTGAACTGCCATCTGATTTGGGGAACAGACATTTGAAGACAATATTAAATAGTTAGGTTAAAGTTCTGCAAATTCTTTTCAAAAGAGGAAGTTAAGATGTGTATAGAAGATTGATAATCTCAAAAATTTCAAGGCAAAATACATAAATTAAAAATTACTCTATGTACAGCAGATAGAATGGAGGCCAGCACAAACATAAGGTTAATATTATTACTGTTATCATTTTTAGGAGATAGCATTATTTGTGTACTGTGAAAGGGTCAAAGGGAAAAAGTAGATATTTAAAATATTCAAAAGTTTAAAATGTGATTAGGTACATGAGTAAGTGTCTATCATGAGGCACAGTACTAGGTCTAGGTGCAGAAAATCAAGAAATATTCCCTAGTTTCAAGGTTTATACAGCTTATCGGGTCAGAAAGGTGTATTAATGACCATGATTTAATGTGGTATCAACCTGAACTTATGGGACTACAGACAAGAAGTGGTTAAATTTCTTAGGGCAGGCACAGGACTTCTTAGGGTAGGGATAAGAGGACATTGGAAGTGGCTTCATAGAGGAGGTGTCTTGTGTGTGTGTATATATACAAAGGATTATATATATTTATAAATTATTATACATCAATATATAATATGTTACATATTATCTTAATATATAATTCATATAACATATTAATATATAACATTATCTATTATTATATACATATATTACTCTGAGATATATGTATGAATAAATGTAAAAATATTTAACATAACTCTTCCAGAATTTATTACCTTAAAAGACTGAACATTTAAAAATGACATATACATTGAAGATAGGGAGGAAAAGGTAAAGATTTGAAAATAACTACTCTTCTATTTTGTGTGTGAAAGTGTTCTTCAAAATTATACCTGACACTACATAATGATTTTTAATTTTCAAAGAGTTTAATGTTTGTTATCATAGCTTTATCCTTAACAATATATGTTTAGTTTTTAAAAGTCATTAACTTATAAAAGGAGAACTTGAAATTACTTACTCCATGCAGACAAGAGAATAAAAAAATGTGTTCTTGGCTGCCTTTAGGAAACTAAAACTTGGCTTCCCAAAAGAAGAATCATAATGATTCTGGCATTTGGAGATGAAGGCATTTGGAAAGAGAACCAGGAAAATACAGCCGCTCTACCTTGGGAACTGACGTCATACTTCTCAGCAGAGAGTGACTTAATATCAATGGTGACTTTTTGTAACATCTCGATGACTTGGACCTGCTGGGTAAAGTCCTGCAGCATGGCTGTGCCACAGCCCCTCAGATAGGCTTCCAGGATCACGGCGAATCTCTGCTGATAGTGCCTGGACTGAGCGATCTCGCTTCTCAAGAACCAAAACAAGAAGTGACCGATTCTTTTGTTCTGAGGTAGGTACAAGAAGGTTGAAATTATTATGACTAATGCTCTAGGTCTGTCGGTCAATTCTCAGTGACCTAAAATGTGACGCCATTATCAAGGTGGAAGTACTTACCCTTAAGCCACGCTTCAGCAGAAATCTTGCCAGGGCACTGTCATGGTATGGTTCAAATTTGACGGCCTGAAGGAAGAACACGTTGGCATTAGTAGGACTGTATTCTATGTTGGTAGGTCAGGAAAAAGGAAATGGAGAAAAACTGGCAATGTGCTTGAGTGGGTCTTTATGGCTAGGGAGATGAGAATCCAATGAGTCACTTGAATCCATTCTTCTAGAAGACTCTTTGGACCAGAATGAACCACTTCCTTAGGATCACAGAGTAGTAACAGAAGTGGGATTAGAGGCCAGACGTCTTAGCTCAGAGTCACATGCTTTTAGTAATTTCAGAAGTGGAGGGGCAGGGGCATTGGCTCCATTAGGGGCTGACCTGATTTATAGGTGGCAGAGAGGAAAGATGGAGATGGCTAGAACAAACCCATGAAATAGAAGAAAGGAGACTTGCTATATGAAAAGGACAATGGCGATTAGTGCATTTAAGGAGAAGAATGTTCTTTAGAAGTGAAAATCCTAAAAACCCTAGAGCTTTCTTTTCAGCATCTCATGGCAAATCGTTGAGCTGTCTCACAGGTTCTCATTGCAAGTAGACAGCAGGTCTAGATCAATCCAGAATAGTCACTACCTGCTGCCATGCTGTGTATATAGAGAGCTTTTACTTTTTCTTTTTTCCCCAGAAAAATCCCTGCTTTTATGTGCTTCCTCAGGTAGAGCTTGCTTTTCATCGCTAGGATTTAGTATTTTTCATGTTGTTGGTTGATTTTTATTTCTTTTGCCATGTTGGAGATCATGCATGCTAGCAAGCATTCTATCACTGAGCTACATCCCAACCCTTAATGTAGAGAATATTGACTTAAGTGATAGCTCTAATTGCTGAAGAAAAAAGAAAAAACAATAAAATGAAAAAAAAATTAAATCTCAATGAGTACAGTGCCTCACACATGCCAGAGCTCTTTACCACTGAGCCACAACCCCAGCCCTCCCATAAATATTTATAGTGACAGTTTGGAGTCTAAATGTTTGTTAAATTATTTTCTCTACTTCTTTATAGGTTTAAAATAGTTCATAATTTTTAAACTAACAAGCATAACTGCATATATAAAGTTAGAAGGTATATCTGAGGTGTAAAACTGAAGGAGTTTTAAATTGAATATTTCAGAGTGTTTCTTTTCCAAATACAAACAAGTCTGGTTTTTTCCCCCTAAGGAACAGGAAGAAATTCCCATTCTAGTTAATATTTTGGTGCCTGGAGTTTTCTTAGTAAGATTCATAATTCTTACTCTGGGTTTACAATTTGGAAATGATAAATACTAACCATAATGTTTCAATTATAACCCATGCTTTCGAAAATGTTCATGGGTGTGGTCAAATAGGTACCATGATAGCTGTATCTAAGTAAGGCCTTAATTCTGAGAATGTGGTTATTTAGCCACTAGTACTTACTTTAAATACATTTTAAGTTTCTAAACTGAACGTGAGTCTTTCTGACCTTTGTGTTTCACTTCTGTAAAGTCAGCTAGGAGACCATTTTAATTAGGAATGAGTCATTTAGTCTTATGTGAAAATGTCTCAAATAGTTTTACAAATGACTACTCTTCTTCAAATTTAAGACCACAAATTCAATGTTAATATAACTTATTGACCTTTCTCATTTAAAACGTTTCTAAGAAGAACATTATTTATCCTCTAATTTGGGAAGGTTTACTTATAAAAATGACAATGAAAAATAATTCATAGTAGCCTAGGGATTTAGAATAATGGATATACAAATTTGTTTGATGTTAGTTTTGTCATGGAGAGTCAGAACATTGAGGCTCCTTTAATTATTCTAAAATTCTCTACTGTTATGCCAGTATCTGAACTAGTGGGCCGAAAAAAAATAGTGGCCATATTTAATAGATGAAAGTTAGAGCCAAACGTAACATTTCAAGTATCTGATGATGGAAAGGTGAAGGTTCAAAATTGAGAATATCCAAAGTGTTTATCAGAAAATTCTAGGGACTTCCCACAAATATTTTTAAAAACAATTTTTTTTTTAGTTGTAGATGGACACAATACCTTTATTTTACTTATATATTTTTATGTGGTGCTGAGGATCGAACCCAGTGCCTCACACATGCCAGAGCTCTTTACCACTGAGCCACAACCCCAGCCCTCCCATAAATATTTATAGTGACAGTTTGGAGTCTAAAATTTAGCCTGACTTATCCTAAAGATCTTGGGGCAAATATAACTCCGGACTATGTATGCCTGGATTACTCAGTTGAAATTAAGCATCCCTGGCCCCCTTTTTTTCTCATAATACTCTGTTGTTTTTCCTTGTCACAATCTGTTATTAAACATGTTTGTGTATATACTCATTTAATGTCAGTCTTCTCAGTATGGGTTGTTAAATTAATGAATGGACATGTCTGGGCTCTAAAATGAAATTTATATTCCAATTCCTTTATTTCCTTATCTTTTCAAACATTACAACATAATTTGAGAACTGCTAGAGTGAGCAGGAGAACTGCTGCTCCTTAAGTCTTTAACTTCCTAGCTAAACCTCAGAGACATCACTGAGCCTCTCAGGGCCCCAGGGGACATCATGAGAACTGGAGTGGAAACATAGCCCTGGACCTGTCTAAGGAGAGAAGCTTTCAAGACTCTACCCAGCTATGAGCTGTTATTCTATGAACTAGAGTACTCATGGGGTGGGGTGGGGCGGAGAAGATCTCTTTCAGCTCACTCTTTGCTGGCAGTGACAAGGGCAGGGCTTGAAATCAGACCTCCTACATTTGAATTCTGGTCTGCTTCTTTCAAAGTATGTGATCTTGGATTGCTTAGCCTCTTTGTTCCCTAATTTCTTTATGCAAAATATGCAAATACTAATTTGACCGCTATCATAGTCTTTGGGAGAGTTAAATGAGATAACACACAAAAAGCATGTAAATCACTTGGAAACTTGACATAAGAAAACATTCAATAGGTTGAATCTATCCTTAAAATAATAAATGAGAACAAAGTATTTCCATGGGGCCAATTTTCCTACAAAACAAAATATCATACTGATGTCTTTAAAATGCTTGTCAGCAAACCCTTAAAGACAGTAAAATAATAAATGGAAGCGTTTACTGCTTTTTGAGGTGGCTTCATTAGATCTGTTTTGACCCATCATGAAGCTCAGAACAAAGGGTATCTGATAACAACTGAATGGGGTGCCTGTGTACATGCAAATAAATTCCTGAGGACAGTTCCCTTGATAAAGCCAACATCCCCTACCTGCACCAGCTGCAGCAGGTAATGCAAAACATCATCATCCTCCAAGCTCTCCAGTTTCTGAACTGCAATGGCTCTGACATTTTCATCTGAAAAGTTGCAGTCCAGGAGCTGCATTGTTAACCCAACATCCAAAGCACTTTGATCCCAGACCTCCCTTCTGGCTAACAGTTGGTATGTTTTGGCCACAATTTCTTGCTGTCCCCATTTCACTGAGCTAAATAGCTTAGGATATGCTTTGGGATGCTTCAGGCTTTCATATCTAAAATGCCAGAGCAATTCTTTGTCCTCTGCTGTGAGGGGATTAAGTGGATCAGTGGCTATGATTGCCTCTAGTTGCTTTCGAAGCTGGTTGGGCATTTCAGCTCGAACTCGGTCACCTTCGGGGTCAGGAGTGGGCCGATGCTTAGGCAGGGCTATTGGGTGACAGTAATTGTCCAGAAGAATGGAGATGGACATTGAGTTCTCTTTGTCTGGGTTGGTGGCGGATGTGAGCTTGTCCGCATTAAAGCTCCCTTGGTCTTCTCCCTTCCCAGATATCTGCCACATGTGGAGCACATATTCCCCATGGCGCAGGAGGAACCTGTGGTCTATCAGTAGCAGGTTTACATAGTAAAGAAGCTGAGCTTTGCCCTTGGACTCTGAACTGGGAGTCTCTGCAGAGGCTTTGCCTGACAGTGCAGGAGCTTTGCCACAGAATATCTGGAGGTTCAGTAGAGCCCCTTTGGGCAAGTCTTTGATTTTGATACTGAACTCGAGCCATACATTCCAGAGCACCTCCTCTGTGAAGGGTTTGGGGCTGGTTCTCCTTTGACAAAGAACTTGCTGCCCATGCTGGATGTTTGCTTCCACAAAAACTGTGAGGTCTGCATTTCGGGGTAGGACAGGAATATCAATGCCTCTGATCTTGACCCTGAACTTCCTGTCACAGTCCCACAGGGATACAGTAAACACACTCTCATGATCCTTGCCATGGATGGTCAGCTGCTCATGGTAGCCGGTGACTCCCGTGCAGTCATCTACCAGTGGCCACTCTTCTTTTCTCACCTCGTCCAGGGCTGGGTCCGGAGGCCTGTCCAGCACTAGGTGAATCTCTTCTCCATTCTTAAGGCAGTGCCTAACCCATTGGAAGTTCTTGATGGGTGTTTCACCAACCAGGTACTCATCCCGGCCACAGACACGCAGCACGAAATCCTGCTCATTTTGGCTTTCGGGGATGTCCATCAGTGACTTCTTTTTGGCCATCTTGGTGAAGAAACTCTGGAGGATGGCACCTGGGGTGTCATCAGCTGAGACCTTGATGGTCTGGCTGGTCGTGCTGCGATGGATGACAATGAAGATGCAGTTGTTGGTAATCTTCCTTGACAGGTACTCAGGGAGGGGCTTGGATGTCACCCAGGGGTGCATGGCGTAGAGCCTGGCATCGCGACTTGCCACCTCTGCCATGCGAGGTGTGACCAGGCGGCGGCGTGTGAACTCCAGCTCGTCGTCATGCACGTTGCTGATGTCAGTGACGTCGTAGCCGATGAGGGCGGTGAGCTGCTGCTGGAAGGCCAGGGTCTCCTCGGAGGGCGCATGCCGCTGTACTACGTGGATCTGACCTGGGCTCTTATTCAGCATCTTCCAGTACCGCAGGCAGTCCAGGGTCTGCACCACCTGGTACTTGTCATAGATCTCGTACCACTGTCCCTTCTTCTGGTAGAGCAAGATGAAGTGGTCCGGACCCAACCGGTGGTAGAAGTCCGCGGCCACACTAGTCTCCATTGAGCGCAGCCATACCTGGGCTTTCATCTGCTCCACGTTGCCGTGCCCCGCCACGTGCAGCAGCGCAGTTTCAGGAATCTTGGTGTCCCGCTGGCTGGTGGGCAGCACAAACTCAATGGGGATGAGCTCCATGGAGGACAGGCTGGCCGCCACACTGCGTGGCTTCATTCTCCGACGCCTGCGGAGGTTGTCCTCTCTCAGAATCACCGGCTGCTCATAGTTCTCCAGCTCCATGCCCTACACAGTCTGGGGGCAGAGAAACAGAGGCCTTGGTCACAAGAAACGCTTTTCCCTTTCTGTTTCCTACAAGATGGTAGAAGAGAAGGTGTAGTAGATTGACATGCACCCGAGGACCCAGAGGGACGGTGTACTTCAAGTTGGTTGCAGCACAGCTTTTAAGAGCTTGGGCCTGCCAGTTAAGGCATGAGAATCTTGGCCCGGCGGCCACTATCTATTTAAGTGACTTGGACTATTTAATTTCTGAGCCCGTTTCTAATCTGTCAGATTGGTTGGTAATACCTCAGAGGGTGGAGGTGAAAGTTACATAAGGAGGTATACATTTTTGTATGGACAGTGGGCCTATGATTCCCACTCATCAATCATTTTCTCTACTTTTGTATGTATTTGAATTTTTTTTAATTAAAAAAGAAATATTCCAAAGAATCATCTAGTACAGTGTCTGACTTAATAGCTCAAAATGGTAATTTTTGTTAAACATACTCAAACATACAGATAAGTAAAACAATACAGTTAAGGATCAAGTTCAAGTTTGCAAGGTGCAACTGAAACATCTCACTTTAAAAACAAGCCCTAAACTTTTTCCTTTGTTCAGTCTCACACTTCTCCTCTAACCCAGACACCTTACCCAACCTCACTTCATGTTCTCTATTTTCAAACTGTCTGGACCTGCTACTCCCTAGTCAACTTCCTGTCTTTCTTTTTTCTTTTCTTTTTTTTTTCTTACCTCTCCTCTAAGAATGGTAGTCATTTCATTCATAAAATTCAAAAATACCAGAAATAGTAAAGTTGCAATCAAGACCATTTAAAGGTATGTAAAATTTTGAATCACGAAATGTGTAAGTGTTCTAGCCATCAGCCCTTTTAGATTAAATTGCCTAATTTAAACATCTAACATAAACATCCTAATATAAACATCTACTAGGCACTTTTAACTCTGTACCAATTCACTTGGTCTGGCTCTGCTTTTGATAGTGGAGGGACCCCAGAATGGGAGGCAAAATTTCTGGACTCCAGTAACCTACTATTTTGACCCTAAATGATTACTTAACTTTTTTTTTTTTGCTCTAATCTTTCTATTACTATGGCAAGAATTCACAAATATACTCCCAGTAAATTATCCATTTTCAACAAGCATTTAATGAAAACCTCCTCTTGACAAAGCATTTAAATATAAATATGACATACCATAGTAAGAAAACCTTCTAATATTTGAAATTCTATAAGTATTAAAATTGAAAGAGGAATAATTAGGTATTTTAATATTTAATATCACTACCTGGTAATACCTTATATTCTAAATAAGACTCACTATTGAAATAAAAAACAGTTTCTCAGAAAATATCATTCACTCTTAAATAACTAATATTAATGAGACTCATGACAATTTATTCCCTTAAGAAATAGTAGGGGAATTGATATATACCAAAAAGATGGTATATGTTTTTGATTAAAAGCTAAGAAAGTGAGTTTCATTAGTTCTTAAATTATGTTAACTTAAGTTAACTTGGCTTAACTTATTTTTAGAGTCAATGTTCCCTGCCTTAAAATATAATGAAGTTATACTTAGTAAATGAAATCAAGACAGTCCCAAGGAACTCTCTCTTGTAACTTAAAACACCCATTTTGAACTTTTGCTACATTATAGAATAAGAAACAAAGAAGAGAATTGTAAGGTAGATTGCTATTGACACTAACTTGAAATGAAACTGGCCAAGTTAGGCAGCATACAAATACATGGCCATATCTCCTTCAGTGATACCAAACAGGCTGAGCAAATACTCACTGGATTTCTTCATGGTTGAGGCTATGATGTTTTCTTCTCTTATAAAAAGACGTTAGAAACACTATAAGTTCAGTCATTTCTACATGCATTTGTAAGAATATGAAGCCTGGTTGGCAGAGGCTCCCAGGCCCTCCCTCTTCCTCCCAAACAAAAACAAAAAAGAATCCATGCACCTGCAAACTATTGCCGGAACCTTGTGGATATCCACAGTCTAGGTTGGACCAGACAATGAAACTCGGACATCCAGTGGTAGGATCATCTGAAGAACCGACAACAGTTCCAGATAAAAATATTCTAGCTGAGAAGGAAGTGTCTCTATTTTGAGTCAGACCCAACAGAAAGCAAAAAATAGAAGGAAGCAATACCTGATAGAGCAGCGGAGGCGATGATGCTGAAGGATCATTTGTTTAATTTTTGAAAACAAAACAAATTCAAACCTACCCAGTGTGCCTCTCAACTCTTCCGCTTTTCTGGGGCTCCCTTCATATCCAGATGCAGAGGAAGTGTTGCAGTTACCAGGAAGGAAGTTTTAACCAAGTTGATTATAAGTGTGATTGCTCATTTTAAAAGTGTCAGAAATGCATTTCCTGCTATAGCACAGAGACAGCGAGGGAGAGCGAGCGAGAGAGTGAGCAGCGTCTGCCTTATTTTCTTTTTACTCTGAATTAATTTTTCAAAACTTGTGATAGACTGAGACAAATTAAAATTATAGAGATCCAAATAAGAAATATACATGAGACACAAATAAATGAAATATTTTTGTGACTAGTTAGAAGTAGATGAAAAGGCCTCACAGCTGCAATCGTAGATAACTTGTTGGGGAGAGTTGTAAGAACTGAATTAGACCTGTTACTCTTATGGAAATTCACATAAACTCTGGTTCATGAGATATAACTGAGGGATAGGGGAAGAGAAACCTAGTGATCTAGAGGACTGAGTTATCAAGCTGGGCGTTTTCAAAGGCAGTGTCTGGGAGCTCACTTCCTCAGTGTGGTGAGAGATTTCTCTATTTTTTTTTTTTTCAGAGAATTTAGAGCCCAAAATATCATGGGCTCAAACTGAAAGTCCTGCAGAGTGTGTGTGTGTGTGTGTGTGTGTGTGTGTGTGTGTTGGTGGATGTTGAGGGTGGAAGCTTACTGTGAACAATGGTTGCTTGACTGAAGACAAAATAGGAGGTTTCTTGGTATCCTTGGGAAACAGGGGAGCTGAAGACTGCCATAGAGGAAGGCCGGCAGTCAGTGGGAGATGGCTTTTGGTTCCCATGGGAATGCAGAACAACAGAAGAGTCCTCCTAAGTCAATTTTTAGAGCAATTCCATATCCTCCAGATTAACTCAATTTCTTCAAGGACCCCCATGCCCACTTGGATCCTGAATGAGGAGTGCTCCTTCCTGTACATCCCAGGGTTCTAAAGTTTATCCTCCAAGTTGGGCTTTCATGGACTATAGTTGGGCTTTAGAAATAACTAGAAGAATGGAGTTGGCCTCCTAAGTCTCTTGGAAGTATATGATTAAGAGTTCCTTGAATTACTCAGCTATCAAGATAATTGATTGTTTGACCTGTTCTGTGTCTTTTCACATAGAACCCCTGAGATCTTTACTTTTTGATAATACTCCAATAATTGACATCACCAGGTGAGACACTTAATTCAAAAGTTGCCTCCCAAATATTTAGAGGGGACTTAGCAGCTTCCCAAAGTATATTCCTATATAAGAATATTCCCTTAGGAGGCTGACAGCTTTAGGAAGCTCAAGACTTTTTTTTTTTTTAATTTGGTTTGAGGGAAAACCACCCCTCTCTTGTCATCAAGTCACAATGTAAAAGCTTACCAAGCTGTGCTTCACTGTGTGTGGGACAGTTCATGGGAGTCTGTGAGGTGGAACGTGGGTTTTGGATAGGAGGGTTAACCTCAGAAGGACCATGAGGTTGGCCAGTTCTGCCCCCAAGCCATTCTTTCCCTGGCCTGCTGACACTAAACACACACACACACACATACAAGCGCACGCGCGCGCACACACACACACACACACACATGTCTTTTCCCAGACGTGCTAGACTCAGGCTCCTGGGTCTCCTTGCTTCTGAAGGAACTATTCGGTTAAATTCAATTATGCAACTTTGTTGGTGGTTTGAAATTAAAACTACCCTGATCTTCCCCCAATCCTGATATAGCCACCAAAATTTGACTATACGTAGTGAGAGTTCCCAGGGAGAAGTAAAGGTCAATGTCTCCATCTGGTATGTGGGTATTTACATCATGCCAGGGTTGTCTTCATTAATAAGAATATTTTATTCCCAGAGTTTTTAGGTTAGAAGACCCCCTAGGCCTCATCATTGTTTTGTTTACTAATATGTTTCTTATTTTTCCCTTCTGTGAATCTCCATGAATCTAGCACGGTATTTTACATATGGTAGATATGTAAGTTATTTTGGTTAAAAAAAGTAGAGTCTGACCTTTTATATCACATTCAACCATCATACAAATGACAAGATAGAACACATTAGAAAACAAAAGTGTGATAGGAAGTGTCCATGATAGAGAAAAAGATAAAGAATTAGTTGTTTGTGCAGTTGGGCATGGTGTCACATGCCTGTAATTCTGGGAGCCAGGGAGAAAGATGATATATTTCAGGCTAGTCTCAGCAACTTAACCTTAGCCATGCCTTAGTAATTTAGGAAGACTGTCTCCAAAAAATAAGATATAAAAAATAAAAATAAAAAAAGAAGCCTGGGGATGTAGCCCAGTAGTAAAGTACTCCTAGGTTTAATCCCCAATATCCCCTCAAAAGAGAATTAGCTATTTGCTATGAGGAAGGCTCTTTGCAGTGACCTTCAGAGAGATTATTTATGGTCTAATTAGAGAAACAAAACACGCAGATGCATTTCTTTTCATCATGCAGTTGAAAAAAACTGTGTGCCGTGTGATAGTACATATAGTCCCGGTGGTTTAACTATATTACATAACTGTCATTATGCAATCCAAAAGTTTTATTGGAGGAAGTAACTTCTGGTGGGATTCTTAAAGTTCTATTTTAAATATGGAGGGGAAAGCCCAGGATTCAAGGCAAAAGTAATCACAAGGCAAGTCAATACCCTAGTACTCCAGGCCAAAAGATATTTGGGGATAGTAAACAAATTAGTTGACTGAAATGGACAGTTTGTGGAAAAGAGAAGAAAGGGCTATGGGGAAAGTATACGCTTTCCAGACTTATCTCTTGGCACATATAAATGGTAACAACATGTGTTGGCACATTGGGGCAAACTGAAGAGGCTCCTCCTAGCATGCAGTAATGCCTGTACCTCCAAAGGCTCCCCAAACCCTTGGAGTACATTGATTGCAAAGATCTTTAACTGATCATTGTTCCTGAGTGGAATAGCTGTCTGACTTAGTCATGTGGGTACCTCTCAGCTTGAAAAAGCACTAGATCCATCTTTTCACATTCTTTAGCAGGTTGTTTATAAACAAACAAAAATGAAAAAAGGCATTTTAATCTAATACAGTTTAGCTCATATTCATGCCTTGCTTTGTTGTCTGGGCACAAAAAGAAACCTTTTTAAAGCTGTGTATCATATTTTCTGGCCTGGATTTGATAAGATCAAAGAGAAGCATCTGGTATTATAGAAGCACCAGCATCATTCATCTTTAGGTGTAACATGTGCCAGTTCATCTCTCTCAGCTTCTTCATCTACCAAAAGGATAACAACCACCCTACTTATCTTCTAGGAAGTTGCTATAAATCTTCAGTTTTCAACGGAACAAAAACTTATCTAGCTGTACTATGAAAGATATTGTGTAGATGCTCTAGAGGACATGCAATTCTGGGTGTCACACATCAGCACAACATACAGAGGAAGAAGAGGCCAGGTCATCTTGTGTGCTTTTTTTTTCAGAGAAAGAAAACTTTTCCCAGAAGCCTCCTGGCTTCCATTATGGCTCTGGCTAGAATTGTGGCAAGTGCCCATCCATACCTCAGTCAATCAATGGGAAAGTGGATAGAATTATGAGATTGGTCTTAGCTATTCAGAATGTACCCCCTGCATTCTCAGCTGGCCAGGGAATGTTATATACCAGAACAGAACGTCAGGGCTCTGACAGTAAGAACAAAGGCAGCCTTGGAGACCACTGGGGAGGCAGGTTATTAGCCTGTGGGTAGAGAGGAGCACTGCAAATTCTGAGAAAAGAGGCTACAGGAAATCAGTCATTGTCAACACAACCGCAGGAATCTATAGCCAGGTCCAGGTGCCTACGGAACATTCTACTTCATTTTCCATTCTTATTAGCAGACTCTGGCCATTCACTACACTTTTCTTAGATTTCTCTATTCAGTTAATTTTTGCTAACATAGTTTAGGAAGCACTTCAGAAATTTCCAGAAATGTTTTTTTTTTCCTGTAGATTGACTTTTAAAAATCCAATTCCTTATGTACGTTGGACCCTTTATGGCCTATTCTGCTTCATCTTTCAAATCACCTCCACAATGGAATGAAACTGATCTCACTCTTGCTGGGCTCCTCTGCATTATGTGCTTCTGTGTGCTGCTCCCTCTGTTCCCTTCCCTCCATTCTTCATTCTCCTCTACCTTTCTTTCTCTACTCCCCTCAGCCATTTAGTCAACTCCTGCTTTTTCAATAGATTGAGTGACCTCCTCTGGGAGAGATTTCTGGGTTGGGAAAGCATAGGGTCAGGACCACAATAATAATAATCGTGTCATCACCACAAGCACAAATTTTTTTATGGCTCTTTCTATGGGTCTTACATAGTTCTGAGCACTTTAAAACTTATTCATTTAATTCTCATATCATCTCAAGGAGAGGATATTACAGTGATCCTCATTTGCAGACTGAAGCATGGCACAGAGAGGTTACGTGGCTGTCCTGGGTCCCACAGCTTGTCAGTGGCAGTCATCATAATGCTCCTCCCAGGGTTGAACAGCTGTGCACTGGGCTGCCTCCTACACCAGTCACTTGAGAGACTGCTATGTTCATTATTCCTCTATTACTCGGGGCTCTGCGCATATGAAGATAGGGCCTTGATAGGTCACTTGTATAGAATGTCTCCTTTTTGGAAAATCTTTGCATTTACAGGAATATTGAGTGATATTCCCAAAGTTGTCCAGACCAACCAAGATCCAGACAGAGCCCTTCCCTTCTATGTAACCACCTGACCTAAAGCCCTGCAATCTCCCTCATTTTTAATCATCAGAATGGGGAACTTGGGAGAAAAATAGTCTGTGGCGTGTGGAACTTGGGAAGAATCCCACTTTAACTACCCTAAGGTCTTGCCTGCCCTTTATTGCCCTTCTGTTGATCCAATCTATTAGTTGTCCTCAGGTTCTCTTATTGACTGAAATTTAGGACCAAAGACTGCTGGTACCATGTCCTTGTGAGCAAGAACTTCTGCTTTATAACGACTTCTCCAGACCCATTTCTGGGGCCCTGGTTCGAGTTATCTGCAGACTGCCAAGGGTTTTTATGTCTCTGCTCACACACCTACACAGTCACCTACCTACCTGCCTCGACCTCCTTTCCCGAGTATGATGCTGCCAGAGAGGAAGCAGTAAGGGAGGGAAGTTCCCAAATCAAGGATGGCTCCTTCCATCATGGGGTTTTTCCTGTTCGGGTGCATTGTAGAGGGTCCAAACCTCGAGGAAGACTTAGGGGACCAGTTTGGATGGAGCCTGCTCTCAAAGCTCTGGTCCTGAGACCTCAGGTGACATTATAACATGGGAGTTGCTTGCAACATTGCTCCTTCCTAAGCCCTGTGTTCTCAGCTTGGAATCTGGCAGGAGTCACATCCCGCTGGAAAGAAGCCCAGAGGATGCCCCGCCTCTCCAGGTTCAGAGAAAGGGCGCAGAGTGCGGGCCCCGCAGGGTCGACCCGGGCTGGAAGCGGATGGTGGCGCTGCGGGAGCGGTCCTCTTTCCTGGCCCGCGGGAGGGCGACGCCTGGGCGGCCAGCCCATAGCTCTGCACAGCGCGGTGCGGCAGACGGTCGGGGACCTCGCGGCCCGGCTGCCATTCACCTCTGCGGGCACCTGGTCGACCCCCAGCCAGGGGCCTCAGCGGGACAGGGACCTTCTCTGCGGGTCTTGCCCTGAGCTGTACCTAGAAGCCCTGTTCGCCTTCAAAGCCTGGCCGACGTTTTCTGGAATTACCCTTTGTGTGAAGCTGTTTAAGCACAGCAGACTGTTTTGCAGATCGGGAAATGCCTTGTTGGGTGTGTCCCGGTGAAGACTTGGGTTCCCCGAGATGTGTCCCCCTCCTGTGACTGTGTCCCATTATTTTTTAAACAGATGCCGGGGCAGTCTCCCTTCCCAGTGTCTTTTTTTTTTTTTTTTTTCTCCCCGTCTCTGCTTTCGCCTTCTTCAAAAAATACTATGTAAGGGCTTGAAGGGGAGGGGTTTCTGGGCGGCTGGTTCTGTGGTTTCTTAATGGGATGCTGACTTCACGGGCTATTAATTTGCAAAATCCATCAAACTGCACATGTGATGGCCACTTTTCTGTATGTATGTTTCATGTCAACAGAGAGTCAAAAAAGTTTTGCCTAAAGTTATTTTTACTCAAAAAAAAAAAAAAAAAACCCTAAAAGTTAAGCTATTTCTTATGCTTTCTTACACAAGATTGTTTTCCCGTGTTCTTGGTAGGCTCCTCTCTGTGTGAATCTTGATGTTTCAGGGACAGGCCAGTTCTGGACTGTTGTGTCTGCCACTCACAAGCTCTGATCTCTGCCCATTTGCTCATCTTTCTGTTAGCTGGAGGGCTCTGGCCTAAGCAGAATGTCATAAAGGAAGCATGGTTACCTTCAGACTCATTTGGAAGGAAAGGGGTCCTCCCCTTCAAGCTGATGTTGTGGAATTGCGTTTACTTATTCATTGACTTGAGCATTCATTCCCATTTGCTCACAAATTCATATGACATTTATTAGCATATCTTTTATGTGCTGGCACATGAAGTTCCTGTCTGCAAGGAACTTGCTACTTAGTTGGACAGTTTGCCTATCATCATCACCAAGCCTGGAACATAGGATGTGCCCTCAGAGCTGTACAGGGAAAGGGCTGTAGGCGTTTGGAGCAGGATGCTGTCATTCCCAGCTGAGCCTTCCAGAGGGAAAGCCTTGGTGAGAGTGGCAAGGAGAGCGGTGATAGAATTCGAGTAGGCAGAGGTGATGGAAAAGAGCTTTCTAACAGAGAGAATTGTGTAAGGCAGTCAGAGCTTAAAAGAACTAAGTTCACCTAAGAAAGGCCAAGAGAGGATGGCTTATGGCTAAGTCATGGGGTTCCTGAGAGAACCAAGGCAAGAAGCAGAATCTTTTTTTTTTTTTTTAATTTTTATTTTTTTTTTAAGAAGCAGAATCTTTATGTTGTTAAATTGTTACAAAGAAACAAATTGAACAGGGTGGGAGTGGAAGTAGGGGGCCTCTTACACTTACACCAAAGCCACCTCTGTTTGCTTTCTTAAATTAACGGCTTTGTTAAGGTTTACTTAATATACCGTGTGTCTGTATAGTCCCTCCCCAACCTTGACATAATTCTCTGAGACGAATATATTTGTTAGCATATGCCACGTGCTAATCACTATAGCAACTCTCCAAGTGCTCTTTCTCTCTCACCTTGCTGCTTAGTGCACGTAGGATAGGGGAGATGCTGTTCTACACATTTATTGGAAGCCTCCCTCCCTCCAACTGTGGTTCTGCTCTCCTCTTGGGCCTTGAGTCCTCCATTGAGTCTGAGAATGACTCACACCTCATACCTACTTTCCATCGGCCAAAACTCTGATACATAACCCATCTAACCATAGGGGTGGCCAGAAATAAAGCCTATTCATATGTTCACAGGGACAAAGAGAATAGGTTTGTCATGGGAAGTTATACTCCATGTAGATATAATATGTCAAATACATTCTACTGTCATGTAAAACTAAAAAGAACAAATAAAAAAATAAGAAAATAGGTTTGGTAAAACTCATAGCATTATGGTTACCATGTTATAGATAATAACACTTCAATGAGGACGATAAAATCTAAGCATTATCATACATCTAATTTCATGTATCATGAATTATTTGTATCATGAGACATTTAGAATATGACCCTCTAGCCTGAGGCAGTCCCTGATGTGATTATATCTTGTCTATACATTGAACTGTTAAAATCCTGGGTTCTTTTGTAATCATAGTTCAACTTAATATGTTACAACAGATTAAGGGTCTTTTTGAAAAAATGGGCTCCATAATATTTTATATCAAATTTTATAAGGTTAATTTTTACTCAGTGGGATTAAAAACCTTTGTAGTGGAGATTTTGTTGAAATCAAATTTAAGTGATATAAAAAGATCATTCACTAAATATAATATTTAATTTAAAAATGCTTCAAAAATGACTATAAACTTCTTCATTATATAAATATCAGAGAAACAGAAAACATTTCATGTAAGTTTAAGATACAATTTACCAGTGACTTTAAAATGAGATATAATTTTTAGGGTTTTATACATAGTTGTTTAGTAAAAGTAAATTATACTTAATTCTTTTTGTCTTTCTTCATGAAAGCTTTCCTCCTCCCTCAGGGATTTTATGTGGCTTTTCTTAGAATCTCCTTCTTCTTAATGGTATTGAAATAACTGGAATTAATAACAGAGGAGCCTTTTCTCCTTTTGTCTCCTCAGTTCTGCTTTTAAAATTCTATGATTAGTGTATTTAAATTGTGGTATCAGAGGCAGGCAAGATGGAGGCCAAGATGCTCTGATGATCGCCTCCTCATAGATGCACTAATTTGAGCAGCTATTCACACACCAAACCACTTTCACAGGAGCTAAGGAAATAAGAGAAAAACCATGGTGCCTGCTTTTAGTGTAACAAAATGAAAAGCATAGTGAAGAAAGCAGGCAAGAAGGAGTTGCCTATGTTGCCTCTACCCCAACTTGAAGCAGTGGAGTGGTAATTCCCACTTGGGGAAGAGGGAGAGGATTAATCCAGGCCTTAGACTTGAGACCCATTTTATCAGGTCCACCATGTTTTAACACAGTGCTGGGCAAAGCCCCATGGACCCTACCACCAGGCTGATACCCAAGGAATCACGTTACCCAAGCCTGGAATTATTAGGCAGGCTGCAATGGCCTCCAACACCCCTCTCCCAGCTTCAGATGGTAGAGCAGAGAGCAAAATTCTACCTGCTAAGGAGCAGGACAGGAGGGCTAGCATAGGGCTTTGTCTTGGAATCCAGTGCCAGGCCCATGGTGGTGAGACCCCCACATCTTACAGAAACTGAAGGGTTCCATAAGCAAGCCAGAGAGACTCTGGACTGGCTGTGGCATCAAGGTAGAGACCTGTGGATCCATGGGACAGACTCCAGGTTCAGTCTACACTGCATCCAGATTTGGAGTGAGGCTGGACATACCTGCCCTCCTTTTGATACTATATGGGCCCCTGTAGTTGTGACACTTGGTGTGACCCAGCATAGCATCAGTCACAGAACTGTCTCCACCACCCATGCCCCAACCTTCGATCACACAGTTGTCACCATGTCAGTGGTCACAGATGGGCCTCTAGAACTATGCTTGCACCAAGCAGTGACCTATGCCCTAATGGGATGAATTCAAGTTTCACCTTTTATCACTGCCAGCTGTGGTGAGCCTCACTGCACCCCTGAGACTGTGCAGGACCTTGTGACTGTGAGACTCAGGTGCAACCCAGCTTAGTGTCAGCTTTGATGACCAAGGGACTGCCTTTACCCTTTACTACCCTAACCTGTGATAGCATGGGGTAAGACCCCATTTATTGTGGGGAAACCAGGGAGTAAGCATAAGACTTTGCCTTGGAACTTAATGCTGGACTATTGAAACCTAATAGTGGGCAGATCCTCCCTTCTCCCTGCCTGCCTGAGGAATGAGCTTCTGGAACAGCTCCAGTGTCAGGGGAAGAAAATGTGGTTCCTAGTCTATTGGATTTCTATTCCAGCTGACATCACCTGTGACTATTTGCAATGGTCTTCGGCCACTAGTCTACCTCAGCAACAAGCAGTGTGGGGCCTTTTACCTATCCCAGTGTTTGCTGATCTTGGCAGGCTGGGGGTTCAGGGTATGACACAGGTTGATGACATTGGTGGCCATATGTGTGACATATATGACATAGGAGCCTGGGTCTGCTCCATTTGTGGTGACTCTGCCCAAAGCTGGGCAGAATTCTGTGCCACAGGCCAGTAACTATAGAAAAGGTATTTGGGCCTTCCCTGACTACAGAAAGAAGCTTGTGAGGACAAATTACTCTTTCTAGGCATTCTCCGGGTTCTTTTTGAAGAACACAACATCATTGTATTTGAGAAAAATCTGGGCTTGAATTGCCCTCTAGTACTGAAACAATGACAAATACCACAAGCAGATTCCTAGTAAATCTGGACCTGGGCATCATTTAGTGCTGAAATAGTGGAAGTGACTGTAGACTTAGGAAAATAAGCAGACTGCTGACAATTTCTGGAAGACAGGCACAAATAAAGCCAGATTAGAAAGACGAGAATAAATACCTAATCCTTCAATGCTGAGACAACATGTCACACCAGCAAACATCTAAAGCTTTCAAGGAAACCATGACATCACTTAATAAGGTGCCAGAAAGTGACTAGATAATACTCAATATTGGAGAACTCACTGGGAATTTAAAACAACTGTTTTAAGGAAATTCAATGAGTCTAGAGAAAACACAAAGAAATATTTCAATACTATAATAGAGAAATTTAACAAAGACATGGAAGTAATTTAAAAAAAAAAATCAAACAGAAATTCCTGAGTTGAAAAACACTCAACAACAACAACAAAAAATTTAAAAATGTGATAGAGGGGCTGGGGTCATGGCTCAATGGTTGAGCACTTGCCTTGAATGTGTGAGGCACTGGGTTCGATCCTCAGCACCACGTAAAATAAATAAATAAATAAAATAGAGATATTGTGTCCATCTACAACTAAAAAAAAAATTTAAAAATGTGATAGTAGGCACTAAAGTAGGACAGATCAAATAGAAGAAAGAATTAATGAGTTTGAAGACAAGCAAAATATAAAAAGTATTAAAAGAGCTAATAAGTTATTGGGGTTCAAGAAGGACTTGAGGATGCCAAAGAGCTAGAAAGCTTATTCAAGCAAATAACAGATAACTTACTAAACCTGGAGAAGGATATGAAAATCTAGGTACAGGAAGATCAAAGGTAACCAGTCAAATTTAACTCAACCAAGTTTACCCTAAGACATCTTAAAACCAAGCTCTGAAAGGCGTAAGAGGAGATTCTCAAGCCCGCAAAAGAAAAGAAACAACAGATAATAATACAGCTTGCCTGACTTCTCAGCATAAGCCTCCAGGCTGGGGGAGTGGGCATGAGATTTTCACAGTATTGAAATAAAAAAAAAAACTCAACTGATACTACCCCAATATTGGAATATACAATACATAGAGCAAAGATTAATAGGCTAAAGAGAGACACTCCAATACAATAATAGCTGGTGACTTTAACACTTCACTTTCAGTGATAGATTATTCAGACAGAAAATCAACAAAGAAATAGCAGAGTTAAAATATACACTAGACTAAATGGACCCAACAGACAGCTACAGAATACTCCATCTGTCAATTACTGAATACACATTCTTCTCATCAGCACATGGAATGTCTCCAGGATAAACCCTTTGATAGGCCACAAAACAATGCTCAACACATTTAAAAAACATTCAAAACATATCAAGTACCTTTTCCGATCACAGTGCAATAAAGCTAGAAATCAGTAACAAGAATCTTTTAAAATTATACCCAACACATAAAAATTAAACAACTGATATTTGAATAACAAATAACTCAAGGAAGAAATCAAGAAAAAAACTTTAAAATTTTCTTGAAACAAATGCAAATTTTAGATACAAGATACTAAAATCTATGGAACACAGCAAAACAGTACTAAGAGGGAAATTTATGGTAATAAATGCATACATCAAAAAGATAGAAAAATCTCAAATAAATAACTTTCCATTGCATCTCAAGGACTAGAAAAGCAAGACAAACTGAAGTCTAAATTAGTAGAAGGAAAAAAGTTAAAAAGACAGAACAGAAAGAAATAAAATGGAGACTAAAATAATAATACAAAAGATGAAATGAAGAGCTGGTTCTTTGAAAAGATAAACAAAATAGACAACCCTTATACAGAAAAAGGCAGCTGAGAAGACTCAAATAAATAAAATAAAAAATGAAAAGGGAGAGACTCCAACTAATACCACAGAAGTGTAAAAGACCATTAGAGATTATTATGGACAAAGATGTACAACTAATTTGATAATCTGAGAGGAATGGACAAATTCTTAGACATATGTAACCATTTCAGACCGAATTATGAAGAAATAGATGATCCAAATAGACCAGTAACAAACAAAAAGATTGAATCTGTCAGAAAAAAAAAACTCTTATCAAAGAAAAGCTCAGGACCAGACTTCACTGCTGAATTCTACCAAACATTTATAAAGAGAACTAATATCAAAATCCTCCTAGACTTATTCCAAAAAAATAGAAAAGGAAGGAATTCTTCCAAACACATCATATGAGGCCAGCATTATCCTGATAACAAAATCAGATAAGGACACAACACAAAAAGAAAACGATAGACCAATATGCTTGAGAACACAGAGCAAAATTCTCAACAAAATACTAGCAAACCAAATCCAATGGCTTATTCAAAATATTATTCACCATAATCAAGTGGGTTCAGACCAAGGATGCAAGGATGGCTCAATATACACAAATCAATAAACATAATATATCATATCAAGAGAACAAAGAACAAAAATCATAAGATCATCTCAATAGAAAAGGGATTTGATAAAATTTAATATAACTTCATGATAAAAATGCTAAACAAATTAGGTCCAGAAGGAATGTACCTGAACATAATAAAGTCCATTTATAATAAGCCAACAGCTAACATTATACTGAGTAGAGAAAAGCTGAAATCTTTCTAAGGTTAGGAACAGGACAAGGATGTCCACTTAAGCCATTTTTATTCCACATAGTTCTGGATGTCCTATTCAGAATAATCAGGCAAAAGAAATAAAGGGCATTTGAATCAGAAAAGAAGTCAAATAACCACCAGTTGCAGGTCATATGATCCTATATAGAGAAAATCTCAAAAACTATCAGAATTAATAAATGAATACAACAAAATTGTAGGGTACAAAATCAACATGCAAACATCAGTAGTGTTGCTAAATTTTCGTTAGTACATTATCTGGAAAAGAATTTTTTAAAAAATCTCATTTATAATGATTACAAAAATCAAAATACCTAGGAATAAATTTAACCAAAGAGGTGAAAAATCTCTACAATGCAAACTATAAAATATTGATGAAAGAATTGAAGAGGACACAAATACATCCCCTGTTCAAGGATTATATGGATCGATAGAGTTAAAATGTCTATATTATCAAAAGTGATGTACAGATTCAATGCAATCCCTGTTAAAATGCAATAACATTCTTCACACTACTAGGGAAAAAATTCTAAAATTTATATGGGATCACAAAAAATCCCGAATAGCCTAAGCTATCTTGAGCAAAAAGAATAAAGCAGGAAGCACCATGTTACCTGACTTCAACACTACAAAGCTCTGCCAACCAAACCAGCATGGTAGAAACATAACACCAGACACGGAGACCAATGGAGTAGAACAGAGAGCGTGAAAGTGTATGGACAAAGGTGCTCAAGACATGCATTGGAGAAAAAAGACTTTTTCAATAAATGGTACTGGAAAAATTGGATATCCATATGCAGAATAATGAAGCGAGATCCCTATCTCTTGCCATTTACAAACATCAATCTAAAATGGGTTCATGAGCCAGGCACGGTGGTGCACACCTGTAATCCCAGCATCTTGAGAGGCTGTGGCAGGAGGATTGTGAGTTCAAAGCCAGCCTCAGCAAAAGCGAATTGCTAAGCAACTCAGTGAGACCCTGTTTCCAAATAAAATACAAAATAGGGATGGGGATGTGGCTCAGTGGTTAAATGCCCCTGAGTTCAATCCCCAGTAACCCTCCAAAATAAATAAATAAAGATAAAATGTGTTAATGATTTAAATATAAGATGTGAAGCTATGAAAACTACTAAAAGAAAATATAGGGCAAATGCTTCATGCCATTGAAATGGGCAAAGACTTTTTTTTGGAAAACATCCCAAAAGTACAGTAAACCAAAACAAAAATATACCAATGTAATTATATCAAATGCAAAAATCTTCTGCACTGCAAGGGAAACAACAGAGTACAGAGACAAACTATAGAAGGGGACAAAATATTTTCAGAACTATGCATCTGACAACAACTTGGTATCCAGAATATATAACATACTAATTCCAAAACCTCAATAGCAAAACAACCCCAACCAAAGCAAACAAAACAACCCACTTAAAAAAATGGGCAATGGATTTAAATAGGTATTTATCAAAAGAAGATATACAAATGGCCAATAGGTATATGAAAAAAATGCCTAATATTGCTAATCATCGAGAAAATGAAAGCTAAAACCAAAATGGGATATCACCCCATTGGAGCAGGAATGGTTGTTATAAAAAAGACTGAAAAAAAAATGTTGGCAAGGATTTGGAGAAAAGGAAACCCTGGTACACTGTGGATGGGAATGTAAACTAGTAGAGCCATTCTGGAAAACAGTATGGAGGTTCCTCAAAAAAATTAAAAATAGAACTACTGTGGGACGCAGCAGTTCCACTACTTGGTATATATCCAAAAGAAATGAAATTGATATGTCAAACAGGCATCAACACAGCCATGTTCATTGCATCACTATTCACAGTAGCCAAAATATGGAATCAACCTAAGTGTTCATCAACAGATAAAGAGATAAAGAAATTATGCTGGGATTCAGGTGTGCACCACCGTGCCTGGCTCATGAACCCATTTTAGATTGTTTGTAACTGGCAAGAGATAGGGATCTAGCTTCATTATTCTGCATATGGATATCCAATTTTTCCAGTACCATTTATTGAAAAAGTCTTTTTTTCCAATACATGTCCAGTTGAATACTATTCATCCATAAAAAATAATAAAATTTTATTGTTTGTGGCAACATGGATGGAACTGGAGATCACTATGTTAAGTAAAATAAGCCAGGCACAGAAAAATAAGTAGTGCATAATCTCACTTATTTATGGAATCTACAAAAGTTGATCTCATAGAAGTTGAGAGTATAATGGGGAATGCCAGAGGCTGGGGAGAATGTCTTGGCTGGTGGCAGGAGAGGTTGATCAGTGTTGGGAGCCGCCATGAACAGGAGCAGAGCATGAACCCTTAGCCTTGAGTAATGAAGGTGTGGAACTGGCTTCTGCTCCCAGTGCAAAAAGCAGGTGACCTCACTTTTGCTCCGTATAAGGAAGTGCAGCTCTGGGAGTGGGCTTCAGCCAATGGGACTGGGCTACACCCCCATTTGCTGTAACACAATCCCTTGCCTTGCTTGCGTGGAATATTCTTGAATGGCTTCTCCACAATAAATAGGGGGGATTTCAGTTGTTCTCTCTCTCTCTTTTGCTGCCTCTCTTGCCTACTTTGTGGAGGCTGAAGTCTAGAAGCCATCACTGAACTCCCAAAAAGGTATTTTCTGTCTCTGTGTGGTTATTTGGAAGCCAGCCCAATTCACCTGGAGTGACCCTGACTGATTCAGTCCTGGCAGATCAATGGGTACTATGTTGCAATTTAATAGGAGTAAGAACTTCTCCTGAGCTTGCACAGGTAACCTTCTACTATACATTTCAAAAATCTAGGGGAAAGGATTTTGAGTGTTTTCACCATAAAGGAATAATAAATGTTTGAATATAAATGTTTCACCTCACTTAAATATCATGCAATGTATATATGTATTGAAACATTATAAGATGACCCATTTATATGCAAAATTCTATGTTTTTATGTATCAGTTAAAAGATAAAATTTAAAAACATCAAGGGAGGAAAATAATTGCACTATAATTATATTTGCCACCAGTGCCAAGATTCACCACGATATCTTCTAACCTCTACCCCATTAGGCCTCACAATGGATATAGACAATGACAATACTGAGTTATGTAAGCACACCTTCACATATGGCAACAGGTCATCGGTCTTTCCTATCTTACAGTAGAGCTGGAAGTTCAAGGATTGGTAGGAAACATGATTGGCCATGCTAGTGGTTCTACGTGCCAGTATTTGGTCTGGCTATATCAACTATCTAGGAGACTTGTTAAAACCATCAGTTCTCATGATTCACTGTTATTTCCTTGAATCAAAATATCCAGAGAAAGGACATGGAAATCTGTTCTTTTAACCATGTCTCTAAATCATTCTGGTGGACAACTGGGTGCATCTCAGCAAATGCTATTGTATTAGTCTATTTTTTATTGCTATAATAAAATACTGTAGACTGGGTAACTTTATAAAGAAAGAAGGTTTATTTATCTCATAGTTCTAGAAGTTCAGGGGCATGGCACGGGTATTAGCTGGGTTCCAATGAGGACCTCATATGAATGTTTTGTCTACACAATAGGGTGCCAAAAAGTGATTCAAGGTTACCTGTATAAATTGTCTCTCGTCATTCAGCAACTTGTACTGAAAACGTAAAAAACTGCTCTGGAAATTAGAAGACACAAGTTCCAGTCTTAAGTCTGCTACAAGTTAACATGACCAAGTATCTGTGGACTGGAGTTCCTTCATCTGTGGTACTTAATAGCTGAAATGTACCTATTGCTTACCGTGTACCAGGATCTCTTCTGTGAGCTTTGCATATGCTCATTCACTGAAGGCCCACAATCCTTTGAGGGCATTTCCCCAGTGACTAACTTCCTCACACGAGTCCCTCCCTCCCTCTCAAAGGCTCCACTACCTCTAGACTTCAGACTTCAGAGTCTTTAAGCTTGTAGACAAAGGATATAACTTAAACAAGAAGCAAAATAACCATGTATCCTACTAGTGTAATTAAATTCTTATTAAATAAAATGTGTGAAATAAATAATAAGCTTTTAACCTCTGTGATGAATTCTCTAGAAACAGTTTTAACTGACGTCAATATGAGTGCCTTTTTAAATATATGTGAATTAGCACCTAGCTCAATGCTCCGAGGTGAGCTGTTTTATTTTAATATAATTTTCCTTCTGAGTTAATATTTTTTTCTGAATTGAAAGAGTTTAAAGTGTCCTCAATCTAAATTAAACTCTGACCAATCTCATCCTTAGGTAATCCTCAGATATTCCTTATCAAAACACTCTCTTTATATGTATCCTCACAGAATCTCCCCTTTATCTCTAAAACAATCTAAACTGACCAGTGGCTCCAACAGACCACATCCTCTCCAATACTGTGTATAACATTCTGTGGATAACTATAAATGCTAGGCTTCAGTGCAACAGCATTCAAAGGAGGTCTGAACTGTCAGACAAGTTGAAAAACAGAGAAACAGGTGAGATAAGGATGAATATAAAGATTGAGGAATGAGAATTGAATTTTAGGAAACACCTATAATTAGGAGTAGAAGAAGGAAAATC
Organism: Marmota flaviventris; assembly: GCF_047511675.1. Classification (NCBI taxonomy): domain Eukaryota; kingdom Metazoa; phylum Chordata; class Mammalia; order Rodentia; family Sciuridae; genus Marmota; species Marmota flaviventris. The sequence goes on from NC_092498.1 coordinate 56,273,313, forward strand.
TAGGCATTCAAAGAAATAAAAAAGAGATATATAGATACTCCCAAGAACTAAGAGAACCCTGTTGTCTTAATCCATTTTAGTTACTCCATAACAAAACACAGTGAGCTAAAGAATGTTAAAAAACAGATTTTTTTTTCTCATGGTTATGGTGTTGGGAAGTTCAAGATCAAGGCATCAGCAGATTTGGCATCTGGAAAGGCTGGTGTGGGCTGCTGACATTTTGATAGATGGCTATGTTCTTGCTGTGTCCTCACATGGTTGAGGGACAAGAGAGTTCTCTGTGGCTTCTTTTATAAGGAAGGGCTCGGATCCTATTCATGAGCACTCGACCTAAAGACTTCCTGAAGTCCCCACCTCCTAATGCCTGGGGGCTGGGATTTCAGCAGAATTTGGTGGTGGGACTGGGGTGGGGACACACACATTCAGACCATAGCACTTGTGTTGGAGAAACCAAAGGAGAAGGTGAAGGAGGCTGGGAATCTGCCGGGTCAGAAGCACCACACCAAGAGTGGAGCAAATCACTGAATTCAGGAAGGAAGGGTTTGCTCCTGATGTGCAGAGAGCAGGTTCAGGGCGCACAGACGTGAACGTGGGAGAACAGAGGAGAGGGAATAACGACAGGCTTCAGTTCAGAAAAAACTTTATCACCTTTAGCTAAGAGGACACAGCTGACTCCCTTGAAATGCCTCATTGACTTCAATTAATGACAAACAAACTATTAGCGGCTGTAAATCATACTCCAAACAATGACTTCATATTGTTTTCTTTAATTGCCAAAGGCAGGAGCTCATTAGCTAGTGAGTACACTCTAATGATCAGCTCAAATAGTTACAGTTGTGATGTTATTAAAATAACTTGGATTAATATCCCCCTTAACATAGATTTATTGGTTCATAGAGACAACAGGAGCTCTCAGCTACTGAAATAGGATTTTTGACTCTAGATCTAGGAATCTTATTCCTCCAAGGCTGGCAGAAAAAAAAATTAAATGGAAACAAGATGCAGAGATTATAGTAATTCTCTAAATTTACACCATGCTAAATAGTAAAAGTCTCTGTAGGAATATTCTAGAAATTATCTTAGGGGTTCCCTCACTAGTTCATCCATTACAGCCTTCTGTTTCATCTGAAATTGGCCATTTTCTCATCTGGAAATATTCTCCGTTGGCTCATCTGGTACTGGTTTTTCTCTGGTTTTCTACATCTCTGACTGTCTTAAGAAACCTTGGTTTCTTTTTCTCTGTCAGCCCCTTAAAGGGTGCTTTCTACCTGCTAGTACAGTCACAGCTTTCTTCTTATATGCCTTTTCCTGGAAAATTGTACAGCTTTACTGATATCCCAGATTCAGGTGATTACATGCCCAGCTCCTTCCTCCTTAACTTCCTGTCCATATATCTGACTGCCCACTGAACAGCTCCTCTGGGAGGCTTTATAGCCAACTTGAATTCAGTTTAAGTCCAAAACATCAATTCACAGCTCCCTCCCCGATGCTTTATTTTTCCCCAAACCTGTTCTACTTCAGTTGGCTCATGGCACAATATCTACCCAGCCAACTGGGCTAGAAGCCTCAGAGTTATCCATGGTGCTTTCCCCTTCCCACCTCCCACATCCAGTTTGTCTCTGAAGTGTGGATGCTCTGCTCTTTGACATTTTCTACATCTATCTATCCATCCATCCACTTTCTCTTCTGATCCTTCTAATCTATTCACTCACAAATGAGTCTAGTTTATGCCAGGAACTGGGAATGGCAACAGATGCTCTTAGAACCTAGTAGAGCAAGATAAGTAATGCACAACATATATGTGATGATAGCTGTATTTGGTGCAGGGAAGAAAAATAAAAACAGTTAAGTCAATAAAAAGTGAGGAAGAGAGATTTGCCATTTTAAGTCAATTGATTAGAGAGCTTTCCACTGTGGTCACGAATGAAGAGACATCTGAAGTAAGTGAGGGAATTATCCCCGTGAGTATCTGGTCATAACTGCTTCCGCAGACTCATTGCACCCCCTGGGTGCAGTCTTCACCAGTGCCGAGTAGCTCTCAGGCTCCAGGCTCCAGATTTCCTGTTGCCTGATCTCATGCAAGTTGTCACTCCTTTCCTGCCCTGGAACATCCACCATGTTGTCCAGAATTCTTCATAGTTTTCTGAATAGACCACCCTTTTTCATTTCTTTAGACATGTAAGTGTGTGTGTGTTATTCCTTTTGTCTGAAAAGTCCCCTCATCAACACTTTTGCTGGGCCAACCCCTCAGTTATCTTTTCCATATCCTTGTAAATTTCCTGAAATCCATTCTCAAACAAGGATATTGCCAACAGATAGAAAACAGGGACCTTTGAAGTAATCAGTCTTTGTTCCCCATTTCTTATAAATTTGTATACATGGCAATGATTTGATTTGAGACTTACTTACATCCACCTGTAAGTAAGTTTGTAGAGGTGACAACCTTACTTATTTCTAATCTGGTAATTGCTAATTGACCAAATTAGCTTGGGTAGGTTTGCAACACTGAAATATTAACATCCCTGGCCTAGACAAGCATAACCAACATATTTTTCAGATTACAATTTCAGGAAAAGAGCATTTCTTGTCAGTATTTGTGTCTATACAGCGTCAATTACCATTGAGGATGTGGCAGACAACATGATGCAAAGAGTTTCTTAATCAGCTTTAAGCAGCATCTTTTCTCTGATTTCCCTCATAAGGTGACACAAACACAACCTAGCCCTGGGTTTAGAATTACAGATGGAGGGAGGCAGGTTGGCTAATGAGAAATGACAAGGATATGCCTCATCGGATTCATAAATAGTAAAATAAACCCATGAGTCCTTATATCACTGAGTATGGAATACCTTCAATGCCATTTCGATTTGCTCCACATGTTACTAAAAGACAAAATTTGATTTGCAGAGCATAATGGATTTGGAATTGGCAATTAATTTGCCAGAGATGCCATTTGAGAGTCTTGTAAGTAAAGCATGGTACTCAGTGTATGAATGGCCCACAGCCACTCCATGGGAGATGTGTGTCTCCATTCTCACGTACTTACCACCAAGCAGTCAGCCCATCCTAAAGAGGCCTCCTTGACTGCTGGGCACAAAGGGTTGCACAGTTTGTCACTACTCACTCAGCTGGTGGCTTCATCTTCTGATTCACAGCAGTGTCCTTGAAATCTGCTGAGATGTCCCATAGCCATTTTAAAACCAATGGTCCAGAGCTAAACACATCATCCCTCCCACACAAACCCTCTCTTCTTACTGTGTTTCCCATTTTAGTCAACGACACCACCATCTGTCCAGATGCACATGCCAGAAACCTGGGGTTTCTTTGACCGTTTCTACTTCTCACAGTTGCATCCAACTGACCTTAGACTCTGTTGATTCTAACTCCAAAATAATTCTTGGGATAGGTCCACTTCATTGTATCACATAGGTAAAAACTCAGTCCAGGTTGCTGCTGTACCTTGTGGCCTCATACTACCTGGTCTCCTTGCATCCTCTTTCTATTGGATATCATTTGAGATAAAAACATATATTTCTTTTATGCCTTTATTTTCTCCTTTATCCCTTCACATCTAATCGTGTACAGCAATATTTAGAATAAATAGCTACTATAAAGAATAAGAAAAGTGGGTTCTTAAACATTCAAAACTAAACTGTGGAGTCAAATTATTTCATGGCTTATGAAATGCCTGGGACCAGTCTGTATAGTTTAGCTGGTCAGCAATTCCCTGGGCCTGGCTGACTATGGTGGCAGTGGTTCACTACAGTTCACTATCAAAGGGGATCATTCTGTGTCTTGTGATGACTGGGACTTCCAGGACTGTAATGGTGATTGCAGAAATTTCCAGGTTTGTTGGCAGAAGTCACCATCACCTTTCTGCCCTCAGAGTTAGGGTTGCCCATCAACCATCCATTCAGCTTGCCCTTCTTTCCAAGTCACTCCCCAGCCCCACGTAGGAAGTGGTAGTGGTTATCCTACCCCTGCTTGAGAATGGGGGCTGGTTGGATACCTGGAGTTCCTGGTAGTCATGTTATAGCTAAATTATGATCTCACAGGGCACATGTTCAGGAATTTTTGTTTTGTGCTCATTGCTTCAAGGGAGGGATGTGGAGGTGAGAGAATAGAAATTCTTGATTTGGATTCCAAAACATTATCAGTGGATTGTGTAATGGGTCTTGGAAAAAATGATTTATGTAGATCAGAAGTAATAATAGCAGAAAAGACTTTACCATAAACTGAAAAATATAATCTCCCATCACTCCCAACCATAATGCTTGGTGGAAAGGAGGGAGAGTGAAGAGGTGTATGTATAGATTAGAAGGGCCTAGACTCAGGCCCCTGGAAGTACCCAGAAGGCAACTGGATCCCACAATGAGACTGTTGCAGAATAGGTCCAAGTAGAACAAGCAAAAGCACCTTTTGAAGACACCTGGGCCCCAAGTAGAGGCAGTTCCTCTGGTTATAAATGATGGAACCCCCAAATGTTTTCCTTCTCTCAGGGAGGTTTTATATTTTAGTGCTAAGCAAGTCAAGCTCTAGTCTTAGAATCCTGGGCTTGAGATGGGGCTGGAGAGAAGGAGCAGGTAAAATCCTCTCCTGGCTCTCCAAAGTCCACCCAGTCATTGATTTTCTGGGCCTTCTGTGCTGTCAGCACAGGCAGAAGGTTGGCCCAGCTGCATAGCACAGGGATTTCTCTTAGCCCCAGCCATTCCCCATCCTCCTCCCTTTTGATGTGTATACCCCAGGGAGGTGCAGATTCCTCAGTTAAAAATCACTGCATAAATGAGTCACTATTCCTGGTGGGAAGCTGTGTCTCCACTGTGTGTCAGAAAAAAATAGTAAGCAACTGTTACTAGTATGTTTGTAAAGAGTTGAGAATAATCTGATTAAAAAAAAATGTAATGGCACTGGGGCTTAACCTTTTCACTGCCATTTCAGAGTCAGCATGGTTTTTCATATTATCCAATGGAGCTGAGGTATGTTAGTTGTGAGATGACCTGAATATTTTCCATTGGTGTCAAGTCATGGGACAGTGAAGAGAAACAGATCTCCAAGTCATTCTGTGTGTTGTGACCTAAAGAATTAATTTCTTGACCTTGCCTCCAACAATTCTTATATCTGTGCATCTTGTTATATACTTACTAATTATAAAATATTAAGGGTAATTTGGTAGGTGAGATTATCTACAAGTGTGAAATAAGTAATAACAATTTTTTTTGTTTAACAATCACTTGTGTATATATAAGCATATGTATGTGAACATACATATTACATGTAGATATATTTAATTTTTGCATTAGTGAGAAAACTAAGTATGTACAAAAATTGTAAGCTGAATATAAACATTTCCTTACAAAATCAGAATTAATAATAGCTTATTTTTTGTTGTGGATCCCAAAATAACATGAAATTGCTTATCTGTCTTATTTAATTCTCATTTTAGCAAAGTCCTATCTCTGCATCGATAGTGAGTAGCAGGGTGTTCCACCAGGGAAGGTCCTGAGCCTTGGTGACTGCCAGTTTCATGTCCCTGGATTAAATGTCTTAGTAGAACAACAGATAGGGATAGTTTTTTTTTTTTTCCCCCAGAAGGAATGTAGCCTAAGATGAGGGGGAAAAAAGGGGAGGGCGGCAAGCAGAGATCTTTTAAGCAATTTGAATCAGATGTGGAAGTTGGGAGCCATGCGTTATCAAGAAAAATCATACTTAAAAATGGAAGTCAGTGTGAATTTTTGGGGACAGTGCAAGCTAAGTAAAGAGCATTTGAAGAAGTAAACCTGGTATTATGAAGCACAATTTAATCAAAATTAGTCATGCAAATAGCATGCATTTTTTGCTAATGATATTCTGAAGAATACAAAGTAAACTTACTTTACCTACATTTTGACTGAGGAATGAAGGTATTAGTAGGGAGTTATGCGAAGCAGGTGGCACTAAAAGCAAGTGAATCTTAAATTTTTTCTTTGTTATAGTTCTGTTGTTAAAAGAGCAATGCTTCTCAAATCATGGCCTTAATTCAAAGGAGTTTTATTCAGGATGGCTAATGGGAACTGACTCACTCATTTCTTTTTTCCAGTGGTTTATAATTATTGTTTGTGAAATTACTTTTGAAGCTGAGCCCTTGCTAAAATGCTCTCTGGGTAATTAATTATACCATAGATTCAGATGGTAAGTCTTAATCCATTACTGTTTTGAATAGAATCAAGAGAAATGAGGTGGAAGTTTTTGTTAACATTGTGAAATTTTCAAGGAATGTCTGAGTCTGTGGGTACTTACGGTGCACTCATTTAGTCACTCAACATCTCAGACTAGGCTCATCAGAAACAGAGCCTGAGCTGAGGACTCATGGGTAAGGGAGCAGGGCTCTTGCTCCTATATCAGTCAGTCAGGGGCTGAGGGCTGCCAGAGAAGATGCAAATGTCCGTGTACTGCAATGCTCTGCACAAGGCAGCAAATAGCCCCCAGGAGCTCCAGAGTAGTGCTGCAAAGATGCGTTAGGTGGGATTTGGGGGGCTTATTGGTATAGAAGAGGATGCACAGAGACAATGCAAAAGTAACAAAGACATGATGGCATGAGGAAGGAACAACAATGGCATCTGCTGTACTCAATGTACAGTTAGTCTTCAGTACCTGTGGGTTCTGCATCCTGGGATTCACCCAACCAAGGATCAAAAATATTGGAAAATAATTGCATTAATATTGAACATTTTAGACTCTTTTTAGTACTCCCTAAATGATACATTCTAACAATTATTTACACAGAATTTATGTATCATTAGATTTTTATAAGTAATCCAGAGATGATTAAATATATAGATATAAGTAAAGGGCATTTGAAGAAGTAAACTTGGTAGTATGAAGCACAACTTAATCAAAAGAAGGATGTGCATAGGTTCTATGTAATACTATGACATTTAAAAAAATATTTTTATTAGTTGTTGATGAAGTTTTATTTTATTTATTATTTTATTTTAGTGCAGAGAATCGAACCCAGTGCCTCACACATGCGAGGTAAGTGCTCTACAACTGAGCCATTATCTCATCCCTACTCTGCCATTTTATATAAGGAACCTAGGCATCTTCTGCCAGAGGTCCTGGACTCAATCCCTGTAGATACAATAGGATTATTATACAGAGAACCTACTGTCTGTTGGGCTCTGTCCAAAGCTCTGAGGACTAGTGGACTGTAAGACTATGGGTCTTCTATGCTAGAAGGGAAGACAGATAATATAAAAAATAAGGTAACACAGGAAGATTGTGATTAAAAGACAATAATCCATGCTATGAAGACTAAAAAGCAGGGCAAGGGCATAGGAAATCACCAGAGGTGCAATATTAAATAGGGTAGTCAAGAGAACATGAAATAAGCAAAATCTGTTAAGAGTGTATTCTAGTTTCCATGGGGAAGTAGTGGCATTGTGCATTGTTCCTCTCTACCCTGGGAATTTCTTTCACATGGAGCTCATGGAAAGGAAGTGAACCTCCTATTGAATAAAACCATCACAATAGGCATTCCTGATATAGGAACAGCTTAAATTAAAAGCATACCACCCCCCACCTTGCACACTTTATTTCTTAATGTTCTGAAATAAAATATTTGTATGTTAAGAACTCTGAAAATGTTCTGTGGTAATCATCTCGACTCTGATTAAGAACATAAGAAAATCTGCTACTCAGGGGAAATGGATATTTCAAAAAGAAGGAAGAAAACAGCATCTATCTTAGAACATAAAGCTATTTTTTAAAATTGAAAATCCAGGACAATTTAAATGACAAAGTAGACTTTAAGAAAGGTCTATGATGAGGTGATAGTGTTGCAGAGGTGACAGTCAAGGTCCAGTACTAGATTTTATTTCAGAGGAGACTCAAAGACTCTTATCACTAAATCATGCAAAAACTCACAAGTGACAGCCACTCTATTAACATCTGGGGTTACCTTTGTGGAGGACCTTACTGAGAAGAGCTCTGATTATTCCATCTGAAGCAACCTCTGGTAACCTCATTCCACTTTCTTCTTACTACCCCTAACTTCTCTTCTATCTTTCCAACCAGTAGGATAAGCAAGACATGGTAGCCGAAAAGGAGCCAACTAGGATTTATTAGCAGGAATAGATGGTGACTCCTTTTCTCCATTCCTTTCTTACTATTCTCCATGACAAATGTTTCAGGACCTTTCTAATTGTAAAAAAGAGAAATGTGGACATAGGTTATATTGGTCCCATTATGTTAACTTTTAGTAGGGAATTCTTTCCAGCTTTCTTTTCTTAGAAAATACGCACATCATGTTAAGAAATTAAAGGGGTTGTGGATTTTGAAATTTCATCAGTGAGCATTAAATATCATTATCAAAATGTTACCAATTCATTAAATTTTAAAATAAAGTATCCGATCAATCTAAATAATTTAATAATATTGAGATGAATTGTGGGACAATATTCTTTAATATATACTCTTTTTTTTTTTTTTTTTTGTACCGGAGATTGAACTCAGGGGCTCTTGGTCACTGATCCACATCCCCAGCCCTATTTTGTATTTTATTTAGAGACAGGGTCTCACTGAGTTGCTTAGTGCCTCACTATAGCTGAGGCTGATTTTGAACTTGCAATCCTCTTGCCTTCGCCTCCCAAGCCTCTGGGATTTACAGGTGTGCTCCATCCACCACGTCTGGCTTAATTTAATGCATACTATTTTAAAAGTAAAAACAGCATCGATAATGGACAATAAAATATATATCAGTATCTTACTCCATTTTACACTGCTATAACAGAGTGCCTGAGCCTGGGTAATTTATGAAAATCCAAAATTTATTTTCTCACAATTCTGGAGGTTGAGAAATCCAAGACCAATCGGCAGCATGTTCACTTGTTTAGTGAAGGCAGCTGATGTAATTCTCCTCATTTTTGTCTTTGAAAATTTCCTCTTGCCTCAACCTCTCTGAATACACCTGTTGTTTACTGTGGCATATGTATTCCCATTGCAATGTCCTGCTATTTCCATTGTTCTGCTATTCTCATGAGAATATCAGTGTGCTTTGGAGAATTGCTCTGATTGTGTATTTAGACTGACAAAACTTTGCCCTTATGGATCTTACATTCCAGAGTCAGGATATAGACACTCATGCAAATTATGGCAAATTGAAGAAAATAAAGGGAGCAGTAGAGTACAGTCGGGGTTGGCGAACTTTTTCTGTAAAGGGCCAGATAGTAATTATTTTGGGCTTTCTGGTCATGTGATCCCTATCTTGATCATTCAGCTCCATCATTGCAGCAGGAAAACAGCTATGGCCAATATGTGAATGAATGGTGATGGCTGTGTTCCAATAAAACTTTACTTACAAAATAAAATCATCAAACAAATCTCTCAGATTTGGCCTAGTGCTGTGAACAGATAACTCCTGGAGTGGGAACACACCACAATCTCCAGTCACCATCTCTCACTCCTGTGAGGGAGAATGCAAAATGAAGGACTGGATAAATGGAAGTATAAAGTATAATTGGTTGACGACAAGATCATTGGATTTTAATTTATGATTAAAGCCTTATGCTAGAAGACAATTATTCTGGTGATATTTAGACTTTAGCTGGTAGGCAAGAAGGGATGTGCTCAGGGGTAAGGAATTTGGTTGCATGTCTGGAGATATTCTCTGGGCCATCCACCCTGAGGCCAACCCTGCGGATGATAATGGGAGAACTTGCTACTGAAACCCAGGAAGGCAAAGCACCTCCTTGGCCTAGGTGGTGGATAGCCAGAAAGCACAAGTGCTGTGAAGCATGTATTTCTGCCTGTCCTCATAAAGAAGGGCCTTTTCCTTAGAATAGGATATTTCTGAAGAGCACATGAATTTACTTAACAGAATGAGATGCAATTAGGGATGATTACAAGCATTGGTGATACTAATTATCAACAAGAAAGCGTTTTCTTTAAAGTACCTGAGTGTTTCTACACTCGAGAGTCACAGCATCTGTTTCTATCTGTTAATAGATTTGAGGTACAGTTCACATTAATGAACCCCTGTTTGAAAACATAGTCACCATGGTCAATCATTACAAATACTCACTTCCATACCTTTTGATTCATATCAATTGCCTAGCAAAATCACAGTCTTGGATAGATCCAATTCTGCCCCACAACCCTACAGTTCATTGTGGCAGGAGAATACCACATTACCACCCTGATGTCAATAGAATTAAGTGGGCCTTTAGTGCCACACTTCTTGCCTCCATTTACTCCTCCATTTTCCTGGCTGACTTTGTGCTTCTCCTCCATCTTTCCCCTCTCATTTCTTTTGAATTGAGGTCTAATTTACACACAACCAAATGCACAGTTTGATGACTTTGATAAATGTCTGCACCCCTGTCAAAACAGAGAACACTACCATCAACCCAGAAAGTGTCCTTAGGTGACATCCCAGGAAGTTCCTGAACTACCACCCCAAGAGCATCACTGCTTTGACTTTTACCCTGGGTGTCTTATTTCACATTTTCCCCTTTCTCTTATAATCTCCAAGTTTTCCCCACTTATTGTCAGTACTTGGATGATCTTGTTTCCTATTTCACTGAGCAAAGAAAAGCAGCCATAAGAAAACTCTCTGCAAAAATAAATAAAGAAAGAAAGAATAAAAAAATCATGCCCAACTTTCTAGTTGAACAGTTCTTCTGTTGACAGCAGCTTGTATAGACCTTGGGATATTATGGTGCATGGTGGGTTTTATTAACTGGAACCATGAGGAGGTGGCATTTCAGGAGGGAGGAATGGCTGGCACAGGTAATGAAGCATGTGGGGACCAATGGCTGCAGCATAGAGATGACTTTCCTGAGGTTTCAGTCAGATACCAGCTCCACAGTCAACCAGGGACTTGTCTTCCTTCCCCTCAGGCCATCCTGAAGTCCCTTGGGCTTCCCTTTTGTGCACAGCCAGGATGATGTTGGAGAGGAACTGACCTGGGGAAAGCTGGTTTTGCTTTGTGCTCCCTTGTCACGGAGTGAGCTAAATTAGCTGGCGTTCTGCCTTCTGTCAAGTCGGCTGTTTTCTGAATTGAAGCAGAAGTATGAATTTTTTTTTTTTTGCCACTTAGTCTTGAATTTTGCTGTTCTCGCTACTTTGAGATAACCACAAACTGACTGTATTACCAAATGGAAAACAGCACTCCCCTTGCTACCTTCACTTAGTGTAGCCAGCAAGGCCAGCACTCAGCATAACAGATGCCTCTAGCAGCTTGGCAGCCTCCGGGGTCAGTGCTTGGCATGCAGCAGAACAGTTGTCGCTAAATAGCCCAAATGCCTGGATCAACTCTGGGGTCTAGGGGTGGGTTGGTACTTCCCTTTCTAGGCCACCTGAAAGCTGTCAATCAACTAAACAGCAAGCGTTTAATGGCTGACTGTGGTGTTGACGCAGTGCTATCAGCCTCCACCCATTTCTCTATTTCTAGCTGATGCTATTTGAGGCACCAGACGGGAACAAGTCATTCATTTCCCTGTGAAATCTGGGGTCTGGGCTCAGCATCCCCCAACCCCCAAACCCCAACCCCACTGCACTCCACAATCCTGTCAAACACTGTCCTCTTCCTTCCAGCCTCCATCAGTGTAGTGTAGCGGAAAGATCATGATGAGCTCGGATGAACTAAGATACTACAGACACAGTGCTTTGGACATGATGATGTGCTTGCCCAATGTCCTCCCAGGAAGGACTTGGTGTCCCAGCTCTGGGAGTGCTATCAACAGACAGCTGTCAGCTGCCAGCCCTTCAGCCTCTGCCTCAGCTGCTGAGAGCCACCTCCCCCAAGGCCATGTCCTTCCTGCATGGTCCATTTCCAGTGGCTGATTGAGTCATGCTGCCGACCCAGATGGGCCTCCCAATCTCATTTTCCCTCCTTTCCTTGCAGGTGCTTATCCTAAGGCTGCTCCCTAATAAAACCCCACAATCTTAGTTCCCAGAGAACTGAACTTGCCCCACTTGAGTTGACATTTACATTAAATAGCTTATGAGCCCTGTGACCTTGGGGAAGAAGTACCTTATTTTCTGTAAGATTTAATTAGTCATCAGAAAAATGGGTATAATAGTAACTTCTTCACAGGTTTGTTGGGAGTGCATTTGGTTTATTACTTGATACAGAGGAGTCCCTCATATATATTAGATATTACAAATATTAGATGTCATAAAAATTAGATGTCATAGTTCTTGAACAAGTTATGTAACTTCTGTGAGCCTTGGGATCCTTTATTCAAGACTGAGAACAACACCACTCACATCTCATGATTTTGGTAAGGCTTGTATGACATAAAGTATGTTATGTGTTAGGTACTTAATAGATCCGTTCCTTCCACTATTATTTCTTTGAAATATCAACTGTGCCTTTTATAGTAAATTAAAGAAATGTTACATTTATTTTCTTTCTCTTATTGCTGTCCTTTTAGCAGAGTATAGAGCATTTATATTTGAAGGAGGAAAACTAAATGCAGAGCAGAAAGGTGAGGTCAGGTTGGACCCCTGGGTTTGTGACCAACTCAATGGCCAGTTCCTTCAGGAAGCTCACCCTGACTGACACCACACAGTCTACAAATTACTCAGAGAACATTTTTCTTTGAATTGCTTTGGTAATTCTTTTAATTGTGTGTGTGTATGTATATGTGTGTGTGTGTGTATATATATATATTTTACAGGATTTCTGTTTTCATACCGTAAACCACTAAAAGGCAGAGATGATGTCTGTTTTTAAAAAGCTAATACTTGCCTGGAAATATTCCCTGGTTACTGTACAGGTATCCCTTGGTGTCCTCAGGGGATTGGTTCTGGAACCCCTCTCTCCTCCAAGGATACCAAAATTTGTGGATGCGCAATTCCCTTATATAAAGTAGTGCAATATTTGCCTACAACCTCCACACATCCTCCCATGTACTAAATCATCTCTAAATTACTTACAATACCTTATACAATATAAATGCTAATTGTCATAATGTCTTGTTTAGAGAATAATGACAAGAAAAATATACATATTCAGTAAAGTTACAATGTTTTCCCCCTAAATATTATTGATATGTAGTTCTTCAAATCTGAGGATGTGGAGCCCAGGGATGTGGAGGGCCAGCTGCATTGATCAATGACCACTGACCGTTGACAATGCTGAGTCCTGCTGGGACTGAAGTGCTCCAGGAATTCCTGCTGAACTGACCAGGAAGATTAGAGCCAGATGGGGTCTTCTGAAGCACCAGAGTTCAACTCTATCGCCTCACCCAGAAGGAAGAAAATTTAATTAAGGTTAACCTTCTCTTAAAAGAATGGCATTTAAAAGCTCATGTGGAAATTTTGAGGCCTCACATCAATGATCATAGTAGCACAATTCACAATAGCTAGACTCTGGAATCAACCTAGATGCCCTTCAATAGATGAATGGATTAAAAAATGTGGCATTTATACACAATGGAGTATTACACAGCACTAAAAAACGACAAAATCATGGATTTTGCAGGGAAATGGATGGCATTAGAGCAGATTATGCTAAGTGAAGCTAGCCAATCCTTAAAAAACAAATGCCAAATGTCTTCTTTGATATAAAGAGAGCAACTAAGAACAGAACAGGGAAGAAGAGCATGAGGAAAAGATTAACATTAAACAGAGACGAGTGGGGGGAGAGAAAGGGAGAGAGAAGGGAAACTGTATGGAAATGGAAGGAGACCCTCATTGTTACACAAAATTACATATAAGAGTTTGTGAGGGGAAAGGGGAAAAAAAAAAAACAAGGGAGAGAATTAAACAACAGCAGATGGGGTAGAGAGGGAAGATGAGAGGGAAGGGGAGGGGGGATAGTAGGGGATAGGAAAGGTAGCAGAATACAGCAGTCATTAATATGGTATTATGTAAAAATGTGGATGTGTAACCGATGTGATTCTGCAACTTGTATTTGGGGCAAAAATGGGAGTTCATAACCCACTTGAATCAAATGTATGAAAGATGATATGTCATGAGCTTTGTAATGTTTTGAACAACCAATAAAAAAAGAAATTTTGAGGCCTCATCTTTATTGCATCTTCTCTATTTTAAAATTCAATACTCTTTCTGTTTATGTAAAAGATGGGTCAGTTCTAGGAATATTGTCTTACACTGACACCTGCTGGGCAGGTGAAAAATAACAGATACCTGGAACTCAAGTGTTTTGTCACTTGAAGCAGGGAAATGTCTTCCTTGTTGCATTCACCTTTTAATAAGCTACTGGTTTTAAAATTTCCTTTCCTTCTTTCTCCTGTTAAACCCAGAGGTCTTTATTAGATTTTATATTCCTTAAGTATGATGATTCTATCACCAAAAGTCTATAGTATTTAGTATGTCATCCCAGACACACCTACTATTTAAATAATTTAAATAAATATTTAAGCACACTCATTACTGTGGTTCTGTGCACAATACCCTTCCAAACCACTGACTTGTCAAGTGGGCTCTGTAGAAAGTATAGCCCCATCCTTAATCCTCAACTCATCCTTGTTGGGCACTTACTCCAATCATTGAGAGGCTGATCTCAATGATGGATGTAAGAACCACCCAGAAAGAATGTCAGAATGTTACTCCAGGGATCATAACCTCAGCAAAAATTTGTTCAAGTATTTCATCATCCTAATAATATTTTTATTACAAACCATCTCTCTTCACTTTTATTCAAACATATTTTCTTTTGTTTGTTCACCTAAGGTTTAGGAAATGACTAGTCGGTTTTCTATTTATCAACACTCAAAAAAACATTACACAATATTCTAGTAGGTTATATTTTACACTGATTTTCACTGTTCTTTTTTCCTTGTTTATTTAATAATGAAAAGTACTTTCTAGACGGTTCCATATTTTTTTTCCTGGAAAAATGTTGACCTAGAGAGGAAGACAGCGCCCACAGTCTAAGCCTGAGGCTTTTGTTAACAGAGGCATGGTTGCTGCTGATCCTGTTGGTCATCTGAGGTTGGAGAAGGAGGCTCTAGAGGAATTGAATCCAGGGATTGCCGGGAAAGTGCCTTGATACCTGGGGTGCCAGGACGCAGGAAGGACGTGAATTTTGGATCCAGTTAGATTCAAAAACTGCCCTACTAATATTGGGTCTCTGGCCATTGTTTAATTCCTCTTTATCCTTCATCGGTGTGCAAGGATAACAATACCCCCTTGTAGAGAATTCTTGATAATTCAAGGAAACTGTGCTTGGCACACGATTGATACAGAATTATTCTATTTCTTGTTTCAAAAAGGATACTATTTTGCTTGTGTCTGGCTTGGTCCACTCTGACTACTTCAGTAACAATTCTTACACATGGCAGATGCCATTTTTGAAAGTCCTTGAAAGCCTCAGGCCTTTCCTTCAAGTTTTCTGGTTGTCACAACGGATCTCTGCTTCACTCTTAAACTTCTCCGACTTGCTCTGGTCCTTGCACTGTCTGTTGTCATACTTTCATAGAGTGGCCTTAGGGATTTATTGGTTTAACAAATATTTGTTGAGCTCTTACAAAGTGCTAGCACAGGGGATACCGCAGTGAACACAAAACAAAACTCCATGTTCTCCTGGACCTTTTATCATAGGAGCAGAAAGAAAAAGAAGAAAATAAAGCATATGATTTGTCAAATTGTCATATACCAAGAAAGAAAAAAATAGGGTAGAAAGGGTGACAGGGATTGGGGAGGTGGCTGACTGCTCATGGAGGTCATAAGGGCTGCCATGCATTAGCTTCCCATGGCAACCTAAACAGAGTTAGTAGTACACAAAGGTTGATCCAGATGGGATGAAGGAGGTGACCGTATACAGTGTGAAGGCTGGAGAGATGGTAGGTCCAGCTATAGCCAGGAGCCATGGAAGAGAACTTGGGGAGGGACCCTGATCTTAACTGGATCACAGAGAGTTGGTGGATTTCCCTCTTGACTCCTTTTTTCAGTTCCTGATGACAAGATGGGGAGTGGAGACTTTGTCAATATTGACTTCTTGAGACTCAAGCATTGAAGATGAGGAGGAGGAATAGAAGGAGAAGGAATAAGAGAAGGGGAAATAGGAGGAGGAGAAAGAGGGGCAGAAGGAAGAGGAAGAGGAACAGGAGGAAGAGGGGCTGCTGCCTTCAAGAAGCCCATCCCTTTTCTGTGGGACAGGAGAGAGAGTTGCGTAGGATCTGATCTGGCCCACAAGAGACTATGAGTCCCTCCCTTGAGCAACTACCCTAAGATCTTGGATCAAGAGGTGCTGATAAGACAGAGTCAGTGTGGGCTGCCTGGGAGTGAAAGGTCTTCCTTCTCCCTCTGGCTGCCTGACTCCGGGCACATTGCCCAGCTCCTCTGAGACTGTTTGTTCTTTATGTCTATATTCAGAAAGTTGCCTCTTCATTTCTACTCCTCAAAATTTCAGGATTTTAAAAGAAGTTGCAATTTCATCTCTATCATTGAAGTTCTGAACAGAAAGTAGAGAATTTTAGGGTATAGGGTTCTTATTGATTTTTTTTTCCTTTTTAGTTGACTTTGGAAGAAAAGAAACTGGGAAAGGAAGAGTTGGTTTTGTTGATGATTTAGAGGAGTGAGATTAGGTTTCCTGAATAATAGCCAAAAATACCAGAACAGGAGGAATGGGCCTTTCAGAGTTTAGGAAGAATGTGTTTGGCAGGAGATTTGCTGACTTGATCAAGAGGGCTTTCCCACTTTCCCAAGGGGAAGGAGGAAAAAAAAAAAATCCCAGCAAAATCAACTCAAATGTTCCCTTTGTGAAGATTTCTGGTCCTCTAGGCTGAACTGGTTGTTCCCTTCTCTGTTTCCACAGAAAAGTAAAGAGCCAGCTGGAGTCAGGGGGTGGGAGAGGGGCCAATGACCCCATGGTGGAGGAGTGGAACATAAACTGATATTTAACAAGTGTGTGATGGATGAATAGACAAATGAAAAAGAGAAAGACAAACCAGCAGGTAAGGGGAAATGGAGATTCGGGACAGGTGACTCTGCAATGGAATAATGTGATTTATGAGCCCTCGGGAGAGGAGTGGCCCTCAGGACCTAATGCAGCCTCACCAAGGGCTGGTCTTCAGGAACCTCACTGGTGGAATCTCCAGATTTGTAGGTTAGGGGGATGTGATGGGCGTCATTTATCTTAATTTCAGAGAAACAAATAAAGTCCCTTTTGTTTTGGGTTAAGATGGTGAAATGAAGATTACATGTTAGAATAATTTTCAGCAGGTAGAAACATCTTTATTCAGCTTTTTTTTAGCATTCATTATGGATATGGAATTTTTTGACATGGAATGAGGTATCTGTGGAATACCACAGGGTTAAGTTTGGGACATGTTAGCTCTTAAAAAAAAAAAAAAAGATTTATGTTGAAATAATTTTAGGTTCTCAGGAAGTTATCAAAATATATAGAGTTTGTACCTACACTTCACTCGGTTTTCCCCCAGTGATAACATTTTTCTTACCTATATACATAGTACAATATCTAAACCAGGAAACTATTATTGGTACAATCCACAGAGTTTAATTCAGATTTCACAAGTTTTTGCATGTACACATGCATGGATATGTGTGTGTAGCTTTGTGTAGCTTTATTACATGTATAGGTCTGTGTGGCCAACCCTGGAGCAGGCTCCATCTTCCATCCCTTTATAGCCATTTCTGCTCCTCCCCAAACCTTAGCCCCTGATAGAATTCATTCTGTGTTATTTATTTTTATTTCAAGAATGTTATGTAAATGGAATTGTATTGCCCATAACCTTTTGAGATTGGATTTTTTTTCACTCAACATAATTCCATTGAGATCCATCCAAATTGTTGCATGTGTCAATAGTTTTTTTGTTGCTGAGTCATGTTCTATTGTGTGATATACCACAGTTTAACCACTCACCTGCAAAGAAAAATTGGGTTGATATTGGCTGTTAAGCAGGAAACCATTATGAACATTCATGTACAGGTTTTTGTGTGAACATAACTTTTCTTGGCTTTGGGATAAATACCCAAGAGTATATGTTTAGTTTTAAAACTAGTTTGACAAATTATGATCCAGAGGGTGGTACTATTTTACATTCCCACCAGTAATGCAGTGTGATACAGTTTCTCAGCATCCTCACCAGCATTTAGTGCTATTGCAATTTTTAATTTCTGATATGGAGGTAGTAATATCTTATTGTGGTTTTAATTTGCATTTCCCAAATGTTTTCACATGCATATTTCTATCTGTATATCTTCTTTGGTAGAGTGTTTGTTCATATCTTTTGTGCATTTTCCATTTGGATTGAATTAATTGAGTTTTGACAGCTGATTATATATTATAGACCCAAGTCCTTTATCTGATATATAATTGGCAAATATTTTCTCCTCATCTATAATTTGTCCAAGTGGGACTCACTTGGACTGGGTTCTTTGCTTCCTCTCAGGAGGGTGTTTTGCAGAACAAAAGTTTAAACTACTGATGAATTCCAATTTATCAATTTGTTTTGGTAGCAGTTTAATGTAGTGGTTGAAAATAGGATCTGTGGAGCCAGAGAGCTTGGATTCAAATTCCTGTACTACCTGGGAGACATTAGGGAAATCCTATAGTCTCTCTATATCTCAGTTTTTGTACCTGCAAAATGGGATAATGAAAGTATTACCTTACAGTGTTGTTGTGAGAACTCAGTGGTGCAATACAAACTTAGAATGATACTCAAAGAAATGTTGCCCATGATTATTATTAAAATAGGACACGGGGCGGGGTTGTGGCTCAGTGGTAGAGCACTTGTCTCACATGTGTGAGGCACTGGGTTCAATTCTCAGCACTGCATATAAATAAATGCATAAAATATAGGTCCATCAACAGCTAAAAACAATACAAAACCGGACACAGGATTAAAAATTGGAAAATTACACAAGAGACGTGACTAATCAGGAATAAATGTCAAAAAAAGCCCTTGTGTACACAAAGGATTACAGAAGATTGACTTAACTTATTTGAAATGTTTAACTCAAATATCTGCTGAATTTTTGTTTAGTTACGTATTCTTATAAACATGTGTCCTCATTGAGAAATGGCAAGATTCACATAGGATGGAACCAACAAGGCATTTAGATCCATTCAATGAAAACCAGAATCCCCTGTTAAGGGTAGTATAGATACTCAGATGCATTTTTTTTCATGTTCTTATTGAGATTTGACAAAGCAATGTTTTAGATGATCAGCTACTAGAAAATGGTCACTATTTCTGTGCAAAGAAAAATAATCCAGAAGTAAACAATCAGAGTGTCAGCAGAGTTCATAGTTACAGCTTGATGTGAGGGTCATGTACATGCTGGACCTCTCATGTGCAGAAGCTCTTGGACCCCAGCCCTCAGCACCACTGACAGTTGTGGGAAGCACAGGTCTTTCTTCTTCTCTATGCCTTTGCTGGCATTGAGGAAATGAACAGTGTGTACTCACAGGAGAGTTGGGTGGATGGGTAGGGGGTTCCCAGAAGTGACAGGAAGACGCTGTTAACAAATAATAGAAAGAGAGAGAGAGAGAGAGAAAGCAGAGAGTGCCTCAGACTGCTAGAAAGAAGTGGGACTCACTTGGACTGGGTTCTGTGAGGTCATTTCTCTTCCAGGAACCAGATGAGAGACATTGGGCAATTCACTCAGCCTCTGGCTGAATTTTCTTTTCTGCCACATAATGAGACTAGTGCCTTCCCCATGAACTCCGTGGGCAGTTATGAAGAATAAATTTACATGGAATTCTAAAGCAATACATATGACATTATTATCATCATTTTAAAAATATTCACTTATTTTCCAGAAATACCAAATATGCATACAGTTCTTTTGTTCTTTTAATGGAAGATACCATTAAGAGCTAGCATAACTAATTTCGCTCTTCTACTCCTCTCTGCCTTAACAAATTCTGTTTATATTTTGGTTCCTCTTTCCACCTTAATTGTGGTGTTTCAGCAATGAAACTTGGCTGGCTCTTGCAGATGCTGCTTTGACTTGGTAACTGCTACACAGTTTCCGGTCTAAATCACTAAGCTGACTCTTCTCTCCTAAGACTGTAATACTGGAAACTGTACTTGGGTAGTCAAGGCCAGTGTGTCCTTGCTATTACTTCTCAGATATCTTTGTTCCTGAAAAACACACAGACCAGAGACCAAGAACTACAGTCAAGGATACTATTGAACTGACCTTACCCAAGGAAACAAGCACAAATTTGTCTTTAAATAAATAAATGAATGAATATTAGTTTAAGCTCTGTAATAAATTGTAAATGTAGAATCCCTTTACTCACAGTTCACTGAAAATTGAGTATGTGTATGTATTAGAATAGGTTGAAGAGGGGACTTTTTAAAAAAAAAATTATATGAATAGGCTATTATTGTCTTGCAGAAAACTATTCTTTGGGATTTGCTGTTGTGAACATTGTAATTATCATTAACTTCAATTTTTTTAACTATGTGGTTAATCACTAAAGAGGAATATTCTTTACTCCTCTGCATTTGCAGGAGTAGGCCAAAAGTTGAGGTTTAAAGAGTTACTCTTTTGGGGGACCTTTTAGGGGAACAATTTCAGTGGCCACAAAGTTTCATAAAGTAAGCATGAAAACACAAAGAAAGAATGTCTAACAAAGTGGGCTATATAGAGACCTTGGAAAAATTTCAAGTTTTCTTATTTTGAATGCTTACTTGCTATCCATATTTTATTCATCTCTGTGACCTAAATGGGTTAATAAATAAGTGATATATATGAATGAAGAAAATAGAATAAATATATATTTTTATGATCTGAGGAGGCTGTAGGAAGAGTATATGGATGAAAATAATTCTCAAAGGTTGACCACACACTCCTAAAAATACACCAATAGGGAATTGTTATTTTGTAAATATCAGTTCTCTGAGAAAGGGATAGGTGAAGCTTCTGTCAGTTAAGAACACATACACAAGCACAGGCTCTCAAATCAGATGGAACTAAGATTGAACTTGGCTTTGGCACTTAGTAGCTGTAGGAACCAAGACAAATCACTTATTTCCTCTGAGTCTCAATTTCATCTATAAAATTGTGTTATCGATGTTATCACATGAGAAATACAGTAATACAGTTTAAATGAGCTGATATATTTTCTAGAACCTAATACAACAACTGGTTTAAAGCAAGCTCCCAGTACATTGCATTAATAATTACTAGTAATGGTAGAAATATTTAATCCAAATTGCAGATACATGAAGACATTCCAGGAGATATACAAACTCAGAATCGATTCCCATATATTTTCTCTCTTTCACTCTCTCTTGCTTTTGAGATATATATATATATATATATATACACACACACACACACACACACACACACACTCTATATTTATCAGCTTGAAAATGTACCTGAATCAGGCTGCTCTCTTTTCTGTCCTCCCTTTTACAACCTCCTTCTTCTACCTTATAAAATAATGACAAATTTTTCTTCTGACTTAAATCATACTGTGGTACAGCTCTTGATAGAAACCTCTGGGACACCACTCAGAGGCAAATCTATGGTATGTGATAGACAGTCTCCTTTAATCAAGATGGCATCACAAACCCAAGGTGTAGGACAGTGGTCTTTCCCTGTCTTACGCTTACCTGTGTCAGGTGCAGAGCACCCTGTAAGCAGATATGCCCATCCATATTGGAATTTTGGAGTTTTAGGGATATGGTGCCGTTAGGCAGGGGAGCGATGGCATTCCCCGCTCTGCCCTCCTCACAGCTGCAAGAGAAGGTAACATTTTTGAGGAAAAAGACTCTTGAGAATAAAGCAAAAAGAGTATCTTTTGGAAATATTGAAACGGCAGCCTGTTATTCATCCAGGTGAAAAACTCATGGGAGGGCTCCGTGCTTTAGCTGTCTATCTTGAATTATTCAAGAATTGTAAGGAGCATGCTGGGAAATGCCAGTCAGCCAGGAGTCACACTTTTTCTGCAATTTCAGCATCCTGTAATGAGAACAAGCTCAGTGAAAACTCTCATTTTTCTGCATTTTCCTCTATGTCTCAGTGGCATAATTTGTGTGATTTGAAGGTGAAGAGATCTACAATTTCTTCCAAAATATCGATGTTACATTTTCTAATAAAGGAAACATACACTAAGGTAAGTTAATGTTTTGTATCTTTTTTTTTAGTATGTATCTGGGTTCATAGGAAAAACATTTACGTTAATTTTTGCTAAACATTAGCAAAACATGAGATCCATATTTGTTTTTTTTTTTTTTTGAGGATACACATCTCTACTCACTGTCGCTCATCAATCTCCTTTCTGCCCATGTATTAATTTCTACCATGTATTTATTAGTCATTTTGCAAGGCTGTAACAAAATGTCATGGGCCAAGTGGCTTAAATGACAAAAATTTATTTATTTTCTCACAGGTCTGGAGACTTGAAGTCCAAGATCAGGGTGCTAGCATGTTTGGCGCTGGTAAGAGCCTGCATTGGGGTAGGGACAGGAAGTTCTGTCATCTCTTCCTTTTTATTTTTATTTTGCCATACCCAGGGCCTCATATATGGTAGGCAAGTGCTATACCCTTGAGCTATATTCTCAGCCCTCTTTCTTTCCTTTTTTTTTTTTTTAAGGCACAGACCTATTGGATTAGGGTCCCACCCTTCTGATCTCATTTAACTTTTATTACTTCTCAGGCCTTATTTCCACATATAGTCACATTGGGGATTAAGGATTTAAAACATGAATTTTCAGTGGATAGTACTCAGTTCACAACATTAGGTTTTAGAAACTTAATGTGACTATATTGCAGATTATACTCCAAATTATCTTTTTCATAATCCTTAAAGTGCTTTTTCATAAGCCTATACTTACTAATGACCAAGGGTTTTTCCTTGCTGTTTATTTACATAAGGTATTTAAATGATACTGCTAAAATTAGAACATCCAATTTTATGAAACATAAAATTGCCCCCCAATGCAAATCTAGCATGCAGTGACTGGAGCACTAGAAATCTGGTTCGATTTAATCAGGATTAATTCTCCCTTCCAGATGTTAATGTATTGATTCCAATTCTATCAAATGTATAATTACATAAATCTAACTGTATTCAGTCCTCTTTGGGAAGAAATTATCACATGTAATAAGTATTCTCAAGTGTCTGGGTCTGTCCCTTTGTCATCTCCTTTCTATGCATTTTGAGATGTTCTTTAAAAATGGAATTTGACATGGGACACAACTTACAATTTTATGTTTCTGTTTTAAACTTTAGTTTTGTCTATGTTAGTTCAATAAACAAAATCTCTGTAAGTAAAGGAGTGATAAAAAAAAACAAAACAATAGTCATGCAATAAGTCTTGTTAAGCCTTTTTAGGTCATACTTCTTAGACTGGGAAACAACACCCTCCTTCCCCCACCAAAGTAGTTGATTTTCAATTCTTCTTTTTCAATAAAATTTAAAAGTTGTCAACAGGCAACTAAAATAGTTTGGGATAATAATTCACTATATACATTTTGACTTGTAACTAAGAAGGCATTCATTCAAATAACAGAGTGACATTTCCACAAGAAATTGCCTAACATGCTATTTAATTGAGCAAGTTTTTTAAATGTTTGTAACATTGTAAAATAGGAATAAAATTGATGTCAATTTCCTGTCTCATTTTATCCATGAAAGCCACAGATACATGAACTAATTTTAAAAGATCCATCTAGTCATTCAGCTTATTTTTTTAGTAAAACTCTACTTGTTATATTTTATAATTATTTATCAAAATATGCTATATATTCATGCTGGTTCAGCTAATTGTGTGCTAAAAAGCATTCTAAAGATATTGCTATTCAGAAAACTTTAAAATTCTAAACAGGAATATATTAAATTTTCCACTGTCAAGAAAAGCTTGTTCATGAAATTTTCAATGAGCAAGGGTGGCATTGTTCTGGCATTTACAGTCCATTGGATAGAAAGGATGATGTTTTGTCTAAAACAAAAACACAACATTTATAATATGCAAAGTACATATTTTGTAGTTATCCAAATTTACGGTAAAAAAGTTTTAGGTGTTTATTTAAAAATATGCAAAGGAATACACAAATTAGGAAGTCTGAGGAAAAAAGTTTGAAGACCACTGACTTTGTTTATCAAAGCTGTTCAGTAACAGTGGATACTGATGGACTGCATGGGGGGAAAGTGGGAAAATCTTTGAGCATAAAAATGAGTGGACATGGATGTGTTGTTAGCATTAGCTCTTGTAGAAAATACATCCTGACAAATAACAGAAAACAAATGAGGCAGTTCTTAATTTTTGGCCAGTACCTTCAGACATGGCCATATCCATTATTTATGAACTTTGCAAAGCAGATCTGTGAATTTATTCCTCTCTTCTGATGAGTTTCATTATGTTGGAGACTAGAAATCCATCACTGAATTCGAGATTACTAAATTAGGTATGTAGCACTGTGCAAGTTGTTAGAGCTGCAAAGAGGAACAGAAAAAGAAGACCTCTTAGAGAATTTACGGAAGAGAAGAAAAAGGACGTAAGCTGGAAGTCAATCATCACGTGGTTTGAATATGGGGCTTTTCATTTGCATTCCGTATTTTTGTGCACCAAGGATTTGAAACTGAGTAAAGATTGCCCTCAGCAGTATGGGTGGGCATCCTCTCACCTATGGAGGTTCTAAACAGAACAAACAGTGGGGGAAGGGGGAGTTTGCTCTCTATTTTTGAATGAGGATATCACATTTTCCTGTTTTCTGACACTGGCACTTCTAGCTCTCCAGACTTTGGAATTGGACTGAATTATACCAGGGGCTTTCCTAGGGCCTCTGTCCTAAGTCCATCAGGGACTTAGCGCCACAATCATGGATGCCAATTCCATCCATAGGACATATGTGTCTTCTATTGATTCTACTTCTTGGAAGAACCCTGAATAATACAAATGGTTTGTACTATAAATTTCTCTTGAATCCCTGGGGTTTGGATCTTGGCATTTAAGCTTCAAGAGTTAGAGAGAGAGAGAGAGAGAGAGAGAGAGAGAGAGAGAGAGGGAGAGAGAGAAAGCCCTCTTCTTTCACTCCCTGAGCCCCAGCAGACCAGGGTTTCTGCTATGCATTTCCCATATATTCCATGGCTTTTATATGCCTGGATGGTCCTACCCAGAGGGTATTATATACAGAAAGTGCTCAGTAACTGCTGAATGATGGGTGAAAAGAAAAGGTGACAGGAATTTTAAAACACTGGTTATGATTTTGATGTGAGCTGTCTCCCAAAAGCTCATGTGTAAGAAAATGTAAGAAGGTTTAGAGGAGAAATGATTGGGTTGTGAGAATCTTAACCTACTCAGTGAATTACTCTCCTGATGGGGTTAACTGAATGGTAGCTGTAGAGGGTAGGATGTGGCTGGAGGAGGTGGGCATCAGGGGTGTGACTTTGGGGTATTTATTTTGCATCTGATGAGTAGAGTCTTTCTCTGCTTTCTGATCATCATGTGGGTTGCTCTTCTCCACCATCACTCTTCCTCCATGATGTTCTGCCTCATCCCAAGTGCCAAGGAGTGGAGCCTGCTGTCTATGGACTGAGATCTTTGAAACTATGAGCCCTCAAATAAACTTTCCTTCTCACAAGAGGTCCTGTCAGGTTTTTTTTTAGTCACAGCAGTGAAAAAAGCTGACTAAAACAGAAATTAGTACCAAGAAGTGGCGTTGTTGCTATGACTAACTTGATCATATGGTTCAGAAGCTTTGGGGGCATTTTGGAATTGGGTGGGGGAATTTTAAGATGTGTAGTAGTGCAAGGTGGAAATGTTTTAGATTGCTATAAACAGAGCTGATTGTCGTAATTGGCTTAATGGCTGATTCTGGTGGGAGCACACTATTGGTAATGGGACTAGAGGCCATTCTTGTTAAATTCTGGCTGAGAAGTTGTCTGCATTTTGCACATGTCCTGAGACTTTCCATGAGGCTGATTTTAAAAACGATGGACTACTTAATCTGGCAGAAGAAATTTCTAGACAACATAGCACTCAGTAGGTGGCATGGGTATTGTTGGCAGCTTTTAGCTAAGTTTATTGTGATATTCAGGAGCAGAAAGCAGAGCAGAAAGACTGGAAAAACTCAGACTTGAAAGGTGGGAGTAAACTAGGGCTAAGGAAGTTGCAGTTGTTAAAAACAAACATTACTGCCACTAAAGAAATGCTAAAGACTTTGCCAGAGATGCTGAGAAAGATGGCCTAAGGGCATCTCAGAAGCCTGCAAGACCTTATCAGTCCCAAGAGAGTGAAAGTAAAAATTCTCTTGAGAAGAGACCAGACAGATACCCTTGCCCAAGGGGGCCTAGGAAATTTTTTCAACATGCTCAGCTACCCAGACACTCAGAGGCTGTTGCAGCCAGGGTCCCTGGAGGCTTCACTACTGCTCAAAATGGCAGCAGATCATGGTGCTGAAGCCAGATTTAAAGTTAGGTAGTCAGTGTAGTTAGATAAATCGGGTCTAATACCGAGTGAAATCTAAAATGGAGGCCATGCTGGCAATGATTCCGGGAAACGCAGGACAACTCATGGAATGTTAATGAAGTCCTGAAAAGGCCCTAGGCCAAAGTCCACCTCAAAGAAATGTCAATGAACAGCCCCCAGCAAAAAGGTGCTGACTCAGAAGTCCTTCCTGACCAGATTACTTCTTTGGCCCACCTGTGTCCCACCCCTCGGGCCTTCCCACCTACATTCCATCACTGAAAGAACTATAAAAAGGGGAGACAACATCCCTTGCACGGATTCCACCTCTTGGGTCCCCTTCTTCCTCCGGGAGAAGTCTTTTCTGCTGTCCTTTAATAAACTTCTAATTTCTACTCTGACCTTGCCTCAGCGTGCTTCTTTGGTGTTATTCTTCAACATTGGGGAAGCAAGGACTCGTCACCGGTCAACAGCGGTAACAGTGCTGGTTCTGCAAGATTGCAGGATGCTGGAGTTAGGGGTCTTGGAGGCCTCCACCAAGATTTCAAAGGAAGGTCTTGGAGGCCAGGCAGAGTGCAACAGGGCTGGAGTCCCTGTGGGCAGCTCCTGAGAAGGTAAAGTATGGAGATGTGAGGAGGAAACTAAAGCTGCAGTGGAGACCCCTGAGATTAAGAAATGCCAGTAATGTGGAACTGACTTTTCTAGGTGTTCAGGATGCAAGTTTTTCCTGAATCTCAGAGAAGATTTTTGACTTGAGCTTTCGGGCAATCTTGGAACTGTTGAGAGTAGGGACTCTTGGAAATGGACTTATGTAATGCCAGATTCGTGGGACCCCAATAAACCTCCAGGAGCCAAATCCGATGCAATCACACAAGAGTCTTTATTGCAAGTCTGGACTCACAACCATTCCCGATGCAGCGGTCCCAGGGCGTGAGTCCTGACCCTTAGTTCAGTGAGGATTTATAGGTTTTTTTTGGGATACTCTATGCATCACAATGTCACAGCAAATCATTTCATACCACGGGAAAATCAAACAACAATTCTTAATATTGATTAGCACATTCACTGGCGGGAATAAGTTGGGCAAGGATGATCAGTTCAAGTAGTGGATACATTTGAACTGATTGGTTTAGGCCTCAAGGGGTTGCAAGAGTGTATATGCTAAACTGCAGGGTGGCCTAATCTTGTTATCAATCACAGAAACTACTGGGAGGGTCACTTGATATTTCAGGTATTTTCCCTGTCTCATGCTGATTGGTGGTTGCTAGGGGGTTGCTATGGGTCCTCACCTAGCCTAACTGAGTCAGGGACACCTGGCTCTGCAGATCTCTCCTGTTATTTAGGGACAAACAACTCAGCAGAGTGGCTATGTGCCTAGGGGCACTGTGGGTTTTTCCAAGGATAAGGGTCATGCCCCTCCCTTTGGACTGGCCTTGAGGTAGAAGCTGGTTTCTCAAAAATGGAGTCACATCAGTTTCCCACTTAATAATTTATTTTGCATCATGAGATGGTTGTGAGCTTTTTTGGGGCCAGGACAGAATGTTATGGTTTGGATCTGAGATGTCTTCCAAAAGCTCATTTGTGAGACAATGCAAGAAGGTTTAGAGAAGGAATGATTGGATCATGAAAACCTTAACCCAATCGGTGAATTAATCCCATGATGGGATTATCTGAGTGGTGGCTGTAGGCAGGTGGGATGTGGCTGGAGGAGGAGGGCATTGGGAGAGTGTCTTTGGGGTATATATTTTGTATCTGGTAAGTGGAGTCTCTCTCTGCTTCTGATCATCATGTGAGCTGCTTCTCTCAACCACTCTATTCCACCATGATGTCCTGCCTCATCCCAAACCTCCAGGAGTGGAGTCTGCTGTCTGTGGACTGAGACCTTTGAAACTGTGAGCTTCCAAATAAACTTTTCCTCCCCTAAAATTGTTCTGGTCAGGCCTTTTAGTCACAGGAGTGAAAAAGCTGATTAAAACAAACATCATAGTTTAACAATTTAAAAATGGCCCCATTTCTGTTGGGAAGCCAGGATCATTTCCCTATATCTCGTCGGGGGATCATGGTGTTTTCCGAAAGCTGGTGAACTATAGGGGTTGGGAGGAAGCTGCAGCCTACTCAATTGTAATGCAACTTGCCAGGAATCAAGCAATAGTGTTCTTGGAATCCTAGTGTTTACAAGGCTCCACGTGGAGTGCCTGGGCTTGGCTTCTAGAGGACCTACAGGCTATAGAAGTGTTAATGTCTTCAGAAAGTGAAAAACCAGCCTCTACCTCAGAGCAAAGCCTGTCCAAGGAAGGGACATGACCTATGTCCTTGGAAAGACCCACAGAGCACTCGTAGGTACATTCCCACCCTGCTAAGTGTTTTATCTACAAATAACAGGAGAGATCTGCTGCACCAGGTGTCCCTGACTCAGGCTAGGTGGGGACCCATAGCAACCCCCTAGCAGCCACCAATCAGCACGAGACAGGGAAATACCTGGGATGCCAGATGACCCTCCCAGTAGTTTATGGTGGTTGATAACGTGTTGGGAAGCCAGTAGTTCAGCAGGAACACCCCCTCTTGGCCTAAACCAATCAGTTCAAATGAACCCCCTCTTGTAGTAACCAATCACTCCTACCCAACTTGTTCCCGCCAGTGAATGTGCTAATCATGTTTTAGAGTTGTTATTTGATTTTCCCGTGGTATGTGATGATTTGCTAAGAGATGCTATGATGTAGGTTGGGGGTCCCTGCCTTCTCCAAAGAGTGTATAACACTGCTGCAAACCCTGGGCTTGGGGCCTCTCAGCATCACCAGTTGCTGTGTGTGCGCGGAGGACCGAGCTAGCTCGCAATAAACACCTCTTTGCTGTTTACATTGATCTTGGTCTCTGGTGGTCTTTGGGGGGTCCCGAATTCGATCACAACAAAAGGGGCCAGATCTGGGGGGGGGCCACAGAGTCAGTAGACCCCATGTGAGGGGCAGGACACTTCACCTCCTCATGGTTTGATAGCAGTTCTTAAATTTTAGTGTGATTGTAGGTGGTTTAGGAAGATTGTTTAATGATGTAGATTCCTAAAAACTCTGTTCAGATTATCTGATTCATGGGTCTGAGTTAGAGCCCAGGAATTTACATAGTAATGGGCTGCTTCTGGACTATGTTATAAGAAGATCAGATTCATATTTACACAAGTTAGAATAAAAAAGTTATTAATCGGTGACTGTATCGCCCTTAGCTCCAGGCTGAAGGGGCCCCGGCCCCAGGGTTAGTAGTCTAGAGCCCTCTCTTCTGGCCATGTCCCTTCTTGCTCCATGAGGAGGGCGAGGGTCCAGGGAAATAGGCCAGTGTGGTTGTGACCAGCCTTCTAGACCATGAGGAGGGGAGAGAAGGACAGAGAAAAGAGGAGAGAGAAAGACTTTATCTTATTATGAGATAGGCTCATGTGATGGTGGAGGCTGAGGAGTCCCACAGTCTGCAGTCTGCAAGCAGCAGCCTGGGGAAAGATGGAGGTGTAGTTCAGCCCAAGTCAAATGGGAACGGGGAGGGGGGGGCAGGGGGGGGAGTGAATCCCAGGTGGAGAGCCAGGGAGGGAAAGCTGAGAGGTCCTTGCACAGGCAGGCAGTCAGGGAGCAAACAGGGACGAGCTCCTCCTTCCTCTGACCTGTTCTGCTCTCTGGATTGGATGAGGTGCACCCACTGGGGGAAGGCAACCAACTTTACTGAGTCCACCAATTCAAAGCTAATCTCCTCTGGAAATACCCTCATAGACACACCCAGAAATAGCATTGAATGTAGGCACCCATAACCAGCCAAGCGGCTACATAAACTTAGTTTCACCTGTGCTGAGCTGCCTCCCAGGGTTTCTCTGGTCTCACCCTGCTGGGCACACACTTAGGCCTGAGAAGTGACCAAGGGGCAGCTGTTGGTTGGGATGTGGATAGAGATGACTGTTCAAGCAATGACATCCCCCAGCTGGCCCCGGGGAGTCCTGACAGAGGTCTGGCTGTGGGAGAAGAGGGAGCACGGCCTTGGGCCAGGAGGTGGCTCGTCCTGTGTGGCCCCTCCCCTGCGCTGGCCATCCGAGTCCTTTCGAAGGTTTACTTATCAGGACACATTTTGCTCAGCAAGTTGTTGTTTTTTATTTACAACATTGAAACATACAAGCACATGGTCTGTGGGCCTTCATCTGTCTGTACTCCTGCCTCAGGCCCCACAAATGTTAAGGCCAGATTTGACCAACATTTTCAATTAGTAACATCTTAGAATCGATTTGTTTATTCTGATTTTTTTTTTTTAAAGAAACCTGCCTTTCTAAAAGATCAATGGTTAATTGGTAGCTTGAATAAAATTATACTTTATTTAAGACAAGGAAAAATCATTGTCCTTCAAGTCAGGCCCCAGAGAAGGGGAAATGGACACAAGGTGGAGGAACGTGACCTCTAGGCTTGTCCAGGTGCCAGGGCCAGAGGTGAGGAGAGCCAGCCCTGTGTGGCAGGGTGAGCCTGGGCTTGTCCCCTCCCAGCCCTGCCTGCTGTCCTCTCATTCAAGAGGTGAGAGGCTGGGAGTGGACATCATTCCGTTCTGCAGAACTGGCATAGTCAAGCTATTTGGGGGCTGGAGCCCAGCTTTTCTAGTCTCATTCTATTTAGGATTCGGCCTCTCCAGCATGAGTCAAATGGCTCCAACTTTTTCTTGGAATGAGATATACTCTGGAAACGCAAATGCTTTAAGGACAACTTTATAATATTTTCAAGAAAAAAATATAACTTGTTGAAATTTTCATGAACTGTTACATATGAAGACATGTTCAGAGTCCAATTATTTTATACATGAATTATCACAGGAAACTTTGACTTGTTTTTATATATTTTACACACATGGAAGATATAGAAGCCATCATCATGTGAAGTCACTGTACTTGATACCATATGACAGATGCTTTAATGGAAATATTACTTAAAATATCCAATTACTGTGCCCCATTAGGTCCCATTCTTTGTTCCCATTAGGTCTGTTATATACGGTTGTGTAAGTAGTTGACTGCATAAAAGTACCTACTCTAAGAATTAATGAGTGGGGGTCAAAATCCAATCTATCTTATTGAATGCTCTGAAATGGGCCTACCAGGAGGAAGAGTGCCATTTTCTAATCCCCAAAGCCAGTCTGCTTGTCAGGTCACACATCTTGCTTGTGAGAAGGAATTTGTTTGCTGGGGACAACCCTTAAAGTGACTAGAGTTGAGGATGCTAGGGTGACACCAGACCTTGAAGAATAGTAGGAGCCTCCTAGGGAGAGGGTCATCTGGGAATTTAACTTCTTCCCACCACCGTCTCTGTACCTCTTTGATGCAGAGAAAGAATGCCTTTGTGGAAAGAAAAAAGAAAGAAAAAAAGTGAGGGGAACCCACAAAAAACAAAACAAAACAAACAAGCAAACCAAAAACAAAGGCAGCTACAGCCATGGTTTCTGTGAGTCCCCAAGAAGAGAGGAACTCCTTCTTCCCACTGTAATGACTGGGAACTGGAGCAGAGTGAGCCGTGTTAGAAGGCCGAGCAGATGAAGTGACAGAAAGAGCCGGAAACCAGACACCACAACCTGTCTGTCAGCTGTGAACAAAGGAAGTGACCAGTTCAGTTCAGGTCAGCATTTGTCACAGATGTGGACATGGGAAGGACTTCTCCTACCCCTGCTCAATCCTGTAACCTTTGTTTTGTGCCCCCTGGAGCTCACCATTCTTTACCAGCAAAATCCAATACCTTCCACCCAGGCTCTGAATGGTGCCATCACCATCTTGCTCTGATGAAAACCTGGGTGTCCCTGGAGAGTGTGCCCACGCGGTTCTGGAGGTGGGGAGTCCTCTGATTCTCTGAGCATTCTCTTTGTCATGTGGTGACTCTGGTTTTCTCCCCACACTTGTGCAATGGGGCCTGAAGGTGGGGTATTTTTTTTTCGCTCCTCATTGTCTCTTCTGGATCATATTCTCTCTTTCTCTCCCTTTCTCTCTCTCTCTCTCTCTCTCTCGATATGCTTGAGTTCAGGACCCCCAAAAGACCACCAGAGACCAAGATCGATGTAAGCAGCAAAGAGGTGTTTATTGCGAGCTAGCTCAGTCCTCCACGCGCACAGCAACTGGTGACGCTGAGAGGCCGGGATCCCAGGGTTTGCAGCAGTTTTATACACTCTTTGGGGAAGGCAGGGACTTCATATACATCATAGCATCTCTTAGCAAATCATCACACACCGCAGGAAAATCATAAAACAACTCTTAACATTGATTAGCACATTCACTGGTAAAAGGAACAAGTTGGATTGGTGGTTGCTAGGGGGTTGCTATGGGTCCTCACCTAACCTGAGTCAGGGACACCTGGCACCACAGATCTCTCCTGTTATTTACAGACAAACAACTCAGCAGGGTGGGTATGTGCCTAGGAGTGCTCTGTGGGTCTTTCCAAGGACAAGGGTCAAGCCCCCTTCCTTGGACAGGCTTTGCTCTGAGGTAGAGGCTGGTTTCTCAAAAATGGAGTCACATCAGTTTCTCTCTCTCTCTCTCTCTCTCTCTCTCTCTCTCTCTCTCTCTCTCTCTCTCTCTCCTGCTTTAAAAAATTCCTGCACTGAAAAAGCATTTGGTGCAGTACAGTAACCATTTGTGTTTAAAACACTAGAAATACTAGGGATAGAAGAAACTTACCTCAACATTGTAAAGGTGATATATGACAAACCCTAGGCCAACATTATAGTGAAAGGAGAAAAACTGAAGGCATTTCCTCTAAAACCAGGAACAAGAAAAAGATGCCCACTTTCACCACTCCTATTCAACATAGTCCTTGAAACTCTAACCAGAGCATTTAGACAAAATAAAGAAATTAAAAGGTTACAAATAGGAATAGGAAAAGAGAGCTCAAATTATCTGTGGCTGCTGATGACATGATACTATATTTAGACCAAAAAACTTTCATCAGAAGATTTCTAGAACTCATACATGTTTTCAGCAAAGTATCAGG
The DNA here is from genome assembly GCF_047511675.1 of Marmota flaviventris. Taxonomy (NCBI): domain Eukaryota; kingdom Metazoa; phylum Chordata; class Mammalia; order Rodentia; family Sciuridae; genus Marmota; species Marmota flaviventris. The sequence continues at coordinate 56,306,638 of NC_092498.1, forward strand.
ATAGATGATCAACACACACAAACCAATCACATTTCTATGTTTTAAAGATGAATCTGCTGAGAAAGAAAGTAGGAAAACTATCCCATCCATAATAGCCTTTAAAAAAGTCCTTGGAAATCAATCTAATAAAAGAGTCAAAGAACCTCTATAATCAAATCTATGGAACATTAAAGAAAGAAATTGAAGAAGACCTTAGAAGATGGAAAGAGATCATATATTCTTGGATAGGCAGAATCGATATTATCAAAATAACCAAAAGTACTATACAGATTCAATGCAATTTCCATCAAAATTCCAATGACATTCTTCACAGAACTAAAAATAGCAATTATGAAATTCATTTGAAAAAATAAGAGGCCCCTTATTAAGGAAAAAAATCCTTAATAAGAAAAGCAAAGCAGGAGTCATCATAATACCGAACCTTAAAATATGGTATAGCTTTAGTAGCAAAAACAGCATGGTACTGGCATGAAGACCAATGAAACAGAATAAAAGACACAGAGACAAACTCACACAAACACAGTTACTTCATATTAGATAAAGGTGCTATTAAAAATACATAGCCTCTTCAAGGAATGGTGCTAGGAAAACTGGAAATCCATATGTAACAGAATGAAAGTTAAAAACCCCTAGCTCTCACTTTGCACAAAAATCAACTCAAAGTGGATCAAAGATCTAGGAATGAGACCAGAACCCCTGTGACTGCTAGAAAAAAATGTAGGTCCAACACCCCAACATGTTGGCCCAGAAACTGACCTCCTTAACAAAACTCCTAAAGCATAAGAGGCGAAATTTAAAAATCAACAAGCTGAATGGCATTAAATTAAAATCTTCTTCACAGCAAAGAAAACAATCAAAAGCATGGAGAGAGATCCTACAAAATGGGAGAAAGTATTTGCCACACGCACCTCAGGCCATTAATACCCAGGACACGCAAAGAACTCAGAGAGCTTAACACCAACAAAACAAAACACCAGATAACCCAGTCAATAAATGGACAAAAGAACTGAAGAAACCCTTCTCAGAAGAAAAAATACAAATGGTCCAGAAATACATGAAAAAATGTTCAACATCTCTAGTGATTGGGAAATACAAATTAAAAATACATTGAGATTCCATCTCACTCCAGTCAAAATGGCAATGATCAAGAATACAAATAACAATAAATGTTGATGAGGGTGTAGGAAAAGGGTACACTCATACATTGTTGGTAGGACTGCAAATTGGTGTAACCACTCTGGAAAGCAGTCTGGAGATTCCTCAAAAAACTAGGAATGGATTGGTCACATGACCCAGCTATCCCACTCCTTAATATATATCCAAAGGATTTAAAATCAGCATACCACAGGGATGGAGCCACCTTAATATTTGTAGCCGAATGATTCACAATAGCTGAGCTATGGAGCCAAACTAGGTGCCCTTGAACAGATGAATGAATAAAGAAAATGTGGTTTATATACAGAATGAGTATCACTCAGCCGTAAAGAAGAATGACTTCGTGACATTTGCCAGTAAGTGGATAAAACTGGAGACTATCGTACTAAATGAAATAAGGCAGTCCTAAAAAGTCAAGGGTTGATTGTTTTCTGTGATATTTGAAAGCTAATCCAAAATAAGAGGAGAGAACTTTTCAAGCTGGTGATAGAGGAGGTGGCTTTCTTGGCTGCTCTATAGTAAAGTGAAACCAAGAAAGCAGACAGGCAGCTTCCCAGCAAGGTGGGTGAACAAAACAAAAGTAGGGGGATTTTACTGGAATTTAAAACTAGACATTCAAAGCAGATGGAGGACTCAGGAGGTTGGATATAATATATTATCTTATAAGATATATATTATAATATATAATATATTTTTATTATATTATATAGATATAATATAATAAAAAAAGGAAGAAATCCCCAGCAGCACAGCTACTGCCACACCCAGACCCAAAGCACCACCCAAAGTTGTCCTTCTGTGGGCATAGTAGAGGGACAAGGGAATTAAAGGAACCCACATTTTTGGGAGGCCCAAGGTATGTCTGGGTATGGAGAGTTTAGAGATCAAGGACATTTGTCCAGCAAACCTGAAAGACACATTGCACATTGTCCGGTGTGCCAGGTAAGAAGCTGCCATCTCTCCAGTGGGTGTGCATAGGACCAAGGAAGGAATCATTGTGTAGCTGCAGTGCAGGGGCCAAGAGCTGAAGGGGCCAAGAGCTGAAGGAAGCGGCCGTTCCTGGTAAACCCAAGTTTGGCCGGATATACAGACCCAGTAAACACACACTACATGACATAGAGTGCGCTTAAGTGACCAGGAGAAAATCAGACGTGGAGAGAGGTCCACACAGGGGACAACTGGTCGTGGAAACCCACTTGGCTCTTCCCTTCTCCTTTCAATCTGACTGCTTACAGAACAGGCTGGGAGAGACCCATCTGGTTGGGAACTCAGAAAGGCAGGCGTGGGAGAGATTGTTTGAGGACTGAACCTGAGACCAGGAAATGTGGGGTCCAAAGGTGACTTAGGGGACTAAAAACTGGGTCCCCCCACCACATGAGTGGAACCCAGAGGAGATCCCTGGGGTGCAGTCTTTCAGCATGGACAGGCAAGTACTAGGCTCTGGAGGTGCACTGATTTAAAATCTCCAGACCAATTGGCATTGGAGAGCCCGGAGCCCACCTAAACCTGAACCCTGCCTCCAGGAAATCCACCTGCGGAATTACCTCTGTCACTCCAGCAACCCAAAGGGTGGAGCATCACACTCCAGATGACCCCACCTAAAACTGTTGAGAGAAGAAAGTGAGAATCTTTTGAAATCCAATGGAAAGAATTCTTTAACTTTTCATCAAGATATAGTTTTTTCTTTTTGTTTCTGTTTAATTATGACCTTAATGGTACATGGATACTCATATATATTCATATTTGTTTTTTTCTAATTTCTAGCATTTTTGAGCACAGACATTTTTTATGGATTAGTTTTTTTGTGAACTAGGATGTTTGATTTGTGTATTTTAGTTGCATTTTGTGTTCTTTCATTTTTATTTTTTTAAATTTTTTTACTTCATATATTTTTTTCTCCCGTTTCCCTTGATTTTCTCCTTTTTCTGCTAGCAGCCAATCTCTATTGTTCTCTCTTTCTATCTTTAATTTTTTACTTCTTCTTTTCTCCTCCTCCTTCATAATCATCACACCCTATATCATTTCTGTTCTCTCATTGTCCACCATTTGAAATTATAAACTCTGTTGCAAACTTGCTGTTTTTATTGTAGGCAATAACTGATCATATTATTTCTACTTATTTGGATAATTAACACAGTAGACATCATAGTAGGAACTATTTGATTTAATGCTATATATTGTTTGCATTGGTTGTTATTATTTGTCTCCCCCAGAACAGTGAGGTACTGAAAACCTTCAGGGATGCTATAAGTCCACAGGGTAGAAACTCTACTGCCTCAGATCCATACCGTTAGATGGGTAGACACACAAACAACATGAAAATACAAGGGAGCAAATTGCCCCAAACAAACCATGATACTCCAATAACAGAATCCATCGACACCACAGTGGAAGAAATGTCAGAGAAGGAGTTCAGCATGTACCTAGTGAAGCCAGATAGGTAGTTAGTGTAGTTAGGTAAATTGGGTCTAATATTGAGTAAAATCGAGAATGAAGGCCATATTGAGAATGGAGTCCAGGGAAAGGGGAATTGAAAATGTCCCCAAGGCCCAGAGCCCATCCCAAGGAAATGTTAATGAAGCAGCTCCCAGCAAATTGTGGAGATGCTAACCCAAAAGTCCTTCCTGCCCAGATTACTCCTTCCGCCCACCTGTCTCCCACCCTTTGGGCCTTCCCACCTACATTCCATCACTTTAAGATAACAGAACAAAGGACAGGAACATTGACAGGAATGCGGGAAAGCTGAAAGAAGACCTTAGCTATAAAAGAGGGAAGACCTCCCCCTTCCATGGATTTCACCTCTTGGGTCCCCTTCTTCCTCCAGGGAGAAGTCTTTTCTACTTTAATAAAGCTTTTACTTTCCACTCTAAACTTGCCTGGGCGTGCTTCTCTGGTGTTATACTTCAGCATCAGGGAAGTAAGGACTCATCACAGGTAAACAGCGGTAATACTAGTTAGACTGATCTTTGGAGTAAAGGATGGTACAAGAAATGAAATCAGAGAGAAAATACAGGAAGTGAAAGATCACTTCAATAAAGAGGTAGAGATTCTGAAAAAAAAAAAAAAAAACAAGCAGAAATTCTCAAAATGAAGGAAAAAATAACCCAAATTAAAAATTCAATGAAGAGCATTAGCAACAGACTACACCACTTGGAATACAGAACCTCAGGCAATGAAGACAAGTTATATAATCTTGAAAACAGAGTTGACTATGGAGAGAAGATGTTAAGAAACCATGAAGAGAACTTCCAAAAAGTATGGGTTAAAATGAAAAGACCAAATTTAACATTTAATGGGATAGATGAAGGCACGGAGATACAAACCAAAGGAATGCATAATATTTTCAATGAAATAATATCAGAAAATTTCCCAAACCTAAAAAATGAAATGAAAAATCAACTACAAGAGGCTTACAGGACCCCAAATGTATAAGATTATAATAGACCCACACCAAGTCACATTATAATGAAAATGCCTAACATACAGAATAAGGATAGAATTTTAAGTGCTATGAGTGAAAAATATTAGATTACATATGGGGGAAACCAATTTGGATCTCTGTAGATTTTTCAACCCAGACCTTCAAATCTAGGAGTTCCTGAAATAGCATATGCCAAGCTCTGAAAGAAAATGGATGCCAACCAAGAATCTTATGTCCAGCAAAATTAAGCTTTAGATTTGAAGATGAAATAAAAAAAATATTTCATGACAAACAAAAGTTAAATGAAAAAATAGGCCCAAATCGTCATCCTGTTGGATTAGGCCCCAAATTCCTTTATAAGACTCCTAAATCTCAAGAAACAAAATCAAGAATCAATAAATGGAATGGATTCAGACTAAAAAGCTTCTTCTCAGCAAAAGAAACAATCAATGAGGTGAAGAGAGAGCTTACATTTTGGGAGCAAATTTTTACCACATGCACATCAGATAGAGCACAAATCTCCAGGATATATGAAGAACTCAAAAAACTTAACATGAAAAAAACAAATAACCCAATCAATAAAGGGGCTAAGGATCTTAACAGACATTTTTCAGAAGAAGATATACAATCAATCAACAAATATATAAGAAAATGTTCAACATCTCTACTCTAAGATTTCATCTCATGCTAGTCAGAATGACAGGTATCAAGAATACAAACAACAATAAGTGTTGGTGAGGATGTGGGGGAAAAGGTACACTCATACATTTCTGTTGGGACTACAAATTGGTGCAACCAATCTGGAAAGCAGTGTGGAGATTCCTTAGAAAACTTGGAATGGAACCACCATTTGACCCAGCTATCTCACTCCTCACTCTATATACAAAGTACTTAAAATCAGCATACTATAGTAACACAGCCACATCAATGTTTATAGTAGTTCAACTCACAATAGCTAAACTGTGGAACTAAACTAGATGCCCTTCAATAGATAAATGGATAAAGAAACTGTGGTATATATACACAAATGGAATATTACTCAGCATTTAAAGAGGATAAAATTGTGGCATTTGCAGGTAAATGGATGGAGTTGGAGAACATTATGCTAAGTAAGTTCAGCCAATCTCAAAAAACCAAATGTGCTGAATGTTCTCTCTGATAAGTGGAGGCTGATCCATCATGGGGGGAGGCAGACATGGGAAAAATGGAGGAACTTTGGGCAAAGGAGAGGGAGGGGAAGGGAGGGAGCATAGGGACAGGAAAGATGGTGGAATGAGATGGACATCATTACCCTAGGTACATGTATGACTGCACATATGGTGTGACGCTGTATCATGCACAACTGGAGAAATGAAAGGTTGGGCTGCAATTGCATACAATGAATCAAAATGCATTCTGCTGTTATATACCTAATTAAAATAAATTAATTAATTTAAAAGGATGATATCTAGAAATTTAAAAGTAATTTATTATTATTACCTACTTCAGCCATCCTGGGTACAGAAGACAAAGAATAGTATTTGAGAAACGAAAGATCAAAAAAAAAAAAAAAAGTTAAAAGAATTTGAAACTAGAAAGCCTGCACTACAGAACATTCTCAACAAAATATTCCATGAAAATGAAAAGAAAAAAAAAAAGAACAATAGTGAAATACAGCAAAGGGAGGAACTACACTAAAGAAGTAGTCAATTAAAGGAGAAACTAATTCAAATTAAAAACTAGAAATAAGCCAAAATGACCAGGAATACAAATCATATCTCAATAATAGCCTTAAACATCAATGGCTTAAAATCAGCAATCAAAAGACACAGACTGGAAGATTAGATTAAAAAACAAGACCCAACATATACTGTTTCCAAGAGACTCACCTCATAGGCAAAGAATCCACAAACTGAAGTCAAAGGATGGGAAAAAACATGTCACTCACATGGATCACGTAAACAAGCAGGGGTTTCTATCCTCATATCAGATAAAGTGGACTTCAAGCCAAAGTTAATCAGAAGGGACAAAGAAGGCCATTTCATACTGCTTAAGGGAATTATGCATCAATAAGACATAACAATTGTAAATATTGATGCCCCAAACAATGGAGCATCCACACACATCAAACCAACCCTTCTCAATTTCAAGAATCAAATAGACCACAAAACATATCCTGGGTAACTTTAACATGCCTCTGTCACAACTGAATAGATTCTCCAAACAAAAACTAAATAAAGAAGCTATAGAAGTAAAAAATACAATTGATAATTTAGACTTAAGAGATATATAGAATATTTCCTCCATCAATGACCGAATAAACTTTCTTCTCAATAGCACATAGATCTTTCTCTGATATAGACAATGTTATGTAAGCTATCACATATGTTGGCACACGATTACAATATTACCTTAATATATTTTTAGAATCTGTAGGGTTACTTTGATAGCTCCCTTTCCATTTATATTAATTTTTATGTTCTTGCTTTTTTTCTTGATTAGACTTATTGTTATTCAAATTTTAGCTGTATTATTTCTTCTTTATTTTATACATTTCTACTCCTACTTTTATTTTGTTCTTCCTACAATACAATTTGAAAATAATTTGATTGTTATTCTAGCTTCTTTCTGATACAAATACTTTAAGTTATAACTGTTCATCTGAGTACTGTTTCATCCCAGAGATCCTAATATTTTAAGCTTTTGTTATCACTCAGTTCAAAGCAGTTATTATTTACTTTTCTTGTGCATTCTTCCTTGACTTTTGAGATATTTATAAGTGTGCCATTTAATTTTGAAATAGTTGATATTTGGGGGTGGGGTTCCAAATATCTTAGGGTGATTGATTTCTAATGTAATAAATCATGCAGGAAACACAGTATGCATGAGTTCAAATTTAAAATAGTAATGAGAATGCTGTTTATGTTGGTTGTATTGGTGACAACCATGTCAAAACTGATCAAATTACATATTTCAAATATGTGCATTTATTTACTTGAATTTTACTTCAATAAAGCTATGAAAAAGAAAAAACAAAATGAGGGAAGAGACTGAAAAAAATAGAAGCAAGTTCAGTGGAATAGATGAAGGGGAATGAGAGGAGGGGAAGAGCGAAAGACAGTGAAATGAATATTACCTAACTTTCCTATGTACACATATAAATGCATCATCGTGTACATCCACAGGACACTAATTTTAAAAAGAAAAACTATAAGTAAATAGCAGAAAGATCAGTAGAGTAGAGGGAAGGGAACAGGCAGAGGGAGGACCGGAGGGAAAAGGGAAGTACAGGGGACTGAATTGGAGCAAATTATATTCCATGCTTTTATAATTATGACAGAATGAATCCTAATGCTATGTATAACTAAAAAGAACCAATAAATAATAATAACAACAACAACAACTTTTAAAACAAATGCCCTACATCGAGTCTCTCAGGTCATCTGGTTATAACATCTGTCCTCATTTTGCTGACATCTGTTATCCTGAGGTCATTTCCCAGTGTTCCTGTCTGGCCATCAGAATCCTCTTCCTGTCTTAATTCTTAGCGACTTCATTATTTGGGTAGACTGTCCCTCTACTGTGCTAGTCTCTCAGTTCCTGTCTATCTCTTCTCCTACAACCGGGTCCTTCCCTTCTCATCACCAACAGCCATATGAGTCCAGGTTGCCCACAGTTGTCCAGCCTCCGCCATCACAGCAGGACCACACTCTCTCACCTCCTCTCCCTTGCTGGTGCACCCTATCTAGCACCTGGTTTGCTAGGGCTGTGGAAACAAAGCATCACAGACTGAGAAATTTATTTTCACACAGTTTGGGAGATGAAGGTGTGGCTGGGTTGGCTGCGAGGGAGGCTCTGCCCACGCCTCTCTCAGCTGCTCCAGGTTGGCTGGCCACCTTCATCGCTCCTTGACTCATCACTCTGATCCCTGCCTTCACGTGCACGGTGTTTTCCCTGTGTGTACATGTCTGTGCTCAAATTCCCCGTTTTTATAGGGACACTCACTAGTCATATCACAGTAGGACTCGCCCTTTTCCAGAATGACCCCATCTTAACTAATTGCACCTGCAATGACCCCATTTCTCAATTAGATCTTGGAGTTTAGGGTGGTGGTGGTAGGGGAGATACAGTTTAACCCACGACATGCCCATCTCCAGCAAGCCCTGGGAGTGCTTCTCTGATCCCACAATCTCTCACTGTAATTGATTGCTCCCTCCCTTCATACCTGCTGGCAACTCTTACGGTGTTGACCTTGGTCGGTAAAGCTGCAGTCCTGTAACACAGACCTTCTACCTGCTCAGGACAGCCCAATGTGTTGGAGAAAAATAACCACATGGACGCTTCTCATTTTAAATGCAGGAGCATAAACCTCAAGGCTGCTTGGCAAACATATCGCCTCTTACACCGTCCATATCCCCCCTCTCTTTTGGATGGTTACTATCCCCCTACCAACATCTCTCTCATGTTAATTACACAAAACACATTTTGTGACCCCCTTCCACTCCCCAGCTCCACTCTCTGCGCCACTCTGCCCAGCACAATTCTTCTAGACTTGTCTGTACTTTCTGTTTCCGGTTACTCTTCCCTCGTTTTCTTAATCCCTGAATCAAGTTTTTGCTCCTACTACTATTCTGAAAGTCCTCATGTCAACGTTACCAAACACCTTCAGGTTGTAACTCTAATGGCCAATCTCAACTTCATTTTACACAATCTGTTGATGACTTTGCTGCAGTTGATTACTCTTTCTTTCTAGAAGCAATTTTCTTCCTTTAGCTTCCAGGGATGCTGCTATGTCTTCCTGTCATCCCCCTCATTCATTTTTTCTTCTGGTCTCTTGGGTTGGTACTTCCTTTTCTTTGTGCCTCTGAAGTGCTCAGGATTTTGAGTTTTGAGTATGTCTCATCTTCTTCATCTACACTCCTCGTTTTGTGGCTTCAGCCAGTCTTATAGATTTAAAAACTCTCCAAACCTCAAGTTTATGTCTCCAAACTTGATCTTTCTGAAGCATAGGTGATCATCCAGCTGCTTCTTCAGTTTCTCTGCTTGGATGTCCATCATGTCCCCATTCAACGTATCCAAATGGAACTCCTAAACTTACCCACCCCACCTGCTTCCTCTGGGCTTCCACTTGCTCAGGCTAAATATCTTGGCCTGAGCCAAGATATTTAGTTTGTGGACCATCCTCTCTTTCTCTCACAGCCTACAAATTTTAGTTGACTCTCCTCCAGCATGAGCCTGGAGTCTGATCCCTTTTTACCATCCCTCCTGTGATCCCCCGGTCCACCGCATCACCCCAGTGTGGCCAGAGTGGTCCATGTGCTGCTTTAATAGGATCAGTGCCCTGCTCCCTCCATCTGCAGCAACATTCCAAAGGCTCTGCTTCATGTAGAATACAAATCAAAGTTCTCAGGAGGCCTTGCAGCATCTGGAAACCACCTTGACCTTCTCCATCTTGCCTCCTACCTCCCTGCCCTCCTTGATCTCTTCCTCTTCCTTGGACATCAGGCTGGAGCTGCTCCTTCCCTAAGGCACCTTTTGTGATGTCCTTATTTTTTGGTTATTCTGTGTGTCATTTCAATAGAATGCAAGTTCCAAGGTTTTTATTGGCATTTTTTTCTTTCCTGTGCCTAGAACAGTGTCTGACACCTCGCGGGTAAGATGCCCAGTATTTACCATATTTGGTAAATGAATGAGGGGAGGGTTACCTGGAACTAGACAATGAAAGAAAATCAACTTGCAAAAGGAGCAGGGCATACTTGGCTAGGGGCTGTTGATATGAGAAAAAAGATCACTAAATTGTACCAGAATCACCTTAAAATTTACCTGGACGTTATTTGAAACCCCTGTTGTGAAGGCTGACATGTAACTGATTGTTAAGGGAACTGAGCATGGTTTCTTTCTAAGCACCGTTCAGTGACTAATCCTTCATTGCTCTTATAAAGTATTGAGTGATCAAAGCTACCCACTCTCCCATGAAAACCCCACTGTGTTCGAGAGAGGAACAGAGAGGAGCTGGGAGGGTGTTGGAATGAAGAAGCTGCACGGTGGGCAAGCCTGATTATTCTACCTCTAGGTTGCTGCCTCAACTGGCCTTTACATGTTAGGGTCTGTCAAGTGTTGAAAATGGACTTTATAAACCTATGTTCCCCTTTCCCGTGTCAGGAAGTATGCAACTGTCTACTGAGGTTACTTCTGCAACAGGTTCTATGTAGGACATTGTAGTGTCCTGCTGGCTGGGTAAGTGAACCCTTTCCCACAGAAATATGAACTACAATTGAGGCTGAGACAGAAGCACAAACTGTTGATCTAGCTCACATTCTTGTATTGGGAGCATTTCTTGGGAAAAGCATTGTTGGTTTTTAGATCATGCTTTAAGTGCACGTAGATCATTTAAAGTTCCATAAAAGTCCACATCAACACCAGGTAACATTTTAACACGTGACCATATTGATTAGACAGGAGGAGTGAGGCCCTTAAACTACAATTGGATCATACCATAGGACTTCCTAAGTGTTTAATCTAACTTCCAGAACTTTGCTTTGGTTTATTAGCATAGTGAAGGATGTGGCTTTTTGAAAGATGCTTTCTTGCATTAGTGAATTTCTCCTCTTTGTATGTTGTTGGTTATTTTCAGCAAGGATAAAGATGAAAAATCAAACTGACTCCTACTTATTAACTGTACTAAGTGATGAGGTTTGTCTAAAGCTCAGAAAAACAATAATGAAAAAATTAGCAGGAAAAATATGGAGCGAACAAATTGTTGAGAATAAGAATTTTTTTCTTTTTGTAGAGTTTGCTGCTTCATAGAAATTTGATATTTAGCATTTTATATTTACACGTTTAAGTTACTTTATCCATTTGGAACACATGGATGCATTTAAATCAACCATTCTGTTTTTCCAAGTTCTTTGTGTAGCAGCTTTGCAGATCCCCCTAAATTTGGAGTTCCAGGGTCTTTCTGGGAGTATGACCTTGTCTTAGGGCAGTCCTCCCTAGGGATCCATGGCAGAGGAGGGAGTGGTGGACAAAGTGGGATGGTGGAAAGATTTAGTGGAACAAAGGGATAAAAGACAAGGAAAAGACAAGGAAAAACCAACCAACCAACCACACCACCCCCCCTAAAAAAAAAACCCACAAAAAACACAACCCAACCAACCAAACAGTAGACTCAGGCAGCATGAGCTGTGGCTATAAATACATTTCCTAAACTGTTTTCTGTACTGTTGGTTGGAAATCAAAAATTAAAACACACTTGCATTTCTTTTTTTCTTTTTTTTTTTTTTTTTGAATCAGCACACCACTTTGTATGTTTGATTGTGATGGTGTAAGGGAGAAAAAGTTTACCTTAATACTTGATAGGCACACTTTGAATTCAGATCTTTAGAAACAAATAATAACCCAGGAGCACTCTCAGACTATGATTCACTTCCCTGCCCTGTGAGTCACTATTCTGAGGCACCAATGCTGGACACGAGGCTGAGAGAGAACTTTTGATTTGAAGATCCCTGAGCTGATTCAGTCTTTTGGGTCTTTATGTTTTGACACTGAGTCAAAGCTTTGAGGTGTTTTAACACATAAAGTAGTATCGATGAGAGTTCAGGATCAAAGAATTAAAAAAAAAAAAGCTGGAATGAGCAAGGGTTGGTACCCAGAAACATCCACTTCTTGCATATCAGAAAGCAGGGTTGGGTAGCTATCAACAGAATGGGTGCTGAATAAAATTTCTAGTTTTTGAACCCAGAGAAGATCTGACCATTTGCTTTCACACTATTATTCTTTTAACTGAAATATTTACAGTGAATAACGAATGGTAGAAAATAAACATCCTTGGGAACCCCCCAACTGGTCCAAATTGCTCCCAACAAAACTCTGTCACTGATACCTGCTAAAATTCATCCAAAGAAACACTGAAGCTTTACTACATATTTAGAAAACTTTAAATGATATATAAGCAATAAAACTAAATTAAACACATTATAAAGAGTTGTTCACTTAAATTATTTTATGGTGATCGAATTTTGACATCTTAATTTCAGTGTATATTTGGTATATGAAAAAAACATTTAAAATTCCCAGGTCATGACATTCTGGAAGTTTTCCTTAGAAAGGTGTCTTCCTTTAAGCTTCCAATTTGATGGTGAAAATGGAACATTCTTTTTAGTGGAGCAGTGGGTGGGAGTGAGGTGAATGCACTTTTCTTTTGCTTTTTGTATTTAAGGAAACTAAAAGTTCAAGGTTATGAACATGTACTCAATTATAGACTTGCCAATACTAGTTGGGTCATTTCTCAGTTTTATTTTTCTCCAGGCTTTTTATTTCATATAAGTAAGGGCATTATTTCATATCTGTACTCAGGAGTTGACCTTACTGATTTCTTGGCCATGCATGTGAAAAGGCTGAAGGAAATGGAGGTACTTAGAGAATTTACTAGTTGGTAGCCATATGCTTGGTGTCTATCCATATATTTGGAATAGTAGGTAGCTATTTACATGCACCAAAATATGAAATTTGGTTTAAAGTACCACCTGAGTCTTTTGGATGTCAGTATATTTTAACATCTGCTGAATTTGGGGGTTGGGGAAAGCATATTGTGAAGCTAAAATGCATGAGTAAAATTGAGAAGTTATAAAGTTGTATTTCTCTTTTTAAAATTTTTACCCCAAATTCTTTAAAAAAATAGTATGTGGCTACTTTTATTGAATTAAAAATATTGCTAGTATCAGACTAACTATGCATGTGAGGTTCTCACAGAGAAGACCAAAGAATAAAACATCAAAAATCAACAGAGCTGTGCTGGTAGCAATGACCATCTTAAGGGTCCTCATAGGCACTGACTTCAAGATGTTAAAAGTTGGAAGAGGAAAATGTTGACTGGGAAGAGCCACAGATATTTTTCTTGAGATATTGTAAATATTTTATGCTTCAAAGCAGTAAGGTTTTTATAGCTGTATTTGTAAAAACTGCATAATTAATATTTATTACATTCAATATGTTTACATCTGAACTCACCCAACAGTAAATAAGGTGGGGTTTGGCTGGGGAGTGGATAGAAACATAGAAGAAGTAAAACTGGCACATAATTAGCAGATGTTGAATCAAATGTTGAATCTGCTACTATTCACTTTATTTTTAAAATTTATGTAAAAAACCATTTGTATAAATATAAAAAAAGATGGAAGGCCAAGGCCTGTATCAATTTTATAAATCAAGAAATTGAGATGCAAAGTGGTTACAATTTGGCCCTGTGTTCCAAGACAGAGAACCTTTATTATACCATGCCATGCCAGCACCCAAATCCCAGGACTGCCTTTGTCAGCGTTGTATTTTAACACAACTTATTTCCTAGCTGCCAATGAATTTGCAGAGAGGCATGTGGATGGAGATCAAAACCATGTGATTAAATGTGTGACAAAGTGGTACTGAATGCCTGAAAGCCTAAGACAAATGTTGACATCCTGCCTTTCTTTTTGGAGTTCAAACTTCCTATCAATTTTTTTTAGTGTTTTTCTTATAAATATAGTATGCATACATACATAAAAGAGAATTTTTTAAAAATTAACTTAAGAAAGACTTGGCAACATCTGTTGAGATAATTAGCTCTGGGAAAACAGTGAGGTCATCCTAAGATTGCCAGGCGCAGACATGGACCTCCCTCTTGCCCTGCCACCTGTTACCTGTGGACTCTTATTTTACAGTCAATCGCTTCATGTGATTTCACACTTTGTTTTCCAGTCAATAAAACAGGGATGTTGAAGATTTCTTTACCTCTGAGAAACACTCTGAGGATAAATGAAGTAAAATAAAGTGCCCTGTTTCATACATTCCTTACAGTAGGAGAATTAAACGTACAACAACTTTCTTTAGCTTAGAGTGCTGACAACTTCATTTTCTTGTTATTATAAGACTCAATGATTCTCAGGAATTCTTTCTCACACCATTTAACATTTAAATCATTTTCTTGATTTAATCTTAAATTTGGAAGGTTCTGAGAAGTCACCTGTTGGTTTCTTCTCCCAGTTTAGGCACCCCCTTTCAGATGTGCTCAAGAAATGTTGACAAGGAACCCACCACTGAACAAGGTAGTTTGTTCCATGGCTGAGCAGCTCCAACACAGAAAAATGTCATCTAATTGAGCAAAAATCTCTTAGTATCATTTAATACAATAGTCCTAGTTTTTTTTCCTTTTTATTACATAGATTTCATCAATTCCTAAAATACTTGAATTTGACTATCATGTTTCTCCTAAATTTTCAGTATTATAAAAAGAAAGAAGATAATGTTAGTTGAGTGCCTACTATGCGGTATTAAATGCTTTTGCCTAGGTGTTTCCACTTACCAATCAAAATAAGTTTGTGTCACTTGCCTTCTTTTCCTGCCTTGATGGGAATAGCAAAGTGCTTAAACCACAAGCTCTGGAATGAGATAGACCTGGACTTAAGTCTGGCTCCACCACTTACTAACTGTGTGTCTTGTACCATTTACTTAACCCCTCTAAGGCCTTGGTCTTCTCACTTATGAATTATAATAATTCTAATTATAATTATAATAAGTTGTTAAATAAAATTCTAGTATAATATAGTTGTTAAATATAATGCATTTGAAGAAATACTGCATAGTAACTATTCAATAAATGTTAGCTATCAGTATTATTATAATTATTATTATCTTCTTTTTGCCCTAAGCATAGGACCTCATATATTATACCAAATAACTTGTATTTCTTTATTATTGTTGTACCTGGTTTCTATATGAAGAGATATTTTTGAATTATCTCCTGGTATATTAGCTCTCTTCTTTCCATTTTTAAAATCTAAATATCGATAAGCATGCATCATGTGGTCTTCATGTTTTTGACAACAGCGTTGAACAGGAATGGCAAATCATAAATCCTTGGGGTTTTCATTCAAGGCTGAAGTCAAGTCTTTGATCAACATTCTTTGGGTGACATTGGTTGCCTAACGATGAAGCAAAGTTGTCTTGCTATTGCCTGGCACTTATTTTTCTTAAAAACAAAGGTGAATATCATGAGATTTGGCAAATGCTTTGCTAAAACCAATATGTGTACCTGCTTCTCTTTGACACACAGGCCACCACATCTAAGAAGGCAAACTGATTGGCACAATTTTTTTTAGGGAGTTCACCCTCATTGCCAGTGGTAGTATTTCCTTTCTATGTCATGCTTACAAATCATTTATTCTAGAGTTTGCTTGGAGTATGCCTGAGGCTCATAGGTTTATATATGAATCTCACCCTCTTCCTCTTTTGGGAGAAGAAACATTTCCTACCACCAGGGACCGCTTCCATTCTTCCTAATTTTTAGAAGGAGTTCTTTGGTCTCATCTGCAAGCTCTTTTGATACTTTGGAATGGAATTTGTATTGATTGATGTTTTGAATTTATGTAGAATGACTGAGGATTCTCTTACTATTTCTTTTCCTGTTGTCAGTTTTAATTTTCTTCAATATGGCTTCACAATTGGTGGTCATTCTCTATGAGAGAAAAATGGAAGAAAAGCAGAAAATTGAAGAGCTCTTTGGTTCTTCACTAAACTCATATCATCTGAGTTACAGCATACCTATTCCTTCCCTGATCCTTCTCTGGCTACAGAGATTAAAATGAAAAATGGCTTTCTTATTGTCTTTAGTGTTTCTCTCAAGCATTAATTTATTTTGAGGCTTTATGTCCTCGTAAATCTCTAAACAGTTTTTCCTTCCTTTTGTTGCATTCATAGCTATGCCTACCTTTATCTTTCTGAACTCATTAGAGAATCCTCTAAGACATAGGAACTTAGATCCTTATCATGCTGGGTTAGGGTCAGCCAATATGGCCAGCATCCTTATAAGAACTGATATCTTCTGACTCCATATCCAAGGTTCCTTTCTCTTACTTGTGCCTAGGCCACTTCTCTATTAATGCTGTTTATTTTTTCAGTCCTAGTTCAGAAGCTCATTTATGATCAATCGTGAGAGATTTTTTTTATTCCTTTCCTGATAGCATATCTTTCTCAACAGGATCATCGTTTATAATGCTGAAATCATTCCATATTAGAGTTCCCATTTCTCTTGTGAACATATTCCTTTGGGCACTATCATTTTTCTTTAACTTTTGCAAAGCCCCCTTTGTGAAGACCTGCTTATCGTAAAACATCAAATCTATTTTATCTCAAGGTTTACTTGTTTCTACATTTAATATCTCATTCTTTCTTACTGGTCAAACTGGAATCCAGGATGGAAATTTGCCAAATTTAATTCTTTATCTTCTAAGGGAATGAACCACATGTTGTACTCTGGACTGAGTAATATGCCTCCCCCCACCACCAATTTATGTACACCTGGAGATTGTGAATGTGATCATATCTGGAAATATGATCCTTGCAGATGTTATCCAGTTACAATGAGGTCATACTGGTTGAGGGTGGGCCAATAAAACTGGTATCCTAGACAGGGACACCACAGCAACACATGTGTGCTGACGCACACACAGAGAACACCATGTGAAGATGGAGATAGAGATTGGAGTGATGCATCTGTAAATAAGGAATGCCAAGGATCACCAGCAACCACTGAAAGCAGGAAGATACAAGGAAGAGCGCTTCCCTCAAGGCCAGGACCTTGATTTCAGACTTCCAGTTGCCTATCCCTGAGACAATCAATTTTGGTTGTTTTAAGCCACAAAGTTAACAGAAATTTGTTATTGGCAGCCCTCTGAAACTCATGCATGCTGTTAAAAGCATAAGGCCTCTATCAGATTCCAGATGGCCAATTCTGTAGCAGCTTTGCTACATGTATGAGAAGACAACGTGGTGAGGTGGCAAGAACACAGACTTCAGAGTTAGAAGACCTGTGCTCCAACCTTGAACCTTCCACTGTGATATGGGACACAGTCAGTTAATCATTCATAACTTCCATAAAATGGTGATGAGTCATCATTCATTTAATTGGATTATGGTGAGGGTGAAGTAAAAGCAAATATGAGAAAGTACATTTTAAGTTGTAAAACCCCAACAAATGCTTATTAAGCTTTATTTTTACCTAATTTCCTCCCCCTTAAAGATAGTACTTTCATTTCTTTCTGGATTCATCCTCTCTTAAATGCTTCTACTCTCAGATTTTGAATTTCCATGGGCATATATACATTCTTTATTTTTAAAATAAGTATATATATTGTATATATTAAATCAGACATAAACTTCTAAAAACCAGACACAATAGAAGATTTCAGGGATCCCATGGCAGAGAACCTTATAAGTTTCAGAAGTCATAGGAGTAGGTAAAAAAAAAAAAAAAGAAAAAAGAAAAAAAAAGGAAACACCTAAGAACTCAAATGAATATATTTTTAAATGAATATATATTTAAAATATATATATTATATTGTAGATGGACACAATAGCTTTGTTTTTTTTTTATATTTATGTGGCACTGAGGATCAAACCCAAGGTCTCACACATGCGAGGCGAGCGCTCTACCACTGAGCCATAACCCCAGCCCCCCAATATATACATTCTTGATACCCAGTTTCTCCATTCTGTCCTTCCAGTGGACACTTTTCCCTTGAACAAGGAATATGTGCTCTTTTTTTTGTATTCCAGACATTCATCTCATCCAAATCCTCAATGATTCTGAGACAGTGTTCACCATTCCATAGCTAAGAACCTTAAAAGTGTGCTCATTCTCTGCATGGACATATACTCATTTGAGTTCTTGGGAGTTTTCTTTTTTCTTTTGACCTACTCCTATGACTTCTCCTGAAACTTACAAGGTTCTCTGCCATGGGACCCCTGAAGTCTTTTATTGTGTCTGGTTTTTAGAAGTTTATGTCTGATTTAATTTTTTTTTGAGATTTTAGTCTCCATTCCTATTCTGGTAAATCTTTCCTTCTCTCATGGATTTGAACGAGCACAGCCTTCTTCATGTTCTCTTCTGTTTGATTTTTCCATTATTTAGTTCATGCAATTTTGTTGTCAGAGAGACATTATTCTGAGATAAAATATTCTATGATTTTAAGAAAACCATTTTTTCCCTTACAATATAGAAAAAAAGCATAGTTAAGAGCGACATAATAATGTTTTTCTTCACTTCAACTGTCTGAGAGGTTGTCATGTGGAAAAGAGATTAGACTTACTTCACACAGAACCATAGAGGCAGATATGCTTTAAATACAATAATAAAAATTAAACTTTCAATGATCAGAGCTTTGCCAAAGAGAATGGCATGCCTTGTGAGGTTGGAAGGTCTGTTTCTGGAAGTTTTCAAGGAAAGTATCTTAGGGTCTTTGGAGGCAGAGCCTGAAATCTTATAAAATGATTTCTTGAGGGAGCAGCCTCAGGAGAAAACAGTGGAGTCACAGAAGCAGGATAGGCGAGGCGGGAGAAGCTGGGCAAAAATATAGGTGAAGCTGAAATCCAGCCTCAACCTGCTCCTGCAAAGGGTTCTAGAGAGTGAATAAAGCCAAAGTTGTCTTGTCTTGAGACAAGGGAGGCAGGTTTCCTGTGCTTCAATATTATCTATCCATTGCCTGTGAGGTGCATGGTAATTTTTAGCAGGCAGGTGCGGGTTGGAGAGGAAGAGCTCTCACAGGCATCTCCAGGCAAGGCAGTGTGTTGAAGACATCTTTTGGTGGAGGATACAGCTGAGAGCCCCCACTGGCAAACACCCATAGCAACTGGGGTATGGAGGCATTGGTCAGGTAAACAGGATCTGTGTAGGAAACCAATGGCACTTCCAAAGAGGATGGTTGGTCACATTCCAGAGTAGAGATGAAATAAGGAATCAGAAGACCTGTTCTCTAGTTTTAGTTTTGCTACTGATAATTTCTGATATCCCATTTCTTATATTTCTATGAAATAAGGGTAAAGGAAATTGTGATCATTGAATTCTGTTTTCAAAACCCTTGATTCTAGGGTAGCATGCTGTGGGGGGGTGGATAGTTCTTTGTGTGAAGACCCCTAGGTACAAGGGTGGTCAGAGGACAAAGACACAGTTTATTGCCATGATCATATACACTCCAAGCATTGTATTCATATTACAATGTGAATTATTTACCTTTTCACCCATATTTTCTATTTTTAATGTATGTGATAAATAATATAGATGTTCACTTTAAAAGCATTGTGGAATTTATACTGGTTATTTTGCATTATGTGTTCTCTCAGTCATTAGTTTCTAAATGAACAACCTTTATCTTCAAGGTAAGGGAGAATCCTTTAAGTCATATTGACATATAGCATTGAGTGGGATTATGAATGAGTTAATGTCTGGGAAGAATTCCTATGAATTTGTTTGTGTTATATGCATTGTACCAACTTAGGTTGCTATTTTCTTAATGGTCATTTTTAAGGCATGCATTCATTTAGGTATATGAATATTCAGCAATTAATAATGAGAATAATAAAATTCTCCTTTTCTGCAGGACAGATTGACCTTGAAGAGCTGGAAGCCTTGCTGTTGTTACCTGGCCTCTTTTACTGATGAGAAAACAAAGGCCCAAAGTCATGCTGAGAAGGTCTATAGTACTGTTCCCTCCCAGTTCAATTGTTATTTCAATTATGCTGCAAAAGTACATAACAATTCAGATTCTGAAAAATTACAGATAATTGGTCGCACCATATGTCCTCAGTTAAAAGTATAGTTAACCCATGACGTGTGGTAGCTTGAATAGCAGTATGCACATTTTCATGCTATCATCACCATACTGTGGTTCTCCCCTCTCTGTTTAGATTTCAGTGTGTAATTGATCCCCTCTTCCTTTCCATATGTTTAAACAAATTCATTTCCCACTATTTCCTAGTAAAGTTATAAAACAGGTAGATTACTTTCACTTTTAACCTTTTTCAAATAAAGATAATTTTTTCCCTAGGGTTTTACAACCTTCAAGAACAAAATAAACATTGCAGTATGCTGATATTGATTCTACCTATAACAACAATGTGACTAGTGCCATGGGAATGGTGGTAATATTTTTCATTCTTGTACTCTCTCCTGCTCGTGTGTTTGCATCTGCTTAGCTGCTGGGCTTATAATATTGCAAGGCCCTGGGACACAGAAAGGAGAACAGTACACTGCCTGCATTACTATTTCCCTTATTACTTTCCAAATGAAACTATGGGTCTCTTTTGAAATATTTTATTAAAAGGAGGAAAACACTGTCTTTTTCTATACAATTCAATGTGAGCGGTACCAATGGTGATTCTATAGATTTGGTGATTCTATAGATTGTGTGTGTTTTTGAAGATGTTTCTTCATAAGTTCCTTACATTTCTGCACATTTTGTAAGTGGAGGTACTTACTATCTTTATTCAGAATTATCTTCCAAGGATTGTATAAGTAAACTGCTCTGAAAGATAGTACCTCCCCATGAAACAGAGGACAAACAAAGATAATGATAAAAAATAAAGATAATGTCTCCTGAGTAACAAAGATTGGGCTGGTTGGATTATATACCTTATAAAAGATTGAGGTTCCTTAAACATTATTTATTTTAACATCATGACTTCATTTATTATTAAAATGTTTACAAATTCCTGGTATTTGAGGATGTCATGACTAATGACTGATTAAGATTTGGACATTGAACCCCAAATATATGAAGCTATTTTGAGCAAAAAACCAAAGAGCAAAGCGTTGCATTACTTGACTTTGAATATACCACAAAGCTATGAATTTAAAATAGCATGGTATTTGCATAAAAACAGATACTGAAACAGAAATAAACCCACACATTCTTAGCCAACTGATTTTTTATGGTATTTATTTTTATTTTTATTTTTTTTATTGGTTATTCAAAACATTACAAAACTCTTGACATATCATATTTCATACATTCGATTCAAGTGGGTTATGAACTCCCATTTTTACCCCAAATACAGATTGCCGAATCACTTTGATTACACATTCACATTTTTACATAATGCCATATTAGTAACTGTTGTATTCTGCTACCTTTCCTATCCTCTACTATCCCCCCTCCCCTCCCCTCCCATCTTCTCTCTCTACCCCATCTGTTGTAATTAAATTCTTTCCCTTGTTTTTTTTCCCTTCCCCCTCACAACCTCTTATATGTAATTTTGTATAACAGTGAGGGTCTCCTTCCATTTCCATGGAATTTCCCTTTTCTCTCCCTTTCCCTCCCTCCTCATGTCTCTGTTTAAAGTTGATCTTTTCCTCCTGCTCTTCCTCCCTGCTCTGTTCTTAGTTGCTCTCATTATATCAAAGAAGACATTTGGCATTTGTTTTTTAGGGATTGGCTAGCTTCACTTAGCATAATCTGCTCGAATGCCATCCATTTCCCTGCAAATGCCATGATTTTGTCATTTTTTAGTGCTGCGTAATACTCCATGGTGCATAAATGCCACATTTTTTTTATCCATTCATCTATTGAAGGGCATCTGGGTTGGTTCCACAGTCTAGCTATTGTGAATTGTGCTGCTATGAACATCCATGTGGCAGTATCCCTGTAGTAGTACGCTCTTTTAAGGTCTTCAGGGAATAGTCCGAGAAGGGCAATAGCTGGGTCAAATGGTGGTTCCATTCCCAGCTTTCCCAGGAATCTTCATACTGCTTTCCAAATTGGTCGCACCAATTTGCATTCCCACCAGCAATGTACAAGAGTACCCTTTTCCCCACATCCTCTTCAGCACTTGTTGTTGTTTGCCTTCATAATGGCTGCTAATCTTACTGGAGTGAGATGGTATCTTAGGGTGGTTTTGATTTGCATTTCTCTGACTGCTAGAGATGGTGAGCATTTTTTCATGTACTTGTTGATTGATTGTATGTCCTCCTCTGAGAAGTGTCTGTTCAGGTCTTTGGCCCATTTGTTGATTGGGTTATTTGTTATCTTATTGTTTAATTTTTTGAGTTCTTTGTATACTCTGGATATTAGGGCTCTATCTGAAGTGTGAGGAGTAAAGATTTGTTCCCAGGATGTAGGCTCCCAATTTACCTCTCTTATTGTTTCTCTTGCTGAGAAAAAAACTTTTTAGTTTAAGTAAGTCCTATTTGTTGATTCTAGTTATTAACTCTTGTGCTATGGGTGTCCTATTGAGGAATTTGGAGTCCGACCCCACAATATGTAGATCGGAGCCAACTTTTTCTTCTATCAGGCGCAGAGTCTCTGATTTGATATCAAGCTCTTTGATACATTTTGAGTTAACTTTTGTGCATGGCTAGAGAAAGGGATTCAGTTTCATTTTGTTGCATATGGATTTCCAAGCCAACTGATTTTTGACAAAGGTGTTAAGATGTGTTGTAGAAAGGACTGTCTTTACAACAAATGGTGGTGGGAAAACTGGATATCTATATGCAGAAAATTGAAACTAGACTTATATCTCTCACCAGTTACAAAAATCAAATAGTTACAAGGTCTGAAATCATGAACCTATTAGAAGAAAACACAAAAAGATCCCCAAAATACAGGAAACAAAAGCAAAAATAGAAAAATAGTATTTCACCAAATTAAAAAGCTTATGTACATTAAAGGAAACAATCAACAGAGTGAAGAGACAATCTGTAGAATGGGAAAAAATATTTGCACACTACACATCTGACAGAGGTTAATAAACAATATATAAGGAACTCAAACAACATAATAGCAAAAAATAAATAAAATAAAACAACTAATCCAATTAAAAATGGAAAATAGATCTAAATAGATAATTTTCAAAAGAAGACATACAAATGGCTAAGAGGAACATGAAAAAAAAATGTCCAACACTACTAATCATCAGGGAAATTCAAATCAAAACCACAGTGAGATATCACATAATTTCAGTTAGAATGGCTGTTATCAGAAAGGCAAAAGATAACATGTACTGGTGAGGATGTGGAAAAAGGAAATTTACCCACTGTCGATGGAGATGTATAGCTATTATAGAAAATGATGTGAAGTTTCCTCAAAAAATTAAATATAGAAACACTAAGTGATCCAGTAATCCTTCTACTGAGTATGTATCCAAAGGGAATAAAATCACTGCATGAAAGAGATATACACACTCCCATGTTTATTATAGCACTGTTCATGATAGCCAAGAAATGGAAACTTCTAAATGTCCACCAATTGTTGAATGGATAAGGAAAATGTAGTCCATATATACACAGTGAGTATTATTCAGTCATTAAAAGTATGAAGCCCTGTCATTTGTGACAATATGGATAAAATTGGAAGTCATGATGTTAAAATAATTAAGCCAGGAACAGAAAGATAAGCACCATATGATCTCTAAAAAAGGTTGATTCCATAGTAGTTGAGAGTGGAAAGGTGGTTGGTTACTGGAAGCCAGGCAGAGTAGAGGAAAGGGAAGAATGGGAATAGGTTGATTAATGAGTACTATGTTATAGTTACATGGGAATCCTGGTGTTCTGTGGGAGAGTGTGGTGACTATAGGTGATGATATTGTAATATATATATTTAAAAAGGTCTAAGAAAAGATTTTGAGTGTTTTTACCTCGAAGAAGTGATAATTCAGAGATAGATATCTTTATGCTGATTTGGGGGCATTTATAGGGGCTTTTCCTGTGTATTTCATGACTGATGGTAACTCTTTGCTTTACCTTTTAGGAGATAAGATCTAGTCCTAAATCCTGTTTGCCTTGGCAGGAGTGAAGGCAACCAAAGACTCTCTGTCCGCCTGAGCTTCAGCAAGATGAAGCAGCTCAGAGGTCCATTTGTATTAACATAGACCTCACCCAGCCTGGGCAGAGGGCTGCTGACTCCAGCTGACCTAGAACATTGCCCTCCCAACTAGCTTTCAATCCCATCTCCTAGGTCAGAATTGTTTGCTTTCCTCACTAATCAAATGGCATCTGGGACAAAGAGCAAAAAGAAGGGAGGAGAAAAATAAAGGATTGAGTTGAGGGGATTGAAAGGTCTTCTGGTTGCCTCAGGCAGAGTGTGATGGGGTTAAATTGAAGCCATCTGGAACAGCATCAGAGTTCTGCTCTACTCCTATACCCACTTCACAGAGTGACTTCAGCACTAAAGGATAAAAAAGCAGAGGAAAGAGAGGAGTGGGAGAGGTTGATTGAGGAGTACTAAGTTATGGTTAAATGAGAGAGGAGAAATTCTGGCACTCCTTTCTGGAACAATATGGTGATTATAGGTGATAATGTACTCTGTGTGTGTATATATATATATATATATATATATATATATATGCAGAAGAAAGAATTTTGAGGGGTTTTATTATGAAGAAGTGATAATTGTTTGAGAGATAGATAACCTTGATGGTGATTTGGACATTATACAACATACACATGTATGCAAACATCACATCATCACACTATAAATATGTATAGAATCCCTCTAGTATTTAGAATCTAAAATACTTGCCAGTGTTTTACCTACTTGCTTGAATAATTCTGTAATCTATTATCTACAAACTCAGTAAAGATTAGTATTCATTTAATAGCAGTAATGTGACAGATCACCTGATGAGAACGCCAGTCCTGAATAATTATTGACACTAAATCATGAAACTCTTAAATTCTTCATAACTTGAGTTACAGACCAGGGATTCTCTTCTTAGTAATCATTCAAGTAGTCAATCCAACATATTGAATGGCAAAAAATATGTTCCAGCTTTATTTTTACATTTACAAGTCATTTCTAAATATAAGTAGTAATTCAATTTTATGATAAAATACATTTTGAAATTATTAAAAATATTTTCTGGGATTTTTTAGGATAAGGAATAACCCTCACAAAAGCCAATGCAAATCAGGAAATGCTGATTTGTATATAACTTACTCCAGATGACCTTGATTAAACATTCAGCATAAACCATATATAGCAGCCATTTGAACAGTTTGGAAAACTCTCTGCTGGGCTCATATTTAATGTATGCAATAGTCATTAAAGATATTGGAGAATTTTCTTTTCTAGATGTATTGTATTTAGTCTTCCTGCTCTAAAATGTTTGTGGCTGTCCTGCTTTTAGGACCTCCCAACTTAGCCCCTGCCTCACTATACTCCAACCAATATACCTGACATTTCATCATAAGCTCTAACATTTTAAAGATTTTTAAAATATATAAAGCTAACATTCTATAGATGTACATATGCTTTTTGTTAGAATATGTTCTTGGAACCATAGTAAATTGGATAATCAAATGTCAGATTGTCACCATACCTCCAACCCAGAGATTGGGAGGAGAGGCCTGCCTGCCCTGCACCTGGAGATACGGAGTGAGCCAGCCCTCGTGGGGTCACCAAAGTGTAGCTCCACAGTCCAACATCAGGGTACATATAGGCTTGAGGCTGCCACCACCACAAAACTGGGATATTGCTGCTTCTATCAAGGGACAATAATAAGGACCTGGAAAGACATCACCAAGGTCCCTGTGGGCCTGGCTGAACCAGAGGTTTCTCTAGTAGGAGTGTTATAAGTTATCCTATTGCTGAGGTAATAGGGAGTCTTGCATGGGGTTGCCTTCTCCTACTAACAGCCAACTTCTTATGATTACCCTATCACTTGTCACATAATCTAATACCTCCATAGTCTCATAAACATCTCAGCCAACCCCCCAGACTCACCTTCTACCACTAGAAACAGTAAACCATTATGCAAACCTATGGACTATAAGGTAGAGATAACCAAACTCATCATTTCTAATTATAGTGACAAAACTGTAAATGTAAAAATAGAAGCTGATATATGGCTGCACTTTGGGTATATCGAGTGCTGTAATATTGATCTCTCCCTTAAAAGTGAAGTATTGGTAACATACAGGGACACTATAGGACAATAGGGCAGAAGCTGTAATACCTCGGATCTACACTGAAAGAGAGGAAGACTCATAGACATCATAAAAAAAGAAAGAAGGAAAGTTCCCCAAACAAACCAAGATACTAAAACAATAGAATCCATAGATAGTAGTAGGTGAAATGTCAGAGAAGGAGTTCAGAATATACATAATTAAAATGATTTGACAATTAAGGAAAGATCTAAATGAGCAGATACAAGTAAAAATCGATCACTCCAACAAAGAGATAAGAGAACAAATACAGACAACCATTGATCACAACAACAAAGAGATAAGAGAGCAAATACAGGTTGCAAGAGATTACTTTGAGAAAGAGATAGAGATACTGAAAAAAAAAAAAGACCAAACAGAAATCCTTGAAATGAAAGAAACAATAAGCCAATTTAAAAAATCAATAGATAATATCACCAACAGACTAGATCATTTGGAAGTCAGGACCTCAGACAATGAAGACAAAATATACAATCTTGAAAATAAAGTTGACCTCATAGTGAAAATAGTAAGAAACCATGAACAGAATATCCAAGAACTATGGGATACCATCAAAACACCAAATTTAAGATTTATTGGGATAGAGGAGGGTTCAGATATTCAAACCAAAGGAATTCACAATCTCTTCAATGAAATAATAGCAGAAAATTTCCCAAGCATAAAGAATGAACTGAAAAATAAAACACAAGAGGCCTAAAGGACACCAAATATACAAAATTACAACAGATCTACATCAAGACCATTATAATGAAAATGCCTACCATACAGAATAAGGATAGAATTTTAAAGGCCGAAAGAGAGAAAAATCGGATTACCTGACCAATTTGGATCTCAGCAGATTTTTCAACCCAGACTCTCAAAGCTAGGATATCCTGGAACAACATATACCAAGCTTTAAAACATACTGGATGCCAACCAAGAATCCAGCAAAATTAAGCTTCAAATTTGATGATGAAATAAAAGCCTTCCATGACAAATAAAAGCTAAAAGAATTTACAGCAAGAAAGCCTGCACTACAGAATATTCTTGGCAAAATACTCCACGAGGAGGAAATGAAAAACAGCAATGAAAATCAAAAGGAAGAACTACAATAAAGAAAAAGCCAACCAAAGGAGAAACCAAGTCAAGCTAAATACCAAAAATAAACAAAAATGAACAGTAATGCAATTCATGTCTCTTTCAACTCTTTTGGCTAAATTTTTACACATAAAATTTTTAACTACAATATCATCTAATTTTTCAGGTTTTTGTTTATTTTGTATTTTTTGTTTTCCATTTCTCTTCATAAAGTTACACAAATATTTTCTTTAAAAGTTTTATCATTTTATACATTATATTTTAATATGTAATAATTTATATTTTTAATATGTAATTTGGTATATGTATATATTTCCTGTGATATGAGTTATATTTTACTCTCTTACGATTAAAAATCCATTATTCAAGATTCAAGGATGAAAAAGATCAATCAGAGTAAAAATTGTTTAATCAGGTATTTATAAAGGTAAGGGCAATGTTGAGGGAAACTAACCAATTTTGTGAAGCACCTTTCCTTCTGTAAACTTGAAGAGGTAGGAGGTGAAAGAAGAGAGAGCCATTATGAAAAACTTGTAACTGAAATTATTCCCTAATAATTATTAAGTACTCTATATAGAATAATTTCTCATCAGACATGGATTTATAACACAGAATTATAACTGAAATTATTCCCACTAAAAGCATGTAGAAACCAACTCACAGTCTAATAGAGTCTTATAGGGAGGAATAAAACACCTAGCTCTACTCTTGTATATTCTAAGTTCATCTCTTTAGTGTCCCTTTCTGTTGGAACTCAACAAGAAACTGCCGCAGTCTGGCTGGGCACAAAATAACCGAGCCGCCACAAAGCCTTGTACGTTCAAACAGCAACCTTTATTCCCGAACTCTCACCGGCCCTCTACACACACTTCCCGGGAACACACTGCCTCCACCGGGCTCCGCGCGCCAATCCTCTCAGAATTGCGCGAGAACTCAAGGGGAACTCCAAAATAGTGGGCGCCCCAGGCAGCAGGATCCACCCTAATCCCAGCAGGATCTGCCCTAATCCTAGAGCCGCCCTAATCCCGGAGCAGGGTCACCTTTCAACCATTCCCTCTGGCAAAAATGCCAGGTGTCATTCTGACTAAACTGTGGCTCTCAACAAGAAACCACATAACAAGGGGACTTATCATTTAGCCTACAGCATATGTCTCACAAAAAGGTGAAAGATGGAGAAAGGAGCCAACATGGCAGCCACTGGTAACATGGGGATACTGAGTATTTGAAATGGGTCTAGTCTGAATTGAGGTGTGCTATGTGTTAATTAGACATTAGATTCCAAAGAATTACTAGGACAAAAAAATGAACAGGAAATATCTTACTGGCAATTATTTTCTTTGAAAATTATGTTGGTAATCCATTGGGTTAAATGAAAATATATTAAAATTAATTTCTCTATTTGTTTAAAAAAGAAGTAAAAGAGAACAAGGTAACATATTCTGTAACTTCACTATATATAGTAGTACTATATATCCATATTTATATAGTATGGATATATAGTAGTACTATATATCCATATTTATATGTTGTCATTTTTTATATTTGTGTTATCAAAATTCATATAACTATAAAACTGAATAGGGCAAATTGTACCATATATAAATTATATCTCAACAAACATGACTTTAAAAAGAAATCTAGTTCATGAAGTGTTTTAACAGTACTGGGCACATACTAACTACCTGATAAATAATGGCTATTGCTCTCTCTTTTGTTACATAGTTATACTTTACCAGTCAAAACTAATTTGGTTTAAAATTGAATCCTATATCCTAGAACATTTAATTACTGCATTTACTTTTTTATAACATTATGTTCCTCCCACAATTCCCTGGTGTCTATAAGACCTCTTTGTTCTCAGTAACTGTGGTTTTTCAACCATGGTAAGTTTCAGGAATATAAGTTCTGTGTTATAAATACCATGTCTGATGAGAAATTATTCTATGTAGAGTACTTATTAAATGGTGCTGGGAAAAGTGAATAACTATTTGAAAAAAAAAGCTAACATGATAACAGAAAATAAATTTCAGATACATTTAGAGATTGAAATGTATTTAAAAAAGACAAAAACCATACCAAAAAACAATATAATGTAAGGGGTCCCGCGAAACGTCGGAGAAAGAGACCACCAAGTGACCACTCATGCAATTGGCAGAAGGGGGATTTATTGAACCAGCATGCTGGGGCTCTGTGCTCACTCAAGAAGGGAAAGCAGCCCAGAGCCCCGAGCAGGGGCTGAGCACTGCTTAAGTACACTTTTTGGGGAGGGCGGAGGGCTTTGTATACATCAGAACAAATCATCATGAGGCGTGGGAAAATTGAACAACAACTCCTAAACATGATTAGTTCATTCATTGGCGGGAACAGGTCAGGCTGGAGTGATAGGTCATTCCTAAGGAGGGGGTTACATTTAAACTGATTGGTCCAGGCCCTGCAATGCCTATGTGCGACCACACAGAGCCCTTATTAAACAATCCAAATAGTCAGGGGAAATATTTACTGGGCGGTTCTAAGCATTGTCTTAACAGCTACAGAAATTTCGGGTTTTGCAGGTAGCATAGAAACCTAACAATACCTCCTTTACATTTTAACTCAGACCTTGCAGCTTAGAAACTTTTACAACACCCGGTCTTTTACCCTTTAACTTTTACGCTTTAACTTCAATTTCTTTTACCCTTACAATAAAATCTAAAAGAAAACATAGACTTTTAATAAAACACTTCAGCATTTATGAAAATAAATAATCTGACATTTTTCATATACTATTAGTTGGGGAATAAATTGATACAACATTTTTGGCAGGAAATTTGACAAATACATATCAAGGAAGAATGAAAGAGTCTCTATAATATACAAAATAGAGAGAAGCTTCCTAACTCACTCTGTACTGACTTAGCCTCGATATCAAAACTATGCAATAAAAAGTACAAAAGACTATAATCTATTATCATTTATAAAATAAATAATTCTAGATAAAATTTTAGAAAACAGAATCCAATAGGATGTTCAAACAATAATATCGCATGACTTAGTAGAAGCCATCACAGAATGCCCAGGAGTTTGAACATTTATCTATGAATTTATTGATTTAATCTATTTATCATTTATCTATGAATATAGGAAAGAATATGACTATATGAATATCTAAAAATCCCCAAGGCATTTGAAAAATTCAACATTTATTTATGGTAATACTTATAATAAGAATAAAAATATCTAGTTTTAAATCGTATATATAAAGAAATTCTTCAGTCTGGTAAATATTGTATACTAGAAATTTGCTGTGAATTAATGTTCCTTGTGAAACACAGATTCATTTCTATTAGAGTCACAACAAACTTACCATCTGCTTCTAGTTAGCATTTTGTTGGGCTTCTTAGTGTCATGAAACACAAAAAGGAGGAATGATATTGAGAAAAAGAATCTAATGATCAGTATCTGCAGGTGATATTTTCTTATCCAGAAAATTCAAGAGACTTGATAAAGCTATTTGAATTTATATAAAAGTTCAAAATAGGGAGCAGTTCAAAATCAATGTACAGAACTCAATTAGAAACAAATAATTAGAAAAACATGATGGAAAAATGATATTACTCACAATGGCATCAAGCCCCATAAATGACCTCAAAATAAATTTAACAAGAAATATGCAATACTTTTATGAAGAAAACTATAAAACTTTCCAGGATTTTATGTGTGTAGGGAAACCTGAATAAATGGAGAGATATAATCATGTTCCCAGATGGAAAAATTCAATGTTGTATAGTTGTCCAGTATCTCAGATTAATCTGTCAAATCAAAGTATTCTCAGTTATAATCCCATTAAGAGTCTTTTTGGAACTTGAAAAGTGTTTTTTGACATTCATAAAGGAGGGAAAATGAGCAGAAATATCTATGAAAATGTTGGGGAAAATTAGCTGTAGTGGAGATTTACTTTATTAAATAGCAAAAATACACTATAAAACAACATGAATTGTTCATCTATTGTTGGTAACAAAGTTCCTCCAAATTTGGCATCTTAAAACAAATATTTATTGTCTCACAGAGTTTCTGAGAATCAGGAATCTGGGAGTGGCTTCCTGATTTCCAGTATGCTCTGATGTTGCAGTCAAGATGTTGGCCAGGACTGTTGTCATCTGAAGGGTTTGGAGAATCTACTCTCAGTCCCTTCAGTGGGATGTTAGCAGAAAGCTTTTGTTTCTTGCTGCTCTGTGCATATAACATCTGCTTTGCCCCAGAGCAAATGATTTTGTCATTCCAAAATGGAGGTGACATACAATCACTTCTGCATATGCTGTTAGTCACATAAACCAACACTAGTACAATAAGAGAGGGGATTACAGAGGTGTGAATAACAGGAGCCACAAATCACTGGGAGTCATCATAAAAGCTCCCATAATGCACAGCTCCATTAACCTTGGTATTAGCATAGAAAGAGATAAATGGGCCAATAGGACAACATCCAGATTCAGAAATTGGCTGTGTGTATATGGGAATTTGGTTTATTTTAAAGATGCGAATTCAAATTAGTGAGGAGAACCGACATTTCAATACATCATGAAATTCACTGATCATTTATAAAGAGGTTCAGATTTGATCTATACCTTATACCTTACCCCCAAGTAAATTTCAGAAATGTTAACGAGCATATACATATATACTTAAAACAAATATAGGAATATTAAACCAGCTTCTAGTAGGGGTGCTTTTTCTGAGTAATATATAAAAATCAATAGCATTGAAGTAAAAGTATTGACATAGTTCACTATAGTAACAAAACAAACTTCAACAGAACAAAATAAACACATAAAGACAAGTGAAATCTGGGAACAATTGTTAAGATACATTTTATATAAAACATATGTTCTCCAGATTGTATAAAGAGCTCCCATAATCTTTAAAGTATAGGGACAATATCAATAGTGAAAAGGACAAAGAGTGTAAACAAAACAATTTTTGGAAAAAGAAATACAAATGTCAAATGAACACAGGACATAAATTTCATTAGGAATCAGAGCAACACAACTTTGACAGGAGATTGCTTGACCTATTAGAATGGCAAAAATTTAAAATGCAGCTATGACCAAGAATTGGCAAAATACAAGAAAATGAGCACATTTTTGTTATTGGAGAAATGTGTGTTTGGTAAGACCTATCAAAATTTTAAAGATGAGAAGCTCTGAGGTAACATTACATATTTAGGAATCTATGATATGGAAATAGATGTGCACAAAGATGCGAATCTATTTACTGCAACATTGTTTTAAACAATAACAAAATAATTGATATAAATTGACTTTTAATAAATTATAGGAAATTCATGTTATATAATACTATGTAGTCATTTAAAAATTAAATAAATTGTATCCATTGAATGGAAATGACTATAAGAAGTATAGAAAAAGAAGTCACAGAACAGGACTTATGGTATAATCACACTTACCACATATGTGTATGTGTAGAGAAAAAGAACTAAAACACTGCCCATGGAACTTTAAAAGTAGTAACCTCCTATGAAGAGTTTGGGGGGATGGGTAGTGAAGCGATATGTTCATATTTTAGACTATATATTTATAAAATTTTTACAATGAGAAAATTCATATATTGTTTACTTTTTTTTTTTTTTTTGATTCTAGATATTGAACTCAGGGGCACTCAACCACTGAGCCACATCCCCAGCCCTATTTTGTATTTTTTTTAGAGACAGGGTCTCACTGAGTTGCTTAGCACCTCGCTGTTGCTGAGGCTGGCTTTGATCTTGTGATCCTCCTGTCTCAGCCTCCCAAGCTGCTGGGATTATAGGCATGTGCCACCATGCCTGGATGTTCACAGATTTTTAAGATGAATTTTTTAAAAAAACAAAAGTTTATACTTAATCAGATTCAAGATAACAGACTGAAAATGCTCATCAACTACCCATTTTTTAAGTTTTTTTAAAATTATAACTGATATGTAATTGTACATATTTAAAGGACACAGTGTGATATTTCATATATGTATACAATGATCAAATGAGAGCTACTCACATTTAATTGGCATTTACATAACTTCAAATGTTTATCACTTTCATGTTGAGAACATCCAAAGTCCTCTCTTCTAGCTATTTAGAACATATAACAAAAGGCTGTGGGATGCTAGAACTTATTTCTCCTTTCTAAATATATTTTGGTACCTGTTATCCAACTTCTCTGTATGTCCCCACCTCCCTACCCTTCCTAGCCTCTGGTAAACACTATTATATTCACTAACTTCTTTGAGATCAGTCTGTTTTTTAGCTTCCACATATGGAAAAATACATTTTTTGAAGGAATAAAATCATAGTAGCATGACAAAATAAGTAGACCAGACAATTTGAGGAAGTCCTGGGAGATAGAAATCAGATAGGATCAATATATAAATTGGCAGAGAAACTAGAACAACAACAAAAATTAGAACCAGACCTCTAAGATAACATATGTTCTTTCCAAGAGATACCCCAGGGGGGCTCTAAAGTCAGAATCTGTGAATATGAACAGCAGGGATGGCCTGTAAAGTTGTCACTGGAGCAATAAACTGGTATCAACAGGGCTTTCAGAACATGGGGTCAGCCAGATTCCAGATCCTCCCCAAATAGCGCATATGGAATGGCTACAAACTCTAAGTACTGCCCTCTGGAGGAGAGGGCAAGGACTGAGACGTTGGGCCTGATGAATAAGTAGAACTGAGCTTGAGCTAATACCAGGTGTCTCTAACAAACACTAAAGAAAAGAATGATTAGAATGGATGTGTGTTTTGCTCAAAGTTTTCCCCACTTTGTTATTCCTTGACTATGAAACTACAGGAGAGTCAGCCTAATAAGTACCCTAACAGGAAGCCTGTAATCAGTCTTCCTATAAGGGAAGCTGGTCTGCCCTACTGCAGGGAAATCAGACCACCAACATGTGTGAATCTACTTGGCTCTTCACTGATGAGCAGTCACAGACAAATGGGAACTCTGGGGCAGGTGTTTGGAATATGGGTACAGTGATCATCACTTCAGCCTTGCCCTGTGTAATAGCAAAAAGGAATGGGTGAATGAATGAATAAAGTACACAACTAGAATCTGCATCAATAGGGAGTGCCTGGATGGGATACAGTATGCCCACATGAAACTCAGTGGCCATTAAAACCCAGACAAATCTATGTGTACTGATATGGAAAGATATCTGTACTATTTTACTAAATGGAAAGTAGGTTGTGGGGCACTATGCATATGCAATGCTGTTTTTATTTTACTTTTAATTAATTAATTAATTAATTTTTTAAAAGTAACTCTTATTTTCCTACGCCTTACATGGTTTCTGACTGATATTTCAATAAACATGATCTAAAATTTTCATAGGGATAAACATGCTTATGTAACATTTTTCTAACAGAAAATTTTCACACTTCACTTCTTTTTTTTCTTATGATAATTTCTTATTTTTTTAGTATTTTAAGTATTTTTTAAAATTGCTTTATTTTTTTTAAGTACATGGCAGCAGAATGCATCACAATTCTTATTACACATATAGAACACAATTTTTCATATCTCTGTTTGTATATAAAGTATGTTCACACCAATTCATGTCTTCATACATGTACCTTGGGTAATGATGTCTATCACATTCCACCATCATTGCTAACTCCCTGCCCCCTCCCTTCCCCTCCCACCACTCTGTCCTATCTAGAGTTAGTCAATTCCTCCCATACTCCCTCTCTCTACCCAACTATGAGTCAGTCACCTTATATGAGAGAAAACATTTGACATTTGTGTTTTGGGGATTGGCTAACTTTACTTAGCATTATCTTCTCCAACTGCATCCATTTACCTGCAAATGCCATGATTTTATTCTCTTTTATTGCTGAGTAATATTCCATTGTGTATATATGCCACATTTTTTAAATCCACTCATATAAGGAGCCTATCTGAAAAGGACTAGAAGAATATGCCACAAACCATACACAATAGTTACTGGTAGGGTATAGGAGTTTGGGGAGAGGGATGAAAGAGTGAAGATGGGTCTCTAACTTTTTACTTCAAACGCTGATATTGTTTGAATTTATTCCATTAACAAATGCTTTGTTTTGTAAATAAACATTTAAATAATTGCATTAGGAAAATGTGATCACAAATGTCTGGAAAGATACGTATAAAAATAGCAGCAGTGTTTCTCTCTAAGGCAGTGAAGATTTACATTCTTTATAAATTTTTATATTATCTAGATTGTGCTTTCAGAAACAGCTATTAGGACTTGATGGAGGCTATTTCCAGCCTGTTGCAGATAGGGGTTTCCACTTTATTTTTATTAAAAAAAACAACACTAGTGACTGTCCCATCACTTAATTATAACCTTGCTTCTAGACATCAGCCCTTTGAGTCTGTTGCAGTCATGCAATTGAAGCCCTCAATCAAGTATTAGGGTTGAAAGCAATCAAATGTTAGTTTAAATGTTGGTTTAACAACGGGTTCCCCGCAAAGAAAAAGCACCCTGGTTTGTGGACACTTTTGCTTTTTTGTGGGGGGAGCTCAAGCCCACACCTGCTGGGCAAGCCCTCCACGCCTGGCGCTAGCCTTGCTGCCAATGGGAGTTCCGGGGCCAGGCTGGGGAGACATGCGCACAAGCGCCGGGATGGCTGCCTCCAGCTCCCGCGGCACTACTGACCCGGAAATGGTGAGTTGGCGTTTTTTGACTCAGATTTCCCAAGTTGATTTTCGACTCAGACACCTTCTTCGTGGTCACGTGGAAAGCCAGCCTAGAGAAGAGGTGAAGGTGGGAGGGAGAGCTCCTAGATGTACGGTAGAGGTGAAGAGGCAGTTGCACCCGCGAGCCTCGCTGTTGGAGGCTGTTCCTGGCCCGGTGCAGGCAGCGGCCTCCATTTTGCTTTTATTAACAGAACATTAGAGTGACTGACCCTTCTTCTCACAACCCTGGTTCTGGACACCAGCTCATGAGGATCTGGTTACAGTGAAGGTGCTTAGGAAGCGGAGCTGTGGGTGTGAGGGGAAGACAGGAATAGAAGAGAGGAATAGAAGCTAACCCGAGGCCCACCTGTGATCAATTCCATATAGGCAGCTGTCAGCTCGGAATAGAGGTCTCGGTCACCCCATCTTTTATTATGAACACAAGCCTCCAGTATGCTCTGGCTCTGTTCTGTTCATGCTTATCTCGCGGTGCCGCCTTTTGTTTAAAAGGAAAAGGAAAATGAAGTAAACTGGAAAGTCAGGCTGTCTGTGCCCTTCAAATTTATAAAAGCAGGAAAGAGAACTTGGCCACAATTCCCTTCCCAGTGTAACTATTTAATGCCAGCCACCCCCAACCAGTGGAAATCTCTGGATTTCTGTTGACTTTGTGCCTCACAGTGACATGCCCACAGGACCACTAACCATGATGTGTTCCCTCCCCTAATGGAATATGGTGCATTTGTCCCTCTTAATCAGCACCTTTGTTGCCCCTGTACATTCTTCATTGTAGCCAAAAGATGTGAGAGAAACTAGTTCCTGGCCACAAAACAGAGGTGGGGACGGGGTGGCTAGGACCTTGATTATTTCCACAGAAGGAAGCCACAGGGCAAAAAAAAAATGCTTGTGGTTAACTTCTGAGGAATTGTGGCTCTAGTCTAAAACAAGCATCACTCTTTAAAAAAAAAAGCTTTGCATTTTTCAACATATAGATTACATGTAAAAATTATTTGGATCAATAACTTAAATTTCACAGATTTGTTATTTTTTAAAGGGAAGCATGGATGCAGAGTCAATGGGGTGGTAATCATATGCATTTATGTAAATAGAAATATTTTAATCTATATACACATTAGATACTAAATATGAATATGTTTATATATAAATGTGATTTCCCCCCTCATTTTTAATTTAGATTCAAGTAAATGCATCATCACTGAATGATGGAAAGAGTCAAGATGCTTTGCGTGGTTTAAAAATAGAATTCTAGAGAACAGCTACATTTCTTTGATAGAAATGGTAGACCATTTCCAAAATATGATGGTGAAAGAAAGACTGGGTTCTGAATCAGTAGTTTTCATATTATTTTTCTCCTGAGCGTGCAGGAAAAGTATGACCCAGAACAGTGGGTCGCCATGATAAGAGATTCTCAGGAGGTGGTGCATGGGATCTGGCATGAGAAATTCTTGTTTAAGACAGCTTAATAGAATAAGGTGAGTGAGGCTGAGGAGAAAGGGGAATATTAAAACTCAATTTCATCCTAAAGTAGAGAAAAGTTTATTAATGTATATGTGGATTGAATGAAAATAATTATCTGTGAGTTTAAGAAATCTTTATTGAGAGCCTACTATTGTTATAAAAATAAGCTAATGATGTAAAAAGGAAAATTAAATCTAATGCAGTTGCTTTTTTCTTACACAGGTGGGTATCTGAATCTGGCCAGCCAGGATTCAGGCAGGTTTCCTGGCTTGGCTGCCAGTAACACTGTGTGGCAGGTTGTAGGATACAATAGTGGACACACCAGGTGGAACTGTCATGGAGTTTCTGTTCCAGTTGGGTGGAGGTGAGAAAAAAGAAAACTAAATTTATCTGATGGTAATAAGATTAGAAAGACAATATAGCATGTTAAAGGGGGGGCCCTTGTTTTTTGTAGAAGGGTTGGGAAACAGCCTCCTGACAATAGAATGAATTTGAGCAGAGATTTTAAGAAAGGGACCAATGCAGATATCTGGAGGAGGTGCTCTCTAGACATGGGGATCAGCAAAATCAAAGATCTTGCTGTGAGGCAAACTTGATATTTTTAGGAGTAGCCATGAGGCTATGTAACCCAGGAGGGTTGGAGGGTGTAGCAAGAACTAATGTCAGAGAAGGAACTGGGCTCCAGATCATGCCCTGAGGCCATTGCCAGGACTTTGGCTTTTTTAAAAATTATTTTAAGTGATACATAAAAATATCAATAAATATATCTAAAGAAGTATATTTATATTTGCTTATATATTTAAGTATATTCATATACTTAATATATATTTGCTTATATAATTAAGTATATTTATATTTGCTTATATATTTATATATAAATGGGGTAACATGATGTTTTGACACAAGTATACATTTTGTAATGTTGAAATCAGGTTAAAAGTATCTCTTCAAACAATTATAATTTCTTTATAGTGAAAATTTTCAGAATCCTTTCTTCTATTTTTCCCTAGCTTATTGAAATACACAGTACATTATTATTATCGTCTAGTTACCCTACTGTGCACTAGCACACAGAACTTCCTGATCCTATCTGACCATAACTTAGTACCTATTGATCAGCCTTCCTCCACCCCTTCTCATCACTAGCTTTTGCTTTGATCTGAGGATAAGTTAGGGGAGGTATTATGGTTTGGATATCAGATATCCCCAATAAGCTCATGTGAGAGACAATGCACAAATGTTCACAAGTGAAATGATTAAATTACAAGACCTATAATGTTATTCATGGACTAATCCATTTGATGGATTAATAATTTTTAAGAATTTATTTATTTATTCTAATTTGTTGTATATGGCAGCACAATGCATTTCAGTTCATAGTACACATATAGAGCACAGTTTTTTCTCCTGTCTCTGGTTGTATACAAAGTAGAGTCACACCCTTTGTGTCTTCATACATGTAATTGGGGTAATGATATCTCTCTCATTCCATCACCTTTCCTACCCCCTGCTCCTTCCTTTCCCTTCCTCCCCTTTGCCCTATCTAAAGTTCTGCCATTCTTCCCCTGTTCCCCGCCACACATTTTCATTATGGATCAGCATCCTCATATCAGAGAAAACATTTGGAACTTTGTTTTTTTGGAATTGGCTAACTTAATTTAGCATAATATTCTCCAACTCCATCTACCTGCAAATGCCATGATTTAATTCTCTTTTAGTGCTGAGTAATATTCCATTTGAGTGTGTGTGTGTGTGTATGTGTGTGTGTGTTTGTGTGTATGTATATATGTGTGTGTGTGTGTATATATGTATGTATATATACACACACACACCACAGTTTATCCACTCATCTCTGAAGGGCATCTAGGTCGATTCCACAGTTTAGCTATTGTGAATTGTGCTGCTATAAACATTGATGTGACTGCATTACTGTAGTATGCTGATTTTAAGTCCTTTGGGTGTAAATCCAGGAGTGGGATAGCTGCGTCAAATGGTGGTTCCATTCCAAGTTTTCCAAGGAATCACCATACTGTTTTCCATATTGGTTGCACCAATTTGCAGTTCCATCAGAAATGTGTGAGAGTTCCTTTCTCCCCACATCCTTGCCAACACTTATTGTTGTTTGTATACTTAATAGCTGCCATTCTGACTGGAGTGAGATGAAATCTTAGATTTGCATTTCTCTAATTGCTAGAGTTGTTAAACTTTTCTTTGTATATTTGTTGATTGATTGTATATTCATCTTCTGAGAAGTGTCTGTTTAGTTCTTTGGCCCACTTATTGATTGGGTTATTTGTTTTTTTGGTGTTAAGATTTTTGAGTTCTTTATATATCCAAGAGATTAGTGCTCTATCTGATGTGCATGTGGCAAAATTTTTCTCCCATTCTGTTGGCTCTCTGTTCACCTCACTGATTGTTTCTTTTGCTGAAAAGAAGCTTTTTAGTTTGAATCCATCCCATTTATTAATTCTTGATTTTATTTTTTGCACTATAGGAGTCAATTGGGGCCTAATCCATCATGATGGAGATTTGGGCCTACTTTTTCTTCTGTTAGGTGCCAGGGTCTCTGGTTTGATTCATAGGTCCTTGATCCACTTTGTTGAGTTTTGTGCATGGTGAGAGATAGGGGCTTAATTTCATTTTGCTGCATATGGATTTCCAGTTTTCCCAGCACCATTTATTGAAGAGGCTCTCTTTTCTCCAATGCATGTTTTTGGCGCCTTTATCTAATATGAGATAACTGTATTTATGTGAATTTGTCTT
Source organism: Marmota flaviventris (assembly GCF_047511675.1). Classification (NCBI taxonomy): domain Eukaryota; kingdom Metazoa; phylum Chordata; class Mammalia; order Rodentia; family Sciuridae; genus Marmota; species Marmota flaviventris. The sequence goes on from NC_092498.1 coordinate 56,346,937, forward strand.
TCTGTCCTTTATTCTGTACCATTGGTCTACAAGTTTATTTTGGTGCCAATACCATGCCATTTTTGTTACTGTTGTTCTGTAGTATAATTTAAGGTCTGGTATAGTGATGCCACCTGCTTTACTCTTCCTCCTAAGGATTGCTTTAGCTATTCTGGTCTCTTATTTTTCCAGATGAATTTCATGACTGTTTTTTCTATTTCTATGTGGAATGTCATTGGGATTTTGATTGGAATTGCGTTAAATCCGTATAGTGCTTTTAGTAGTTTGGTCATTTCGACAATATTAATTCTGCCTGTCCAAGAACAAGGGAAATCTTTCCATCTTCTAAAGTGTTCTTTAATTTCTTTCTTTAGCATTCTGTAGTTTTCACTGTACAGGTCTTTCAGTTCTTTTGTTATGTTGATTCCCAAGTATTTTTTTTTTTTTTGAGGCTATAGTGAATGAGGTAGTTTTCCTAGTTTCTCTTTCAGAGGATTTGTCACTGATATACAGAAATGCCTTTGATTTGTGGGTGTTGATTTTATATCCTGCTACTTTGTCAAATTCATTCACTAGTTCTAGAAGATTTCTGGTGGAATTTTTTTGGGTCTTCTAGGTATAGAATCATATCATTGGCAAATAGTACTAATTTGTGTTCTTTTCCTATCCGTATCGCTTTAATTTCTTTCATCTGTCTAATTGCTCTGGCCAGTGTTTCAAGAACTGTGTTAAATAGAAGTGATGAAAGAGGGCATCCCTGTCTTGTTCCAGTTTTTAGAGGGCATGCTTTCAGTTTTTCTCCATTTAGAATAATGTTGGCCTGGGGCTTAGCACGGATAGCTTTTAGAGATAAGTACCTGTTATTCCTAGTTTTTCTAGTGTTTTGAACATAAAGGGATGCTGTATTTTGTAAAATGCTTTTTTTCTGCATCTGTTGAGATGATCATATGATTCTTATCATTAAGTCTATTGATGTAATGAATTACATTTATTGATTTCTGTATGTTGAACCAACCTTGCATCTCTGGGATGAACCCCACTTGATCATGGTGCACTATCTTTGTGATATGTTTTTGTATTTGATTTGCCAGAATTTTATTGAGAATTTTTACATCTATGTTCATTAGAGATATTGGTCTAAAGTTTTCTTTCTTTGATGTATCTTTGTCTGGTTTTGGAATCAGGGTGATATTGGCCTCATAGAATGAGTTTGGAAGTGCTCCCTCTTTTTCTGTTTCATGAAATAATTTGAGGAGTGTTGGTATTCTTCTTTGAAGGTCTTGAAGAACTCAGCTGTGTATCTATCTGGTTCTGGGCTTTTCTAGGTTGGTGGTTCTGATGGCATCTTCTATTTCATTATTTGAAGTTGACCTTTTAACATGTGTATATCATCCTGATTCAGTTTGGGCAAATCATATGACTCTAGAAATTTGTCGATGCCTTAAATACATTTTTCCAAGGAGCAAACTTTTTGTTTTGTCAATTTTTTCAATTGTTTTTTTTATTTCAATGTTATTGATTTCAAATCTAATTTTAATTATTTTCTGTCTTCTACTACTTTTGGTGTTGATTTGTTCTTCTTTTTCTATGGCTTTGAGATGTAATGTTAGGTCATTTATTTGCTGACTTTTTCTTCTTTTAAGGAATGAACTCCATGAAATGAACTTTCCTCTTAGTACTGCCTTCTTAGTGTCCCAGAGATTTCAATATGTTGTATCAGTGTTCTTGTTTACCTCTAAGCATTTTTTAATTTCCTCCTTGATGTCTTTTGCAACCCAAGTTCATTCAGTAGCATACTATTTAGTCTCCAGGTGTTGGAGTAGCTTCTATTTTTTATTTTATCATTAATTTATAATTTCATTTCATTATGATCTGATAGAATGCAGGGTAATATCTATTTGTGTGTGTGTGTGTGTGTGTGCATTGAGAGTTGCTTTGTGGCATAATATATGGTCTATTTTAGAGAAGGATTCTTGTGCTGCTGGGAAGAAAGTCTATTCACTCATGATGGATGAAATTATATATATATATCTGTTAAATGTAAGTTATTGATTGTAATATTGAGTTCTGTAGTTTTTTTGTTTAGCTTTTCTTTGGAAGATCTATCCAGTGGTAACAGAAGTGTGTTAAAATCACCCAGAATTATTGTGTTGTGGTCTGTTTGACTCTTGGACTTGAGAAGAGTTTGATGAACATAGATGCTGCATTGTGTGGGGCATATATATTTATAATTGTTATGTCTTGTTGATGTATGGTTCCTTTAAGCAGTATGGAATGTCCTTCTTTGTCCCTTTTGATTAACTTTGGCTTGAAGATGGAAACCCCTGCTTGTTTCCACAGTCCAGTAAGTGGTATGTTTTTTCTCAACTTTTTACCTTCAGTCTGTGGATGTCTTTTTCCTATGAGAAGAGTCTCTTGAAGGCAGCATATTGTTGGGCCATTTTTAAAATCTAATCTGCCAGTCTGTCTTTTGATTGGGGAGTTTAGGCCAATAATAGGGTTTTTATTGAGACATGATTTGTATTCCCGGTCATATTTGTTTATTTTTGGTATTTAACTTAACTTGGTTTCTTCTTTGATTTTTCCTTTAGTGTAATACCTCCCTCTGCTGATTTTCATTGTTGTTTTTCATTTCCTCTGCATGGAATATTTTGCTGAGGATATTCTGTAGTGTAGGCTTTCTAGTTATACATTTTAAACTTTTGTTTGTCATGGAAGGTTTTTATTTTGTCATCAAATCTAAAGCTTAATTTAGCTGGATATAAGATTCTTGGTTGGCATCCATTTTCTTTCAGAGCTTGGTATATGTTGTTCCAGGATCTTCTAGCTTTCAGGGTCTGTGTTAAAAAATATACAGATATCCTAATTGGTTTCACCCCTATGTATAATCTGATTCCTTTCTTTTGTGGCTTTTAAAAATTCTCTCCTTATTCTGTATGCTAGGCATTTTCATTATAATATGTCTTGGTGTGTATCTGTTGTGATTTTATATGTTTGGTGTCCTGTAAGCCTCTTGTATTTGATTTTCCAATTAATTCTTAATGTTTGGAAAATTTTTCTGATATTATTTCATTGAATAGATTGTTTATTCCTTTGGTTTAGAACTTTGCCTTTCTGTATCCCAATAATTCTTAAATTTGGTCTTTTTATTGACATAATAAAATAATTTTTAAAACGTTCTCTTTTCCTTATGGTTTCTTACCATGTTCACTGTGTAATCAACATTCTTTTCAAGATTATATATTTGTCTTCATTGTCTGAGATCCTGTCTTCCAAGTGACCTAATCTATTGATGATGCTTTCTATTCAGCTTATAATTTGGCTTATTGTTTCTTTCATTTCAAGGATTTGTGTTTTTTTTCCCCATAACCTCTATCTCCTTATTGAAGTAATCTTTTTTCCTGTACTTGTTTATGTAGCTCTTTATTGAAATGTTTTTTTTTTGCTGCCTGTATTTACTCTCTTATATTATCCTTTAATTCACAGAACATGTTAATTATGTACACCCTGAACTCCTGCTCTGTCATTTTTTTCTGTTGTGCTGGCTAAGGATTCTAATTATGTAATATCTTCGTTGTTGTGGGTATTTTCTTCCCTTGTTTTTTCATGTTGTTCATGTGTCTTCCCCTCTAGCACTGCAGATCTGAGGCATTACAGTTTTTACCCTATAGGCTTATAGTGTTCCTGCAGGTTTCTAATACCTCTCCTTTAAGGGGGAGACAGTGTGAACAGATCCCAATACAAACAATATACAATCTCAAAACAAATAGCTGCTATTAAGACCTTTACGGTTTTGTCACACTATACAGAAATGCTAAGTTCCATTATTATCTACAATATAAACAGTAGGTTTGCAAAAGGGTCTACAGTTTCTGACGGTGGACAAAGAACCGGGGTGAGGTATAGGATGAGATGTTGAGGGCGTAGGAGGTGAGAATATAGAATTACTAGATCTTAGAAAGCATGAAAGTGGAATCTAAAAAAGTTGATTAGTAGCAGGAGGAGAGAGAGAAAGTGATTTGGGGGAGACAAGTAAGTGGGAAGACAGTAGAGTACATAAAACAAATATTAAGAAAAGTAAAAAATGTAAAAATAGGAAATAAAAGAATATACATCACCACTGTAATATACTATTCAGATGTTCCAGTCCTCAGTTGCTTAATGCATGTAAAGTACTTGGTTTCACATGTTGGGAATGTGAAGGTGGGAAAAGAAGAGAGAGAGTGAAAAAAAAAAAAAGGCTCAAGGGAAGATACAGGATTATTTTGTTGTAGATCAGTATCTTTCCAGCTTTCCTTCTCATCCAATCTGTTGTTTGCTGGTATCTCCTCCCTCAGGATGGTGAACGTTATTAGGGTGAGAGGGTTGGTCTTGGGGGTGTATCTCCTGGAAGTGGGAAAGTGTTATAGCACTTGCTGGTCCCCATTGAAGACTGCATCCTAAAGATCTACTTTGGGGCCCGCTCATGTGATGTGGGCGCCTGGTCTTATCTCCTTATATCACCTGTAGATCTCGAAATTTCTGGTCTCTAATTTAGTCTCTAGACTGTGTCTCATTCACAATTCAGGAACCTTTTTCTCCAAAGGTCTTGAGGGCTGCACTCTTGGGGCTCTGTATCGGTCATGGAGAGCTATTTTATATCGGACAGTTTAGGACCCTGTTTTGTAAGCTACAGACCAGCTGTGTAGCTGCACACACTGCCTGGTTAGCAACTCTTGGGGAGAGGGGGGGTTGGGGATTTTTGGTACCTTGATATTGCTTCTAAGCCCCAACCGGTATTCCAAGCTGGGAGTTGCCCCAACTAAAGATGGTGACAAAGGTGTCCCAAGGTGGAAGCGGCTGCTTTCAGTGATGGGGTGCTGCATCATGTGGGGCCAGGTGGTGACATTGAGCGGCATGTTCAGAGGTGCAGCTCTGTGGCTGTCGGCTGTCTCTGGATCCAGTGCAGTGACCCAAGGTGCAGACTACCATGTGTAGGGAACTTGGCAATGGTTACAGTGCCTCAAGATGGAGGCGATAGATGGGGTAGATGGGGTTCACAAGGGAGTGGCGGCCAGAGTTCTTGTGTGTGGGCTGCAGCTGGGTGTCCTGCGCCAGAGTGGCAGCTGGGATTCGTGTGCCGGGGGAGGCCAGGAGTCCTGTGCTGGTGCTGATGCTGATGCTGATGCTGGTTGTTCTACTCAGGCACCTGGAGGACCTGCGTGGACAAGTAGCCGGGAGTTCTGCACTGACACTGAGGCCTGGAGACCCTGCGCTGCATGGTGGCCATGATTCCTGCGCAGAGCAGCTGTGGGGATCCTCTAATCACTCACAGAGAAACAGCATTCCCACTCTTTGAATTCCAGGTCCCAGAGAGACACAGAATGCAGCCTCACTTTAGCCCGCCATCTTGGATCCCCCCTGGATTAATAATTTGAATGAATCACTAGATGGTAACTGTAGGCAGTTGGGGTGTGGATAGAAGAAGTAGGTCATTGGGCACACGCCCTTAGGGATATATTTTGTCCCTGACTGTGCTCTTTCTTTTTTCTTCCTAGCTGTCATGAGCTGAGCAGCTCTCTTCCACCATGCCCCACCATGGCACACCAGGCCCAGAGCAAAGGTATCTCTGTCCATGGACTGAACCTCTGAAACTATGAGCCAAAATAAACTTTTCCTCCTCTAAGTTGTCCTCATGAGGTATTTTGAACACAGTGACAAATGCTGACTAATTCAAGAGGGTTTTGAGTAAATAGTGGTCTGATCTGATTTATATTTGAAAAGGATTGGCTTGATTATGTTGTGATTAGACAGTGAGATAGAGATACAGAAAGACCAGATAGTAGTCCATTAGCCATGGGAGGGGTTATCCTCACTGAAACCCTGTCTGTAGCAGTAGAGATGGTGAGAAGTGGTCAGATGCTTCTAATTTCTTTTAAAGCTGTGCCAATAGTTAGGGTCAGAATTTGGTGAGGCAATGGAAGCATCTCAAGTCTAAAACTTAAGAAGGAACTCCCCTGGATATGTCATTGAGGAGGTAAGAGAGGACAAGATTTAGTGCATTGTCTTACCAGAGCACAATTATTTGATTCATAGCAGAGTATATGAGCACAGCTGGTATTGTCAGAGGAAGTGGAGGCTCTTTTTTTGATTGCTTTTCAGTGAATTAGAAAGCAGCCAGGTGAGCTGGAGAGAAGTAGAAATTTGAGGATAGGGAAGAAGGGGTGGAGTCATCTAGGAGAGTGGAACTGAATGACTCAAGGTCATGTAGCAGGATTTCCAGCTGTTATTAAGGGTCCCCTAAAGTCAGCATCAGGGCCTGGTGTTGCCGCTTCATGCTCAGAACTGTTGGGACTGCGTGTTCAAAGTTATTTAGCTCTTTGTTTGTGTTATCCATAGAGGAGTAGATGTAAGATGTATCTAAATATATGCTATACATAAGATATTTAGATATAAAATCTGCTAAATTGGGCTTTAAAATGCATACTCAAAAACTAAAGGGTCATATGCATTTTGTCATGTGCAAGCTAGAAGAAAGTTTAAAAAGGTTGGGGGAACCTCATGAAAATAGACCAGTAGAGGAGAGGAAGGGCTCAGGGAGAGGGAGCAAGGGAGGGAAAGGGGAGGTATTTCAAATTTTATAGTTTGAAATTGATCAAATTATCTTATGTTCATGAGTGAATGTGTCAAATGAGACCCACTTATGTATAACCCTAATGTACCAATGAAAAATCAGCTGTAGCTGCCACTTTTATGAATAATCATATCTCAGTATAATCATTTGATAATAATTAGTCTGAAAAAGAAATTATGAACACAACCCCATTTATAATAGGCTCAAAAAGAAGAAATACTCAGGGATACATTTAACCAAGAAAGTGAAAAATCTGTACATTGAAAACTATAGAAACAATGGTGAAAGAAACTGAAGACAAAAATAAATGGAAAGATATTCTGTGTGGGCTGGAAGAATTAATATTGTTAAAATGTTCACAGTATCCAAAGCAATATACAGATTCAGTACAAGCCCTATCAAAATTGCAGTGGCCTTTTTTTTTTCGCAGAAATTGAAACAATAATTCTAAAATTCATATGGAAGAGCAAAAGATCCCAAATAGCTAAAAGAAAGTTGGAAACAGAAAAACAAAGTTGAAGGCATCACTCTTCTTAATTTCAAATTACATTACAAAGTAAGAGTAACCAAAATAGCATAGGGATGGTGTAAAAATATGTATAGATTAATAGAACAGAATGGATTACCCAAAAATAAGCCCAAACATGTATGGTCAACTCATTTTCAATAATACCATGAGGAAGACACGTGAGTTCTATATTTTACAACTAATAACACTGACACACAATGTGTAGAGAAAACCACAAACATATTCAAACTCAGTTTTTCCCACTATACGCTCACAAATGTCATCAGCCAAATATAAGAAGGGAGAAGGATAGTCAGTTCAATAAATGGTGCTTGAAAAACTGGATATCCATAAGGAAAAGAATGAAACTGTGGACTTACACTATATGAAAAAATTAATTAAAAATGAAGATCTAAATGTAAGATTATAAAACTCTTAGAAGAAAACATGGGGGAAATATCCTTGATATTGATGTTGGCAGTGATCTTTTGGATATCACACCAAAAATATACAATAAAAGCAAGAATAAATCTGAGGGGATATCTCAGAGAGCTTTTTTAGGGCAAAAGAAATAATCAACAAAATGAAAAGGCAGTGTGTGGATTGGGAGAAAATATTTGCTGATCATATATCTGATACGGAGCTAATATCTAATATATAAGGAAATTATACAACTCAGTAGCAAAGCAAACAACATACCATACAACAAAAAGTAACTTGATTTAATAATTAGCAAATGGAGTTGGAGCTCAGTGGTAGAGCATGTTCCAAGCCTGGCCTTGGATTTAGTCCCTAATACCAACAAATAAAATAAAAAATGAGCAAATGACCTCAATAGCCATTTCCTCCAAAAAGACAAAAATAGGCAACAGGTATATAAAAAAAAAAAAAATGGTCCGCATCACTAATTATCAAGGAAATGAAAATCAAAACCACAATAAAGAAATAACAATATAACAAATGCTGATGAAGATATAGAGAAAAGATAACCTTTCACACTGCTGGTTGGATGAAAAGTAGTACAGCTGTTATGGAAAATAGCATGCAGTTTCCTCGGAAAATTAAAACTAGAACTACCATACGATACAGCAATTCCTGTGTGGCATGTATGACCAAAGGAAGTGAAACCAGCAACTTGTTTATCTATCTATGGTGTCAAGTTCATTGTAATATTATAATAGTTAAGAAATGAAAACAACCTAAGTACCATAGGCGCGCGCACACACATGCACGCGCGCGCACACACACACACACAGAGAAATGTTTTCAATCTTAAAAATGAAAGATACTGCTATTTGCAATAATATGGGTGAATCTGGGGACATTATGAAATAAGCCAAACAGAAAGAAAAATATTGCATGATCTCACTCATATGTGGAATCTTGAGAAGAAGAAAAAAAACCAGATGAATAGATAGAAATAGAGCAGTTTGGTAGCTATCAGGGGCAGGGAGGAGGAGGAAATGAGGATAAGTAGGTCAAAGGGAACAAGCTTGCAGTCTTGTAGGATGAATAAACCTAGAGATTTAATGACAGCATAAGGGCTATAGTTAATAATATGGTGATGTTGTACTTTGGATCTGAAATGTCTGCCAAAGACCATTTGCTAAAAGCTTGGTTTCCAGCCTGTGATGCTTTAGGAGATGGTGTACACTTTAAGAGGTAGGACCTAGGGCAAGTCTTTGAAGGATATGCTTTGTCTCCAGCTCTCATACCCTCTCCCCCCACCACCCTGAGGTAAGCAGCTTTACTCTACCACATGCTTTATACCATGTTGTATTATCTTGCCTCAGGCCCAAAGTGATGGAGTCAAGGAAACATGGACTGAAACTTCTAAAACCATGAGCCAAAATAAATCTTTCCTCCTGTAAGTTGATTTTCTTAGGTATTTTGTCACAGCAATGGAAATCTAACACAATTGTATATTAAACAATTTACTGAAAGGAGATTTTAGTGCTCTTAGCACATGGAACACAAGATAACTAGAAGATGATGGATAAGCCCACCTTCCTGGGCTTTACCAGGATATTGACTTAAACCTGTCTCAGGTTTCTCTTAGGTCCCCTCCCATGGCTGTTCAGCATAAGTTATAGCATAAGATCCTTTCTTGTAGACCCAACAGTTCCATTTTCTCCATCCCTTCTTGCCAGACTAACTAGCTCCTTTTATGTGGACACATTGGTTCTTCCTTCATCAAGAAATTTCCCCAGCTCTTTAATGTATGGTGTAAACTTCATGAATGTAGTCCTTACCTCTTTTGATCTAAATAGACTCCCCTAAAATACCCCCTTGCTATTGAATTCCTTGGCTTTCCAATACACTGTCTCTGGTATACTTTTTAAAAAATCTGTTTTTGAAACCAAGAGCCACAGGTCTGCAGCTCCCAGAGTCCCTAATGCTCAGTTCCATAAGGTCTGTTTGTAATGATGGGAGGACTGTGAGGTCAAAAGAAACTACCCCAATATTTAAATTTATGCTATCTTTTAAGCCTACCCCTCCATAAAAGAAGCCTGTAATTGTAGGGACTTTAAGAGGGTGAGAGTCAATGGAGCAAAGTAGTCCTGAAGGCCAAGCCATGGAGAGGAGTGAGATTGGAACTCTGGTTCTCAACTCTACACATGTTGTCAGAATTCCATGTGGTCCTCTTTTTCTTTTTGGGACCAGGGATTGAACCCAGGAGTGCTTAACCACTGAGTCACATCTCCAGCCCTTTTTTATATTTTATTTAGAGATAGGGTCTTGCTGAGTAGCTTAGGTCCTTGCTAAATTGCTAAGGCTGGCTTTGAACTAGCAAGCCTCCTGCCTCAGCCTGTGGTCCTTTTAAAAGGACACACTCCCAGTCCCCACTTTGAGAGCTGCTAATTCAGAAAACATCACATTGTTTTAAAACTTCAAACATTCACCTTCCTGATTTTGATGTATAGTTGCCACTGGAAGACAAGGTTAGGAAATGTTGTGGCCTGATGACCAGTCATAAAAACATTATGACTAGGAGGATCTAGAAGTGTCTAGAATCAGGTAATCTGGACTTGGGGTTCATCCATCACCACTGCTTATAGAAGGAAACACAACTAGTCCCATGTGCAGGATCAAGAGACAAAGAGAACACTTAGCAGGAAATCTGCCAGGTAAGGAACAGGTGCCAGCAAAATCACGAGACACAGGGAGAGTATGGAGAACTTGGCAGGTTAGAGCACGCGCGCTCGCACGTGCACACACACACACACACAAATCCTTCAGGAATAAGGAATCCAGAACAAGGAGCTTTTGATTCTCTGGTGTCATTCTGCTCCACAGCAAGGAAGATTTTTTTTTTTTTTTCCCTACTAAATCAGGGACCAGTTCCAGGAAATTTTAGTCAACAATTTACTACCTCAGGTGGTCACTGGTATAAGGTTATCCAGATGCTCTAGTGGTCCATTCCTGGTGTGCTGTTGGATAAAAGAGAGAAAGAGCAGCTGGGACAAGGAAATGGGGAGATGTGAAGCTGAGCTAGACTGGAGTGGGTTGACAGGTAGAAGAAACCATTTCAAGCTGTAGGAATTCTATATTCAATGCCGGCTGACATGACCAAGCACTGCACTTCCCACCTTCTGCCTGTACCCCAGAGTTAAAGTACTCATTTTGAGTATATTTTTTGATAATTTTTGGATATGAATGATATTGCAAGGTCTTCATTTAAAAAATTTTTTCCTGAGAAAATATTAAGTATAGCAGATAGTACATGCTGTCTACCATTCTGTTTAAAAGGTAGTACACAGAGCTACTTTGAAAGGGTAAAAGAATCTGCTCTATGTAAGCCAACTAACTTCCTTGTTTTTAAAGTAACAGTTAAATCAGTGAATGATGAATCTCTCACCCCAACTCTAGCCAGAATATATGGATTTGTTTTTGATATTATTTTTAATTGTGGCAAAATAAGCACAACATAAAATTTATCATCTTATTTCCTTTTAAGTGTATTGTTCAGTAGTGTTAAGTGTATTTTCATTGTTGTACAATCAACCTCTAGAACATTTTCATTTTGTATAACTGGAACTTTATACAGATTAAAGAATTCCTATGACCTCCTACCTTCAGTCCTCGGAAACTACCTATTTTCTGTCTCTGTGGAATATGACTATTCTAGGAACCTCATATGAATGGAATCACATGGTATTTCTATTTGTGGCTATTTTATTTCACTTAGCATAATGCCCTCAAGATTCATCCATGTTGTAGCATGTTTCAAAATTTCCCTCCTTTTTAATGGTGAATGATATTTCATTATGTGTATACAAATCATGTTTTGTTTAATATATGTATACACATATACCTTTTACCTGCATGATTAGTGCTACTCTGAACAAATGTACAAATATCTCTTCGATCCTCCACTTTCAGTTCTTTTGTATGTCTATCTAGATATGGTGCTGGATCATATGGTAATTCTATTTGTACTTTTTTTTTTTTTTTAAGAATCATCATAATGTTTTCCATACACAAGGTCCAATTTCTCCACATGCTCCACAAGGCCGACACTTGTTAATTTTGTGTTTTCTTTCTATCTTTTTTTTCTGATAATAGTTATCTTAATAGATGATATGAGGTGATATCTGCCAGTGGTTTCATTGGAAATCCCCTAATGATTAGTGATGTTAAACTTCTTTTCATATGCTTGTTAGTCATATGCTTGTTAGTATATCTTTTTTGGAGAAATATCTATTCAAGACCATGGCCTGTTTTAAAATCTGGTTGTTTTTTGTTGTTAACTTGTAAGAATTCTTTATATATTCTGGATATTAACCTCTTATGAGATATATGATTTGCAGATATTTTCCTCTGTTGTGCAGCTTGTTTTTATTCTATTGATTGTCTTTTGATACACATGGAATTTTAATTTTATATAGTCCAATTTATTTGTTTTAACTTCTCTTGCTTGTGCTTTTGGTGTGTACCTACATAATCATTGCCAAATCCAATGCCATTGAACTTTTCCTCTATGTTTTCTTTTAAGTTTATAGTTTTAGGGTTAGATCTTTGCTCCAATTTGAGTTTTGGTTTTTTTTTTTTTTTTTGTATATAGCATAAGGTAATGGTTCAACTTTATTCCTTTGCATATGGGTGTCAAATTTTCTGAGTACTGTTTGTTGAAGAGACTGTCCTTTCCTCATTGAATGGCCTTGGCATTTTTGTCAAAAATCATTTGTGTATGTGAGTGTTCATATATAATTTTAAAAAATAGCTTTGTTGAAGTATAATTCATATGCCACAAAGTCCACTTGTTAAAGTGTCAATTCATTGGCTTTTAATTGTATTCAAAAAGCTATGCATCTATTACCACAATCAATTTTAGAATATTTTCAGAACCCCCCCCCCCCCAAAAAAAAAACCCCTCTATACCTCTTAGCTATAAAAATCCCCTATCCCCACTTTACCCTTCAACCCTGGAAAAGCATTAATATATTTTCTGTCTTTATAGATTTGCCTATTCTGGATATTTCATATATATGGAATTAGACAATTTGGGTCCCTTTGTAACTAGCTTCTTTCATATACAATAATGTCCTCAAGTTTCATCTACATTGTAACATGCTTTAGTACTTAATATTCCTTCTTGTGGATGAATAATATTTCATGGCATGGATATACCATGTTTTGTTCATCCATTCATCTGTGGATGGATTTTTGGTTAGCTTTTAGCTACTATGAATAATGTTTGATATAGCTATCTGTATACAATAATGGGTTTTTGTGAGGGTAAACATTTTTGTTACTCTTGGAGTACATAACTAGGACTAAAACTGCTGGGTCTTATAGTAACTCTGTGCTTCTTATGTGGATTTTAAATATGAGAGGAGATCTTTCAGGAAAATGAAGAAATATCTAATAAAGTATAGTGAACAAAATATTGGTGGGTCTCGTAAGTTTTAACAATGTATTGAGTAAGGAGCCAGGAATGATTAGTTCTCAAACTATTTTGAAATTTACACCTAGTAGTACTAGTTTATCAGGTGTGCATTCCTAGGACATGGTGTAATATAAAGAGGCTAGGCTAGAGATGATGTAATATGAGAAAATTTCAGTGAAAAAGGAAATAACTGATGTGGGGAATCCCATAGTAAAACTGAAGGAAATTAAAAAAAAAAAAAAAAAGGAATTGGTCAGTGGCAGTACTTTGATACCCTTCAAAGCAGGGGATTATAAATTCTTTAATCCTGAAGGTCTTCTACAGTTGAGAGAAAAAGAAACAGGTTGATTCACAAGCTCAAATGCCCATAAAGGCCAGGGAAGTAATGTAAATTAGTGAATCATGCTGGGCTTGGTACATGACCTTAGGGAGTGGTGGGGAATTTATGGTGTGAGAGAGCACATGCCTATGTAAAGGCATTTGAATTCAGATATTCTTAAAAAGTACAATGCCAGCCAACTGAAACATCTGCAGGTGAACCTAGCCCTGAGCAGCTATTATAACCCCTCCACTAAGGGAATGAAGAAGGAAGAGATAAGAAATCAAGAAAGAAAGGGTGAGGGGTAACAAGGGAGCCAGAGGACAAAAATGAAGTCATGCTAGTGGATAAAAATTAGAGAAAGGTGGCAGGGCAAACAGAGCAGGACTGGAATTGAACATAACAAGCAAACTCCAGTGACCCCTCATTCTCATTTCCTATTTTCTTTCTCCTCCTCCTTCTCCTTCTCCTCCTCCTCCTCCTCCTCCTCTTCCTCCTCCTCCTCCTCCTCTTCCTCCTCCTCTTCCTCCTCCTCCTTCTTTTCCCTCCTCCTCCTTCTTTTCCCTCCTCTTCCTTTTCTTCCCCTTCCCCTCTTTTTCCTATTTTTCCTCTCTTCTCCTTCTCCTGAATTTTACTGCTGAGCTACATCCCCAGACCTATTTACTTCTTAATTTGGAGACAGGGTCTTGCTAAGGTGCCCAGGCCAGGCTCAAAGTTGAGATCATTCTGCCTAAGCTTTCTGAATAGCTGCACTACCACGCCCAGGGATACCTCATTTTTTCACACTGCTATTGTCACCACAAGGTTTTATGTTTTCCACAGAAAACACTGCTTCCCTGAAGCCCTCCTTGCTAAAAGCATGGGTTGAATTAGTGAGGATAGGAATGCTGCTGCTGCTTCTACTTCAGGACCTGAAGGTAGATCTCTGACTTCTAAACCACTACTTCTTGTTAAAATGTAGATTAACAACGATTTTGGTTCAGTAGGTCTGAGGTTGGGCCTGACCTCTTGTTTTTCCAATAAGCTTTCAGGTGGTGGCTGTGTTGTTGATCCTCATAGATGACACTTTGAGTAGCAAGGCATTAACTCCTGGATAGAAGAAGAAATGAAAACTACAATCTCTTTGTATTTAGAAATAAGTAGCAAGGGATAGAGCACACTTAGGGATGTTTCCCCTTTTAGGCCAGACCATTCTGTGAGTTTTGTAATCATGGTAAGATATTTCAAGATATCAAGAGGCAAGAACCAGTCAAACATGGGTGAGTATTCCTGGCAGTCAAATATGACCATGTGTTGGTTCTGGCCAATGGGATGAGATTATTTTACCTTATTAGTAAGGTGAAATTTGGGTTATGCCTTCAAAAAAGAAGAATGTTCTTCTCTACCTTGTCTGTGGCTGGAATTCAGAAAGTGGTTAGCTATTTTGGACCACATAGATGCAAATATTAGCCTAATGATGACTAAACAAAAAGATAGAAAGGACCTAAACTTTCTCTGTGTGTCTGGCACTAGAGATTCAACTCAGGGACACTCAGCTATATCCGCATCCCTTTTTATTTTTCATTTTGAGATAGAATCTTACTAAATCGATGAGGCTAGGAGCTCAATATTGTGACTCTCTTGCCTTAGTCTTCTGAGTTACTGGGATTACAGGCATGCATGACATGCCCGGCTAGGAAGGACCTAAACTTGGTACAGAAGGATAGACTTTTCTATGCCTGCTCGGACATTTCTTTCAGAGAGAAAGTTCTAACGTTTTAGAGCTGCTACTATTTTGAGGCCAGCAAATGCAATCAATCCTATATCATCAGTAGTATAGAATCGCACAGCTAATTTTATTCATTGTAGTAGACAAGTTCAGTTACAGAGAATAGAATTGACCCTGGTCAGTTTGGGAAGATTATTACAGGGAATTAAATTGCTTATAGAAATGTTGAGAGTATGCTAGAGACCAGATGCTAGGTGGAGATTTCAGAAATGACTCAGAAAACCACACTCAATATGGTGTCACTAAAGTAGCTGCTATATCTTCCACATCAGAAAGCCACTGCTACAGAGAAATATAGTCCTGCTGAGAATGCTACCGTGATCAGCCACTACTGATGCAGTTACGGCCTCTGCTATGATCTTCACGAGTAAAATAATTCCCTATGCCTGCCGTACCATATCCACAAGGCTAATCACTGGCACTGAAACCTCTGCTAATTCAGCTGCAGAGAAATTAATCTTTTCAACTGTGCCTGCCAGAGAATGCACAACAGGCCCTGCCTCTGCCTTTCCCCTGCCATCCAACACTTGCATGGATGCATCTGACTGGGTAAATCTAAATCTCCTTTAAAATCCTATCTTCTAGGGATTCTGAGAAATATAGGTCTTAGTTTTCTGGGCTCTACAGGAAGGCCCATGGGAAGTAGAGTAGAATGAATGTTGAGCACCAGTCTACCATCTGCACAGCATCTTTTCACAAAAAAAAAAAAAAAAAAAAAAATGTGATGTACTTGAGTGCAGTTTTGAGTACTAAAAGTGTACTCAAGCAGAAATTCATGGTTATAAGTGCTTTAATTAGCAACCAGAAAGTGAATTGAACACTCAATTCAAAGAGCTGGAGAAAGAACAACAAAATTGACCTCTTTAAAAAAAAAATACAACAGGGCTCAAGACAAAAGAATCGAGACCGAGACACACAGCACTAGTCTGCTCCTCCATAGGATAGAAACAAAGGTGAGTGACTGTGTGTGTGAACACTGGAAATTGACAGCATAGAAAATGAAACTAGATAAATTTCAGAGACTAGGTAGAATTTTAAAAAAATGAGAAAAAGAATGACCCAGCACCTTGTATCTGGCACCTGAGTTGGGGGTCAGGGACCTCCCTTCTGAGGAGTAAGGGTGAAAAACAGTCAGCGAGGTGCAGAAGGCTGCACCCTGCTGACTGACTGCCATTAAATAAATGAATGACTTGATGTCTGCACAATAAGCTAGCTTTAGAGAAGAAATTCACTGCATCTCTCAGCAAACTCTCATCAGAGTACTATAGCCAAGAACTAACTTTAGATGAGTCCTACCATCAGAGACTGAACTGCTCTTAGGGGGAATGAGTCAGAAAACTGAACATAATCCCATTTCAGGGTCCCATCAGACACCCACTGTGTGGGTAGGTAGCAGCCACACAAGATAGTCCTGGCTTGGGCGAGTGTCTCTGACACACACCTAATGAGAGGTTTATGCTTCAGGGAAGTGGACTTTGATGGGGAGGAGAGTAGAGGGCACAGCAAGACCTTGACCCTGCCTCTGTGACATGGAATGACACCAGTCGTGTGGTTTCTTGCAGGGGCCAGACCTGAAGGCACCAGAATTGAGGCTAACTAGTTTTGTGGTTCCTGCATACCCCTCCAGCACAGAACTTAGTGGTTCAATTGCTCCTCCTCATCAGAGATATTCCAGGGATCCATGTGTACATTCTGGAGAGAATGTACCTTGGTATGATCAACATTCTGCTTCAGCCTCTTCTGTGAGAAACTTGAGGCACAGCTTGAATACTGCCCCAACTCATTCAGAAAAGCTGAGAGGAATTACAACAAGCTGAAGTTGTGTTCCTCTACCAATTCCACTCCCCCTAACATTCATACTCCATAATAACTGATTCAAAGATGAAATGCCAAAAAATTCAAAAGAATGATTTTTTTTAAATGAAGTCCAAGAAAATGCAAATAAACCGTTAAATGAATTAAGGAAGACAATGCAGGATATGAACCCAGAAAGAGATTTTGAAAAAGAACCAAACAAATCTTGAAATTGAAATGCTAAATAAGTCAGATAAAAATCTCAGCTTAAAGCTTCAAACAATAGACTACATCAAGCAGAAGTAAGAATATTAGAATAAAGATGACTGCCAAAATATTACACTCACACAGCAGTAAAGAAGAGAAAAGAATACATACCTTCAAGATCAGAGCTTGATTCTGATCAAAATGACTTTGCCAAAATATTATATTCAAACAGTATTAAAGAAAAGAAAGAATGAAGAAAAAAGAAGATCTCTGGGACAATGTAAAAAGATCAAACATCTATATATTCAGCATACCAGAAGGAGGAGAGGTACATGTTGAGGACACAGAAAATGTATTCAGTGGAAAAATAGAAGAAATCTTCCTACATTTTGGGAAAGACATGTACTACCAGGTATGGGAGATATTTAGAACTCCAAATCAACATGACCAGAAAAGAATCTCTCTATAAGATATTATAGTTAAATTGCGAAAAGCACAGCAGCAAGAAAGAATATTAAAAGCTGCAAGATAGAAGCACCACATTCACATTTAAGGGCAAATCCACTTGACTAACAGGAGAAATTATAAAGTCTAGGAGGGCATAGGATTACGTATTTCAAATCTTGAAAGAAAATAACTGCCAGCTATCCTTCAGAATTGAAAAAGAAATAAAGACCTTCAAAGATAAACATAAACTAAGGGAATTCATAACCATACAGTATTATAGATGCTGCTTTAGGGAATTCTCCACCCAGAAAGGGAAGGAAGACAAACACAATCATAAGAGTGCATGAAAGAACAAATCTTACTAGAAGAGAAATGCAAATGAGAAGTAGGAAAAAATAAAATATTATTGATCAAATAAACCATCAAAACTCTAATATAAATAAGAGGAAGAAATGATGACAAATACTCAAAATAATCAATAAAATGATAGGAACAAGCACATACAATGGTCATAATTCTCCAATTAAAGACAGACTGACTGAATGGATTAAAAAGAAGACCTACATAGAAGAAACTTGTCTCACCTGCAAGGACACACACAAACTAAAAGTGAAAAGAGGAAAAAAGCAATTCCAAGCAAATGGAATCAAAGCAAGCAGGAGTAGATATGTTTATATCACAAAAGAGATTTTGAGACAAAATCAATTAGAACGGACAAAAAAGTTCATTCTATGTTGATCAATAGAACAACAGATCAATAAAATATAACAATTATAAATATATATTCACTGAACATTGTGCATTAAATTTTATTTAAATACCAGGTATAAAAAATGATATAGGCACCAATATAATAGTAGCAGGTGACTTCAATATCCCACTTTCACCAATAGATAGATCATCCAGACAAGAAATCAACAAAGAACCATCAGAGATAAATTACTCTATAGATCAAATGAACTTAACAGACATCTAAAGAATATTCCATCCAACAGCTGAAGCATATACTTTCTTTTCATCAGCATATGGAACTTTTTCCAAAATAGGCCAAATATTATGCCACAAAGCAAGTCTTAAACAAACATAAAACAAAATAATAATTTCTTGCATCTGACCTGATCACAATGAATGAAACTAGGAATAAGCAGCAAGAAAAACTATAGAAAATATAAAAATGTATGGATATTGAACAACACACTATTGAATGAACAATGGGTCACTGAAGAAATCAGAGAGCATTTTAGTCAGCTTTTGTGCTGATGTGACTGCAAGACCTGACAAGAACAATTTTAGAGGAGGAAAAGTTTATTTGGCATTCATGGTTTCAGATGTCTCAGTCCAAAGATGGCCAACTGCACTGTTCTGGGCCTGAATGAGGTAGAATATCATGATGGAGGAGAAAAGAATCTTAGAATATGGAAAGAAGGAAGAAAAAAGAGTGAACTTTACCCAGTAGGGTCATAATATATACCGCAAAGGCATATACCTAGTGACCTACTTCCTCCAGCCACAGCCTACCTAGATACAATTACCACCTAGTTAATCCATTTTAGTGGATTAATGCATTGATTAGGCTCTCATAGCCTAATTATTTCACCTCTAAACTTTCTTGAATTCTCTCATTCATGAGCTTTTGGGGAACACCTCATATCTAAACCATAACAGGTAGGAAATTGAATCTAAAGAAAATGAAAACATAACATTAGGATACATCAAAAGTGATACTAAAAGGACAACTTATAGCAATGGGTCCTACATTGGAGAGAGAGAGAGATATATCTCAAAGAAATTACCTAATAATTTATATCAAGATCTTAGAAAAAGAAAAACAAAACAAACTCGAAAGAAGAAGAAAAAAAATTATAAATGTCAGAGCAAAAATAAATAAAATAGAGACTCAAAGACCAATACAAAGCATCAATTAAGCCAAGAGTTAGGTCTTTGAAAAAAATAAACAAAATTGACAAAACTTTATGCAAACTAAACAAAATAAAGAGAAGATCCAAATAAATAAAATTAGAGGTGAAAAAGAGACACTAAAACAGATACCACTGAAATTCAAAGGATCATTAGGAAATATTTTGAAAATTGTATGCTAGAAAATATAGAAGATTTTGGGCATATCTAACCTACTAAAATTAAATCAAGAGGATATAAAAAAACCTAAGTAGATCAAGACTTCTTCATCTATTATCATATGCTTTCTATCCTAGCAAGTAATGAGACTGAAGCAATAACGTGTTTCCCAATAAAGGGAAGCCCAAGACCAGGTGGATTCATTGCTGAATTGTATCAGACTTTTAAAGAAGGACTAATACCAATGGTCCTCAACCTATCCCACAAAACAGAAGGAACCATTCCAAACTCATTCTGTGAAACCAATATGACCCTATTATTGAAACCTGCAGGGACACACATACATACACAAGCATTATAAACCAATATTGCTGTTGAGCATTGACACAAAACTCAATAAAATACTTGCAAATTGAATTCAACAGCACATTAAAAATATCATATGCCATCATCAAGTTGATTTCATTCCAGGGCTACATATGGTTTAACATACACAAATCAATAAACATGACACAGCACAAATAGAAAGAAGGATATAAATTGTAGTAGCATAAAAAATTAAATACTTAGGAATTAATGAAAGAGGTGAAAGACCTCTACAATGAAAACTGCAGAACACTAAAGAAAGAATTTAAAGAAGACCTTAGAAGATGTAAAGATCTCCTGTGTCTTGGATAGGCAGAATTAATATTGTCAAAGTTGTCATACTACCAATAGTGCTATGAAGATTTAATGCAATTACTATTTAAATCCCAATGACATTCTTCATAGAAATAGAAAAAGCAGTCATGAAATTCATTTGGAAAAATAAGAGGCCCAGAATAGCCCAGGCAATCCTTATCAAGAAAAGTGAAGCAGGAGACATCACAATACCAGACCTTAAATTATACCACAGAGCTATAGTAACAAAAACAGCATGGTATTGGCACCAACACAGATATAAAGAACAATAGAACAGAATAGAAGACAGAGACAAACCCACATAAATACATTTGTTGCATATTAGACAAAGGTGTTATAAACATACATTAGAGAATAGATATCCTCTTCAACAAATAGTGCTGGGAAAACTGGAAATCTATATGTAGTAGAATGAAATTGAACACCTATTTCTCACCCTGCACAAAACTCAAAGTGGATCAAAGACCTAGGCATTATACCAGAGGCCCTGTGCCTCCTGGAAGAAAATGTAGGCCCCACTTTCCATCATTTCAGTTTAGGAATTGATTTCCTCAGTAAGACTCCTAACACAAGAAGTAAAACCAAGAATCAATAAATGGGATGGTATCAAAATAAAAAGCTTCTTCTCAGCAAAGGAAACAATTACATGAAGAAAGAGCCTATAGAATGAGAGAAAATCTTTGCCACCCACACATCTGATAGAGCACTAATCTCCAAGATATACAAAGAACTCAAAAAACTTAACACCAAAAAATTCAATAGCCCAACCAATAAATGGACAAAGGAGCTGAATGGGTACTTCATAGAAGAAAAAAATATGAATGGTCAACAATTATATTAAAAGATGTCCAACATCTCTAGCAATTAGAGAAATGCAAATTAAAACTACACAGACATTTCATCTTACTCCAGTCAGAATGGCAATTATCAAGAATACAAGTAACAGTAAATGTTGACGAGGATGTGGGGAAAAGAGTCACTCATATATTGTTGGTAGGACTGCAAATTGTGCAACCACTCTGGAAAGCAGTATGGAGATTCCTTAGAAAACTTAGAATGGAAGCATCATTTGACCCAGCTGTCCCACTCCTTGGCATATACCCAAGGGTCTTAAAATCAGCATACTATAGTGATATGGTCACACCAATGTTTATAGCAGCTCAATTCATAATAGCTAAGTTGTGGAACCAACCTACAACAGATGACTTGACAAGAAAATGTGGTACATAGCCATAAAGAAGAATGAAATAGTGACATTTGCTAGTAAATGGAGACTATCATGCTAAGTGAGATAAGCCAATTCAAAAAAAAAAAAAAAAAAACCCAAAACAAAAAAGCAAAAACAAAACTGGAGGCTGAATCTTCTTTCTGATATGTAGATGCTAATTCATAATAAACAGGTGGGGAGGGAAGAATAGTCATTAGATTAGACAAAGGGGAATGGAGGGTAGGGGAGATAAGAATAGGAAAGACAGTAGAATGAATTGGACAAAGCTTTCTATGTTCACGTATGAATATACAACCAATGTAACTCTACGTCATGTACAACTGCTGGAATGGGATCTTAATTAGAAGAAGTTATATTCCATGTATTTATAATATGTCAAAATATACTCTATACTTGTATATCTAAAATGAACATATATAAAAAAAGAAATCACATGATGATAGATGTGGGAAAAGTCTTCAATAAAATTTAGCATCCCTTCATGATAAAAGCCCTGAATGAAAAAAATATATATATGTAAAATTACAACATAATAAAGGCTATATATATATAACAAATTCATAGCCCAAATCATACTGAATGCGGGAAACTTGAAAGCATTTCCTGTAAGATCAGGAACAAGACAAAGATGTCTATTCTCACAACTGTTATTCAATATAGTCTTTGAAATTTTAGCCAGAGCAATAAGGCAACAAGCATCTTCAGCCAACAGATTTCCAACAGGGTTCAAAAAGCATGCAGTGGAGAAAGGACAGCCTCTTGAACAAATGGTGCTGGGAAGTAGAAGATTGAAACTAGGCCTTTATCTCTCACCCTTTAAAAATATAAATTCAAAGACTACCAAAGTCCCTAATATAAGACCTGAAGCTCTGAAACTTTTAGAATAAAACTTAGGGTAAACACTTGAAGATATTGGCACAGAATGATTTCCTGAATGGGACTCCAATAAGCACAGGAAATATAGGCAAGAATTGAAAAATGGAGTCATATCAAATTGAAAAGCTTCTTCCCATCAAAGAAAACAATCAATAGAGCAAAGGGACAACCTATACAATAGGAGAAAATATTTGGCAGTTGTTGGGAGCCATCCATGGGTTGTCTGTGGGTCACCGGCATGGAAGCCTCATGGATAGAGACATCTGGTGTCTGGGAATGACCAGTGGACATTTCCTCTGGTCAACAACCCAGGGACAGTGTGAATCTCTTTCCCGCTCTGCCATGACCCACACAGCACCTGAGATGGGTGAGACTGCCAAAATGACGACATGCTGACTGCAAGACATCATGAAGCAAGACTCCGTCCTTGAAACCTTTTCCCTGCCTTTAATGTACCTTTAATGTTTATTTAAGTAAACCACTGGAGCAATTTCCCCTTTGTCTAATCAGAGACAAATTTTTAAAGATGAACAATAAATTAGCTAACAGTACAGAAAGCTGGGAAAATAATCTCCCAGGTGAAGGGAACAGAGATGTCTTTTGGATGGCAAGTAATGGAATTCAGTAATGGAACCTATGAGGACTAGACCTATCACATTCTGTAAATACATTTCTGAGTATTTGTGCTTTGTTACTTACTAATTATCTTAGATTGTAAGTTTTAGGGTGGCTTGGATTATCCTGAGCAGGAAGAAGGACACCTTAATGAGACACTGGCCATCATCCCCCAATAGGCAGTTATTCATTTGACAGAGGATTAATATCCAGAATATATAAATAACTCATTAAACTTAACAGCAACAACAACAATAATTCAATCAACAAATGGACAAGTTATCTGAATAGGTAGACACTTAAAAATGTGGAAAAAATTAGAGATCATTTGATGGATGTTTGACATAACAATAATAACCACTTAAACCTTGTGGGGATGCATGTTTATTGTGGCACTACTCATAATAAGCAAGATATGGAATCAGTGTAGGTGAATTTAGTGTAGGTAGATAAAGAAAATATCACATGTTTACACAATGGCTTATTATTCATCCATAAAGAAGAATAAAATTCTGCCATTTGCAGGAAAATGAATGGAACTAGAAGGTACTACGTTCAGTGAAATAAGCAAAACACTAAAAGACAAATATCACTTTTTTAATTTTTTAGTTATAGTTGGACACAATACCTTCATTTATTTATTTTTTGTGGTGCTGAGGATCGAACCCAGGGCCCTGTGAGCGCTCTACTACTGAGCCACAACTCCAGCTTACTATTATTTTTTTTAATATGTGGAAACTAAAACAAAACAAGACAAAAAATGACCTGAAAGTAGAAGAGGGACTATTCAGTTCTGGAAAGGGGTCCTTGCCTTCAGGGAAAAATATGTTTTTCCCTTTTAGACTCCATTACTTGCCATCCAAAGACATCTCTGTTCCCTTCACCTGGGAGATTATTTTCCCAGCTTTCTGTACTGGTAGCTAATTTATCGTTCACCTTTAAAAATTTGTCTCTGACTAATGGTTTATATGAAGTTCTTGTCACAATGTAAGTTTCCCTATCTTTCTTCTTCTATTTCATCATTTTAGTGTAAATTATTAACTAGTACAGGAAAGAAGCATGAGTAAGAGAAGATATGATGGAGTTCCTTGATAATTTGTGTTATTTAGAATGCTTTCTTTCTGTGCTTGAAGCAAGTTCTGGTCTGAGTGGAAAATGACATCTTGTAACACACCTGCTTTGTACTTTCTTTGAGTCTTGCTGAACTATGCATTGAGGATCCATCAGAATTCTGGGATCATGGGTTTGTGCATATCATATGCAAATGGAGCAGCAATGAGAGACACATAGGTTGTGCATATATTCTTCACCCATGCACATGTGCCTTTGTCCTACTGGACTTCACTTACAAAAGTTCAAAAGTAAATTTATTAAGAATTTGAAGACAGTGACAGCAGACAGTTAAACCAAATGTGGGGCCCATCTAAGTGCAGGGACACTGCACAGGTCACATACCCATCAAGCTGGCTCTGAGACTAGCTAAACATTTTTAAAGGAAGAATGATGATGGAGAGGGTTTGCTATACAGATTTTTAAATAATCCCGTGTAATAAAGTTTTGACCTTGTCCACAATTGGTTTGACCTTCCCCCTTGGTTCTGGGAGCTTCTGTTATATCTGATAGGAATATCTTTACTTAGGGTGAGAGTTGACCACTCTTGTCTTGGGGGCAGGATGGCCAGTGCCAGAAAGACCAACCATGTGATGTAGGGTGGTCTTTTGGGGTCATGTAGTATCAGTCCATCTAGAGACTGAGTTCAGTCCCATAGGGAATCAGTCAGTCATGCCTACGAAATGCCCAAGAAAAACTCTGGATACTGATCTTTTCTGTTTGGCATGCATAGTATCACATATTGATCCCAGGAGTCAGTGGTGTAGGGGGAGGAGGAGCATCACTGGGGGTTGAATCCAGGGGCACTTAACCACTGAGCTACATCCCTATCCCTTTTTATTTTTTTATTTATTTAAATTTTGAGACAGGTTCTTGTTAAGTTGCTTAGGGCCTCACTAAGTTGGTGAGGCTGGCTTTGAACTTGCACTCCTCCTGCCTCAGCCTCCCAAGCCACTGGGATTACAGGCATGAGCCACTGTGACTGGGTTTGAAAGTTTGACATTTGGGACACTTCCAGACATTGCCCTTTTGTGTTTCTTCTTTAGGTAAATTTAGTCTGTATCCTTTCTGTTTAATGGATTGTAACCATTAACACATATATTTGAGTGAACTTTTTAAATTACTTTATGAATTACTGAGGGTAATTTTGGGGACCCCTCAGATTAATAGCCAACATCAGAACTGAGAGGAGTCTTGAGTACTATGCTCTCAAATTTTGCAGTTTGACTTCATCCAGTTCAATTTGTAGAACAATAATGAAAATGGTACAGTGCTGGTACTAGTATAATTACTAGATGCTATACATCAGTAAGTATCATAATATAGAAAGTGTAGAAATGAATTCAGTTCTATATGAAAATTTAGTCTATGACAAAATGGCACTTTAAACCAATGAAGATGGAAAGGGTCTTCTGAGAAATGATGCAATGACAATTGGCTTTCCCTTTAGGAATGTTTTACTATTTATACACACAATTAATTCCATGTGGATTAAGAATGTAAATGTGAACAATGAAAAATATAGAGAAATATATAATTTGGTGATAAATGTATTTCTAAGATTAATTGAAAATTTTTTTGAAAAATATTGAGATATTTGATGGTTTTTAAATAAAGTAATTTCTGAGCACCAGAAAACATCCACAAACAGAAACAAAAGACAATGAAAAACTGAGAAAAGGTATTAGAATATAGTTAAAAAGTTACAGTGCTCCAAAATCAGCACAAAATCAATTCCACTGTACTGACATGGTAAGAAGCTAAATTTCACTTTATCTTTGTTAGCTCTTTGCCCAGACCAGCACAGCTCAGTGACTCTAATGTGATAGGCAGTGGAGGGAGAGTGGGGAGAATGCCCAATGTTCTTGGCCTTTCAGTGGGTTCCCTATGGGACTTGCTTACCCCAAAGAAAATGCTGAAAGAATTGTCTTATCCCAGATACCTGGGGAAGCCCAGGAAAAGAGGCACCTTACTGTGAAAGGAATGGCTCTATGAGCTTCTGAAAAGGTGACTCCAACATTCTTGACATTTCAGTGTGCTTCCCAAGGGACTAGTTTTTGTTCTCACACAGAGTGCCAGAGAAACTGGAATAGTCCAGATGCACAAGGAAGCTGCAGCTGGCATGGCTATCTATGCAAGACTGGAATAATGCAGGTAACTGAGGCTTCCCTCTCAGGAGAGAGGCAACAGAGTGGAGCATGGCTCCAAGTTGAGTTGATGGAGGATCTAGTTTCTGTCTTGCCCCAGAGAGTGTTGGTAGAATGAACATCATTAAATACCTGAGAGAACAAGAGATTATGGGTTTCTGCAGGGAAAAGATTGAATTCCTAGAGCAGCCAGGGAGAAACACCCAGAATCTCTAGCTGAGTTGACTGGGTGAAGATATTTCCTAGTGAAATCCATTCTGTAAAGGCTGGAAGACAGGGCTGTTTCTTCAGATGTGCAGATATCAGTGCAAAACTCCAAGAAACATAAAGAATCAGGAGAACACGACACAATCAAAAGAACATAAAAATCAATTACCAATCCTAGGGAGAAAGGAAATCTATGAACTACATGGCAAAGATTACAACGATCTTAAAGAAATTCAGTAAGTTGCAAAACAACAAAGTCAAGAATATGATAGGTGAAAAAAATGAAAATATGACTAAAGAGAAATGATAAATAAAAATCAAAAAGAAATTCTGAAACTGAAGAATACAATAACCAAACTAAAAAATAACTGGAGGGGTTCAACAGCAGACTTAATCAAACAGAAGAAAGAATATGAATCAAATTGTCAAAAGTCAAGGACAAAGAGAATTTTAACAGCAGCGAGAGAATGGTGATATATTATAAACAAAGGACCCTCCATAAGATCATCAGTAGATTTCCCAGCAGAAACCTTGCAATAAAGAGAGATGGATCTATTCAAAGTAAGAGAGAGAAAAACCTGCCAGGCACAGATACTTTACCCAGCAAATTTACTGTCCTTCAGAAAGGGAGGAGAAATGAAAACCTTCCCAAACAGTCAAATGCTGAAGTTCACTACCACTAGACCTGACATATAAGAAATGCTAAAGGGAATTCTTCAAGTTGAAATGAAAAGACAGTAAAGATAAAATTCATTGATAAAGGTACATATGTAGACAAATGCTGAAAACTATAATAATGTAATTATATTATTTAAATCACTTTAGCTTTAGTATAAAAGTAAAAAAGAAATACTTTAAAAATAACTAAATACAAAAGTTTATTAATAAATACACAAACTAAGGATGTAAAGTGTGTGAGAAAGGAGAGGTAGAAATGTAGTTTCTTTTTCTTTTTTTATTAGTTGCTCAAGACTATATGCAATGAAAGGATATCAGCTTCCAATAGACTGTTATAATTGTAAGGTGCTTTATCTAGTCATGGTGATCACAAACTATTATCTATGATAGATGTACACATTACACACACATACACAGGAATAAAAGCATTTCATTATAAAAATCAGCAAATCACAGGAAGACAGAAGAGGGGGGGAACAGACAAAAGAATTATAAGACAGAAAACAACAAAAAAGCAATATTAAATTCTCACCTATCAATAATTAAATGGATTGAAATCTACAATGAAAAATTGTCCCGTCCGGCAGGACACATCAATGTGGGCAGCGAACCTAGATGGCCAGGAATGAAGGGACAAGAGACATGAAAGGTGACAGCAAGACAGGTGTCTGATCAAGCTGCAAACTTTTATTGTTCACACAGGGGTATTTATATGCTGGGGATGGGGAAGCTCTCTAATCAACAATTGCTGGATGTGGGTGGTAAAACTGCCAGGTGCAAGATGTCTGATGATTCTGATAACCGCAGGATGTTCCAGGGAGATAGGTGGCTGCAGGATGCCTCCCAGGCAGGATGTCTTCCAGGGGGCTGTCAGGCTAATCTTTGAAGGAGAATTTCCTTCTAGTCCCTGACATCTCCCCCTTTCTTATATAAAATATTTGACCATACCTTACCGGCCATGTTTTTAGGGGGTGATAGAGGCTCTGTTCCTCTAGGAGGCCTTAGAATATCTCCTGATCTGAGCGAGCGTCTTCACTAGGAGATTTCGTGGTGGCCTTGGCATGTTTTTGGAGGAGATGGCTTTGAGGGGGGAGCATGCCAACCGCCATGCACCAGAGCGTGTCACTCAGAGGTCTTGGGTTTTGGGATCCGTGGATCCATCCTCCTGCAGTCCTTCCTGCACCCTCCGTCATTATGGCCTAATGTCCTCACTCCATCGGTGAGTCCTCCCCCAAGCGGAGGGGCCCATGGAGGAGTGAACCCTTATGGCAAGGGCAGAAGATGGTTGGTCAGAGCTGTTACTTATACTTTTATATAAGAAAGAGAGATCTGTGGGGATGTAAACTTAAGAAATAAGCCTGAGAGAAGGGTAGAACATCCTTTTAAATGTTGGCAGCACGGTCTTCCATCTCCAAACGGTGATAGTGGACCTGTATGGGCTTAGAGGCCAAAATATTAATCTGTTCTTTAATAAATTGTACCAGCCTAGTGGGTGAGGACTAATTTTGTACTGTTGAGCAATTTCCAAAGGAAGTAACTCCAACATCAATATCATAGGTATTATTCTGCATCGTGCCTAAAAGACATAATGTAAAAGTGCCTATAGGCTGTACTTTAAAAGGAAATCCAGGTTGGCATGTATTATCATTGTCTATGATAGAATTAATAGGAACTGCCATAGGCATGATTGCCCCTGTTGTCATGCAGAGCCAGCAATCACCAGCAAGGGTGGGGTTGGAATTATTAAGCAAGGAGAAGGTAGTTTCCAAAATATCTAATGTATTGGTATCTAAATCTGGGAGCTGGGATTTAGGCAGCATTAAGGGATGATATGTGAGCTCAGGGATTTGGGGTTTCAAAAGTTTGATTATCTGAAGATGCTTGACAGCATCAGTGGGTCCTCCACCATCAGAGACCCCTGTAGGGGCCTTAATGGGCCAGCAGGAGGGTTTACCGACAGTGCCTTGGCATCCAGCTGACTGTAACTTGGTGTATATGCCTTCTCCTCCCGGGTCAAAGAGAACAGGGGTATAATGAATAATGGTCCCCCCTGCTGCATGAGTTTTAGTTAGGGTGGCTTCGAAAAATTGTTTTCCCTGCTTGTTAACACAAATTGAGACTGACAAGAGACATGCATCACCTGGGTATGTGTACAAGTTGCAGAACAATTTTGGAGAGCTTACTTGTACTGGGGGGAATAATCTTTGGCTTGTTAACACATACCCATTTAGGCTGATGAACTCCTCCGAGTTTATGGTCAACCTCCGCATGGAGGTAAGCCACCTTAGTCACGCAGTCAGCAGTCTGGGTCCAACTAGTGGGAGCCTGAGTCCAAGATTCTCCCTTGCATTCGCAGGGGGCGCCAAAAAGGTACTCCATGATGTTGGAAGGTGGAGGGTCAAGGCCTCCGTATACAAACCTGTTCAGCAGAAGTGCCTTAAGCAGGATCCTCACACAGATTGTTGGCTGCATCTTGTTTTACCCAAAGATGATTTCTTTCTTCTTTTTAGGATCCATGTGTGCTTTTTCTTTGTTGAAGCATCCTTTTCTTTTAGAAAATTTTTTTGGTTATACTTGGAAGAATTTCTGAAAACCTTAGAATCTATAAACAAATTATTGTACTTTGATAAGAAATATCAATGAAAATATAGTTAAAATCCTTAGATATTTTGTAGACATAATTATAATTATTTATCATCTTATGAGTTTGAACAGTAACTTTGAGAATTAGAAACTACTTGAAGATTGTATTTTCACTTAAAAGCAAATTTATAGTAAACACATTTATCTCAAATATCTGTAACTGAAAAGGCAGAGTATCTGATAAATGTAAATACAAAACATAAATTATGGGTTTTTTGTTGAAGAAAAACAATTAGGCAAATATATATTAACTAATCAATTAGGCATGTGCTAATTATTTTATAGATTAACAAATATAGGTTATCTAAATATCTTATATATATATATATATATTAAGAATAAGAACATAACTTATAATTGTATTAATTTTGTGTAACCACATGGTCTTAAAATATTTGGATCCATTTTAATTTATTTTTAACTAGGAGTGCACTCTTCTATGTGACGTCACTTGATGTAACTGAAATAAAATCCTTGTTGAGTATACATATTTATTTTTTATAATTAGGAATGAGAATAAGGATTTTTTGGTCATCACAGGAACATTGCTGGCTTTGTTCCTGTGGCGAGCAAATGCATCCTCATAACCTCCAAAATTAAAAGTAAAATATAAAGAAGCATGTTTGATATCTCTCATCAATAGAACATTATTTAGTAACACAACTATAGAGAAAAGTCAGGTTATTTAACTCAGAACTAACTTAAATTTAGGGCTGCAACATAGAAAGCTGTGGAATTAAACTTTGTCTGAAAAAGATATCTTTCGTTAGCATTTACAGGTAGGCATTCTTAAAAATACAGGCTCTGAACAGCTCCGGTAGAAATCTGAAACACAGTAGTACAGATTAGTGGCTGGAAGATGGGACTAGAAGTCTTGTCTGAGTGACTGTGGAAGAACCAATCGGAAGCCCACGAAAGCCCACGAAAGTGTGGGAGGTGGGACCAGGAAGCCTGCTCTTCCGGCCAGGCACCCCATGGTTACCATGGAGTCCGCTGCCCATTTTCGGGGCAAAAGTTCCCCAAGTTTTCCTAGCCGATTGCATTTTGTTTGATTTTGTCTGCATTCTCCCCCTCCTGGCCAAGATCTTACTGCGGTAGCAGCTTGTTCTGTCTCTGCGACCTGCAGTTGCAGCTCGTGTACCTCCTGCACTTTTTTCTGTGGCACGTGGATGCTCCAAAGGTTTTTTAGCAGCAAACACTAGCATTACCATCAGATCTTAAGTTAGTCTGTGTTTGGCATTTAGGTCAAGTAATTCAAGGGTTAAAAGCACTGCTGGCCGCAGGGGCTAGGACCCCATAGCAAGCAGCAAGCAGCAGCTGCTAAAGTCTCTTGTCCCCAGCGGCTGAGTTACAGCCATTTTGATTCATAGGACAATCATGTAGTAAAAAGGTCCGTACATACTTTCTGAGTATTGACAAAAACAATAGAAAAATTTAAACTTATTTCTCTCCAGGTAAACATCACATTTTCTCTCCCTTTTTCTCACTCTCCTAGCACAAACTTCTAGAACATAAAGGCCAAAAATATCTCTCTTTTTTTTTGAATTAATTAGGTTCCAGTAAGAAAAGGTGGGAACAGGCACCTTTTCTGGGCCAAAGGATTCATAATAATCTTAATCATCATCATCATCATCATCATCATAATCAGTCTTCTACTCTAAGCCATCTTTTACCATCAATGGTCCCTTCAAAGGGAAACCATGGACACAATTCTCCTATGTATGAAAAGAATAATTTTAAGTCCTTTTTCTTAACACGCCCCCCCCCCCCCCCCCGTGTCTTGAGGGCCTCCTTGAGGCCTGACAAAAACAAATCATGTGACGAAACTGCTTGTCCCATGGTGGGTCACTCACCTTGCGTCGTCCTCACTCTCCTCCTGGATCTGTCCCTCGGTCGTGTCTGCTGAGGCGATCTCGAGCTCCGCTTGGCCAAGTCTTCCCGGAGGACGGCGTTCCTTCTCAGTCAAAGGCTCGAGCACACAACGTTGGGCGCCAAATGTCCCGTCCGGCAGGACACATCAACGTGGGCAGCGAACCTAGATGGCCAGGAATGAAGGGACAAGAGACATGAAAGGTGACAGCAAGACAGGTGTCTGATCAAGCTGCAAACTTTTATTGTTCACACAGGGGTATTTATATGCTGGGGATGGGGAAGCTCTCTAATCAACAATTGCTGGATGTGGGTGGTAAAACTGCCAGGTGCAAGATGTCTGATGATCCTGATAACCGCAGGATGTTCCAGGGAGATAGGTGGCTGCAGGATGCCTCCCAGGCAGGATGTCTCCCAGGGGGCTGTCAGGCTAATCTTTGAAGGAGAATTTCCTTCTAGTCCCTGACAAAAAATGTATGGATGAACAACATAGACATCACCAAAATATGAGATCCAATTATATGCTGACTATAAGAGACTCATTTTAGAATAAGAGACATATTTAGGCTAAAAGTGAAGGGATGAAAAAAGATATTCCTTTTGAATGGTAACCAGAAGACAGCAGGGATAGCTATCCTTATATCAGACAAAGTAGACTAAGGAAAATACTGTCACAAGAGACAAAGTCATTATATAATAATAAAAGGAACCATTTATCAGTAAGCTATAACAATTATAAATATATATGCATCCAACATCAGAGTTCCTAAATATAAAAAGCAAATGTTGATATATCTGAAAGGAGAAATAGACTACAATTCAATAATAGTATGTGACTTTGATACTTCATTTTCAATAATATTTAGAATATATAGACAG
The DNA here is from genome assembly GCF_047511675.1 of Marmota flaviventris. NCBI lineage: Eukaryota > Metazoa > Chordata > Mammalia > Rodentia > Sciuridae > Marmota > Marmota flaviventris. The sequence goes on from NC_092498.1 coordinate 56,379,471, forward strand.
AAAACCAATAAGAAAAGAGTGTACTTAATCATATAGACCAACAGAACTCATATATATATATATATATATATATATTTGTAAGTATATATACACAAATGTCTCTTTGAGATTCTGTTTTGAATTCTTTTGGGGAAAATGGTTTTTAAGAACCTTCTGCAAGCCAAATGTGTATCTATACTTATATATATGTCTCTCTCTATATAATTATATATATGTGTATGTATACAGACCTAAATATATATACACATATACATATATATGTGTATATATATAAAACATTCCACCCAGCAACAGCAGAATACACATTCTTCTCAAGTGCACATGAATCATTTTCTAGAATAGATAAATATAAGGTCACAAAACAAGTATTAACAAATTTAAGAAGACTGAAATTAAACCAAGTATCTTTCCTAATCACTGTGGAATGAAACTAGAAATAATTAACAAAAGGAAAACTGAAAATTCTCAAATATATGAATTTCCTTTGATAGCTCCTATTCATCCTCATCCCACAAGATTAAATTTAGGAGATTGCTTCTATGGGTTATCTCTCTTCATCCTCCATGCCTATACTGCATGTTTCCTTCCCTTTTTGAAGAGGTTCTGGGTATGCTGCACATCCCCTGAATACATTTTTAGAATGTAAAATATTTGAAGGCAGGAACTGAGATTATCAGTTTTGTATTCACTGTGTGTCACAAGTGCCAGATGAATATTTGCTGAAGAAAAGAATCATTCTTATTGTTAAAGACCACATTCCTATGTAAGAACTCTTAAGTTAATCTTATCTCCTTTTAAAAATCCTACCAAACTCAAAATTAATTTCTAAGGAGGACTGGCAGTTCATTTAAACACATCAATCAGGCTATAGTAAAGAATGTTGGTCTTTCAGTGAGCTGGCAAGTCCCTCTAAAGGCAAATTTTAAAATTAAAAAAAATTTTTTTTCAAGTGTGTTAGAAAAGAGGGGTGTGTGTGGGCACTGTAGTGCATGCTTGTAATTCCAGTGACTCAGGAGGCTGAGGTGGGAGGATTGCAAGTTCAAGGCAAGCCTCAGAAATCTAGTGAGGCCCTAAGCAACTTAGTGAGACCTCATTTCAAAACAAAAAAATAAAAAGGGCTGTGGTGTGGCTCAGTGATTCAGCAACCCTGGATTTAATCTCTGATACCAAAAAAGGGGGGAGGACCCCACATGATATAAAATTTACCATCTTAACCACTTTGAAGTATTAAATTTAGTATAATTGAGTGTATTTACATTCTTTTTTTCTTCTCTGCCTTCATTTTCTTTTTTTAATTTTATTTTTTTTATTAGCTACACATGACATTACAATGATCTTGGCAATTCATACATTTGAATCATTGGGGTATAATTTCTCATTTTTCTAATTGTACAGGTTGCAGAATCACAGTGGTCATAGAGTCACCTATATACATACAGGAATCATAATGTCTATTCTGCTGCCCTTCCTATCCCCCTTACTCCTCCCCTCCCCTCCCATCATTTCTCTCTATCCAATCTAATGTGACACACTTTTTTTTCTTTTTCTCATCACAACATCATACATGTATTCTGTATAATGATGAGGTTCTCCTTCCATCTTTCATGCAACTCCCCTTCTCCCTCTTTTTCCCTCCCACCTCTCTTCCCTATTTAGTGGTAGTCTTCTTCTCATGCTCTTCCTCCCTATCCCATTTTGAATCACCCCCCTTATATCAGAGAAGACATTCAGCATTTATTTTTTAGGGATTGGCTAACTTCACTTAGCATAATCTGCTCTAATGCCATCCATTTCCCTGCAAATGCCACGATCTTGTTATTTTTTTAGTGCTGAGTAATATTCCATTGTGTAAAAATGCCACATTTTTTAATCCATTCATCTATTGAAGGGCATCTAGGTTGGTTCCACATTCTAGCTATTGTGAATTGTGCTGCTATAAGCATTGATGTGGCTGTGTCCCTGTAGTAAGCTCTTTTTAGGTCTTTTGGGTATAGTCCGAGAAGGGGAATAGCTGGGTCAAATGGTGGTTCCATTCCCAGCTTTCCAAGGAATCTCCATACTGCTTTCCAAATTGGCTGCACCAATTTGCAGTCCCACCAGCAATGTATGAGTGTACCTTCCCCCCCCCCCGCCCCTTCCTTGCCAGCACTTATTGTGTTTGACTTCATAATGGCTGCCATTCTTATTGGAGTGAGATGGTATCTTAGAGTAGTTTTAATTTGCATTTCTCTGATTGCTAGAGATGGTGAGCATTTTTTTCATGTATTTGTTGATTGATTGTATATCCTCTTCTGAGAAGTGTCTGTTCAAGTCCTTTGCCCATTTGTTGATTGGGTTATTTGTTTTTTTGTTGTTTAACTTTTTGAGTTCTTTGTATACTCTAGAGATTAGAGCTCTATCTGATGTTTGAGGGGTAAAAATTTGTTCCCAGGATGTAGGCTCCCTATTCACCTCACATATTATTTCTCTTGCTGAGAAAAACCTTTTTAGTTTGAATTCGTCCCATTTGTTGATTCTTGGTGTTAACTCTTGTGCTATAGGTGTCTTATTAAGGAATTTGGGGCCTGCCCCCACGTGATGAAGATTAGGGCCAACTTTATCTTCTATTAGACGCAGAGTCTGTGGTCTGATTCCTAGCTCCTTGATCCATTTTGAGCTGACTTCTGTGCATGGTGAGAGAAAGGGATTCAATTTCATTTTGTTGCATATGGATTTCCAGTTCTCCCAGCACCATTTGTTGAAGATGCTATCCTTTCTCCATTGCATGTTTTTAGCACCTTTGTCTAATATAAGGTAGTTGTAATTTTGTGGATTTGTCTCTGTGTCCTCTATTCTGTACCATTGGTCTACCAGCCTGTTTTGGTACCAGTACCATGCTGTTTTCGTTACTATTGCTCTATAGCATAGTTTAAAATCTGGAATTGTGATACCACCAGTTTCATTCTTTCTGCTTAGAATTACTTTAGCTATTCTGGATCTCTTATTTTTCCAGATGAATTTCATGATTGCTTTTTCTATTTCTGCAAGGAATGTCATTGGGATTTTGATGGGAATTGCATTGAGTCTGTAAAGTGCTTTTGGTAATATGGCCATCTTAATAATATTAATTCTACCAATCCATGAGCAAGGTAAATCCTTCCAAACTTCTAAGGTCTTCTTCTATTTCTTTCTTCAGGGTTCTGTAGTTTTCATTGTATAGATCTTTCACCTCTTTTGATAGGTTGATTCCCAGGTATTTTATTTTATTTTTATTTTGAGGAAATTGTGAATGGAGTAGTTGTCCTCATTTCCATTTCAGAGAATTTGTCACTGATATACAGGTATGCCTTTGATTTATTGGTATTGATTTTATATCCTGCCACTTTGCTGAATTCATTTACTAGTTCTAGAAGTTTCTTTGTTGAACTTTTTGGGTATGCTAGGTATAGGATCATATCATCAGCAAATAGTGCTAATTTAAGTTCTTTTCCTATATTTATGCCTTTAATTTCTTTCATCTGTCTAATTGCTCTGGCTAGTGTTTCTAGAACTATGTTGAATAGAAGTGGTAAGAGAGGGCATCCCTGTCTTGTTCCAGATTTTAAAGGGAATGCCTTCAATTTTTCTCCATTTAGAATGATGCTGGCCTGAGGCTTAGCGTATATAGCTTTTACCATGTTGAGGTAATTTCCTGTTATCCCTAATTTTTCTAGTGTTTTGAACATAAAGGGATGCTGTATTTTGTCGAATGCTTTTTCAGCATCTATTGAGATGATCATATGGTTCTTTAAGTCTATTGATGTGGTGAATTAATTTATTGATTTCTGTATATTGAACCAGCCTTGCATCCCGGGGATGAATCCCACTTGGTAATGGTGCACTATCTTTTTGATATGTTTTTGTATCCAATTTGCCAGAATTTTATTGAGGATTTTTGCATCTATATTCATTAGGGGTATTGGTCTGAAGTTTTCTTTCTTTGAAGTGTCTTTATCTGCTTTTGGAATCAGGGTGATGTTGGCCTCATAGAATGAATTTGGAAGTACTCCCTCTTTTTCTATCTCCTGAAATAGATTGAAGAGTATTGGTATTAGTTCTTCTTTAAAGTTCTTGTAAAACTCTGCTGTATATCCGTCTGGTCCTGGGCTTTTCTTGATTGGTAGTCTTTTGATGACTTCTTCTATTTCCTCACTTGATATTGGTCTGTTTAGGTTGTTTATATCATCCTGACTCAATCTGGGTAGGTATTCACATTCTTATACAACAGATATTCAGAGACTTTTAATTTTTCAAAATCTGAAACTATATGGTTAAACAATTCTGTATTTCTCCTCTCCCATCAGCCCATGGCAATCAGTATTTTACTTCTATTTCCTATAAGACTATTTTAAATACCCCATATGAGTGGAATTAGACAGTGTTTATCTTATTATGACTGGTTCAGTGCACTCATTATAATGTTCTCAAGCTTCATTCATGGTGTAGCCTTCTTTTTAAAGGCTGAATAATATTCTGTATACATATATAATATGTTGTGGTTATCCATTGATTTGAGTATGAACATTTGGGTTGCTTCCACCTCTTGCCTGTTATAAGTGCTGTTGCAATGAACACAGTGCATGCAGATATCTCTTTGAGTTTCGTTTTGAATTCTTTGGGGGCAAAAGTGGTTTTTAAAACCTTCTGTAAGCCAAATAAAATATAGCTTCTAGCCAGAGTCCAACTGTAAGCTCCCAACTTGCAATCCTTGTTATTATTTACTTATTTTTATAATGGGGGACAATGGAAAGCCAATGATTGGTCTGACAAAGAAGACAAGGCTCTGAGCTGAGGTGAGTAAGATGGGAAGGAGATGAGAAGAAGTTATCAAATGAAGATGTCCAAGGGCAGTTTATTCTGGGCAAAATGAGAAGAAACGGTGGGAGAAGACAGGTGCCTAGAGATGTCAGAATTTGGGCTGACAGTGATAACCGTGATGAGAGGCAGGATGGTTGGTGCTGTCAGTAGTCTTGCAAGGTAATTGTCATCAATGTTCCATATCTTTGAAATTTGAGGGTATCATCACTCAGATTCCTAGGCTAAAGGACTTGGGGTAAGGTGAAGGTGTTAGAGCCAGGCCTCAAAACTCCCAAAGAGAATAGAAGAGAGAACGGTAGGCACAAATAACAGTAGCAAGTGAATTGTGGATAAAATTATCAGATGTTGTTTCACATAGATCCAAGGCAATAATCTGCATTTGGAGGTGGGGAGAAGGGTTAGTGTGGTCTCCAGGGGAAAGTACTCTTAGAGAAACATCCCTGTGCCAGGCAGAGTTCTGGTGAATGGTGACCTGATCTTGTCCTGCAGAGATGCCCACTCTCCACATAGAACAAAGAGACACCATTCTGCATTCATGGTATCTGCAGGTAGGGAAGAGGGCCCATCAGAGAGAAAGAATGGGGTCATCAACGTCTGATGTGTGAGTGTTGAGATGGCAGGTGTTGGTGTGGAGTTATCTTGTGGGCATCTCTCCCAAAGAAAATTTAGTTCAGATGTCAAGACTGATGATGCCACACATTCACAAGAAGGTATATAAGAGGCTACTCACATTATGAAACTTTATGGGAGAGCAGGGTAGGCTCCCAGAAAGGTCTAGAAATGCCCTGAGAATGCAGGGGAGGGGCAGCTAGCCTGGGGTTTTGTAATGGTTAGGGAGTAGGGCTTGGGTGAGGGCTGCCTCATCCTGAACAAGGCTTGCCTGGGCTGAATTTCACATCAGTGCCAAAGGAGGGAGCACCCAGGCTTTCTTGTTAGCATGTTCAGATGTGGGACACAAAGGGAAGGGGGAGGCACAGGACTTGAATGCTCTCATCCATCATGCAGCAAATGTGGACCCAACTTTATTACAGAATACCAGAGTGTATTAGCCTAGAATTAAAAGCCCAAGGCTGCCTAGTGGACATGCACTTCATTCCTTAGGGGAAGCCAGTAACCAGGGGCTTTTGAGGCCAAGACTGTACAGCCCCTGTGAAATTTTGGAGTGTTGGTAATTTTCTGTGTTTCTCATTTATATTATTTCTGGTCTGTTTCCTGTTTGGGTTATCAAAAACATATAACAAAAAGGATCAGTAATATTGTCAGCTGGGATGGCATGTGTGTGTGTGTGTGTGTGTGTGTGTGTGTGTGTGTGTGTTTGGGTTTTAGGTGTAGCTGAGTGGTACCCAGAAGCTATTCTAGCCCCCCTCCCATTTTTTACAGGTGTCATCCTGTACTGCAGGGGCTGGCAAGCTGGTGACCACATTTCCCCAACTCTCCTGGAGGGATTTATTATGCACTGTCTGATTTTAATCTTGAAAGTAGGAGTGAAACAGCAGCCACCTCTGTTCCAATTTTTTACTCTTTCTGTTGGTGATCAAGATCTTGGACTATTTCCAAAATCTTGAGGTTTTTCTGAAGTGGTCTAGTATCCAGTCACTGGCTTTATGGGTGTTGAGAGGCAGTTGTGATGTGGCAGTGGTAGCTTCCTGGTCCTGACTTTGTGATTCCAGGATCACAGCTATGCTTGTAGGTTCATGAACTCAACAGTTCCAGAGTTAGCTGACTGATTCTGTGTCCTACCTAGAACTCTTAATGTGTGTTATAGTAGAGGGGAGTGATTTGAGGACTATGAAACTAGAGAAATTATACTCAACTCCAAACCATAATTGGAGACTGGGATTTGTAGGGACTGCACAGGAGAGAGCAAATGGTGGCTTCTCAAAGTAGATCAGTTGGGACCCGAGAAAATCCTCTGGGCAGAGATGGTGAGGGGGAAAAGGCTGTAGGGTTACCAGAAACCTTCCCTCTGTCTCTACTAATCTTGGGGATGCAAAGGAAGATGGTCTTAGGTGAGTTTCTTGAATCAGTTGGTAAAGGTGCTCAGTATTTTATTCATTGTCTTGTATATTCATTATTTTGCTTCTAAATTTCTGGAAGCTTATTCTTTAAAAAAAATTTTTAACATTCTTAGTGTAATTATAGAGTACCTGGGAAAATCTGATTTTCTTTTTCTTCCACAGATAAGAAGTAACTTGAGTATGGTCTCCTTTCAAATTCATACACCTATCCCTGAATTTAGTAGATAAAAATAAAATTTGCCTAGGGAAAATATAGTGATAATTTTTAAGACTTTAAAAGTTCCATTGATGCTTTAGTACTGCCTGATACAGTGAGAGTGAGGGAAACACAGTTTAGCAGATATTTCTTGTTGTATTGAGTTGTATTGAGCTCCCTGACTTCCCTGGCCCATGACGACTCTTCCTCCACTCCACCTTAGCCACCCGCTCTCAAGACACACCTTGGAGCCCGTCATTACCTGGAATTGTACTACCTTGGTGGTATTTGTGTCTTGACACATCATTTTCTGATTACAAAGTCCTTTTAGCATATGGTTGTGCTAGGAAGGCTATTTCAGTGAGAACATAGACATTTTCAGTTGGGAGTTTCCTCAACTATAGTAGTTCAGCTAGTGGCCTTGTTTTTACTCACAACCTCTTCCACTTCTTTTACTCAGTTTTAGAAGTTCATCATTTAAAAAAACAATCTATTTTGGGATATAATTTACATACCACACAGTTCACCTTTCTAAAAAGAACATGATTCCGTGGTTTTTAGTGTGTTCAGAGTTGTGCAGCCATCACCACAATGAATTTTAGAATCATGAAGAGAACCTCCTTAGCCATCACTCTGCAGCCCCACATGGCCCCTCCCCAGGACAACACAAGTCTCTGTAGACCTGCCTGTTCTGAGCATTTCATGCGACGGAATCAGACGTGTAGCCTTTTGTGACTGGTGTCTCTTACATGGCGTAATTTTTTATTGGTGCATAATAATCATACAGAGTAGGGAGTTTCCTTGTGGCATATTTGTACATGCACATGACCTACTTGCTTAGTTTCATTCCTTATCCCCTAACCTGCCCTTCCCTCATCCTCCCTCCATCCCCTGTCTCTACTCTTGGGTCTTCCTTTCCATTTTCATGACATTCCTTTTTTGTCTCTCACTTCTACATATCAGAGAAAGCAAATCTTTACTTTCTTAGTCTGGTTTATTTCACTGAAGGTGATATAAATTACATAATATCATTCTTCTTTATGACTGAGTGAGACTCCATTGTATAAAGATTCCACATTTTCTTATCCATTCATCTGTTGATGGACATTGAGGCTATTTCCATAGCTTGGATATTATGAATTGTAGCATGTTTTTAAGGTTCATACACATTGAAACATGTATCAGTTACTCAATTCCTTTTTATGGTTTAATAATATTCCAATGTATGAATATGCCACATTTTATTGATCTGTTCATCAGTCAATGGATTCTTTATTTGTATCTACCTTTTGGCTATTATGAATAATGCTACTATAAATATTCACACACAAAGATTTATGGGTAGGCATATGTTTCATTCCCCTTGGTTGTTTACCTAAGAGTAGAATGGCTGGGTCATATGGTAACTTTTTTCAAATCATTTGAGGAACTGCCAGACTCTTTTTCCAAAAAAGTCATACCATTTTATATTTCTGCTACTAAGGTTTAAGGGTTCCAATTTCCTTATGTTCTTGCCAATACTGGTTTATATGTGACTTTAAATTATTCCCTCACAATGGATGTGAAATTGCATCTCATTATGATTTTGATTTGCGTTTCTCTGGTGGATAATGATGTTGAGCATTTTTCATGCACATATCAGCCACTTGTATATCTTCTAAATAAAAATTCTTTTCAGATCCTTTGCTCATTTGAAAATTTGTTGCCTTTTTATTGCTGAGTTGTAAGAGTTCCTTACATATTCTAGATACAACTCATTTGCCAGATAAATGATTTGCAAAAATTTCCTCCCATTCCATGAGTTGCCTTTTTACTTTCTTCTCTTCTTGAAGCACAACAGTTTTTTTCTTTCAGTTCTATAATATCTACTTATCTATTTTTTTATTTGTTGATCATATTGAAAAAAATCATTGCCTAATCCAAAGCCCATATATTTGTATTTGTATTTTCTTCTAAGAAGGAAGTTATAGTTTTAGACTTAGGTCTTTGATCCTATTTGAGTTAATTTTATTTATTTATTTTTGCAGGTTTCATCAGTATAACTTGTTGAGAAGACTTTCCTTTTTCCATTGAATTGTGTTAGTTCCCTTGTTGAAAATCAGCTGGCTCTAAATGTGTTGGTTTATTTCTTCATTCTCAATTCTATTCCATTGATCTATAGGTCTAACCTTATACCAGTACCACAGTGGTTTTGATTGTTTGTTTGTTTTATTCTTTTTAGTCATCCATGACAGTAGAATGCATTTTGACATATCACATAGAAGTGGAGTATAACTTCCCATTTTTTGTGTTTGTATGTGATGGAGTTACACTGGTATTCATATAAGAAAATAGGAAATTTATGTCTGATTCATTCTGTCTTTATTAGTTCCATCCCCCTAACTTTCCCTTCATTCCCTTTTGTCTAATCCACTGAAATTCTAGTTTTCCCTCCCCCCCTGCTTTTTGTGAGTTAGTATCCACATATCAGAGAGAATATTTGGTCTTTGGTTTTTTTGAGATTGTCTTATTTCACTTAGCATGACAGTCTCCAGTTCCATCCATTTATCAGCAAATCTGATCATTTCATTTTTCTTTATGGCTGAGTAGTATTCCATTGTGTATATACACCATATTCATCTTGAAGGTCACCTAGCCTGGTTCCATAGTTTAGCTATTGTGAATTGAGCTGCTAATAAACTTTTATGTGGCCGCATCACTAAGTATGCTGATATTAAGTCCCTTAGGTATATGCTGAGGTGTGGGATAAATGGGTCAAATTTATTTGATGGTGGTTCCATTCCAAGTTTTCTTAGGAATCTCCATACTGCTTTCTAGAGTGGTTGCACCAATTTGCAGTCCTACCAGCAAAATATGAGTGAACCTTTTCCCCCACATCCTTGCCAATATTTATTGTTACTTGTATTCTTGATAATTGCCATTCTGAGCTAGAGATGTTGAACATTTTTTCATCTATTTGTTGACCATGCATATTTCTTCTTCTATGAAGTGCCTGTACAGTTCCTTTGCCTATTTATTGATTAGGCTATTTATTTGTGTGTGTGTGTGTGTTAAGTTTTTTTTAATTCTTTATATATTCTGGAGTTTGATGCTCTGAGGTGCAGGTGGCAAAGATTTTCTCCTATTCTATAGGCTCTGTCTTCATTTTCTTGATTTGTTTTTAGTCAGCTTTTTTTTTTTTTTCCTGTTGTGACTAAAAGACATGACCAAAACAATTTTAGGGGAGGAAAATTTTATTTTGGGACTCACGGTTTCAGATGTCTCAGTCCATAGACAGCATACTCCATTCCTCGGAGTTTGAGGTGAGGCAGGAACAACCTAGTGAAAGAGAGTGGCAGAGGGAAGCAGCTCACATGGTGATCAGAAAGCAGAGAGAGAGATTTCCACTTTTCAAATATAAATATGTACTCCAAAGCCACGCTCCCCAATTCCCATGTCTTTTAGCCACATCCAACCACTTCAGTTACCACTACATTAATACCATCAGAGGATTAATTCACTGACTGGGTTAAGATTCTCACAGTCCAAACATTTTTTCTCTGAACCTTTTTGCATTGTCTCACACATGAGCTTTTGGGGGAACCTCACATTGAAACCCTAACATTCTGTTCCTGACCCCCAAAAGCTAACAGCCATCTCACAATGAGAAATATATTTTGTCCATTTCCAAGAGTCTCCATAGTCTTAACACTTCTGAGATTGCTCAAAGTTCAAGTCCAAAGTCTTCTCTAAGGCTCAAGGTAATCTTTCATTGTGAGTGCCTATAAAATTAAAAGTGATTTACAAGTTTCCAATATATAATGGTACAGAGTAAACATTTCCATTAACAAAAATTAGGGGCATAGAAAGAAGGGATGGGACCAAAGTAGTCTGAAATCCAGTTGGGCAAACAAGTCCTGTAGCTCCATGTCTGGCATCCCGGGGCACATGGCATTATGATGTTCTCTCCAAAGGGCTTGAGTAGCTCTGCCCCTGTGGCCATGTTGGTTGTAGCCCAAGTAGCCTTTCTGTTGGCTTGTTTCTGTTCAATTCCTGAAGCTTTCCTAGAACAATGTCCCATGTTACTGTCATTTCTTAATCTTGGGGGTCTCTACTACAGCTTCAGCTTCCTCCTCAGATCTCCATACCTTGTGTTCTCAGGGAGTGCCCACAGGGACTCTGATCCTGCTGCACTTTTCCTGTCTTCCAAGGCCTTCCTTTGAGATCTTGGTAGAAGCCTCCATGACCTCCTAACTCCAGCTTCCTGCATTCCTGCAGAACCAGCACCATGTGGTTGACACCAAGGTCTGTGGCCATCTTGAGTAGCAGCCAAGCCTCCAGGGACCCTGGCTGCCTTAGCCCTCTGAGTATCTGGGTGGCTGAACATGTTGAAAAAATACTTTAGGCTCCCTGTACAAGAAGGATCCCTCATGGTCTCTTCTCAAGATAATTTTTGCTTTTGTTTCCTTGAGCCTGAGATGGGTGTGGTCATGCCAGCTCCTGAGATGCCCTCAAGCCATCTTTCTCATTGTCTCTGGGCAGTCTTTAGCAACTTCCTTAGCCCCAGTTTTATCCTGCCTTTCAAGTTTAAGTTTTTCAAATATTTCTGCTCTGCTTTCTGCTCCTGATTATCATAATAAATTTGGCTAAAAGCCTCCAGCAATATCCTTGCCACCACCTGAATGCTATGCTGCCTAGACATTTCTTATGCCAGATTAAGGAGTCTATCACTTTTAAAAGCAGCTTCACAGAAAGTCTCAGCACAGGTGCAAAGTGCATACAACTTCTCAGCCCTAACATAACATGAATGGTCTCTATTCCAAATTCCAATAGAGTCCTTTTCTGAACCCTCTTAAGCCCTGTCTTCACTGTTCATAGTTCTGTTGGCATTCTGGTCTTCTGAGCTCCCCAAATAATTGGCCATTAAGCTCCACTTACAAGAACCCAAAGTATTTCCAGCTTGCCCTGCTAAGAATCTCAAAATTCCTCCCACCAATTCCATAAATCTCAAAAACCTTCTGAACAATATGGTCAGGTTAGTCACAGCAATGACCCCACTTCTTGGTTCCAATTTCTGTTTTAGTCTCCTTTTTTGCTGCTGTGACTAAAAGACCTGACTAAAACAATTTTAGGGGAGGAAAAGTTTAAGGGCTCATGGTTTCAGAGGTCTCAATCCATATACAGCCAGCTGCATTCCTCAGGGCTCTAGGTGAGGCAGGAACAACATGGAGGAAGAGTGTGGCAGAGGGAAGTGTGGTGATCAGAGAGCAGAAAGGGGGGTCTCCACTTGCTAGATATAAATACATACCCCAAAGCCATGTCCCCAATTCCAACCTCCTTCAGCTATACCCTACCACTTGTTATCATTCAGTTAATTCCCATCAGGGGATTAATTCACTGACTGGGTTAAGACTCTCACAACCCAATCATTTCTCCTCTAACCTTCTTGCATTGTCTCACATGTGAGCTCTTGGGGGGACACCTCACATCCAAACCATAACATGATTATTTCTTTTGCTATGAAGAAGCTTTTTAGTTTGATGCCATCCCATTTATTGATTCTTGATTTTACTTCTTGTCTTTCTGAGGAATGGTTTGTTTTTGTGGTACTGGGGATTTGAATCCAGGGACATTTTTCCACTGACCTTCATCCCTAACCCTTTTTATTTTTTAATTTTAGGACAGGGTCTTGCTAAGTTGCCAAGGTTGGCCTCAAACTTGTGATCTTCCTGCCGGGTTCCTGAGTAGCTGGAATTACAGGTATGTGCCACAACACCCCATACATTGTCTTAACTACTGTAGCTTTTGTAGTAAGTTTTTAAATTGAAAAGTGTGAGTCTTCCAACTTTTTTCTTTGAATTCCCATATGAGTTTTAGGATCAGATACCAATTTCTTCAAAGAGACTAGCTTGAATTTTGATGGGGATTATATTGAATCAGTGGGCCAATTTGGGGAATATTGCTGTCTTAATAATATTAAGTCTTCCAATCCATAAACATAAGATATCTTTCCATTTATTTAGGTCTTCTTTAATTTTTGTCAATAAGGTTTGTATTTTTCAGAGTGTAAATTGTGTATTGTTTCTCAAAATTTATTCCTATGTATTTTATTGTTTTAATGTTATTGTAAATGGAATTGATTTCTTAATTTTATTTTCTGTGTATTCATTGCAAATGAATAGCAATACAACTGATTTTTGTAAATTGATCTTATATTCTGCAACTTTGCTGAACTCATTTATTAGTTTAAATAGCATTTTAGTGTATTCCTTAAATTTTATCTATGGATGAGACCATATGATTTGCAAATGGAGATAATTTGATTTAGTCACATACACACAGAAAAACAAAAACAAAAACAAAAAAGAATTAAAATTCAGTTATTAAGGCTCAGGCAATCAGAATGGCAAAGAGATCAGTTATTGAAAACTGAATCATTTCTTTTGTGTACTTTGGCTCCAATTGGCCAAGAAATGTGGTCTTTTGTTCCAGAAATATGAGCAATACCACACTGATGGGAAAATTATTGTTTATCAATATTTGATTAGATCATATTTGGCTCATCTTAGTAAGGAGGGTTTCTATCTTAGGCAATGGTTAAGGTCAAAGGACAAGTCACAGTTCTCCCTGGTGGAAACTGACATGGGTTCAAAGTTCTCATGTTTACAGTTTGAACCCAAGATTTTCTGCTCAGCTCTTTCCTGTTTTAGTGGTGACCAACAGAGGAGAGCCTTGATAAGCATCTAACTGGAAGCTTTGCATGTGATAGCAATGAGAAATGTATCTAGGGACGATACAGCCTTTTTTATTTGTTTCTTTTTATGTGGCACTAAGGATTAAACTCAGAGCTTCACACATTCTAGGCCAGTGATCTGCCACAGAGCTACAGCCCCAGCCTCAATGTGATACAGCCTTCTATGGAATGGAAGGGATTTTTTTTTTTTCTGAAGGAGACGAGTCACCAAATTGATGGTCTTAAAACTGAGTAATGGGATATACAAGGTCAAATTGAGATAGAGAAATAGGGGTGCAGGTTAACTGGAAGAATGGAAGGAGCCTCCTTGTGACAGCTGGTGTAGAAGACTTCTTCTCTGGGAAGGGAAAAGGCAATGGCTATGATTTCCATAAATTTAATCTGTATCTGCCCTACACTGTTGTTGGAGGTAGGGTTGTTTGGAACCTGGTGAAGGGTTGGAGTTTGGAATGCAAAAAAATCTTTAGAGACCAACGTCTATATAAAATGAAGAGAGGGGAAGCAATAGATGGGAAAGGTGAGCTGCAACAAGAGCCCAGGAAAGCCTCAGGAAACCTACAACTGAACTGACTGACAATTGACCAAAATGGCCAAGGTTGTATATCCCTCCTTCACATAGTCACTGTATAGTGGCTTCTTGGGAATGGTCTGAAATCATTGGGGGAAATGCTGAAATTTAGGCAGACTATAAAATATGTCAGTTGGAGATGATGTGTTGTTGGCACTTGTGCCTGTTGGGTGACAAGTCCTTCCTTAAAGTAGAATCTGGGTACTTCTGTATCTCTGTATCTACCATACTGTATCCTGCTTGAAGACTGAATCTATTGAGTTACTAGTCTAGAGTGATTGGCATGGCAAAGGCTGTTGGGTTAGGCTGCTTTCCCATTCCTCTTCTTGTAAGCTTTGGTAGCAAATGAAGAATGTGCCAGAGGGAAGCCATTCACTAGCATGTGGCCCTTCTAATGAACCTGGGTTATAATGTAAAAGCCATCTTGTTTGTGGGCAGTGAGAGATGCCTTTGACCTTCAGGCAGGAAGAACCACTCTCTTCTTTTATATGGTTTCTGAAAGCACTTTCACAATCTGGAGGAATTGTCATGAAGGAAACACATCTATTGTTGTCTCCATTTCTTTCTTGGTTCCTCCTGTTTTCCTGCTAACCAGGGTGTTATGCCTCATTTCTCAGCTCTGCTCCCTGGGTACCAGCCCAAGAAATGGGTAAGAACTGGGCCCCTTATCATATCTTTTATCCCATCTACCAAGTAGACTGGGCAGGATGTCCCCTTCTAGCTCTTATGTCTGGCTGGAAATCCAAGTTCTGGTCAGGGAAAAAACAATTTGGCCTCAGCCCACATTGTTTTCTTCATTCCTGCTTTACCACTAATAAAGCTAATACTTTTATATCCATCATTCTCATGAAGCTGTTTTCAATTTGGAATAAGTGGAAATGGTGAGAAGTTGAATAACTGCTCCCCCCCCCCAAATCCAGTACACAGGAGGTGAGTAGAGAGACCCTGGGTGCAAAAGTATGGTTAATTCTTTTGATTTCTGCTGTGGTAGTGAAGGTTAGGTATACTTATAGCAAACCTACAAGGTATGTATAAAAATCTGTTGTACCAAATGAGAACATTCAGGGATTTAGCGATAATTTCACATTAAAGATGAGTATAGTTCTGTATATATCCTGGAGATTAGTGCTTGTTGAGAGCCACAGTTTAGTCGGAATGACGTCTGGCATTTTGCCACAGGGAATGGTTGAAAGGTGACCCTGCTGGGGGGGTGGGGGGAATAGGGCGGCTCTGGGATTAGGGTGGATCCTGCTGGGAATAGGGTGGCTCCAGGATTAGGGCGGATCCTGCTGCCTCCGGGAGCCTGCTACTTTGGAGTAATGCAGAGTTTTTTTTTGAGTTCTCGCGGGTTCCGGGAGAAGAATTGGCTCACGGAGCCTGGTGGAGGGAGTGTGTTCCCAGGAAGTGTGTGTAGAGTGCCGGTGAGAATTTGGGAATAAAGAGTTGCTGTTTGAACCTACAAGGCTTTGTGGTGGCTCCGTTATTTTGTGCCCAGCCAGACTGCGGCAAGCTCTATCTGATGAGCATGTGGTAAAGATTTTCTCTCATTATATTGGCTCTGTCTTCATGTTATTGATTGTTTCCTTTGCTGCAAAGAAGCTTTTTAGTTTGAATCTATCCCATTTGATTCTTGATTTTATTCTTGTGCTTTAGGAGTTTTGTCAAGGAAGTCAGGTCCTAAGCTGACATGATGAAGATTTCAACCTGCTTTTTCTTTTATTAGGCACAGTCTCTGGTCTAATTCCTAGGTCCTTCATCCACTTTGAGTTGAGTTTTATTCATGGTGAGAGATAGGGGCTTAATTTCATTTTGCTGCATATGGATTTCCAGTTTTCCCAGTACCATTTGTTGAAGAGGCTATCTTTTCTCCATTGTATGTTTTTGGTGCCTTTGTTGAGTATGAGATAACTGTATTTATGTGAGTTTGTCTTTGTGTTCTCTATTCTGTACTGTTGGTCTACATGTCTATTTTGGTGCCAATACCATGCTGTTTTTCTTATTATAGCTCTGTAGTATAGTTTAAAGTCTGGTATTGTGATGCCTCCTGCTTCACTGTTCTTGCTAAGGAGTACTTTGGCTATTCTGCATCTCTTATTTTTCCAAATGAATTTCAGGATTGCCTTTTATATTTCTATGAGGAATTTCACTGGGATTTTGATTGGAATTGCATTAAATCTGTATAACACTTTTGGTATTAGGGTCATTTTGACAATATTAATTCTGCCTATCTAAGAACAAGGGGTATCTTTTCATCTTCTAAGGGCTTCTTTAATTTCTTTCTTTAGTGTTCTGTTATTTTCATTGTAGAGGTCTTTCACCTCTTCTGTTAGGTTGATTCCCAAGTTTTGTTTTTTTTTTGTTTTGAGTCTACTGTAAATGGGGTAGTTTTCCTAATTTATCTTTCAGAGGATTCATCACTGATATACTGAAATGCAAGAACTCAAAAAACTTAACACTAAAAAAAGAAATAACCCAATCAATAAATAGTCTAAGAAAATGAACAGACACATCACAGAAGAAGATATACAAATATATGAAAAGATAAAGAAAGATACAAAAAACCCTTCAACATCTCCAGGTATTAGAGGAATACAAATCAAAACTACTCTAAGATTTCATCTCACACCAATCAGGATGGCAATTATTAAGAATTCAAGCAATAATAAGTGCTGGTGAAGCTGTGAGGGAAAAGGTACTCTAATTCATTGCTGGTAGGATTGCAAAATAGTGCAACAACTTTGGAAAGCAGTATGGAGATTCCTACCCCACTCCTTGGTCTATACCCAAAGGACTTAAAGTCAACATATTACAGTGATGCAGCCAATTGACAATAGCTAAACTGTGGAACCAACCTTGATGCCCTTCAATAGATGAATGGATAAAGAAACTGTGATATATATACATAATGGAATATTACTCAGCATTAAAAGAGAATAAAATTATGGCATTTGCAGTTGAAGAATATCATGCTAAGCAAAGTAATCCAATCCCCAAAAGCAAAAGCCAAATGTTTTCTCTGATAAATGGATGCTGATCCATAATGGGTGGGGGGCGCAAGGGAAGAATGGAGGAACTTTGGATTGGGCAGGGGTGGGGGAGGGGAAGGGAGGGAGTTTGTGGGGGAGAAAGATGGTAGAATGAGACAGACATTATTATCCTATGTATGGGTATGGTTACATGAATGGTCTACTCTACATCATGTACAACCAGAGAAATGAAAGTTGTGCTCCATTTGTGTAAAAAATAAAATAAAATTTTAAAAAGATGAGGATAAATTCCTTGAAATCACAGTATTTCTTTCCCATTCACTTTTTGACTCATTTTAAACAAAGTATTTCATTGAAATTGCTTTCAACAACATCAACAGAGGATTTTGTTCTTTGATAACTCTTATCAGATATTCTTCAGACCTTATCTACCTGATTAAAAACTTTTCACTGCTCCATAGTTTCTGAGCACTGCACCCTCTCCCTTGTTCTTCAAATTCCTTTCCCCACTGGCTTCACTGTTGTGGGTTGCTGGAGCACTCACCTCTCTGACCATGTCTTCTGCTACTGACTTCTTACACTTTCAATGTTCATCTTTCCCAAAGTTCTGTTTTTGGTTTTCACGGTAGGTAATGTGGTTTAGCTCATTCCACATTTCTCTTCAGCTTCCTCCTAACACGTAGAAGATAGAAAACTCAACAAACAAAGTTAACAACAACAACAACAAAAACACAAAACATTTTTTTTTTCAGATGCCAGAGAATTCTGGATATAATCTAAATTTTATAGACAGACATTGTGAGAGACACGTATTATATTTGGAGCTAAATTTTCTATTTGGAAGAGAAAGTCAAGGTATGGGTTTTTGTTTTGTTTTGTTTTGGCATGGTGTAGTTCTGGAGCAGGTAGTTTAATAGCAGTTTCTGTTGAAGCAAAAGATTTCCTGATTCTATGGATCTTATTATTTTAGAGGCAGCAGCTCCTTTAGCAACCCAGTTCTGCAGGATAGCTTTGGGAGTTGTTTCTTGAAGCTTAGGATAGAGTTTTATTTCATTAACTATGTATTTAACCCACTAAATATTCTTTAATAAATTCCTTTCTTTTTAATCTACCCACAGTAGCTTCTGTTTTTTTCTTTTTTCTTTTCTTTTTTATAAATGAATACTGACCAATACAGTCTTGCTTTTCTTGGAATTTCTTGTTTTTGATTTAAATTCAGTGTGTTCAATGTCATCACACAGTATCATCTGGTACCAGACTGAGGTCTCCTCATTTTATATCAGATGAGATAACTCTTCTAGGCTTCAGATTTATATTTCCATGTGCCTAACGGACTTCTATATCTGGATGTCCAATAAAACCTAAACTTCACTATATATAAAATTGAACCTATTTAGTCTCTTGGTACTTTCTTTGTTCCCAATCCAGATGGTGACCTAGAAACTTTGGTGTCATCCTCTACTTCTTTGTTGTCCTTGTTCTCACCTTCCCATCAGTACCAAGACATGTGGATGCCAGTTTCTAAATATCCAGCCCTTTTCTCCCTCCCCTGTGCTAGTTCTTTAGTTCCTGTCTGGATTCTGGAGTAGCCTTTTCTTCTCCTTTTACACATCCTTTTCCTTCTGATATTTTGATTTTAAATTACATATTTAAGATAATTGTTTTTTGTTTGTATTTATATTTGAACACATATGAAATTGGTATACATTTTGTAATTAATGGTGAATTCCACTTGTTGTCAGCTAGGAAGTTGTTCTAGCATAGTGATTATTATCTGCTCGCTCAAACTGGGTTGTTATTTAGGGTGACTTGAATGGACAACTATAACTTCTTGATGGTTTATTCAACAATCATTGAAGGGCCATTTGAGGAAGAAATATGAATCCTGGTTCTTGTATAGTAAACTTTTACTACACCTTTGGGTAAAATTTGAGAGCATCAAAAGTTGCGGAGTGGGTACCAAGAGCTTGGAAAAAAAACCCCATATGCAACATTGGAGCTTTCTGTTAATAAGAGCTGTGTATCACTAGAGGTCTGGATAGCGGTGATTGATATCAGGCTGTGGAATGGGGGAGGTGGGGAGGAGGAGGTGGAAGTTAAAAAGTGAGCAAAAAGACCTTTTCTCTCAGAGAGATTAAGTCTATCCAATCCCAAACATTTATAAAAACATAATTAAAAAAATTACAAGTTAGCTTTTGCTCTTGCTTGTATGCATTAAAACTATTTTAAGAATGATATAAGTATTCAGAAAGGCAGGGGTCTCCAAATAGGTGAACATTACCTTGTTTTAGAATTTTCAATAATGATGGTCTTGTTTTCTTCATTTCTAGTACACGGATGTGACAGCTTGGCTTCTTGAGTTGTAGCATTTGGAAAATGAAAATGAAATGATATATAGTATGCCTTGCAACAAAAGTAGAGAGTGTTAAACAGTTTTAAATGGGGCAAAAGAATTAATCCCTACTTGCCAATAGTCATGCATGGTAATTTCCTCCCTGCCCTTGCTCTGCTTGGATAACCTTGACAGAATGCTTTAAACTTTTATAATTCATTATGAAGCTGAACATGTGTAAGAAAAACAAGTGCTCCTTTCTAACCAGGGGAAAAGGTGTTTTTTAAATGTAATTTTTATAAATATTTGCTTATCTTTTTTTGTCTCCTTCCTAGTTCTGCACCCCTCCCCCCCAGGTGACTGTTCCCTGACTCAGAGTGAATCCTCCTACTGCTTCCTGCTCAGCTGAATCAACACTTCCGGAGGTTGTGACTAAGAAAAGCCACAGCCCATGGTTATACTTGACTTTTGAAAATCCTGGTTCTTTAAGGACATAATTACAAGGACCCATGCTTATAGAATAAGTAAGTTGGTTTTAGCTATGTCTATGAATTACACTCCCCAAAAAAGTACAAAAATAAGTCAGACTTCATTAATGATAATCTGTCTATTTTTTAAAAAATTGTATTGGCTAATTATTTAGATATTATGAGATCGTGATAATATAAATTCAAGAATTTGGTGTATAGAATCCTAATTATCCTTTGCTTTCCTATTCCTGGCTCAAAATAATGGGAAATACGAAAGAGGAAAGATATGATCTCAGAAAGGCATGATAGATACTGTGTCTCTGAACATTATTTTGTCAGCTAATTACCATGGAGATCAATTAATCTCTAAGAAAAAGAGGAATGCTTCATAACTCCAAAACTAAATAATTTCCTTTTTGTATTGATCACTAAACTATGAGTATGATTTTAATTTTTCCCAGAAAGAGCTTCCATCATGAGAAGGCAAACTGTATTACTATGCATCCTCCACCTTAATGTTTTTATTATTTTTAATCTTTAAAATATATTTTAACATGTCTGAAATTTAGGATATATCTTATAATTGATGGTGACTTCTAGTTGCTGTATCTATTAGGTTTACTTTCCTAGGCTTAATGCCCACAGGTGTCCAGCAAGAAGGGCAAAATCACTGGTAGACCAGCCACTCAGGGGTGACCACAGATCCACCAGAGATGATAAGCAGGTTTAAAGAATTTACCCACCTCTTCTACTCACAGCCAAGTGTTTTGAAAACGTCATCTTAAGCTTTCTGTTTTAGGTTTCCTGTATTGCCTTTGATTCTTTTTTGCTCTTGCTTCTGTCACCGATATTTAATTGAACCTGTCAAAAAATCTTACGGATGTCCTAATTGTCAAATATAACAGACTGTTCTCTGTTCTTACTTTTGTTGAGGGTTGTTTTGTTTTGTTTGAAGCAGGTGGTTTAGTTGACATCTCCTCTTCCTCAGATATCCTTGTTGATTTTCCTTTTGATTCTTCAGTTTTCTCCTTAGTTTCTCGCCCATTGTTTTCTTTCTTTTTTTTAAATTTTAGCATATAACTTTATTTATTATATTATTTTTATTATAATTTGTTATATATATACACATATAGAACACAATTTTTCAAGTCACTGGTTGTACACAAAGTATTTTCACACCATTCGTGTCTTCATACATGTACTTAGAGTAATGATGTCTAACTCATTCCACCATCTTTCCTACCCCCATGCCCCCTCCCTTCTCCTCCCTCAGCCCTTTGTCCTAGCTAAAGTTTCTCCATTCCTCCCATGCTGTCTGCCCCATCCCCATTATGAGTCAACATGCTCATATCAAACAAAACATTTAGCCTTTGGATTTTGAAATTGGCTTCCTTCACTTAGCATTATATTTTCCAACTTCATCCATTTACCTGCAAATGCCATGATTTTATTCTCATTTATTGCTGAGTAATGTTCCATTATGTATATATACCAAAGTTTCCCTATCCATTCATCTACTGAAGGGCATCTGGGTTTTGCCCATTGTTTTCAATCTATTACCATTGCCATCTCAGGGGCATTTGACCATACTCTATCTTCTATTGTATTAAAGGAACAGTTCTTCTTCCAAATTTGTAATTCCTCTTGGAGATCACCCTATGTTTTCTTCCCACTGAAAAAGAATGTAAAGCTTCTATGCACCTCTTCATTGCTCATTTACTTTAAAGCACTTCATAATTAGGCTTATATCCCATCAATCTAGTGAAACAGCTCCTACAAAGTCATTGATGACTTTCTAACATTTTAAGATCCTCACTCTTCTTTGCTTTTCTTTCCTGCACTTGACCATTTTGATCATGTCCTTCGTGCAACTTTCTCCTCTTTAGTTTGTGTGACATTTGCTTTTTGCTGGCTCTCTTCTTGCTTTTCTAAACATTCTCTTTTGGGCTTCTCCAGTTCTGTTGTTGATTCCTTAAACACTGAGGTTTCTTATCACAGGACCCTTTTCTCCTCTCACTCAGAAGCACTCCTAAATCAAGCTCACCCTTTTTCATAGCTTTAACCACACCATACATGCTGATGACCAGTTTGTAGTCTACAGAAGTCAGCATATTTTCTGTTTTGCTACACAGAATTGTCTTTGACAATTGACCTTGCTGCTTTGGGGCTTGACTGTAAGAGACATATAGAGATGTCCATCATAGAATCCCTTTTTGTTGGTGCAAAATTTGCTTCAGGGCAAAGGTTATGACATTTTATGTTTATTTCCTCTTTTAACTCCCAGGGCTCCTCACTTTGCCACATATAACTCTGGTCCTCCAATGGACTAAGCTTTGAAAACAACATCTTCCTAACTTTTTCTAAGTCAAGGAAATATCAGACTTTTCGGACACACTGCTTGTTTGCTTGGGTAGGTATATGAGGTAGATTAAAAAACACACCTGTCTAATCGGATGTTCTACCACCACTTACAGTGTGATGTGTCCACCAGTTGGTAAATATCATCTCTGTCTAAACAGTTCCCAGGCTAGAATCCTGGGTGCTATCTTGTGCTTTTGGTCTTCCCCTTCCCTTGTTAGCCAGTCCTGTTGATTCTGGTGTCTAAATGTCCCTTAACGCCATCTTCTCTCCATATCCTTGGTGTCATTGCCTCTGTTCAGCCCTATTCACCTCTTTCCCCTGGTGTTGCTTCTTCCAGTTGGTCTTTACTGCTGTCAGAAGGACCATAGGTCTGGTTACACTTGTTGCTTACTTAAGCCATCTGTGGTTTTATGAGCAGTTGGATCTTCTCAGGGTCTGTGACACGCTCCTTTCATACTCCTCCTGTGTTCTCTCTTGCCCCATCTTTCACCATCCTCTGTGCCCACCATACACACTATCTCCAGCCTCCGAGTCTTCTTGTTTTTGTTGGTTCTTCTGTCTCTGTTGCCTCTTCCTCCCTCCACCCTTCCCCACCTGTTGCCTCTACAAACATCAACTCATCAGGAAAATGCAAACTGAAGCCACAATGAGATACCGTGACATAGGTTCCAGGATGGCTAAAATTAAGAAGACTTATAATAACAAGTGTTGACAAGGATCTGGAGAAGCTAGCACTCTCATTTATTGCTGGTGAAAGAATAAATTGGCGAAACAACATTAACAAACTGTCATCTATGAACATATGTAAGACCATTTAAAAGCTGAACATATGTGAAACCATTTAAAAATCAGCTCCTGTTAGAAATAGTTGGGTTCAATATTATGTTCGCATAGCATTGTACTGTGGCATTTACCACACTTTTTTGTATTTGCTGCTGCTGCTTCTTCTTCTTTTCTCTCTCTCTCTCTCTCTTGTTCTTTTATGATTCTAGGAATTGAACTCAGGGGTATTTTACCACTGAGCTATACACCCCCAGCCCTTTTTCAGTTTTTCTTTTTATTTTGAGACAGGGTCTTGCTACCTTGCTGAGGCTTGTGATCCTCCTACCTCAGCCTCCTAAGTCTCTGTGATGATGGGTATGTGCCACTGCACCTAGCTGTACCTGCTTGTTTTCTTATTTGTTTTTTTCCAGGAGATCGTGACATCTTGTAGAAACAAGATTTAGTTTTACATCTGTATTCTGATAGACTAGTACAATTCTGGCAGGTGACGGGTATTCAACACATGCTTCTAAATGAATTACAAATGTACTTAGAAGAAATAAAAATAAATTTTTGATGGCAGTTCTAAGTCACATTCACTGGCTTGTGAACTTGTATGATTTCTTTGGTAGGAGATGAAAAGTATGTAGCTTGCTATGCTTCCTCTTTTGAATTAATTTTTAGAGAACTGTACGACTTTAAAAATAAGACTTTCAAATATTGGCACCAACCCATTTTTTTTTCAAGGATAAAATAAAATTAAATGAAGTCAGCACATCATATCACTTATGTAGCAAAAAGTGTCAGAGACAGTGAAGCAGCTTTAAGAACCACCTAGAGACAAGTCACCTACATTAGTGAAAGGAGCATCAAGGACAAAAAAAAAAAAATTTAGATTCATACTCAATGACTTTGTCTGGCTCAAAATCATAACTAAACTACAAAATGAGACATTGACAATCAAACACAGTAAAGATCATCTAAGGAAACAAAGGGAGGGGATTCTACCAGCTACCTCAAATGAGTCATCTGATATATACAATGCAGTGCTGGATTTAGCTCCAAATTTTCTAAAAATGGTGACAAAGAAAGGTAGCAATTAAATTATGTAGTTTTCAGATTCTGTTGAAAGGACGTGTAAATTCTCAAACAAAATCAACCAGCTCTTAAATGGCAGGGCTGAAAGTTGAACTTCTTTTCCCCCATGGAGTTCCCAGGGTGGGATGTGCTCTGTGGATCCTCACTGGCTAGCGTGCCGTGGATCTGGGGGGTTAGGCTGCCTCCCCAAAGAGTGAAGTTGGTTATACAAATTTCAGCCTTGATCAGGGATGGAAGTTTGTTCTGAAAATTTTAAGGAAATCTTAAAAGGCTATAAAGTCTTCTTAACTGCTTCCATAATGTTTGATGAAAGAACTTTCATGAAATTTTGTGGTCCCTAGAGGTTTTCTAACTTTTCTAAGGGTGAGAGAAGGACTTGGGTAAAAAACCTTGTTTCATGATCATACTGAGGAAGAGTGATTCTCTCTCCGGTCAGTGTTTAGCAAAGAGAAACAACCATTTGGCAAGAGATGCATTTCTCATCCCGTTCTTGCTTATGAATTCTACTCAGGTCATTGATGTTTTGCATATCTTATTCCTTTGCTTCTGGAAGGTTGTGATTAATAAGGTGGTTCAGGCACTGAGTCAGAAAAATCTCTTCCTCTACTCTACTTCCTCATTCTCCTTACTAGCACCCCAGACCTAAAGGCAACTAGAGTGCTTTTCTGATGTCACCTTGATAAAAGTATAGTGAGACAAGGGTGTCAGTAAAACACTGAAGTTCTCTCCTGATATAAAAAGTACACACAGACTTATGGCAAAGCAGCCTTTCAGAAAAATGTATTAGAAAACCTTTTTTTCCTACTATGCTGTCATCTGTGTTCTCCTCAGAAAAGTGCCCTGTTATGCTTGAAGCCCAAGTATGCTTAGGAACAAAGTGTCTATGTAATCCATCTGGCTACTGGTATGGGGAAGGAGCCAGGAGGAAAGGAAGAAGATACACTTCTGTATAATCCTGCTTTCCCATTGTTAACAATTAAATGGAATTTTCTACTTCACCTGGATTAAACTAATTTTGTAAAAAAAATTAGGTTAAAACAGTATAAAAGCGAATGGCGAGAATAGAGGAAGCCAAAGAGAAAGTGAACAAAGTGAGGAATGCCCGGAGCAGATAAAGTTTTGTTTTAGAACCTTGAAAAGATCCAGAGATTAGTTCTGAAAGTGGATTGTGTTACAAAACCAAATGAGAATCAATTAGGTCCTGAGATCCTCTTCTCATGTCTCTTCTAGGGCAATGACTTCTTCCAACCCAGCCAAAGATGGAAGGTGATGCTGTGAATCAGCAGGGCTCTCTCCCAGGACAGCAGATGCACCTGTAGGTAGAGCATGGCCCTGAGAATAAAGTAATTTTTTTGAAGTAAATAAATAGAATCCTCTCATCCTACAACCTAGCTTCCTCTTCTTGGTCCCAAGAAAATGTTGACACACAGACTTACATACCCCAAGAAAGAATTTGGAGGAGTCCTCTTCTGAGGAGTGATCACATCATGAGAAAAAAAAAACAACAGCTACTGATGGTTTGAGTCTCCAAACAAATGTCTGGGTCCCTGTCTAATCAATGAAGTCCAAAAGCCCCATCTGTTCATCATTCATTTCTCAGTGCTTCATCCTAAGGCATGAGCAAATAATCAGGGATCATCAGACAACTGAGGAAACTGACAAAGAGTGTACAAGACAAAAGAAAAAAAATCATGAAAGTAACTTGGAGAGTATGTAGATAAGTCAGGAACAGACCACATCAGAAAATTAGAGAGATAAGAGAAGATAATGCATCCATGAAAAGAAACATTCAGAAAACAACAATAAAAACTCTTAAAATTAAGTCCATGATAGAAGAAGTAAAAATTTAATAGAAGACTTAGAAGATAAAGATGAGGAAATCTTTCAGAATGCTGACAAATAATAGAGATGGGGGAAAAAAAACTTAATAGATAAGAATGTCAGCTAGAGAAAAGGAATTTCTGAAGTAGCAGTAGGAAAACATAAAGGAGAAAATTAACTGAGAAATAGTACCCCCAAAATTCCCAGAACAGAGTGCCCATATTAGATGTCCAGCACAATTTCTTGGTGGTGGTGGTGAATTCCACCTGACAAGTAGTTATTAATTTTTAGGCCTCTGAGAACAAAGTGAAAATGGGGTAGAAGGTCAGGGGAGGAATGAAAATAAAAACAAAAACCAAACCACATAGCTTCTAAAAGAGTTCAGGAATGAGAATGGCATTATGTTGCTCAATAGCAATATTGGAAGCTAAACAAACAAACAACAACAACAACAAAACAAAAACTGGAATAATCTCCTTAAAAATGCTGGGGGAAAGTGATTACCAACCCAGAATTCTGTGTCTAGTTCAACATAATTAATTGTAAGCATCAGGTAAGAAAGCCCTCAAAATTTTAACTCATATACACCTTTTTTTTTTCAAGACACTACTGGAGGAGATATTTCATTAAATGAAGGAGTAAACCTAGAAGGATAATGCCACCCCAAACAGAAGAGAGATGAAGGGAATTCCCAGGCTGGTTGCAAAGAGACAATCCAGAATGACAGCAGAGAAGCACATCAAGAGAGACACGAATTCAGATTGGCACAAGATGCTTAAGGAGGCCAAGTAGGAAGTTCCAAAATGTAATGAAGCTGACATTTTATCAGATACATTGAAGGTTTTGAGTATTTATAGTTCTATTTGAAAGTCTGGATAAAAATAAGAGATAGATCTATGTAGGAAACTGTTAAAATAAGAAACTATTAAAAACTCTAGGGACAAACAAGAATTAAGCAAGCAAAAAAATATATTACCCTACATATTCAGCTGCAAGTAATAGTCATAAAATCTTATGAGTAGGGGATATTTAAATCATAATTATAAAATTAATGGGATTAGATACTAGATTAGGTGAAGTAAGTGTGTGTGTGTGTGTGTGTGTGTGTGTATGTGTGTAGTACAAGAATATAAATACTGATTTTTCTTTAGGGAAACTCAATAGATAATATTTAAGGTGAAAACACCATAAGTACCTATTTAGAAACAAGGTGATAACCACTAGAATAATAACTATGAAGTGGAAAACTAGTGTCTTTCACTTCAGAATTAATGTGAACATTTACTAATTTCCCTAGCAAGTAGAAATTTTAAAAAGGCAGCACTTGGAATTTCGATTTTTTTAAAAAAGTATTTTGTTGAATTATTTGAATTTTAAAATTTATGTTCAGCATCCAGTTTTTGACCCATCAAGGCAGAAGTTTGGAATTCATCACTGTGTCCTAACAAGTAAAAAGTTTAACAAATTAAAAATTAATAGCTGGTCTTAGATCCGTAAAGGAAGTGAGGTAGGTCAGAGTTTGCCTCACAAACATTTGTAGGAACAGAACTGAGGTAGAAAAAGTGAACTGTAATTGAGGAATTGCTAGAGGGTTAGTGTGGACAAATCTGAGATAAAACCTCCGGGAGAACTCAGTCATCGGGGATCCTGCTCTATGAGTTTTACCTCCTGGCATTCTACCAGACTCTCATAGTGAATGTCAGAGAAATATCCCCTCATGCTTCCAGCAGAGGAGGATAAAATGGCTAATTTTGAAATGTACCTGAGCATTCTGTTCTTAACAGGAGAAACTTTTAGTTTCAGGAGAAACTAAATAGTGCCTAAAGTGCTGGGGTTTTATCAGAGCCTAAGTGAGCTGAAGCCCAGCTCCAGCTGACTTTAGCTATACTGTCTCACCCAAGGGTGAAAAAATGGTGAAGACCCTGTCAAGTTCAGAGGCTCACCTAAAGACTGAAACCTAAATAATCCTGGGACTACAGAAGCTTCACCCTCCTCCATACCTAACTTACCACATTATTAAGGGCCTGTTTACAGAAGTTTCTTCCCTCTAGTAAGTTGTGTCTGCTCTCACCAAAAATTTTCAAGACACACTAAAACAGAAAACAAGGTTTGAAGAGACAGAGCCATCATCAGAACCAGTGTTGTTGGAATTTTTACATAAGACATTTAAAACAACTGTGAATAAAGTAGTAAAAGCTCTGATGGATAAAGTCAACAGAATGCAAGAAATGGGCAGCGGAAGCAGAGAGATGGGAACCCTAAGAAAGAACCTAAAAGAAATAGCATTTGATCTCTAGCAGAGATCAAAAGCCCTATAATAGAAATGATGAATGCCTTTGATGGACTGATTAGTAGACTGGACAAGGCTGAGAAAAGTCTCTGAGCTTGAGTATATAGCAATAGAAACCTCCAGACTGAAAAGAGGAAAAGACTGAAAAAAAAAAAAAAAGAAGAATGCAATATCCAATAAATCTGGGACAACTACAAAAGTTATACATAACAGGACTACCAGAAGAAGAAAGAGAAAGAAACAGGAAATACTTGAATTATCTCTAAACCTCTAAACGTCACCAACTTATAACTTAGAATTTACCCAAGTTAATGTCAGTCATGAAACTATAGAATTTGAAATTTCAGATGACACCAAGGAGGATAAATGCCAGAAAAATGGAACCTAAACATATTATTTTCAAACTACAGAAAAATAATAAAAGATTAAGTGAAAAAAAAATTCTGAAAGTAACCAGAAAAGGAAAAATTATACCTTGAAACTAACAAAGATAAGAACTACATCTGACTTCTCCAAAACCATGTACGTAATAAAAGAGTGAAATATTTGAAGTTTTAAGTGAAAAAAAAAATCCATCAACCTAAAATTCTCCAGCCTGCGAAATTGTCCTTCAAAACTGAATGAGAACAAGACTGTCTCAAGCAAACAAAAATTGGGAAATTTGTTGCCATTAAATCTGCCTTGCAAGAAATGTTAAAAAGAAGTTCTTTAGAGAGAAGGAAAGCGATATAGACTTACAGAACCATAAAAGAAAGGAAGAGCATTGGAAAATAAAAAAGTGAAAGCAAAATTTTAAAAAATTTCTTTTTCTTAATTGACTAAACAGTTTGAAATAACAGCAACAATTCATTCTGTTATGTATGAATACACGTATGTATATGTATGCATGTTTGCTTATGTACAAATGAATGTACATGTTTGCTTATGTATAAATGAATGACAGTAATGATGCCAAGAATGGGAGGGAGGAATTAGGATTATAGTCACTATAAAATAGAGGTACTTTCCATTAAGTAGTATATTGTTATATTATTGTTATATTGTTATTGTTATATTTGAAAGTGGAGTTGGATTAGTTATAAATGTACATTGCACATTCAGAGCAACCACATATAATAAAAAACTACAACTGGTATGCTAAGAAAAGAGAGGACATGGATGATGAAAATGCTTGATTAAAACTAAAAAAGGCAGAAAAAGTAAAAATCAAAAATAAAAAGAACAAGGGCAACAACTATAAAAGAATTGCAAATATATAGGAAATATATAGGAAAACTATCCCATTCACAAGAGCCTCAAGAAAAAAATACTTGGGAATCAACTTCACGAAAGAGGTGAAAGACCTCTACAATGAAAATTACAGAATGCTAATAAAGAAAGCTACAGAACGCTAATAGACCAGAAGCCCTGTGCCTATGAGAAGAAAATGTAGGCCTAGCTCTCCATCATTTAGGCTTAGGAACTGACTCCCTCCATAGTGCTTCTAAAGCTCAAGAAATAAACTGCAAAACTTCTCCATAACAAAGGGAACAACCAGTAACGTGAAGAGAGAGCCTAGAGAATGGGAGAAAGTCTTTGCCACCTGCATTTCAGAGGATTAACCTCCAGGATATATAAAGAACTAAAATACCATGCACACACACACACACACACACACACACACATAACCCAATCAATAAATGGGCAAAAGAACTGAACAGGCACTTCACAGAAGAAATACTATTGTTCAACAAATAGATGAAAAAATGTTCAACATCTCTAGCAGTTAGAGAAATGAAAATTAAAATAACACTGAGATTTTATCTCATTGCAGTCAGAATGGCAATTATCAAGAATACAAGTAACAAAATAAATGTTGGTGACGATGTAGGGGAAAGGGTACACTCAAACATTGTTGGTGGGACTGTAGAATGGTGCAACCACTCTGGAGAGCAGTATGGAGATTCTTCAGAAAACTTGGAATGAAATCACCATTTGACCTAGTATTCCCACTCCTTGGTATATACCCAAAGGACTTAAAATCAGCACACTAGTGACACAGCCACATCAATGTTTAGAGCAGCTCATTTCACAATAGCTAAGCTATGAAACCAATGTAGGTGTCTTTCAACAGATGAATGGATAAAGAAAAGGTGATATATATACAAAATGGAATATTACTCAGCCATAAAGAGAAATGAAATTATTTGCTGGTAAATGGATGGAACTGTAGACTATCATGCTAAGTGAAATAAGCCAATCTCAAAAAACCAAAGGTTAAATGTTCTCTCTGATACACGGATGCTAATATACAATAGTGGGGGAGGGAAGAATAGAAGTTCAATGGATTAGACTTGGAAGAATGAATGGAAGGGATGGGGGATGGGAATAGGGAAGACAGTAGAATGAATTGGACATAACTTTCCTTTGCTCATATATGAATACATGACCAGTGAAAGTAAATATCATGTACAACTGCAAGAACAGAATCATATTTAGAATAAGTTATACTTCATGTATGTAAGATATATCAAAATATACTCTACTGTCATGTATACTTATAAAGAACAAACAAAAAATACAAAAGATAAAATAATACTATGAATAGCTCTTTGCCTACAATTTGATAACCTTGATGAAATTTACCAATTCCTTGAAACAGACAGTCTACCAAATTTCACACAAGAAGAAATAGGCCTAAATCTATTAAAGAAATTGAATCAGTAATAAATAAACTTTACAAGACAGAAAGCACCAGGCCCAGATAGATTTATGACAAATGCTATCTAATATTTAAGGAAGACATTATACCTATTCTGTACCACTTCTTTCAGAAGGTAGAAGCAGAGGAATTCTTCCTCATTCTCTGAGACCAACATTACTTTAATTCCAAAGCCAGGCAAAGATATGACAAGAAAAGAAAACTACAGACAAGCATATCTCTTGAATGTAGATGCAAAAATCCTCAACAAAATATTAGCACTTTGAATCCAGTAGTGTATAGAAAGAATTACATACTTTGACTAAATGGGATTAATTCCACATATGCAAATCTGATCCACCATTTGAAAATTAATGTAATCCATCACATCAATAGGCTAATAAAAATCACATGCTCTTATCAATAGATGTAGAAAAATCACTTAACAAAATCCAACACTCATCAGAACAATAATTTTTAAAAATTAAGTGAGGGGGCTGGGGATATAGCTCAGTTGGTAGAGTGTTTGCCTCACATGCACAAGGCCCTGGGTTCAAACACCAGCACCACACGCACACACACACACACACACACACATAAAAAAAAAGAAAAGGAAAAGAAAAAGAAACTACTAAGTGAAGAATAGAAGAGTGCTTCCTCAACTTGATAAAGAACATCTACAAAAATGCCAGTTATAATCCCAAATGATAACAGTCTTGAACACCATAATCCCAAATGTTGATATTCTGAAAAATCAAAATCTATATAGTCCAAAATCATCTCTGAAGATCAAAATCCTGAAAATTCACAAGCCTGAATGATGAAAATTGTAACTATTGAAATCCTAAAAACTGTAATGCCTGTTAAAAGAAGAAAAAAAAAGACTATTTAAGAGGGGTAGAAAGGTGAATTCTGGGAAAGAGCTTAGTATGTTTTCAGTTGAACTAGGATGGTTGCCAAATTTTTCAATCCTACATTCTGCCCCTTTACACACAATGTCATGCTTTCCTTCAGAAAACATCCTTCACCAGAGAATAAAAAGATTTTGTGAGCCCACTGACCTTCTGAACCAAAGACACTTGCTAATGAAGAGGTTCCTGCAATGTTACAAAACACATTAATTTAGATAAAGAAAATGTGGTGTATATGCACAATGGAGTTTTACTTAGCCATAAAGAAGAATGACATTATGTCATTTGCAGGTAAATGGATGGAACTGGAGAATGTTATGCTAAGTGAAATCAAGGTCATATGTTTTCTCTCATGTGGAAGCTAGAGAGAGAAAAATGGAGGGGGGATTTTCATGAAAGTAGAAGGGAGACTTATATGGTAGAAGATGGGGTTGGAAGGAGGGAGGGAAGGAGGAGGTACAGGGCAATGACTTTGACCAAACAATGTTATGTTCATATACAAAAATATCACAATGAATCCCTCTAGTTTGTATAATTATAAAGCACCAACTTCAAAATAGTCTTTTGAATAAATGGTGCTTGTACAATTGTATATTCAAGAAATAATGTACATGCAAACAAATATCAATAGAGAACATACACAATATACCAATCACAAAAATTAACTCAGAATGGATAACAGACTCAAAAGCAAAACACAAACTGTAAAACTTCTAGAAGATAACACAGGAGTAAATCTAGATGAACTTGGGTTCAGTAGGAATACTTCATGAAGGGAAGAGTTTATAAGATGGACTTTATTAAAATTTAAAAATTCTGGACTGAGAATGAGGCTCAGTGGTAGAGTATCTGCTTAGTATGCATGAAGCCTGGGTTTGATCCCCATCACTGAAGAATATTTTTTAAAAAATTCTGTGCTTGCAAAAGACAACAAAATGGAGTAATAAGCCATACAGGGAGAAAATATTTGCAAAAGACACATATGTTAAAGGAATGTTATCCAAAATATACAGAATTCAAAAACCCAACAATAAAAAAATGAATGACCAATTAAAAGAATGGACCAAAGACCTTAACAGATACCTCACCAATGAAGATATACAGATTTCAAGTAAGTGTATGAAAAGATGTTCCATATCATATGTCATCAAAGAAATGCTAATTGAAACTATAATATCGCATTGCACAACTATTAGAGTGGCCAAAATACAGAACACTAACACCACGGAAAGCTGTCCAGGGTGTGGAGCAATGGAAGGTCTAATTCATTTAGGGTGTACTGCAAAATTGAACAGCCACTTTGAAAGGCAGTTTGGTGATGCCTTATAAAAGTAGAAACTCTTGCCTTATGATCCAGCAGTTGTGCTCCTTGGTGTTTACCCAAAGGAGTCAGAAATTCCTGTCTGCACACAGATATTTATAGCAGCTTTAGTTATAACTGTTAAAACTTGGAAAGAGCAAGTAGGTGCTATGGTTTGAATATGCTTTGTCCCCATCAAACTCATGTTGTGGCTTAGTCCCAATGTAATGGTGTTAAAAAGTGATGGAAGCTGGGTGCTGTGGTGCACGCCTGTAATCCCAGCAGCTTGGGAGTCTGAGGGATCGTGAGTTCACAGCCAATCTCTGCAACTTAGTGAGGCCTTAAGCAACTCAGTGAGAACCTGTCTCTTGTGGCTGTGGCTCAGTGGTTAAGCACCCCTGAGTTCAATCCCCAGCACCTAAATACATACATACATACATACATACATACATAAATAGTGGTGGAAACTTGAATAGGTGGGGCATAGTGCAAATTAATTGGGTTATTAGGGGCTCCACATTTGGAAAGATTAATGACTCTAATGGAAGCAAGTTAGGCCTTGTAGTACTAGATTGTTTTCTGTAAGTGTGGGTTGTTATAAATTGAGCTTGCTTTTTTTCTTGGTTCACTTTCTTCCTTCTTCTCTCACCATATATGACTTCTCTTCTGCACCTGCCATTTGCCACTCTCACATGTGTTCCTGCCATGAGATGCCATCTCCCATGTTGTGACACAGCATAAGACCCTCATCAGATGTGAATGATCAATCTAGTCTTCAGAAAATAGACCAAAACACAAAGTAAATGGATAAATAAACTGGGGTACATCCATACAAGGTAGTATTATTACTCAGTACTAAACATCAATCAGCCATCAAGCCATGAAAAGACATGGAAGAAACTTAAGTGCATTCTGCTATATGGAAGAAGCACATCTGGAAAGACTAGACAATGTATGATCCCAACTATGGGACATTATGGAAAATACAAAATGGTGGAGACAGTAAAAATGTGTTAGGGAAGAGGGAGTCATGAGTAGCAAGAGTAGAGACGTTTTTAGGGCAGTAAAACTACTCTATATGTTATTATAAAGGTGGCTATATGTCTCTATACATTTGTCCAAACCCATAAAATGTACAACACCAAGAATGAACCTCTAATGTAAACTATGGACTTTAAGTAAATATATATATATTTTATATATAAATATATATAAATATATAGATATATATAAATAAATAAATAAATATATATTATATATATATATATATATAATCAGTGTCACCAAAGGTAACAAATGTACCACTCTGATGAGGGATGTGCATACTGGGGGAGGCTATCAATGTGTAGAGGAAGAGAGCATATGGGAAATCCCTGTATCTTCCAGTGAACCTAAAACACAAAACTGTTCTAAAAAATAAAGTATATCTTAAACATATGTACACACACAGAGGTATAACGTGTAGAAATTGATTTAAAAATACGAAAATAGAAAGTTTTAGACCTATAGGATCTCTGTTGGAAAAATACTAGTAGATCACTCATTCAGTGGCTTTCAAATTTTTTGACCACTACTAACCATCAGAATATATTTCATATAACAGCTCAGGACATTCATTCATCCATTTATATTCTTTCCCCCCCCTGCTTTCCTCCCACACAATTGTAATATGTATTCCATGAAACAAGGCTTAGACTTATTGTGTTGTACTGATACTTTTTATTTTTACATGTTTCTTCTCTAATTCATTATTTCAATTTGAAATATACTAAACTAGTTCTGTCATTACATGTTTTATATCCAACCTGTCACAGAAAATGTCCTGGTTCTCACTCAGGAGTAATCTTTGGCCAATTACTCCAATAATACTCCCAAGGACGTTTAGGGTTACAGAGTCCAATGGGACTATCTCACATTGGACCAGAAAATCTCCTTCAAGTCCTCTGGGGCTAAGCCTGGAGGCTGGAATGTGTCTCAGCGCATCGAATAGCTTTCTAGGTCCTATGGTGATACACATTTTCATCAACACTCTTGCACTGAGAGGGAGCTCAGTAAATATTTTCTGATTTAGCTTGACTTGTTCATAAAAGCCCATTAAAACCTCATCACAAGCATGCACATACTCGCTTTCTTGCATCTCTGGTGATTTAAATAGAGCTGGATGGTTTACATTTCTGTTCCCATTTGACTTGGTGGAGTGTGCTCCATTGCATCTTGTAGGGTTCAATGCTCAGAATGACACTGAAGCTCTATTATGGGCACTGTTCTTTTTAAGGGTCTTCATATATCATTGCTCACTGAAGTGCATTCAACTTCATTCACAGAGGATGGAGTCTGGCGGACCAGCCATGCAGGGCTTTTTGTTAAACACCCCCAAAGATGCACATTTCAGACATCTTAATGGACCAGATCCTCCAAAAGAATGAAAAGTATTTGAAAATAGGAAACAATAAAAGCATAAAAGAGTTTGGCTTAATAAAAATGTAGACTCCTCTAAACTTTTCTTTGTCCTTCTTCCTTTCATTCTTTTAATTCTTATACCTTAAATGCAATAAATGAAGTCAGAAATCCTAATATTATAAAAATTAGACCTTGCCCTCAGAGATAAGGAATGTATACAAAGCCACTGAAGATCTAATGGAAGCTGAATGGTTGTATGATGAACCTAGGCTAAAATCTTAGCTGACTTATTCTTTTGTCTGGGAATTTTCTTGGAAATATTTTGGAGGAATACACTGATCATAGTTCTTAAGGTTTTTGATAGTTTTGCTTTTAAGGTTTTTGATAGTTTTGTTTTTAAACTAAAGAGGCATCCATAAACATTCTAAGAGTGTCATCTTTTTTGGTTTTTTATTTTATTTTGAAGGTTTTAGAGATTGTACACATTTATAGGTTTCCAAATAAACACACACACATCAAAAGAAAAAATTCTTCCCCTATGAACAATTTAAACCCCCTTTGAAAAGCTTTATATAATCCTAAATTCCTGTGGAACACACCATTAAAAACTCTTGGTCAAGAGGAAAGCACATTGGAGACACTGAAAAACAGAAGGGCAATGGTAATGGCAATGGCTATATCTATGCATCCATTTTATGCATAAAACTATGTTACAACTAAAGAACAATACCTAAAGAATGTGTGGAGATGTGGGATGTGGAAGTGGAAGATTGCCAGTGGATTGGTACCATTGCAAAGATACACAATGAAGCAAAATTTAGTTTCTGATGAAACAATTCTCAACATCTTCTCTGTGGGCTGGTTTCATCAGAACCCCTTGAAGGGTTTGTTCCCATGGGAGGTAACTGACTCCATCCCAGACTCACTGAATTAGAATATCTGGAAGTAGGGTCCAGAAATGCATGCTCAACAAGTTTCCCCAAGTGATTCTAATGAAAACCAAAAGAACCACTGCTCTGATAATGGGGGTGGGCTCATGGCAGGAAGATAGAGAGATTCAGAGGGGGGGGGAGAGAGAGAGGGAGGGGGAGGGAACAGGGAGGGAGAGAAAAAACCTGAACACTACTGATAAATGTAACCCAAATAAATATTTGATATTACTCTGGAAACCTGAGAAGAAAAGTGATCATTGTTCAAGGTTTTCTAGTTACAGTGTTGCCTGGCAGATTTATACACTTATCTAAAACCTTTCCTGGAACCCTGGACTTACCAAAAAGCTGCTAGAATTCTCTCCTGCTTTTTATCATTGTCAGACCCCACTTGTACATTATGCCTTTGTTTCCTTCTTGGTCCCATGTATCATAGAGCTCACATAACCATTCACAATCCATATTTCTGAACATCTTTTCCTACAATGAACAAACTCCTGAGAAGTGCAATTCTATTTTTAAAAATCATTTTAATCTATACTATATATCATCATATAAGCTGTATAATAATAAATGATAACATTACATATCCGAAAGGGTAGCAGATCAAATTCTTTACAGACTGTGAATTACTCAAATCTACTGACATGGCAGAAATACTGTCTTATCCTAAAAGTGAAGTACTAGTAGTTTTAGAATAAAATCTTATCCCAAATATTCCATACTGTGACTCTCAGTATGGTTTGTAGATTGACAGGATGGCACCATCTGGGACATCATTAGAAATGCCGAATCTTAAGGTCTCCCCTCCCGACCTACTTAGAGTGACTCTGCATTTTAAAAAGATCCCCAGGTGATTTACATGCACTCTTGAGTTCTAGAAGCACTGTTTAACATGCAGCTCATTTTATAAAGGATGAGAAGTCCTGCTACTGAACAGCAGCACACCTTGCTCCATGAGTAAAGGCACAATCATTAGACTTGTGGAGTTTAAGTGCAACTGTATGAAATGTTAGAGCAGGGAAGAACAATATAATTTCAAACTTGCAAACTAGTGTCCCTGAACCTACAAGCTCTAGGTCAACATCAAGTGATCAATTTGTCAAATCACCAATTCTCTAGATTCATCACAAATAATCCACATAGTTCAGAGAAATTCCCACTGATGGATCAGCAGGGAACCCAACTTTCCCAGACCTGAGGTCATCAGATTTTCTCTCCAGTATTCAGGTTTTTCCTTTCTCTTCCCTTGTCTTTTTTTCTTTCTTTTCTTGTGTGTGTGTGTGTGTGTGTGTGTGTGTGTGTGTGCGCGCGCGCGTGCCTCCCCTGTTCTCTACAGTGGTAGGATTTTGGAAGGAAGCAATTTAAAAATTCTTTAAAATGCTATAACTAATACAAAATGGAAATCTGTCAACTGAAATATTGCAGAAATTTTTAGAAGTTGTTAAAAATGATAGTTATTTTCTCCCTGCAATGACTTCTTTTTTTCCAGAGCAGCAGTCTTCTGGAATTGCAGGGAATATGTTTCTCCACCTTGCTATAGGAAAATGTCCTGGATGTGCAACCCATGTACAGACTCTTCCTAGCCTTGCAGGAAACTGAATATCCATACATGGGTCACTATTACAAACTAAGCTGGCACATGTCATGTCTAGTCACTTATTCAGTAAATGGATAATGAGGTAGGAAAGCCCTCGTAGCATTTAGTAAGAAATGGTTGGGCATCTAAATGAGAATTCCAGTGAACCCCTTGGGGAATGCAGCTTCCCCCCCAAACCACTTAAGGCATTATACTGGAGTTTCAGAGTGATGTGGTTAGAGGGTGTAAGAGGCTTGGTTAGGACTCGGTGTTTCCAATACCTGGTAGGACCTCAGCTGGGATAGGCAGTTTGTCTTTGCCATTATGAAGTCTCCCAATATCAGTCACTGGGAAGCCCCACTGCAGTCCTGGTGTTCTTGGCTAATAATCTACTTTTTGTGCTTATTGCAGCAAACTATAACCTCATGGGCATTTTGCCAAGCCTAAGACGCAGTCTTCCATGGGATGACTTCAGCCATATAAATATGCCAAGTAAACAAGAGAATGCCAAATAAACAAAAGATTTATTCATCCTCTCAGGATGGCAGAGAGAAAACACACACACACACACACACACACACACACACGCACACACACACAACTAAAAAGACCAATTATTTCAATTATTTTAGGATCCAAGTTTTAAAAGTTTGAACATTTGAGTAACAATAATAATTAACCCCCAAATTTCCTATGATATAGTTAATGAATTTATATATTCCTTCAACGGATATTTATTTTATGTATAAATACCAATGTTCTGTTAAGAACTGAGGATTCAAAGGACATTGGACTTGACTTATGATTTAAGACTCATAAGAAAGAGAAATTTGTAAGCAACTACAAATGATGTGATACTGCTAAACTACAAATATGAATTTTAAAAAACTTACATAAGGAGTAGTACTAATAGTCTTTTTTTCTGTTGTTATTTTATTTTAAACATTGAAAAACAAAACAAAACAAAACAACCCACTGATTAGAAATTTCCTATTTGGGTCCAAATACAAGCAAGCCTATGTGCTCTTTTCAGTTTGTCTGGGTTTTAATGACCTTACCACGGTACACTCATTCCTTTGCAAGGATGCTAAGGGATGTTGCTGCTTAAGAGACAGAAAATTGATATGTCTTTGGTTTCTTGGTTGTATTATTTTCCTTGTTGATATTTTTAAAATCAATTAATTCTAATTTGTTATACATACAGAAGAATGCATTTCAATTCATAGTACACATACAGAGCACAATTTTTCATGTCTCTGGCTGTACACAAAGTAGAGTCACACCATTTGTGTCTCCATACATGTACTTAGGGTAATGATGTCCATCTCATTTCACCATATTTCCTATCCCCAGGCCCCCTTCCTTGCCCTCCCTCCCCTTTTCCCTATCCAAAGTTCCTCCATTCCTCCCACCCCCCCTGCCCCCATTATGGATCAACATCCACTTATAAGAGAAAAAAATCTGCCTGTGATTTTTGGGAATTGGCTTACTTCACTTGGCATGATATTCTCCAACTCCATCCATTTACCTGCAAATGCTATGATTTTATTCTCTTTTAATGCTGAGTAATATTCCATTGTGTATATATACCAAAGTTTCTTTATCCATTCATCTATTGAAGGGCGTCTAGCCAGAGCAATTAAATGAAAGAAATTAAAGGGATACAGATAGGAAAAGAAGAACGCAAAACTATCACCATTTGCCAATTACATGATTCTATACTTAGAGGATCCAAAAAAATTCCACCAGAAAACTTTTAGAACTAATAAATGAATTCAGCAAAGTATTAGGATATAAAATCAACACCCATAAACCAAATGCATTTCTGTATATCAGTGACAAAAAATTTGAAAGAGAAACTAGGAAAACTACTCCATTCACAATAGCCTCAAAAAATAAATAAATTGGGCTGGAATTGTGGCTCAGGGGTAGAGTGCTCGCCTAACACGGGTGGGACCTGGGTTCGATTCTCAGCACCACGTAAAAAAAATAAAAAGGCATTATGTTGTGTCCATCTACAAAAAGATTCTCTCTCTCTCTCTCTCTCTCTCTCCTTTAAATAAATAAAATACTTGAGAATCAACTTCACAAAAGAGGTGAAAACTACAGAATGCTAAAGAAAGAAATTAAATAAGACCTTAGAAGATGGAAAGATACCCCTTGTTCTTAGATAGGCAGAATTAATATTGTCAAAACGACCATACTACCAAAAGTACTATATGGATTCAATGCAATTCCAATCAAAATCCTAGTGACATTTCACATAGAAATAGAAAAAGCAGTCATGAAATTCATCTGGAAAAATAAGAGACCCAGAATAGCTAAAGCAGTCCTTAGCAAGAAGAGTGAAGCAGGTGGCATCACTATACCAAAACTTA
Source organism: Marmota flaviventris (assembly GCF_047511675.1). NCBI lineage: Eukaryota > Metazoa > Chordata > Mammalia > Rodentia > Sciuridae > Marmota > Marmota flaviventris. The sequence goes on from NC_092498.1 coordinate 56,420,120, forward strand.
AACTATACTACAGAGCAACAGTAACAAAAATGGCATGGTATTGGCACCAAAATAGACTTGTAGACCAATGGTACAGAATAGAGGACACAAAGACAAACTCACATAAATACAGTTATCTCATATTAGATAAAGGCGCCAAAAACATGCATTGGAGAAAAGAGAGCCTCTTCAACAAATGGTGCTGGGAAAACTGGAAATCCATATGCAGCAAAATGAAATTAAGCCCCTATCTCTCCCCATGCACAAAACTCAACTCAAAGTGGATCAAGGCTAATAGTTTTAATGAAACAAGATGACAGTTCATTTTTTACTATGACTCCACCTACTTTAGGGAGGTAGTAATGCTTAATTTTCTTTAGCTTTTAAAATGTATTGAGGAGAACCAGCTATCCATTAGTTCATTGTAGATACCTTGACTCTGAGTTTGGACAAAATGCATGCACAAACTGTTATTAATAATGCTCTGTTATATTTAGTAGACTTATATTTTCTAGGATTGACTAGTGTTCAAAGTAAGGACTGGATGTTTTTAGTGACTTACAAAGTCTTTCAGGGAATTCATGGAAGTGGCATCCAGTGGTTTCAATCCTGTAATGTAGTGATTCTTATTTCTAACATTATTAATCATTCACTTAATGTATTTCTCTTTGATATCTTATCAAAGAATATTTCCTCCACTGAGTCTTTCTCCCTTTTCAAAGGAATAGATGGTGATAGGGACTTTTACCTCATACTGCTGATCAATATTGTTTGTAAACAAATAAACAAACAACAACAGATGACCAGTTCCAAGGTGAAAGAATTAAAAACTAAATCACCACAAGAAAAGGTTATATCCACTAGAGAGTGGAAAAGTATTCTCTATTATTATTTCTAATATGTAACTTGTTCTTCAAAGCTCCCCAAAAGTAGCTTCAATTCTCTGAAGCTATCCCAAGCCAGATAAATAGCAAAGTGTGTGTGGAGGTGGGGGGTGGGGGTCAAATAGTACCTCCAGTACTAAGAGCATAACCTCTGATTTGGCAAATTTGAAATTTCACAGAGTCTAAGGACTGAAAATTTAAATATGTTACTGAGGACACACAGGTTATTAAAACAAAATGAAACAAAAAACAAATAACAACAACAAAAAGGAATTACTCAGCTGTAGCCCTGGTGGTCATCGTGGAATGAGAACCTACTGATGACAGAAGTTACAGTTTTTCAAGAACAGCCAGAAATCCATAATTCTTGTGCTGGGAGCCATTAGCCAAGTAGGTATGACAATTTCCTTGCCAGCGTACCCCATGTTGCTGACATTTTGCAGTGACATTGAATGTAGGTGACCTTGCTCAAGGACCAGGGCGGATTAGGGTGTTCCTGGTTTAAGATAATCGGGTTTAGGGCGTTCCAGGTTTAAGATTATTCCTGCTGGGAATAGGGCGTATCCTGCTGCCTGAGTTCCCCTTGAGTTCTCACGGGATTCAGACAGTATTCTTTGGGAGACAGAAGCCCAGTGGAGGTGGATTTGGGCAGAGAACGTGGATTTCCCCAGAACGTGATTGTAGAGGGCTGGTGTGAGTTCGGGAATAAAGAGTTGCTGTTTGAATCTACAAGCTGTGTGGTGGCTCGTGATTGTGTGCCCAGCCAGACTGCGGCATTCTTGTAAACTTTAATGATGATTAAAATTTTGTGCAAATTCAAACAAAGCATTTCTATGAGTGTTTAGCTCAAAATCAAGGCCATAGTCTTGTATGAAAGCAGGAAGTCCTCATAAAAACATCTAGAAAAATCCATGTTCTTTCACTGAAGACCAACCCTACAATTCAAAATCCAGAGAGTGTTTTGATTGTTTCCCCCTTGCTTTTCATGATGTAGTTTTTAAACTAATGTGGTAAAACATCCTACTCATTCTTTTACTGTGCTGATTAAAAGAGAACATCATTTTCTCCTTCTTCATTTTATATTATGACAGAAATTGATGGACTAAATAAATATAGTTTCAATTGAATAAATGTCTCATTATATATAAAGTAAAATAATAATTAAAATATAAGATTCCAGTAATAATTATTATCACAAAGGTGATAATGCTGTAAATGAAGGTGATATTGTTTTAAGTTGGTATACCTCTTAATTTCAAAAAATTTTATTTGATTCTACAAAGAATCCCATTTCAGACTCTACTCCTAATTTTTTCTGGTTATTAAGTAATCTCTGTTATGACAATAATAGCAACCAACAAAAAAATCAACAAAAGTAAAAATATCCTGAATCTAAATTAGACCTTTTCTCAATGTTTGTTATCTTGGAAAAGATTGAACCACCATTTTCTTCTGCTGTGAAATGTGTGTGCAAAACCCATCATATTCGGGATCTCTGAATGCCTCTTTGGAAGTTGGAAGCACTGAAAAAAGGGTACAGCACTTCTCCTATTTACTAATGTCTATAGTCTAAAATATCAATAAATACTAAATTGCTAAATACAGAGTAAGAACATTAAGTGAATCCTGGTTTTGATCCATCATGAGCACTTTGATATTTTTTTTGAGAAATATTAATTGCCACACCTTTTACAATACATGCTCCTATTATTTATGAGCCCCTCTCTGCATTGCCATAAGCAATGATTATCTATTATTCTGTATATGCTTTCACTTTGTATTACACATGTCCCTAAAAAATGTGGCTAAACTGAAATATGAATTGTGTAGGATAACATTATGGTTGAATTATTTTAGAAAAAATAATTTTGTAACACAATATTTCCCAAATTTTCAGTTTTTGAAGTTGGATTTTAATATACCAGGTTTTCTCAAAATGGATCTCACCTACATTTTACTTTGAAGTTGACAGAATCAAGCTATCAGTGACGGATATAGCCATGGAATGGCAATGTAATGGAAGCCAGGGAATTCAGTAGAAGACACAGCCTTTCCCAATCAAGTATGAGAAATACATGTGTTCACATACACCCCTAACAAAACAAAGCCATTCACTATAAGTGCCAAATGATTGACACTTACATCAATTTAGAGAAGAGGATGACTGCTCAGTTGAGAGGAAGTCTAAGAACAATTTAACCATAGATCAAGGCAGTAGTTGGCACCAAGACGTCTATAGGGAACTGACTAGGAACATATAAAACATAGTAATTCCTTCGTTAATCCACTTCTCAATGATTTATTGGATGGATGTCTACTCTTTGCCATGTACTATATATATATATATATATATATATATATATATATATATATATATATATATATCTCCTAGAGATTCAAAGTTTATGATATAGTCCTTCTGAGGACATGTAATAATAATAAGAGGTCGCTTAAATTCATGGGTTTTGGTAGATCATATAACTATAAAATTTTCAGGTTTATTCAATCCCATCTCTGATCCAATGCAAAAATACTCTATGACAGATTCCTTCAAAGTAGTAATCAACATCTATTTGAAGGTTTTTATTGACATACATTCACTCAATAAGAATTTAAAGATTACAGCACATATGCTGGCTTTGCAGAAATTACTAGAGATATAAAGTAAACAAGATTAGACATTCATCCTCCAGATATTTACAGTTTCAGGAACTTGCTAACTTTGCAGGACATTTTTCCACTTTTGGAAGAGTTCAACTGTAGAAAATTTGCTTTATTTATATAGCTTTTGCAATGTAAATGCCAAATACAGATTTAGCAAAAATATGTATCATCTTCCATAGTAAGAAATACATAAATAATATTTAAAACTGAAAAATCAAGAAATAACAGTATATTTAAATTGGTGGCACATGCCTGTAATCCCAGCTAATCTGGATTCTGAAGTGGGAGGATCTCAAGTTTGAGGCCAGGCTTGGCAATTTAGTGAGACCCTGTCTTCAAATACATACATACATACATACATATATATGGCCTAGGGTGTGGCTCAGTGGTACAGCACCCATTGGGTTTAATCCCCAGTACTGCAAAAGAGAGTGGGGGGGAGAGAGAGAGAGAGAGAGAGAGAGAGAGAGAGAGAGAGAGAGAGAGAGAGAGAGAACGCACACGCAATATCAGCATGTTACTTACAAACATGAACAGAAGAAATGCTAGAAGAGTTGAAAATAGTTGCTTCTGGGAAATGAAAATTGTGAAGTAAGGTGCAATGGACAGTCCACTTTTTCAGTTTAAGCCTTATATAACTGGGTGAATTTTAAAACTGTATTAGTATTAACCTTCTGATTAATTTTTTGTCACAAAATGGAATAAAATACATTGGATGTTGTATTAGTCAGTTTTTCAATACTATAGTGAAATTGAAAGAACTAACAAGGCTTGTTGTCAGAGAAAATGCCCGTTTATTGAGGAACAGCTCTACATATTTATAGAGCTGGGGGTGGTTTGACAGTTATGACAGTTTAACAGTTTAATGGTTTGAGAGTTGGCAAGGGGTGTTTTCTGATTGGTGGGTAAGGATCATGTGAGTCAGCAGGGTTAGTCTGACTGGTGGGTAAGGATCATGTGAGTCAGCAGGGCTAGTCTGACTGGTGGGTAAGGATCATGTGAGCCAGCAGGGCTCACCATTGGACAGCTCTTCTCGGGGGATGGGGATGTTAGTGTTTTGGAGCGGGGGCGACTCCCAACAGAAATACCTGAGGCAGCCACCTTATAAGGAAAAGAGATTTATTTTGGCTTATGGTTCTGGAGGTTCAAAGTCGAAATAGCATGATACAGGCTCTTGCAACAGCTCCCCCAACCCCATTGGCTGCATCACATTGTGGCAGAAGCGTGTGTGTATGTGTTTGTGTTTTTATCCCTCTCCTTATAAAGCCACCAGAATGATGAATGGGCTCTACTTTAATGACCTTATCTAATCACTTCTCAAAGGCCCCTAAAGACTATAGTGAGAGTAAATTTCTACCTTCTTAATACCATTAATACCATTAAAATATGATTTGGGGGATTAAACTCCTGTACAAGATCCCTAGGAAACAACCATATTCACACCATAGCAGAAGCACAGAGAAAAAACAGAGATAGGAAATGGAGATCAAAGAACTCTAGGTTAATTACAAGGTTCAGTCCTTGCTGTACCTTCTCCCTAGGATTCTCAGAAACCAAGCATTCTTCTCAATATCCTCTTCTTAGTTAATCAAAATCAAGTGAGTTCTGTTATTCACAAGCAGAAGTTTTCTAATGCATACTAATAATGATATAGGATTAAAGGGTGAAACAATTAGTATAATAATTGAAAAGTTAACTTTTTCCCTTGCTTTTTAAAAATGAGTAGTCATCCTTCAAATCCCTAATGCCACTACCAATCCTGATATTTTACAATGGGTTACTAAAATCATTATAGAGCAGGAATTAGCAAGCTTTTTCTGCAAAGGGCCAGACAGTAAATATTTTAGCTTTATGGGTCATACAACCTCTGTTCCACTACACAGGTCTGTTACAGCTGGAAAGCAGACTAAACAGTATGGATGAATGTGACTATATTTCAACAAAAATTTATTTACAAAAGTAGGCAGTAGGTTGAATTTGTTTATGATGATAATTTATTGATCTTACTTTACAGCTAGGGCCACTGCATGCTACTGAACAACTTCTGCACAAAAATGAGTGACCAAGGGGTGAGTGAGGACTGAAACATAGCTTCACTCTCCTTGCCATACTCTGCTCTAAAGTGTAAAACTCTGTTTACCTCCAAAGGGGAGAAACTTTCTTTTAATTCATTTTCCTTAGTGACAGTGCATTTTTCTAATTATAAAATGGCCACAGCCAGTTACTGCTCTGCTTGGAACTTCAGAGAACGTGCAAAGATTAAAATGTTGCAGGTCATTAATAAAGTCCTATGTGAAACTTCTTTTCTCCAGGCAAAAAATGTTTGAAGCCCGCTATCCATTTTTTCCACGACCTAGTGTGGAGTCACTTCATCTTCCCAGTCATTCCTCTGAGGATGGCTTCCAGTGCACCAATGTCCAAGAACTATATATAACACTTCAGTGCAGAGTACAGCAACTATTAATACAGCTATATTACCACATTCATTGGGGGGCAACAGATGCCGACTGGGAATGCATATTAAGCTTGCTGCCAACTGAACCCCCTGGTTCTTTAGACATCTGCTGCTATGAAGATACAGTTCTTTCATGTTATACTTCTACAACTGAGTTTTTGGACCCCAGATTTAGACTTTGTATTTGTTTCTATGAAATTACACTTTTTAGAATTTGTTCATTGTTCAAGGCAGTTCAGAAGGAAATATCAGCACTCTGTTACTGCTCCATGGGAGTTCTAAATTTGATAAGCCTGCCTATCACATTATCCAAATCACCTATTGTCTTATTCAAATCACAGATCAAAATGTTGAAAGTGGTAGAAGCCAGAGGATGGTGAGAGAGAATGAAAGTAGAACAAGTCAAGAAATATAAAATGTTCACTGTCACTAGCAACAGAATAAATACAAGTTAAAATGATAATTAATGACAACATGTTTAGTATATCTAAACATCTACTGCTGGAAAGGTTAAGGTGAAACATACATATACTCATATATTGCTAGAAGTATTATAAGTTGGTATAACTTCCTAAGAAATCAATGTGGCAATGCATATTGAGGAGTTACATATTTTCAGACCCAGGAAATTAATCCTAGGAAAGTAATAAAAAGAAAGAAAATATGCTTAAAACATGTATTTAAACATTATTACGAATCCTTAAAAGTAAAAAAACAATGTCCTAGTGATATACACGTATGACGTGCACATATATATTTATTTTATATATACTTATGATCACCATTGATTAGCTGGCAAATATTTAGTGCCTATGGCACCACAGATTTGAGCTTAGATTGTAAGGTTCTTTGGTGGCTCATATGGAGAACCATAACTTGTATCTAAGCTAACTTTCTCTCCCTAGTCATATCAAATGTCATTCCCAGAGGATTCCCCTCCAGTTGTGTGCCCTGACTAGGATGTATTGCCATTGCCTGAAGGAAGCAATGCTATGGAAGTACTTGGCCAGGTGGATGGTATGCAGCTGACACCTGCCACATTGACACACTATGAGGGGTCCCCAGTCCTAGACCCTGGATACTACTATATCAGTTGCACTGGTTTGGTTTCCCAACTGGTTGAGAATCAATGGTCTATAATATTTTACTTTCTATGTCTTCTCATATTTAAAAAATTGTCTATTTTCTCCCCCTTTAGTTCAAAGAATTTTAGAGTATGATGTTATCTTAATACTTAATATATCATCTAATTTGTTTGTGTTAGTCAAGACTAAAATTAGAAGACACAGATGAAAATGGTGAAATTTTAAAGATGGCCAAGGAATATGCTACCATCTTCAATTTTAAAAGATTTGTTTCAAAATCATGGTTGAGTGCTTTTACAGTGAGCAAGGAGAAACAGGACTGAAAAGTGTTCTGGCCTTTGAATAAGAAAACTTTGGTTCAGGAGCCAGCCTTTAACCTTGAACACATCATTTAACCTTACTAGGCTTCAGTTCCTTGTCCATGAATGAGAATAACAACATTTTACCCTTAATTTCCCTTACCTGATTCTTTGAGGATCAAATTAGATATCATATTTTTTAAACTTTAAAGTACTCATATGCAGAGAAAATATCAAGACCTTATTGCTATACACAGTGACAAATAAAAAGGTGACTAAGATACAGCATAAGATACAAAGGAGTTTGTAATCTAGATGGTTCACAGGTTTTCTCCTAATGTAGTACAACTGAGAGATACAACTCATTCCCCTCAGTGACAGCCACTTTCCTGGGGGTGAGGGTAAAGTAGGGACATGAGAAAGGGCAGGAAAACATTTTGTCAGGGAGATAAAAGCAAATTTCAACAGCCTTTGTAAAACAAAACGGGTATAGGGACCAATGGCTTTGGTGAGAGGCATCAAAGGGTGGGTAAGAAGATGGAAAGGGGAAAACAGGGGAAGAGCAAAGATATATAGGTGTGAAAAAAAAAAAACAGTGCCAGTATGCTCATCTGTAAAGTGGAACATACAGAATAGTACACAATAAATGGGACTGTTGAGAAGATTGAAGTAAACTATGGAAACTGCTTAGCCCAGGGTCAGACATGACAAAACGTGAGTATTCGGTATATGTTAAGCTTGTGTTATCATTAGTTAAAGTTTTGATTCTGTAGGCTGAAATATGGCCCCTCAAGAGTGCATCTGAATCTCTGGAACATACAAATATTTTATTTGGAAGGAGAGAATTCATGTTAATCAGATAATTTGAAATAGGAAGCTTTTTTTTTTTTTTTTTTTGGATTATCCAGGTAAACTCAATTTACCCACAGATGAGAAGAATCAGAGGGAGATGCGACTGTTCAAGAACGGTCAAAGAGGTTTATGTTAGTGGCTTTCCGAATGGAGAAAGTGGGCCTTAAGCTGGAACATGAGAAACACCTAGAAGACAGAAAAGGTGAGGCAATAGATTTACCCTTGAAGCTCCAGAAAATGACAGCCCTGCCAAAATCTTGATTTTAGTCCAGTGGGATGCAAATTGGCCTTCTGACTTCCAGAACTATAATAAGTTAGCATTATTTTGAGTCAAGGTTGTGGTAATTGGTTAATGGAGCCATAAGTAACTAATATACTAGTAGTCTATCAGCATCATAAAGCAAGTTCTTGACATAGTTCTGTTCACAGTTTCTTCCTAGCACTTTGCTTGATATATAGTAGATAAATTATTTCTCAATAAGTTATTTGAATGATTGAGTGCATGAAAGTTCTAGGAATATGTTGTGGTGATGTTTGGCAGAAAGTTTTGCTGTACCCCAGATATAAATGAGATTTGAAGCTTGGTTAGGGCCATAATTTGAACATTGGAACATTAGATTACAGAATTTGCTCTTATTTGGTAGCCAGCAGAGATCCACTGGATATTTTTGAGCACTAGAAGGATATAACTGAAGATGTGTGTTAGGAGTTTAATCTTGGCAGCATTAAGTAAAAAACAATTTTAAAAATTACCTCGTTTCTGAAATTTTATATGCTTATGCATTCTACTTATGTCCAAAAAGCAACTTTTAAAAAACTTTTAAAAAAATCATACTAATTTGTTGTTTCTCATTCATCTAGTTATTCATTATAATACTTAACTCTCTTTTTTCCACATTTATAATTCCATGTGCTAATATTCTTCCAATCTGGTACTAATAGTTTCAAACAGACTAATCACTTTTACATGTAATTAGAGCTGAGCTCCAAATTACTAAGCAAATTATTCTTGCACAAGTGGGGTCTACACTTGATATCAGTCTGAGAGCTTATAAAAATACCAAGTGGTGATTTCATCTGATTTTTGATAGGGATATCAGGTTTGGTAGATTATGGAAAGGCCCATAAACAGTATATTTTGATTTCAACAAAAATGTGATTCTTCTTTTAATATCTTCCTCAATAAGAGATTACAGCTGGGTGATAATAACATAAAACAATCTTGAAGTTGATGGGCCAGCTGTACCCAGAAACTGGTTACAAGTGATTGTGTGTCAGGATGGTAGGTCTCCAGAAGGGTAACCTATGTCTTTGTCATTGAGTCTGTTCCAATTGGTAGTGGCATTGAAGATTTAGTGTGAAGTGTAAAGATACTTGTTTAATTTGGTGGAAGAATTAATCAAAATCAGATATTACAGAATTCAGATTCAAGTAGGAATGCTGGATTGACACTAAGAAAATTAGATTTAACAGGGATAAATTGAAAGTCCTCCAAGTATGGCAAAGTTCAATGTACACATATTTTTGGGGAAGAAAAGAGTCTTTTTCTGACTTTAAATTTAATGTGAATTAACAATATGAAGAAGTTGTTTGCATTGACACTTTGACATAATCTAAATTTAACATTTCAAGATTGGTTCTATGAAGCTTTAGAAGACAATGGTTAAGAGGAAAAACAATAGAAGTAGATACTTACTACTCAGGAGAAAAATCTTTTAACTAGGCCTACAGATCAAAGACTTTTGATTAATTTTAGGTCTAGATAAATTTTTGATTTGGCCAATTTCTTGGTTCCCTCCTATCTGAGCAATTTCTGATTTAAACAATCATTTATCAATAAGCACTAGTACATAGCATATATAGATTTATCCTTTCAGTTTATTTGGCATTTGTTCTATTTTTCATTTCTGTTCATTTATCTAAACATTTTTTAAGAAATTTTATTTTTATCTATAATGTTTTTGAGTATATCTTATTATACAGCTTTTAGAGTGCTTACTTTTTGTGTAAATAACTTATTCCAGTCTAAGGGTGTCATTGTCACCATTTTTAGTGAAATACAGAAATCTCATCTCCTTTTATCCTGCCAATCACCTTAGGGAGTAGGGATTCAAAATATGAATTTTGTGGGGATACAAACACTCAATTTATCATAGTCATCAGACATAATTTAGAAAATTCAAAAGGAAAAGGATTTCTGCACATTTTTTGCTTACAGTGTTCTTCCCTTTCTTTCAATGTCTTAAGAATACTTTTATTGTTTCCTTTGTACTTATTGAACTTCCTTTGGTTGTTCTTTAAAGCATATCTGCTGGCAACAAATTCTGTTTTCCTTCATGTGAGAATGTCTTGATCTCCTTTACATTATCAAAGGATGTTTTCACTCGATGTAGAAATTCAGGTTGACCATTATTTTATTTTAGCAAATGAAAAAGATATAACCATTGTCTTCTGGCCTCCTGGTTTCTGAAGAGGATTTTTTTTTGGGTCATTCGAATTGTTTTTCCTTTAAAAGTAAGATATCATTTTTAATCAAGCTGATTTCAAGGTTTTTTTTTTTTTTTTGGTCTTTAATGTTAGGAGTTTGACGAGGATGTGCCTTGATGTAGATTCTTTGAATTTATTTTGTTTGGTTTTGTTCTTAAATTTGTAAATTTATGTCTTTTGCAAATCTGAAACATTTTCAGCCATTATTTATGTAAGTGCTTTTTATAAGCCCCATTTTCTTTTTTGAGGCTTTCCTTCTAGATTTGCAATGATACAAATATTAGGTCTCATATTCCCATTGGTACCTGAGACTTTTGTTCTTCTTCTTTTTTCCTAGATAATTTTTCCTCTTGTTCAGATTGAATGATATCTATTGTTATATCTTCAAGTTCATTGAGTCTTTCCTCAGTCCCCTCCATTTTAATGTTGAACCCATCCACTGAGATTTTTATTTTGGTGGTTGTATTTTTCAAATCTAAAATTATATTCTGTTCTTCTTTGTATCCCCTATTTATTTTGTGAGATTATCTATTTCTTTAACTTGTTTTAAAATATCATAATTGCTTGTTTTTATGATGGTCACTTTAAATATTTGTCATTCTCTTTCTCATCCCCATGTTGGCATCTATTGATTGTCTTTTTTCCTTCAGTTTGATAGCTTTCTGTTAAGTGATTTTCAATGACATTTTGGGTATTGCATTATGAGACTCTGGATCTTATTTAAATCTCTTTTAGCTGTTTATCTCTGATACTGTTCCAACAGGGAGAGAGGTTGCTGCCTTGGTACTGCCAGGAAGGAGTTAAGATTTTCCACTCTGATTCCAGTGACACTTTTTGGCAAAAGTACTGATGCCAAATCTAGTCTGGGGTGATATCACCCCAGCAGAGGTTTTGGGGTGCTTTTTATAACTCAGCAAATGTAGAAGTCATAGTTTTTAATCTGAATTTTTTTCAGCAATTATTTTCTAATAGGTTTCTATCTTTTTCTACCCCTTACCTGGTCCCATCGTTAGAGGAAACAAGATTTTCCTTGGGCTTTTTATATTTGCTCTGTTGGCATTTTGGGACTGCTGGTTTCTCTAGCACCCACTCTCAAATGCATGTAGAAAAGAGTGAAAAGAAAACACAAGGAACTCACTGCATTGCCCTTCCTTGTGTTCTGAGATCCTAAATCTGTTTGCCTTCTTTCCATTTTCAGTGTTCTTATATTTACTTTATATATAATATCTAGAGGTTTTATTTACAATTTGTGGGTATAGAGAAAGTACATGTATTCCATTTTTCTGTAAGCAGAAGTTCTATCCCCTCAGTTTATACAGCCCTTATGTATTTCGTATTAAGCGTATAAAAGCTTTGAGATAACATTTGTAGAAAAATCTCGATTTAGAATGAGTCTAATGAAAAAGCTGAATTTTTCCTTAATGTGTTATGCTGTATTTAATATCATTTATACTAATGTTAACACTAGCTCCTTGGACTAAATGCAAATTTTAGAATGTTAGAAACAACTCTGGACTGATAGAGACCTAGATTCTACTTCAGCATCTTCCACTAAATAGCTCTGTGACCTTGGGCAGATCTCTTGGCATCTCAGTATTCTTACTTGAATAAAAGGTTTTGGACTCATTAGATGATCTCTAAGTTTCCATTAGCTCTAACATTTTGATTTTCACCTCATCAATTCTATCATATTTTAAAAAGTCAATTTTCTGTAATACAGTTTGAAATATATTAGTTAAATCAAATACAGTCCTCAAAATTAGCTAAGAAAAGTAAGAACAGCTATAATTTATTGAATGCTTACTGTGTTCCAGGCAGTTTAGAGTCTTATAGATACTATCTCATCTAATCCTTGAAGTAGAGGTTACATTTGTTTTGTAGGTGAGATAACTGAGACTCAGAAAGGTAAAAAAGGGTTAAAAGGTTTCCAAAAATATTTTATTTAAAGATGCATTTGATTCTATATTTATTTGATTACATAGCTGATGTCTGTAACATACTTTTTAAAACCTTCTTATTGAGGTACAACATTCACACAGTAATATGCATAAATCTTAAAGGTACAGCTTGATTGAACTTGATGTTTGTATATATTACTGTAATAAGATCAAGAAATAGGCCTGGCGCAGTGGTGCATGCCTATAATCCTAGCAGCTTGGGAAGCTAAGGCAGGCGGATCATCAGTTCAAATCCAGTCTTAGCAACTTAGTAAGGCCCTAAGCATCTTAGTGAGACCTTGTCTCTAAATAACATAAGAAAGGGCTGGGGATGTGGCTCACTGTTAAGAACCCTGGGTTCAATCCCTGGTACCAAAAATAAGTAAATAAATAAAATTTCCATTACTTCATAAAGTCCCTTCATGCCCCTTCCCAGTTAATCCTTACCCTCACAGGTAACTACTAATCTGATTATTATAAATATGTATTAATCTGCACTTGCTAGACAATTATGTAAATGAACATTAAAGTATTACATATATTTTTTATTATTTTTGGCTTCAAGAAGCAAATTATTTTTATAGAAGTGAGATATTAAAGCAAAAGTCCTGGGTAGCTAAGAGATACATTTTATGTTTAACTTTTCAAATCATTTTATTTTGCTTGGATTTGCTTTTTTTTTTTTTTTTGTATGAGGGATTGAACCTAGAGGCACTTAACCAATGAGCCATATCCCCAACCCTTTTTGTATTTTATTTAGAGAACAGTGTCTTGCTAAGTTGCTTAGGTTCTTGTGAAGTTGCTGAGGCTGGCTTTTGAAGTCGTGATCCTCCTGCCTCAGCCTTCTGAGCCTCTGGGATTACAGGTGTACACCACCATGGCTGGCTTGGATTCTCTTTAGCAACATAAATTATAAACACAGAAAAGAGATGCATATGGTTTTTTCTATTATCCATATTACCGGTCATTTATTTATCAGATATAGAAAGATGATCTTTGAGAGGTAAAGGATACACTGAGGATTGTAAACCGTCATTCCTCAGGCATGAAAATTTATCAACTTTGCTTAAACTTTATGTCTCAGGAACTAGAAGAAACATATTAGTTTTATGTATAAATTCTACTCACCTATGGAGAATGAATAAGAACCACTCATAATACTTATTTCGAGCTAACCAAAATGTGGAGGTCAAGAAGAAATTAAGAAAGGAAAAAGAAAAGAGCAAATAGATAAATTTAAGTGTGTAAAAGTAATTTAAGTAGTTTAACATGATACTGGTTCCTGAAAATATTTCATTAAAACATTGTTTAGTGTTAAGTAAATTCAATGAATGTATATCACAAAATAAACTCAATACTTAACAATTTGTTGTGATCCTTTTTTCTTAGAATCAAAATTATATTGAAAAAATTAATTTCCTTAATTGAAATCAGTTCTATAAGTTTTTAAACATATTTAAGTGAAAAGACCTAAAGAGCTTAAAACATGGAAGGGTAAGAATAGCAATATAAGAAGCCCAGACTACATTTTACCTAATTTTGTTTTTCTTTCGTCATGAAGTTCCCCTAGTTTTCTACTTGTTTGCTCTGTGAGATTTTCTGTGTCAATCTGCAGGAGTATTCCAATGGAAGTTATTTTAATTTCATATTACTATACAGTCTCAGAATTACCAAGAAAACTAATTGTGCTGTAAAGAGTTGTTGCAATATCATTTTTTATAAGAGGTTGGGAAGCTGGGTTGGCTCTATAATTCTGAAGTCAAAGTGTGCTTTTCTAAGAAAATTATTTTCTCTTCAGAAAATTACCATGATTTTGGTAGGTAGAGAGGTAGAGAACTGGTTTGCAGTCAAGTTTTATTTTTGCTATAAACAAAACCCACTGTGTGGAGAGGGTGTTCTGGTGTAGAGAAGCATCTTTCAAATTATTTTGCCTTTAGTTTTTATTGAAACTAACAAAAGTTTATCTGCTTCAAACAAAATATTATCTAAATCCAATATAAGACAGATTAAAAACTGCTCAATTCTGAGTGGAGTGGAAGTATGAATAGGGGTAGAGCTCTGTCCCTTGGTCACCCCCACTGGTATATAAAGCATATTCTATTGATCCGCCTTAAATTAGGGCAGCATAATTTGAAAAAAAAAAACAAAACAAAAAAAACAGTGAAATATAAAGATCGCCAGATTAGGAATCCAAAGACCTAGAGTCTCAGTGCTTCTATCATCAAGCTGTATTAATGAACCTCTGTGGGTCTAAATTTCTTCATCTGTGAAATAAGGAGATAGAACTAGGTGTCTTTTGGCTTACATAGTCAAGGGAACCATCAGAAACTATATGTAAATCACGAAAATTCTGTACCTTATTCATTGTCTACTGCAAAATAAGATGCTTACTGAAAGGTAAAATCTGGCTCAAAACTATGTATCAGGAGTTTTTTTTTTTAACCTTAAAAACGTAAAAGAAAACTTGTGGGTTGGGGTGGAGTGGGGCTTAATGTTAGAACGAACGCTTGTCTAGCATCTGTGAGGTCCTGGATTTGATCCCCAGCACTGGGGGGGGGGGGGGGGGAATTACGAGTTCTGAGAACGTGGTAATATAAATGTAAAATAATGAAATCATTTTCTTTTCAAAGGAATTTCAATATTTTCTTTCTCATTCCATTTCAAATAATCAGTGGCATTTCATTAATTCATTTAGCAAATATATTGATACCCACTACCTGACTTGCACTGAGTTCAGTATGGTGATTATTAGAAGACAACAAAAGAACATTTACTACTCTCCCCTCAAATACAAAAGGAAATGAATTATTAAAAATGTGTTTCTTTCAACAAAATTTTGTTGAGTATATGTGATGTTTCATCCTTTCTAAATGATAAGGATTCTAGAATGCTGTAAAGAGACATGTGAAAACCAAATGAAATACGAAGTGATATTCTGACAGAACTATATGTTCAAAATAAGGATATATCCTTTAAGTAGAATGGCTTTGTTGTAATTGATCTTTGATCAACTTGAGCACAGTTCTTGTTTTCATAGTATGAAAGGCTTTGTTTTCCTGATTAGCAGAGTCTCTCTCAAATACCAAAATGGTTCCATTGCCCAGAGGAGCCAATCTCGCCAATGCCACCACATTACCTGAATGTTTACTGGTTTCTTGAGATGGATTGGAGTCAAGAGAGGTAAGAGTTTAGAATGAAGTTGCCAATAGAAGCCTTTGAGGATTTAGACGGAAATTGTGAAAGGTCCATCTTCTCTAGACATAAACCCAAATTCCCTAGCTGTGATACTAGTCAGTCTTTAGGGACATCTCCCTTTGTTACTCAGACTGGTAGATCTTTGAGCTCAACCCACAACTGCATATCCACTCAATCCCAAGACATAGCTGACATCCACCTCTTACTCTACACATGGCAACCATCATACGCCCACCCAACTGTTGACTCGCATTCAGGGACCACCACCACCACCAATACCAACAACAACCACCAGCCACCCCGGCACCATCTCCCAGCAACTGGCCTCTCCCAGTCCCCGCCCCTTTTCTGAGAGCACCCAATGGGTGGAGTCTGGGCTGCGGTGGGAGGGGCCTGAGGCGGGCACATTTAAAGAAAGGCAGAGGGCGAAAGAAGGCTAGAGAGGAGAAGAAAGAGAAACCAGGGGGGCGAAGCACCGTCCAATGACAAAGCCCAGGGGTGGGCGCCGGCCGCCATCTTGAACCGGGCGGCAGGATATCCACCCGCGTCCTCCGCCCTCGGAGGGGGAGGGGCGGAGGAGGCGAGAAAAGTAGCGAGAGACGCGCCGGGCTGGAGACGCCAGCAGCGGCCACCACAGCCGAGCCAAGCCAGACTCGGGCGGGCTCGGCGGCGACAGCGAGAGCAGGCGAGCGCGGGCGGCCTCGAGTGGCCTCCGATGCGGCGCAGCGTGAAGAGGCGCCGGCGCCGGCCCCCGGCCGCCCGGGGCGGTGGCTTTAGAGCGGGAGGAGGGGCCGGGCTGGAGGCGCGGGAGGAGAAGGTGGTGTACTCCCGGTCGCAACTGTCGCTGGCCGACAGCACCAAGGCGCTGGGCGATGCCTTCAAGCTGTTCATGCCCCGCAGCACGGAGTTCATGAGCTCGGACGCGGAGCTCTGGAGCT
Organism: Marmota flaviventris; assembly: GCF_047511675.1. Classification (NCBI taxonomy): domain Eukaryota; kingdom Metazoa; phylum Chordata; class Mammalia; order Rodentia; family Sciuridae; genus Marmota; species Marmota flaviventris. Next base: position 56,436,895 of record NC_092498.1, read on the forward strand.
TCCTCTGCAGCCTCAAGCACCAGTTCTCCCCGCACATCCTGCGCAGCAAGGACGTCTACGGCTACGCCTCCTGCCGGGCCCTGGTGCCTGACCCCCCGGAGCCCCCTACCGCCCGCGGCCTGACGCGCCGGCCGGCCCCGCGCGCGGCCGCCAGGAGGAGGCGCCGCGGAGCCCCGGCGGCCGCCGCGGGCAGGAGGCGGCCCCGGCTGCCCCCGCCGCCTCCGCAGTCACCGCCGCCGCTGCTGCCGCCGGCCCCCGAGCAGTCCTGCCCGGAGAAGTCCTCGGCGCCCGAGCCCTGCTTCGGGGGCCGCACCCTGGAGGAGATCTGGAGGGCAGCCACCCCGACGCTGACCACCTTCCCCACCATCCGCGTCGGCGGCGACGTGTGGGGCGAGCGCAGCCTGGCGGCGGCGCGACGCAAGGCGCGCCAAGTCCTGCGAGTGGACCTGGAACCCGTGGTGAGGCTCCGCCGCTTCCCGGTGCCCCGGGCGTGAGGCGCCGCCCCGAGGGCGCCTCCTGCAGGTCCCCGGCCCAAGATGGAGTTTCTGCTTGGAGAAATGAACAAGTGTCAGTCGAGTGTTTACAGACTCCTCCAGGACCGTCCCCTAGTGCACTTTACGCGCGAGGAAGTCCCGGGATAGCTTCCCTGCCCCGCGCCCCCGGGATGCGGCCCCGCGTCTGGAACTCCGGGACAGGTGTACCCTCTGCCGCCTCCCCGCACCGCGTCTGCGACGGAGGAGACTGCAGGACTTACAGGGGAGGTCCCTTTGCTTCCGAACCCCAGATTGAGAAGTCTCCAGGACTATAGGGGCAGATTGGTTTTCTCCCTTTCGGACTCTACCTCACTGGTCTGGAAGTCCTCCGAAGAAGTCATTCTTTTCCAAAGGAATTTGTTTTCGTGCTTGTATAATAAAAGCCAGAATTTGCTTACTCTTTAACCCCCGCCTCCATTTTTCTTTTTGACTGCCACCCCTCTTTCTGGACGGAAGATCAAACATATTTTGTGGTGTTGCACTAGTTTGTGCTCAGGGTATTCTGAATCCCACTCGTTTCTGAATTTTTACTGAATTTCAAAGCTTTGACCAAGGATTTTTTTTTTTTTTTTTTTTGAGAGGTTCAAGCTTGACTGTTAGTAATGCAAGAATTTATATGGCTTTGATTTTCATGGGCTCAGTGATTACAAACAAAAGAGATGTAAAGTCCAATTTCTTAACGTTTTAAAGGTGTTTCTAAACGATTTTATATTGAAGTTTAATGTTTATATTTACTGAGCTCCTAAAGCAAATGGTAGAATACTCATACAAAGTTTTGTTTATGAAAAGTCGACTTGTTGAATTCTTTTTTAATTGAATAAAAATTGAAGTGCATTGAAACCACATGGCTTGTGATTGGGGGAAAAAAGAATCGTGAAGAACTGGTGTTGGTTGCAGGAATGACTGGAATTCAATTGGAGATAATCTGGCAACATGTCCTGGTCAAACATAAAAATCCAAGAATGTTAATGAGAAGATAATATGTTTTAAAATTGAAGTCACATAGGAGAGATGAATGTGTGTAAACGTTGTGAATAAAGTGACAAACAGAATACCCATTAGAAACCTCAACATGATCTATAGAGAAGGGTGGGGGCATTTCTTGGTATCAAGTAACTGGTTGAAGTTACTTTGGGCAAAATAGATCCCTTTGTTTTTATTGTTGGATAACAAGAAATGCCAAGACTAGTATTCATCATATCTGTAAACATTATGACAATTAGTTGGCTTTTTTGTCCTGTGAATTTTCTTTTTTTCCATTCATAGTTCGTTTGCAGTCTTTGTTTGATAGCTGAAGGCCACAGAAATCAAACAGGCAAGCCACCCAGAGTACTGACCCTTATTTTACACTTTTGTAATAGTGTGTATACCATATGGCCTAGTGTGGAATTCTTGATTATCCAAGTGCCTTTGGTCAATGGTGGCAGCAAGACTTACTGGTTATTAGACAGTGGTGCCACAGCCAGCTTTTACTGCAATACCTAAAGGGTCAAGTAGTGTTTTTGTACCACAATTATTTCAAATTCAAGTATTCTGCCATGGAACTATCCATAATGGGCTGGAACTTGGCATGTGAAACCCTCAATACAAAGGTTTATCTCTGCTTGGCAGCTTATTAGGAGAATAACGAGAGTTGTGATTTTTACTCTTGTTTTCCTAGAATTCAAATGGCATAGCTCTCTGAAATAATTATTTTAAGTTTAATAGTCCATAGTAGAAATGTTGTGACTTTGATTTCAGTGTTCTTGTTTTGAAAAAAAATTATATACATACATATATATATATGACTTTATGCCAGTTTCCCAGTAAGCCTCATAGTCTTATTCACTACTCAATGATGATGCATCCTTACAAACACTGTCACATGGGTAAATAAAAAAGTGAATAATTACTTAGAAGATGGAGAGTGTTAAATTATAGTTGTATGATAGGAAGCTGAGACATTTTTTGGTTATTAGCTTCCATTGCCAATTGTATTTCATATACATAGGAGTTTCTTTCCAAAAATATATTGTTAACTTTTATAGCTAACTAGCACCTGAAAAAGATGTATTATACCATTTCACTATTGTATATAGTTTTATAATAATTTTTAAAGTAAATCCAATGGCCATATTAGAATGTAATTTCAACATGTAGCTTATCTAGATAGTTTTCCTGAGGATTTTGAAATTAGCTGAGAATAACTTTTCTCAGCACACAACTGAAACATAACCAGTGACACCTTGCATTTGTTTTAACTGATATTCTTGACATTTTTTTCCTCTTATGCCTTGTTACTTTAGTGCACTTGAATGTGTGTAAATGCTTTTTTGGCTTATTTGGGTTATCTGATTTCAGTTTGAATCTGATTGCCCATCTTGAAGTCAATATGGTTCATGTGGACTATTAAATAATGCCGTTTCTAGTTTGTGAAGTAAGATGTAAGAAATATTTTTGCCAAGTTTTCTTTAGCAAAACCTATCTTGCAACTTCTAAAATGTGGAGAAACATCTGATATAGTTGACTAGTATGTTAATAGGAAAGTGAAAGTATTTTATGATTACCTTTGGGCAGAGTGTGAAAAGAAACTTGGCATAGTGGCCTTTATGGTGAGGCATCCATTAATTGTCTCTGAAGTGAGTCTGTAGCTTAGCTTGTGTATAGTTTTTTTTTTTTTTTTAAAGAAGTCCCATTTGTTTGTTCTCTTGCCTTCATTTATATCTCATATGACACAAGTAGAGGAGGAAGCTAGGAGGAATTTTATCACCTTGCTATATTTCTGTTTGATTTTTGACTTTTGGGTGCCTAAATGTGACTGGCACAACAAATAATCTTTTTGGTATTTTTTACATTCCTTCCTAACAACCAGCAACTCATTTTCTATGTCACTAAAACCAGTAATGTCATGATTGTGAGGGCAAGCTTCATCATTGATAGTGCAAAGTGTTGCTGTTGTGGCGTGTATTTATTTTTGTTTGAGTACTCTATTGGACAAGTGTAACTTAAGCTAGTGGCACATACTTGTTGATTTGCTATGAGCAAATGTTAGTACTATTTTTCAGAAAACTCTTCAATAAAATCTTTTAAAATCATTGAATAAAAAAAGTCTGAGCAATTTTGAACTCAAAAGGTTTTTTTGGTCGTTTTAAGGGTTGGGTTGCCACAGCACTCTTTAAATTGATAATTTTTAATGATCATATATACCTAACATTTGCTTTATTGGTGTGTTGAAATATTTTTTTGATAAACTGTTATGTCTTAATTGCACTAGAAAGCAATTGTTTGTAGTGGAACTGAAGTGTTTCCCTGGACAGTTTAATGTGCATATGATTAAGATTTACAATTTGGTTGTACTTTGCTTTTTAACTTATTAACTGTAAATAAATTTTAGAGAATACACAGTGTCTAGTTTTTCTAATTAGGTTGAAATTTTTTGAAATGGGATTTTGTGTTTACATGTAAATCAAAAAACAATTTATAAGTTGATAAATTTTGACTTTTGTGTACTTAAAACTCCTAAGAATCTCAAGATTTTTGTTTTGTGCTGTCTTGGGAGTCTATGTCCCATCAGTTCTTTAGTTATCTTGTGAATCTATTATGGTGCTTCAATTGCAAGCCATTTATGCATTCAGCCAGCAATAGACCCCTTTAAGAATGCATCATAATTCAGAATTCTGAATCTTGACTCCAAGTTCCTTTGTGGGATGGTAAAAAATCTAAATCTCCCATTCTTTTATATTGTAAAAGAAAGTAAGAGTGCTCTAAATGAGTAGCAGTAAAGACTGTTCTACAATTAAGGATAGAGCCAGAAATTTCATTGCAGTCTAGAAGGCAGAAGTGGAATATTAGCAAACTCTACACCAAGGGCAATTTCATAGTACTGTGTAGGCTGACTTGCCTTCATACCCAAGCTCTTATCAATAGATGGAAGTAGCAAAGTGAATAGCTGTGGTGTCATAGTGCCAGGACTGGAATTATCATGAGTGAATTCATGGCTCACAAGTGTTGGGACTCTAGGTAAATAATTATTTGTACCTTAGCCCCATTAGCAAATGTAGTTAATAAAATATTGAGTTATTGTAAGGATTGGAAGGGATGTTAATTCTAGAGACCTAGGAAGTACTTAATAAATACTATTAACTGAAAGTATGCATGCTGAGAATAAATATGTATACTGAGAGCAATCCCTTGGGAGTTTAGCTCTCCAGCTTTTTCAGCATCTCAAACAAGAACAGACTATGGTCTAGGAAAGGTATAAAACAAATTAAAATACGGTAATTCATAGGTGAATTAAATTGAAAACATAAATTATATTTTTAGCCCTACTGACAACTAAAAGAGGTTTTTAGCAGTAAGAGGTTAGATAAAATGGATTTAATCACAATTTTTGCTATTAGAATTTTTCTTTTAAAATTTTGATTTTATCATATCATTGAAAGACAGTTAAAATATGCCAACATATATTTTAAAGTGTCTGAGAATTAATCCAGGCATGGTGGCATGTGCCTATAGTTCCAACACTCAGTAGGCTGAGGCTACATTAGTCCAAGACCAGCCTGGACAACATAGAAAGACCCTGGATCAACAAAGGAAAAAAAAAAAATGAAGTATCTGAACAATAGATCAAAGTTGCTGGTCCAGGAACTTGTAAATATTTTGCACAAATTTTTCCTAGAGTAAGTTTATTAGGGACTGCTCAAGACCCTTGTTAATATTTATGCACAGAACCAACATAGAATTAGTTTTTATGAGGTTTGTGGTTCAGGTTTTAAAGGAAATAAGATAAGTACAATAACTGCTTGAAACAGCAGAACATTATTACTAAAAGTAAAAATATCCTCATTTTCAAAGCACTGACACACTCAGTTTTAGATGTTGGATATAAAGCCAGTAATTTAGCTCCGATTCCTCTTAACACAAGGATTAACAGACCATAGTCTAAATTGGTGAGCAAGCCAAAATTGAAGTATCTGAAGTTGACACACAGAATTTCTTGGAAAAGTATAATATAGAAGTAGTGAGGGTGCAAAAGCCTCAAAATTGAGCCTGATTGCAGATTTCACAAAAGCATTGAATTCTCGCTGTCAGTGCTCTCTTACATCTTGATAAATGTTGTAAGTTGTGATCTATTACATAATAAACATACCCAACTCCTGATTCGAAGGTAATGATCATAACACCAAGCAATATGATTAGCCCAGCAAATCTGAATAAATATCCTACTGGACTGACCTAGCTTCTGAAAGTACTCATAGAAAAGTTAAATTCATCCAAGTTGTAAAATTAACTATAAAATATATACATGTTACTCTAAAGATTTTTTCACTTATGTATTCTTTACATGTTTAAAAAGTATAGGAAAGAAAGGATGTAATTTATTATTCTAAATCTCACAGATTCAAAGAAATACAGAAGCAAAATATATGCAAAAGTACATATATTGTTAGAATTACATGTGTACAGTTTGATGAATTTTCATAAATTCAATAGACTTGTGTAACCTGTATTCAGATTAGCAAAAACATTACAAATACCCCAGAAGTACCCCTGAATGCCTGCTTTCTTCCCCCTACTCAATAACCATTATTCTAACTTCGTACAGCATACATAACTTTTGACTATTTTTCAACTTTATATAAATGGGATTATGTGTCATGTACTTAGTTTCTTTCATTTAAAACTATGCTTGAGTTCCATCTGTATTGTTGCATGTAATTATAGATCAGTCATTGGCATGTAGAATTCCATTTGTGAATATTCCAAAATAAATGCATTAAATTCTCGATGGACATTTGAATAAATTCCAATTTGGGGCAATTATGAATAAAGCTTCAGTGAATATTCTATGATATGTCTTTTAGAGAATATATGCATGTATCCTATCCCCCCTCCTCTCTTCTCTCCTCTTCTCTCTTTCAGTATATATTATAGGAATGATTTGTCAGATCACAGGATTATAGCAAATGGTCACTTTTGGTAGATACATTTTCCAAAGTGGTTGTATCCATTTATATGAACTGTCCTAAAATTTGTCTTTTAAAAGTTTGCTTTGCAGGTGTTATTCTTTTTTATGCTCCTTTTTTTCTTCAAAACCAAAGGAATTTTATTCCTTCTAGTTTTATCATGAAACAAAAAGACATTCTCTCCACCCCCATATTCTCTTCTCATCATTTTAAAACTGAAACTTTTAAAGAAATCTTTTACATATTAGTAAAATTTTTTACTTTTCTCGCTATCCTTTGTGCAAAACCAACTCCAAGATTGGGAATAATGTTGACTTTTATTAACCCAAGCCTGGTGAATTTAAATGGTTATAAAACTATGTGTTGAAGGAGAGGGACCTCACAGTGTTCCTTTTCTACCCCGTGGGCATGATTGCATTGAAGTAATCTATAACATAGTAGAGGCCCTGCCTACGGAAAGACCTTGTTGATTATTCTAGAAAGCAAGGCATTGAGAGTATTGGGTGACAGGAGAGAGAGGCTTGAGGTCAACTGAGAAGAGGAAAGGTTATGTCTTGGGCTGGCTCAGTGGGGCTCAATTCTTATGGAAGGAATGAAGAAATGTGCTCATGAGGACCCACATGAGAGATATTCCAGAACTTGAGAAGTGAATTGTTCCTTATTAAGTAAAGGGGCTTGGGGGATATTTATTTCACGTCTGCATGTTCACGATACTTCACACCAAGCTCACCTCTTTACATGTGTCTTTCTTCCCTCCTGGGTTGTGAGTTGCTCACTGGCAGGACTCATCTGTCTTGTCTTCGCATCACTACAACATTGTATGTGCCTGCCACTCAGTGATACTGAGGGAATGAATTGTGTTCATGGAATTCACATAAACCAGGAACATTGCCTTCCAAATTTTATAGAAAAAGCTGTGTTGCTTTGTAATCAAAGCAATTTGTAATTGAGGTATGATTTTTTTTTTTTTTTTTACTGAAACTTATCAAATACACTTACGATGAATTCCTAGCATTTTGTGATCCAATTAAGTAGCTGAAGAGTTTGACATCTCTTGTGATGGTACGTGGCAATACCACTTGATGATCACTACTTCTGAGTCCCTCAGCCAGAGGCAGCATAGTGCAATGGTTAAGATGCTGGCCCCTGGAGCCAGGCCGCCTGGTCAAAATCCTTTCTTCCTCTCTTACTAGAAGCAGACCTTTTGACAAACTACTTACCCTCTCTGTTCCTCAATTTACTCAGCTGTAAAAACAAGCACAATATAGCACCTACCTCATAGAGCCCTTATGAGAATTTAATGAGGTAACACATATACAACACTTAGAATAGTGCCTGGAACCTGGTTAGCCTCAGTCAATAAATATTAACTTTTATTAGTAGTAATGTAAAAAAAAACTTTATAAAGTCTCAATTTGTTTACTTGAATTTTTTATATTGGCAGGTGGTGAAAGCAAAGGACAACAGCTATAGTCCATAAAATGTCAATTAGTCAAACTGAGTTGGGAGGATGAGGTCAAATTCACCAGTAGTGGCACATGCAAAAGGATGCTGTGTGTCTTGTGAGGAGCACACAGTTGTCCAAGACCCAGTACAAACCAACAGCCAAATGACCAGAAAGACCAACTAATCTCATTCAATTCCCACCATGCGTCTGCATTGTTGGCACAGTGTTGAGCATAGATGCCTTCCAAATCCCACTGTGCTCTGGGTACTCTACTTGCCTGTTTTTCTTTAAAGCAAAGCTCAACAATCCTATGAGCTTGGTATTATCATTTTTACTTAATAGATGCGTAAACTAAAGCTTAGAGAGGTTAAGAAATGTGCCAAATAACACACATCTAAGTAGCAGAGCTTGGATTTGAAGTCTCATCTGTCTTATCCCACACACTCTACTAATTCTTTTAGATATTTTTAGAGGAATAATATAAATTAATCAACCCCTTGAGAAACCTACTTTCAAATCCTACGGTGGGAAAAAAAAAGATTATTTTAAGAGCCCTGTTTTGTTCACCTTTTGTAGTTCTTATGGTGTACGGCATAGGTGTTTATTTAGTGTCTGGAAAATGAATAAGTATGAGTGAATGAGCTAAAGCAGTAATTCCTTTGATCTTGTGATTAGATTATTTAATTTGATGGTGGATGTCAGGGTACTCTGGCTTATGGTCCAAAGACATTTCATATGTCTTCTCTTCTAATTGCCGCTATAAGTATAAGCAGTTATTTGTCATAACATTTTTCTCAAATTACTTGCCAGATAATAAAATGCAGACTTCATAAATTGAAACTGGAGGGGTCTTATGTAATTTTCAGCTCTCATGCCCTCTGGTTGCCAGCATATAGCCTCTAAATCAGAAGCTCCCACTCTGGACACCTTCCATTTTGGGTAGTATCCACTCTGTGGATGGCTACAAGACAAAGTTAACAAGCTCCTGAGGATATTCTAATTTTCTTTTTCCTTCCTAAACATCTTCATAAAGTTCAAACTCATAAGTTTTATTTAGATAAACAAAAACCAGAATAGTGGACATAGCCTTAAACTTATGCTGAAGAAAAGACAAGGTATGGGAGAAGCAAATGTGGTGAGACAGGTAGGTGTGTGTGAGGAGCTCCAGGAGTTGACATTCCATCCCAGGTGGGCACTTGGCCCTTGCATTTCTTTGGGTCAGAACTAACCTCTTGTCTCCTTCCCATGGTATCCACTTATACATGCTTCACAGCTGTTGGGTGGATCAGCTGCCCCTGGCTGGGAGAAAACACCACCAATAGAATTTGCTTGTTCTACTGCCCTGTGATGTTTACCTGTTGGCTGATTTTGCTAAAAGCACCTATTTTCCTTAAAATGCTATATAACAGGTAGATTTACCTCAATCACACTTTGCTTACTTTATTTCCTCAGTTCATTTATCCACCCATGGCTAGTATTTCACAAAATTTATTGAGGCTTTCGCCATGGGATGAACTGTAACCCCCATTCATATGTTAAAACCCTAACTACCAAAGTGATGGTGTTTGGAAATGAGGACTTTGGAGGTTTAAATGAGATCATCAGGGTGGGGCTGTCATCATGAGATAAGTGCCCTAATGAGTCGGCTTGTTCTTACTCTCTATGGTGTGAGGACCAAGAAGGTGGCCATCTACAAATCAGGAAGAAAGCCTTTGCCAGAGCCCAACAATGCTGGCATCTTGGTCTTAGGCTTCCAGTCTCCAAAACTATTTATTTATCTATCTATTTATTTATTTATTTTTGCTCTCCTGGGAATTAAATCCAGGGCACTCTACCACTAAGCTACACCCCATTCCTTTTTATTTTGAAATGTGGTCTCTCCAAGTTGTTTAGGGCCTCTCTGTATTGTTGATGTTGGCCTCAAACTTGCAATTCTTCTGCCTCCCAAATCGCTGGGATTACAGGCAGGTGCCACCACACTTGGCTTAATTTTTGTTGTTTAAACCACACAGCCTATGGTATTTTTGATATAGCAACCCCCCCAAAACTAGGTCTCTAGAATGGATTTTAAGAGTTAAAGTGTCCCTGTCCCAGTAGCTTTTACAGGCTAGTAGATGCTTCATTTTTATGACCTATACTTGGCAGCTACTACACCAGATGGATCACTTTGTGCCCTCTTATATGTGTTTGAAAAACATTCAGTGGCTTTTTGCTAAAGTGTTTGGTTAAGGGACAAATTAGTTGGGTAAATACCTAAAAGCAGGGGGCAATGCAGGTTGGTCTGTAAGGCCTCTGAGTGTAGAGCTTGATGGTTGGCTGAGAGCCCCACTGCATGTTCTCAATATCCATGGCAGGAAGAGCTGCTACCAGGGTATACCTGCCAAGGCCACCATACCTGATGTGTCTCCAGCACTTCTTGACTCCTTATGCTTGATAGTCCCCCCCGCCAGTATTTCATTTCTTTATTTTTCCTTTATCAAGACAAGCAAAGTACAGGTGCTGTATTGATGGCTCTTCATTCCAATTTAAAGTCTAATCTTCTTGGACCTTCAAAAGTATGGCTCAGAACAAACAATCGCTGAAAATGGTTGATCTAAGCCACCCCTTCCTCTTCACTGTTAATGTCCCAGAGAGCCACAGGACTGCTTAGCTAAGGTGTAGCTGGAAAGAGAACCCACATTATTTAAATCTCTGCCCATTGTTCTCTTCAATGATCCATTTGCCTGGGAGAGATTAGCATTTTGAGAAAGTTGTTGTGACAATCAAACAGGAGGTGAGTTTCTCAGATAGTTGATGCTGGTGGGAGAGGTAAGAGACCTGGAGACTGGAATAAGAGAGGACACTAAACACTAGGAGAAAAGAGTAGGCTGAAGGGACACTCTGCCTCCTTCAACTTTGCTTTGGGCTGGCCTTATTAAAAATATCTGGGCAGCCTAGTCCTGAGGGCATGGTAGGGCATTACAGCCCTGGAAGGAAGGGCTTGGCTTCATACAAAACCCAACAGCTGACCAATGGAGATTTGTCTATCAGCAGTAGCGTGGGTGATACTCTTTGTAGGTCCCTGGTGGTATGTCTGCCAGTAGTCTATGGGAAATGTGTGTTTGTGTGTGTATGCATGTGAGTGAGAGGGAGAGGGAGGGAGAGGGACGAGGAGAGAAGGAAGGGAGTATTACAGTGGAGGGGTGGGATATTGATTGCCTATTCAAAAGGCAGCATTTTCCCTACAAGATAAGCCCTAAATAAAAATAATGATAATGAATAGAATTAAGTGTAGAAACTGACATGATAATGTGTGGTATTAAAAAGTCCTAAATATGTTTCTTTGACTTTGAAATTTGGCTTTGCTCTCCTTGAATCCTGGAAGACAGAATGGAATATTAAGGATGGTTTGGAATAGAACTTTCATTGGTCTGATTCTAATTCTTTTCACAGATTGAGCATTCTGGCAGGAGAAATCTGACATGTACAGTCAAATGTGTTACCTCAGCCAAGGCAGAGCAGAGAGTGAGGCAGAATGGGGTGAACTTGGCTTGGAACCCAAGTTCACCATCCGCACAATTACCAACTAGCTGTGAGGTTTGGGGAAATCGTGGTCCTTCTATTCTGAAGTTGTATGATGTGGGTTAAAGTTCTATATGAATCTGTACAATCAAAAGCCATGCCTACATGAATAATTCAGGAAAGAGGGCATCAGATTGAAAAAGCTATTCAGATAGACACTGTTCATCTTTCTAGTGTCAATGATGAAAAATGCAGATTGGAATTCCAGATCACATGACCCAGGTTCAGAATGTTTATTTATTCCCCATGAGTACCTTTGGAAATGGAATTTAACTTTGTCAAGATTATGTTCTTTTTCTAGTGTGGTCACTTTATAGTTAAAATGTTAGGTACACAACATGCTTATCTCAGTCATAGCAGAGCTAGTGTGTGAATAGGGTCATTATTAAATAATTAGTGAATGAAGTTTTCTGTTTCTATTATAAACCAAGTGCCCTCTATTAGTAGAAACTATACCTTTACCATAGAGAGCAATACATGAAAGAATATTGTGAGTCTGGGATTCTGTTGTGAAATACAGCATTTGTAACATTGAAAGATTCTTAGGAAAATTTCAATTCTAATATCTTTTACTCATTGTGGGCACTGATAGTTAAAAGATGAGGGGCGTCTTGGTTGAAATACATGATTGAAAATAAAAGCATAAATAGGATTCTGAATAATTATTTTTTAAATTGCTTTCATTATGCAAAGTAATATATTATGAATGGAAAAACTAATCTCTCCTCTAGAGGAAAATATTCAAAAATTTTGATTATGGAGTCTCCTGGATATTTCAGCAGAGGACTCTTCTTTCTGTAGATTTATTCATTTTCCCACTAACTCAGGCCTTTTTCTACTGTTTTAATTTACTGTCCTAATTCTAAGAGTTATGATCCTGCCTCCCTCAAATACTTTGAATAAATCTCTTCTTGTATTATTGCTTCATGTTGAAAAAAGATAATATTGAAGATTTCTATCATAGATCCACTCTTTTGATGATAGGTAGGTAAGCTGTTGTCACATGTTTTGGGAAGCAAGTTGCCAATAAATATTCAGGCCTTAAACTACTGCTCATACTACTGTCTCAGTAATTTTACATCTAGGATGGATGGATGGATGGATTGATTGATTTTTTACTGGGGATTGAATCCAGACGTACTCTACCACTGAGCTACATCCTCAGCCCTTTTATATTCTGAGACAGGGTCTTGCTAAGTTGCTGAGGCTGGCCTTGAACTTTCAATCCTCCTGCCTCATCCTGCCCAATCGCTGGGATTATAGGCATGTACCACCACACTTGGATTCACATCTAGAATTTTGTTCTAATGTGATAAAAAATGAAAGGGTAAATTACTATAGAAAGATGTTTATATAAGAATGTATGTAAGAAAACTGGAAATAAACAATACCTAGTAAAAGAACAATGATTAAATGAATTACAATATGCCCACACAGAAAAGTATGTCATCATTAAAGTCATGTTTTCCTGGCACATTTAGTTCTCTGTTGTTAAAAAACAAACAAACAAACAACAAAAAAAATGGGAAGCAGTATGTAAAATAGTACAGAAGATATGATCCTAGTTTAATTTTTTAAAATTCTAGTTTAGATGTACATTTTGAGTAGTTTTAACAAATGTGCAAATCACGTGACCATTACCACCATCGGCATGGAAACTCTTTCCATCACCCCAGGGAACTTCCTCATGCCCTTGTAGTCTTCTCTCTACTCCCAGTCCCTGGCTGCTATAATAAAACATCTTAGACTAGATAACTTATAAACAACAGAAATTTATTTCTCTTAGTTCTGGAGGCTGGAAAATCCAAGATCAAGGTGCTAGCAGTTTTGGTGTCTAGGGAGAGCCACTTCCTCAGAAAGTCCTTACATGGTAGAAGTGAAGAGCTACCTATCTGGGGTGTCTTTTATAAGGGCACTAATTATACTTATGATAGTGGAGCCCTCATGACCTGATCACCTTCCAAAGACCCCATCTTCTAATAATACCATTTGAGATATTAGATTTCAACATCAATTAGGGGGGTTCAGGTGGTCACAAACATTCAGACCACAGTAATTGCAAAATGTAGTTTTGCATTGACCAGGATGTCAGATAAATGGAATCATGCAGTATTTTGTCCTTTGCATCTGGATTCTTTTACTTTCAAAGTACATTGATATTGTTTGTATCAATACCTTGATCCTTTTATTGCTGAGCAGATTGCATTGTATGGGTATATCACAATCTATTCATTAAGTTGATAGACATAGGGGTTGTGTAAGTTTCTGATGATTGTGATTATTTTTGTACAGGACATAATGTTTTTATTTCTCTTGAGTAAACACTTTATGACTGGAATTACTAGGTCACATAGCAAAGTTTATGTTTAAAAAACAGTGAAAATCTCTTTCAAAGTATCTATGCCATTTTGCATTCCTATCAGCAACATATGAGAATTCCAGGTGCTTTGCATTTTTCTTAACTAATAGTATTGTCTGTTTTTAAGGGCTGGACTTTCTAACATTGCTGTGTAGTGGTATTCATTTCCCTAATGTCTAATAAGAAGCATCTTTTCCTGTGCATGTAAGCTGTTATCTCTAGTAAAACATCTATTAAAATCTTTTAAAAATGAAATTGTTTTCTTATTGATTTTTGAGAGTTCTTTATGTATGCATCATACAATTCCTTTGTCAGGAATGTGATCCACAAATATTTTTTCCCTGAGTTATAACTTGTCTTCTTATTTCCAAAATAGTGTCTTTCAAAGAGCAAGTTTTAAAATTTACCAATATATGGACATTTATTTAAAAGTTGGTACTTTTTAATATACTTTTTTAGTTTAGAATAGTTTTAGATTTATATAAAGCTTACAACATATTATAGAGGGTTCTTATGTACTTCGGTGTTACTATGAGTATGGTATGTTTCCCTATTGTTAACATGAGTATGGTACATTTGTCACAGTCAATGAATATGGTTTATGCTTTTAGTGACCTAGGAGATCTTTGCCTATCCCAAAGTCAAAATGATATTCTATGTTCTCATATAGAAGTTTTGCACTTTTTGCTTTTAGGTGTAGGTCTATGATGTGTTTTAATCTATTTTTTGTATGATCTGAGGTAATGTTGAAGTTTTTGTTGCTTTACCTTTCTGTGTGGAAATTCAATTGTTCTAGTACCATTTGCGGAACAAACAAACAAACAAACAAACACAACATTGGAGAAGATCCTTGAATGGTGGTTTTACATTTTTCCTCCTCCTCTTCCTCCTCCTCCTCCTCCTCCTCCTCCTCCTTCTTCTTTTTTTTTTTTTTTTGTCTTCTGTATTTCGGTGTTATTACAATTAGCATGAGCAAGCACAATTTTTGAATAAGCAGGCATAGTGAATAATGTTAGGGGAAACAAACTCAGTAGAAGTAGAGACCCAGAAAGGCTGGCTGGAAGAAGAACCAGCAGGTCAATAACTCTGTCGCTTTTTGCCTATTTCTGAACTACATTGTGGTATCTGGGAGGCATAGCCCTGTTACGGTCTCTCTCTTTCTATGTCTTCTGGTCCAGTAGTTGAGAATCCTGTATTCTTCCACATCTTCCCATTACTTAAGATAACTCCAGTGGATCTCTGTTTCTTGTAACCTAGAGGAAACTTACCAGCAAATAGACATAGTCAGAGAAGGCCACTCTTCATGTGGTGAGGAAAATGACTGAAGAGAAACATGTGCTAGTCCCCCAAATTTCTCTTCTATGGTTTGGTCTCCTTGAGTGAAACTAGAACTCTGACTTGCTGTCATACATTATGTTTCTGATAGTTGCAAATAAATTGCTAAGATCAGGGGATAACATATGAATATATTAACCCAATTATTTACTTTTCAAATAAAAAATAATTTGGGTTATTTCAACTCAGAAATCAAAGTTCTGAAGAGGAGTAAATTTGAATTCAGGTGGGGGGGGGGGCGGCAATTAAGAAATTTCTGAACACAGGTCAAGACCTATACCTGTGAAACTGGTTAGCGGAGATGGCACAGAAGTCCCCAACACTTGATTTTGCATTCGTGGGTGAGTGCTCTATAATTGGATCTTGAATGTTCCCAAAGGCCCATGTGTGAATGCTTGGTTAACAGCCTGTGCCACTCTCAGGAGGTGATGAAACCCTTAAGAGGCGGGGCCTAGTGGGAGGAAGCTAGATTGTAAGGGCATGCTCAGGAAAGGATATTGGGACCCTTTACTTCTCTCTTTGCTTCCTAGCTGCCTTTAAGTAAATAGGCTTCCTCCGACACATACTCCCACTTGAAGTCCTGCCTTTACTTCAATCATCAAAGCAATGGAGCCTACCAACCACGGAAACCATGAGCTACAATAAACTTTTCCTCCTTATAAGTTGTTTGTCTTGGCATTTTTGACAAAGTGATGGAAAACTGACTAACACAATGAGGCAGAGCATGGTTAAAGTCATGGGCTAAGGAGTCACAATGCCTGGATTTACAGGTCATCTCCACAAGGTGAACTGTGGCAGATTACAAAACCTTGTTAAGTTTCAGTGCCTTCTTCTGAAATAGTGGTGAGGCTTCTGCCCGGTAATGAGCCTGGCATGGAGTAAGAACTTGTTATGGTTTAGGGTATGAGGTGTCCCCCAAAAGCTCATATGTGAGACAACACAAGAAAGTTTAGAAGGAAAGTGACTGAGCTCTGAGGGTCTTAACCTAGTCAGTGTGTTAATCCACTGATAGAGATTAGCTGAATGGTAACTATAGGCAGGTAGAGTGTGGCTGTAAGAGGTGGGTCGACTTTGGGGGTGTGCTTTTGGGCTATATAGTTTGTCCCTGGTGAGCCAAGCTTAGTTCTCTCTGCTTCCTAGTGGCCATGTCCTGAGCTGCTTTCCTCCACCACCCTCTTCCACCATGATGTTCTGCTTCACTTGGTCCTAGATCAACGAAGCCAGTTGTCAATGAACTGAGACCTCTGAAACGATGAGCCCCAAATAAATCTTTATTCCACTGAAATTGTCCTTAGGTCACAGCAGTTTTTGAAAAGATATAGACTAAAATAGAGCTCAATAACCATTAGCTCTTCCCATTGCTCCCTAATATTCCCCAGCATTAGTGCAGGGACCAAGAGGCCTGTTCTCCATCCTGAATTTCCAGGCTAATTGTTCACTCAGCAGCAAAGTCCTCCTGTTTCACTGAGCCCCTAAGCCACCCCATCTGTTCAGCCATCTTTCTCCCTATGTGATTTTCCTCCTCCTTTTTAATACCCTTAATTAGTTTTGGTGATAGAATGATCAGCGCCACCTGAGCATCAGCTATTACAAATAAATGCAGCTCCCCCAAGTAGCTATGGCATGCTAATGATTCCCAAATAAAAATAGTGTTCTGCTGCAGCTCTGATTATCTGCTACATTATACCAGTGCGTATTTTACAATTGTTGTTGTTTTGTTTTGAAACCACTTGCCTCATGGCCAGCTAGTCAATTCAGGAGCACCTGCTATAACATTCGGATAAAATTCCTTTGTTTCCGGTTTTTGTTTTTGTTTTTTTTTTGACTGCAGTGCATTTTTTTTAGCATCCCATGGGGAGGTTCTATTTCTTCTATTTTCTGATTCATGTTTCCTAAATAGCCTATTAATTTTTTAATAGATGCTATCTCTGGGATGTCATTGCTCTTTGTCAGGCATTGGTCTTGTGGTGCCCAACCTGGCATGATAATTTCTTCACTGTTTCTCCAGATCCATGTGACAAAGGCAACAGGCCAAAGGAGCTACTGTGTTGAAATTCAATTCAACTAGGATTAGTTTAACACCTGCTAGAGAGCAGTAGGTATAGGAGTTAGGTCAGGAGACATGGAAATGAGGCACAAATGAGTAAAGCGGGCTGGGTGTAAGAACAAAAAAAACCAAAAAACACTCCATTTCCAGGACGATAGTAAAACTTGCTTTATTTTTGTTAAGCTGTGGTATAAGTGTGTAACATAATACAAACACATATCCTTTGGACACTTAAATGTTAATTTTCACATTAAGTCTCAGTGTTGGGCTATGGTATAGGGAGTGGTATATATGCCCAGTTTCGAGGGGCAAAGCTATTTAGGTATTATTTTGTTTTTCTTCATAACATTTTGTTGCAATAGAAATATTTCATAAATAATTTTAAAAAGACACATTGGAAAATTGTAATTAGAGGGAAATCTATTTGGGATTTAGATTATCCATTGTAATAGTCCCAAAGAGGTGACCATGACAGGGATTAGAGTGAGGGGCAGGAGCTGTCGAGATGAGGACAGATTTGAGATTTTTTTAAAATGCTTTTTTTGTTGTTATTATACTACAAAATTAATTTTTTGGTGGACAGTGCTATGAGGTGTACAGAGCCATGAAAATATTACCCCAACCCAGATATAGAGCAGTTCTATCACCCCTCCCAAAGCCCCTTATACTGCCAACTTTGAACACAACACCCACTCCACGGCAACCCTGACAGCCACTGACTTCCATTTTATAGTTTTACACCTTCTGCAATATCATAGAACTGGAACTCTATTGTCATTTCACACAATTAAAGCTTTAATTTTTGTAAATTTCTATCTTTTTTTTCTTTAAAATAAATCCAATTTATAAAGCTTACAACTTCAGACATGAAATATGTACTCTTTGTCAACATGAATTTTTAATTATATACTTGTATCAGAATATTTTTAGGTTTTTGGCTTATAGTTGCACAAGTTGTACACTGCCCTCGTGATTTATATGGAATACCACGTGGACAGCAACCCCTGGAGTTGTAAAGTGTACCATTTGTACAACATACGTTCTCTCTTCTGGTTTACTGGACAGATTGCTGTCATCACCACGGTTCTGATTCACTTCCTTTGCCTTTTATTTGTTGTTATGTGGAATTTCCAATGAAGATCTGTTTAGGAAGCTCCTGTATATGAATGAGTTAAAGCTATCCCACTGATTCTTGGGTGGGCTGATGGTCCATCTTTGAGGCTCTAGTGCCGACGTGACTTCAGGCTGCTGCCGTTGCTGACTCTTCCCATCAACTCACATTTGGAAAATCCCCACCCTCAGCCAATTTTAACTGTCTAGACAGCCATAGTTTTGAAATTCTTATCTAAACCAAACTGAAGATTTATGGCATCCTCCCTTTTTATGTATCTCTGGATTTAACCTTGCTGAAACAAAAAAATCAACAGAATATCAAGATGCAAATCCCACTGGCAATGAGGCATGGATGGGCAAAAGAAACAAGTGTCCTATTTATGAGTTGTTTCTAGTAAAAATCTTACGTAGTGATGACACAGAATCTGACTATATCCTGGAAATGATTGTAAGGTCCTTGGGGAGTTAGTAAGAGGATGTCCTGGAATGTGTGGTCTTTGAAAGTGGAAGGTTTGGGAGGAATGGGTGTGTCCTACCCTGCTTACAGGACCCAAATAAATGGTTTGAGGGGAAAGGGAAGGAATGGTGTATTTTCATTTCTTTAATGTCTTTATTTGGTTTTGTCGTCAGGGTAATACTGGTCTCAGAATGAGTTGGAAGGGTTCCTTCTGCTTTTGTTTTCAGAAATATGTTGTAGAGAAAGGCACCATTTTTCACTTAAAATGTTTGGAAAATTTCACCAGGGAAGCCATTTGGGCCTGCTATCTTTTTTTTTTTTAAAGGTTATTAATTCTTATTAGCTAAATTTGCTTAATAAATCTAGGCTTCTCTAGATTATTTGTCTTTCCTTGTGTGAATTTTAGTAGTCCCTGTCTTTTAAAGAAATGATCCATTTTAAGTAAGTCACTGAATTTGTGGGCACAGAGTTGCATTCTTTTGTTGTTCTTTTAATGTTCATGGGATCAGTAGTGGTTGTGTGGTTGTCCCTCTTTCATTCCTGATATTGGCAATTTTGTACTTCTTATTTCTTCATTAACCTGGCTAGAAGCCTATCAATTTCATTGATCTTTTCAAAGAACCATTCTTTGGTCATATTGATTTTTCTCTATTGAACTTTCTACTTTCCATGTCATTGATTTTTGCTTTAATTTTTATCATTTCTCTTCTTCTACAAGTTTCTCTTCATTTGTACTTCTTTCTCTCGTTTCTTTGAGTGCAAGTTTAGGCTACCAACCCTTCTTCTTTTCTAATACTTGTGCATTAAGTTCTGTAAGTTTTGCTCTAAGCTATCCTTTTACTGCAGCCAATACATTTTAATAGGTTATACTTTCATTTCCATTTAGTTCAAAATTTAAATTTCTTTTGGGACTTCTTTGACCTGTATGCCTTAGAATTGTGCTGCTTAATCTGCAAGTATTTTGGAATTTTTCCAGCTGTCCTTCTATTATTGATTTCTAGTTTAATCCCATTATGGTCTGACTTTTTGCATACTTTGTATGATTTTATCCTTTTAAATTTTTTAATATGTGTTTTATAGCCCAGAATGTGGTCTGTGTTGATGAATGTTCTATAAGCTTATGAGGAAATGTTGATTCTACTATTATTGAAATATTCTGTACAATCAATTAGGTTCAGTTGATTTATGGTGCTGTTTAGCTTAATTAATCCTTACTGATTAGAAAATTTCTACTTTTTGGATTTGTCAAATACTGATAGAAGGATGTTGAAGTTTCCAACTATCATAGCAAATTTTCTCTCGAAGGCCTATTGTTAGGTATAAGTTAGGAACTGTCATGTTTTCTTGGACAGTTGACCACTGTATCATTTTGCAGTGCTCCTTTATCCCTCATAATTTTCTTTGTTCTGAAGGTGGCTTTGTCAGAAATTAATGTAATTACTATAGCTTTGTTCTGAATAGTGTTAGCATGGTAAATCTTTTTTCATCTATTTATTTTAAGTCTATCTGTGTCTTTATATTTATAGTGGGTTTCTTAGAGACACATATAGTTGGGTCTGGTTTTCTTATCCTTTCTGACTATTTCAACTTTTACTTGGTGTATTTAGACCTGTCACATTTGAAGTGAATATTTATGTAATTAGATTGAGTATCTACCATTTATAACTGTTTTTATTTTGCATGTACCTTATTTCTTTTCTCTGCCTTCTCTGGTTTTAATTTAGTGTTTATATTATTCCACTTTTCTCTTCTTTCTTAGCATATCAATTTTAATTCTTCAAAAAAAATGTTAGTGGTTTTCCTAGACTTTGCAACATGTGTTTACAGCTAACCCAAGACTATTTTTAAATCATGATCTATAGGACTGGGGATGTTGCTCAGCGGCAGAGGGCTTGCCTAGCATGAGCTAGGTCCTGGGTGCGATCCCCAGAACTTCAAACAAAGTAAAACAAAATTAATCAAATAATACTATACTGCTTCACAGGTAATCCACCTAACTTAGGACAGTGTGGTCCCAGTTCCTTTGTCCTATTTTTTATAATACTGCTGACAGTCATTTCACTTCTCCATGTGCTCTAATTACCCAAAATGTTGTTATTGCATTCATACTTTTGCTAATATTACTATTACTGCTTTGAAATATTTACTTAGCACCAGGTTTAGAAGACTCTAAGATGTGACTCCATGACATCTGTTAAAACTTCCCAAACAAATCCACATATGTTATAGTAAGTTAGAGAAGGATGTTTTTTAAACAGAGTGGTATGATATGAACCCTAGGATCAGTAGGAGTGCTACAGAACTTTTCCACCCACCCTTCTATCCCTACCTTGAGAATTAATTGTTCTCCTTAGGCTCAGACATCAGCTCTGAGACGTTCATTTCATTCCTTCAATTTGTCTAGACTGGTGACTCTCAAACCATAGTATGCATTATAATTACTATACTATTGGAGTTGATGGTGAAAGGGGGACACTTGAACTTCATCTATTATGTAAAGTTTTATCTTTTAAAATGAAGCAAATGTGACAAACTTATTAACAGGATGGTGAAAACAAGTGTTGATACATTGTCTTTGAACTTTATTTAAAATTTTTTCCAAATAAGTATAAGATTTAATTAATCTTAGTTCAGAATGAACATATTTAATGGGGACGCTTAGAGGATTTTCAGGGGGTAACTGTGACTCCATAGTTTTTGCCTAATGCATAAACTTTACGTCTTACTCCTATATAAAATGCAATCACACAGACTTACTTAACAAGACTCCTAAATTGCAAGGAATAAAATCAAGAATCAATAAATGGGATAGATTCAAACTAAAAAGCTTCTTCTCAGCAAAAGAAACAATCAATAAGGTGAAGAGAGAGCCTACAGAATGGGAGAAAATTTTTACCACACACACATCAGATAAATCACTAATCTTCAGGATATATAAAGAACTCAAAAAACTTAACACCAAAAAACAAAGAAACACCCCCCCCCCCAAATAACCCAATCAATAAATGGGCTAAGGAACTGAACAGACACTTCATAGAAGAAGATATACAATTGATTAACAAATACATGAAAAAAGTGTTCAGCATATCTAGCAGTTAGAGAAATGCAAATCAAAACTACCTTAAGATTTCATCTCACTCCAGGCAGAATGGCAGTTATCAAGAATACAAGCAACAGTAAGTGTTGACAAGGATGTGGGGGAAAAGGCACACTCCTACATTTTGGGTGGGACTGCAAATTGGGGCAACCAATCAGGAAGCAGGATGGAGATTCCTCAGAAAACCTGGAATGGAATACCCAGCTATCGCACTCCTCAGTTTATACCCAAAGGACTTAAAATCAGCATACAATAGTAACACAGCCACATCAATATTTATAGCAATGGCTAAACTGTGGAAACAACCTAGATGTCCTTCAATAGATGAATGGATAAAGAAACTGTGGTATAATTACACAGTGAAATATTACTCAGCATTATAAGAGAATAAAATTATGGCATTTGCAGGTAAATGCATGAAGTTGGAGAATATCATGCTAAGTGAAGAAAGTCAATCCCCCCAAAACAACGCTGAATATTCTCTCTGATAAGTGGATGCTTATCCATATTGCGGGGAGGGAGCATGGGATGAATGGAGAACTTTGGATAGGACAAAGGGGAAGGAGAGAGGGAGGGGGAGGGTAGGAAAGATGGTGGAATGAGACAGACATTATTGGCCTAGGTACATGTATGATTGCATAAATGGTGTGACTGTATTTTGTGTACCCATAGAAGAGAAAAATTGTGCTCCCATTTGTGTACTATGAATCAAAGTACATTCTACTGTCATGTATAACCAATGAGAACAAATAAATTTTTCTAAAAAGTAAAATAAATAAATAAATAACATGCAACCATACTCTTAAACATCCTTAATCCTTAATAAGGGGTCTGGGGGGAACAACCACTCTCCTGGGCTCTCCAGGAGAGAGAGCCTGCCTCCACCTCTGACTGGAGGATAATAAGGTCAATATCTTCCTGCAATAGTAGTAGACCAATCCCCAGATGATCTATAACTGTTTCACTGATGATTCTCTGGACCCAGACCCATCCTTGTTAGATTCTATCTGAATTCAAACCTGTTCTTCATTAACTGGAAGAGATGCCACTTTCATGAGCTTGTCAGAGACATCAAAATGCTGAGAATCTCCTGGAATGGGAATGTTTTCTACAGCATCAGCTGAGTTCTGTACAGGTTCATCCACTCCCATCTTGGAACATGTATGCTCTACTGTTGATGTAGGAGATTTGGTGCTATGTTGGAAAAGGGAAGATCTGAGTCCCTGGGCCATATATAACTTTGGGAAACATTAAAAGCCTTCTCCCCACTCCCCTTATGTAAGACAGGAAGGCTAGAGGAGGCTTCAGTTGTGAGGTTACTATCTCCCCAATTTGCTGCTGGTAAAGTAGTTTCCCTTGAGATCAGGTCCTTGTTGTAAAGAAGCTCTGAGTTCATTTCTGAATATTTGCATTTTTTTTCTCTCTCTTTTTGCCAGAAGCATGGGAAGAGACATTTTTATTTTCTGCAATCTTTACTTTGAACCTGGTAAGATTCCTGGAGGGAAAAATACATGAAAATGTAGAGTCCTCCTTTAAGAGCAGGCCTCCAGGAATTTTTAACTGTCAAATTAATCTGTACTCAGCTCCAGGAATTCATTAACTATAGTCTCAATCATAATTCCCTCTAGTTTCTGGCTCCATTGGCCTCTGCTCCCACTAAGCTATCAGCTAGCTGTGATTCTCTCCATTCCCTGTTCTATGAGTTTGTGGAGTGGCCACAGTTTGCCATGTGACCTCAGTTTTCTGATCTATCTAAGAAAAATCATTGGCTTTGAGTTTGTTTAGTTTTTATCTTGTTTGTGAGGATAGGAATGATTACTTCAAAGTTCTTTAGATGTTGGAACTAAAACTGAATGTCCTGTTACATTTTTTTACTACTCCCTTTTGAAATTTACATATAATAAAATTTCTCTTTTAGTAAAAACTCTGAGTTTTGGCAAAAATACAGCCTCTTGTAGCCATCTTCACCATCAAAATATGGGTGGACCTGTTACTATCCTAGTCCATTGGTGATGTAACACACTACAGCTCCCAACTCTGGGCTTTTTTGGTCACTTAAAAAATAAATTAAAAAACCCAATAAACTATTAGCAAACAGAAATAAAATGAAGTAAAATAACTTTAGCAATAGTAAATAAAAATAAATGAAATGGGGCTGGGGCTGGGACTCAGTGGCAGAGTGCTTGCTTAGAATGTATGAGGCACAGGGTTCGATCCTTGGCACCACATAAAAATAAACAAATAAAATAAAGTCATGCTGTTCATCTACAACTACAAGAAAAAAATTTAAAAATAAATAAAATGGTAAAAAAAAATAAAGTTCACTGTTCAAACAAACTACATAGTCTTTTCTTTGAAAAATTAAGGTAATAGTAGTGTCCAGGTGCCCTGTGCCGAGGAAGTGACTAGAATGATACGATGTTGGGGGCATCCTGTGACTACAGAGCTGGACGAGCTTTCGTGATGATCTAAAGGTCTATACAGAAGTCAGCAAACCATTGGTCCCCAGCCACATCTGGCTTATCATCTGTTTCTGCACGGCCATCAGCTAAGAATGATTTTTACATTTATAAATAGGGGAAATAAAATGACACTATTTCATGACACATGACAGTTATTATTCAAATTTCCCTGTCCACAAAGAAAGTTTCACTGAGGCTCAGCCAGGCTTATTTCCCTTTCCTTTCTTTCCTTCCTTTTTTTATTCTTCTGTCTTTCCTTCCTTCCTTCCTCCCCCTCCTTCTCTTCATTTCTTTATTTCTTATTAATTAGAAGAATAAATATCCCTTCAGTAAAGATGAAAAAGGAAAACTAGACTTTGAATGCCACACTTTAAAGCACGGTGGAGTGTAGATTAGTTTGTTATATAATTAGATGGCAAAGCATTTTGCTTATTATGCGGTGACTTCAGATTTGTGCTAAAAGCATACAAGTCAACGTAACCCGACTGAGTATCAGTATCTCCAGTTCATGAGAAAGCAGTGATCAGAAAAAAATTTAAAACAGCATTTTTTCTTCATGGAAGAATTTCTTCACAAAAATAACTAATGAAAATAAGATTGCAATCACAGAAAGTTTCTGAGTGGCTTGTTTGTTAGCCAGGAAAGGAAAGCTGCTTACCACTGGTGAGTTAGCTAAGTTGTGATTGATAACAGCAGCCAAAGAAATGTGTCAAGAGAAAATAAACTTACTGAGACTTGTAATCTTTGAGTGAAAACATTTGCTCAAGAGACTGAGGACATTGGAAGCAGAATCCAGAATAATTGAAAATCAAGGCAAATAATTTGGAGCAATTTTCCTTGGCTCTTGATGAACTTACAGATATTGTTGAGATTGCTCAGTTGTTATTTATTCAAGAAGCCAGTGCCAGTTTAGAAGTAACTAAAGAATTGGCTTCTATAAATAGTTATCATGGAACAACTGGAAGTGAGAATAATTTCAAAGAATTTGAGAAAACACGAATTTAGTATAACCTGAGGTGGAATATGCTAAGATATGTTGCACTTGATGGTGACAGAAATATATATGGAACTGTAAAAGCCTTAGTTGGGTAAATTTACAAAGTTGGAGAAAATGTAAGACACTTAGAGTCTGTGGTTATTTATTTAATATTCACTTACAGGTTCTTTGCCGAAAATATTTGAATCTATCCTGTGCCATAATAATTTCAATGGTGAATGGTATTCACCCTTATGGACATAACTATTATCAGTTCTGTGGATTTTTTGTCAGAAAATGATGCCAAATGTCCTGACTTGCCATACCACCAGTACTTCAATAGCTTGACAGTGATAAACTTTTTTTTTTTAAAAGAGAGAGAGAGAGAGAGAGAGAGAATTAAAATTTTAATATTTATTTTTTAGTTTTTGGTGGACACAACATCTTTATTTTATTTTTATATGGTGCTAAGGATCGAACCCAGCGCCCTGCGCATGCCAGGCGAGAGCGCTACCACTTGAGCCACATCTCCAGCCCAGTAATAAACTTTTATTGTGATTTTTTTTTTGAGCCGAGGACTAAGATTGAATTTTTTTCTTTTAATGAGAAGAACTGTCCTTACCCACAATTACTTAACACTGAATGGCTTTGGAAATTAGTTTTTGCTGCAAATTTGATAGTGTTTGTTAATGAATTCCACCTAAAAATCACAAGGCCACATAGTGCTCATTTGAAAACTTACACTCTGGTAAAGTCATTTCAACAACAAACTAACATCATTTGAATAACAAGCTGCCTTATTTATTTCCAGTGCTATTGAAGATTAAAAGTGAGATATGCATGCAATTTTTCATGCAAATTTGCAATGTACTGTATATATTTTCTGAGTTCAAACTTCAATTCCAGCAGTTTTTTTTTTTTTTTTTTTGGATCTTACTGCAGAAGCAAGGGAAATTTCCATACTTCAAAATCTCTTTAACTGAGCAATTGAGGAGCTTTCCCCTAACCTTCAATTGGAAGTGATTAATCTGCAATGTAATAATATACAAAAAGACAAATATCAAGAGAAGAATTTAGTAGAACTCTGCAAATGCATTTCAAATTATCAATATGCTCAATTAAAATCATATTCTCATGAATTGATAACAGTATTTGGTAGTACTTATCTGTGTGAAAAGACATTTTCAAAGATGAAATGCTTTTTCATCTTTGAATTGAAATATTCAATGAGATAAAAATCTCATTAGATCAACATTAGCAGAGGAACATTAACAATCTATATTGGTGATAGGCCAATCACATTTGAATCCCAATTAAGTGAAATATTATCACCTCAAAAAGAATTCCATTCTTCTTATTACTGTACCTGTATTATTGGGGGGATGTACTGTATTATTATTTTGAATTTTGTCGGTAAAATATGTGAAAATTTGTTTTCTTTCTTGTTTTGTAAGTACCTATAGAATATTTTGCCATTTGTTCTGAAAAACCCCAAATATTTACTATCTGTCCCAAGCTGTTTTTCAGGCCCTGATTTAGACTACTCTTGATTTCCTATATGCTTGAAGACAGTCTGAGGTCCTCAACTAGTGAAGCCCAGTCACAGAGCCAATAATCTATAAAGGTCCTTGAATGTTACAAAGGAAGTGTTAGGGGCTAGTAATCTGACATATCAATTAAATTGTCCCTAGATAAAATCTGGAGCATGAACAAAATAGTGTTTCCTTACCAACATATTCTATAAGTGTCATAGGTCTACTACAGCAAAATACCACAAACTAGGGATAGTTGGGAATCTTGAGATGAGGAGATATTCCTGGATCATCTGGATGTATCAATGCAATCATATAAAGGAAGGGAAGAGAGTCACAGGGAAAAGAATGAGATGGAATGATGGAAGCAGAAATCAGAAAGGTAGCAATTTGAAGATGGAAGAAATATCAGTAAACCAAGAAATGCTGATAGCCTTTAGAACCTGGAAGACTCAAGGAAATAGGTTCCTTGAGTTTTTTGGAAGACTCAAGGAAATAGGTTCCTTGAGTTTTTTGGAAGACTCAAGGAAATTATTCCTTGGAGTTTCCGAAGGAAGGCAGCCCTGCTGACACCTTGATTTTTAGGTCAGTAGGAGTGACTTTGGACTTCTGATACCCAGAACTATATGAGAATACAATTTTGTTGTTTTAAGCCATGAAATTCATGTTAATTTGTTACAGCAGCAATAGGAAGCTAATACCTACCCTTTGGTATTTGCATGGATTGATTCTAAGACCTCTATAGAAACCAAAATCTTTGGGTCCCCAAGTCCCTTATATAAAATGGTGTGGTATTTGCATATAACCTATGCAATTCTCATATATATTTTAAATATTCTCTTGATTACTTATAATACATATACAATGCTATGTGACAGCTGTTATACTATATTGCTTAGGGAATAATGATAGGGAAAAAGTATATACATGTTCTGTACAGATGTAATTTTTGATCTTTGATAGGTTGGATATGCACATATGAAACCCATGCAAAGAGGGGAGTTGGTAAAGTTAATTCCTAACCATTATCAGTTCTGTGGATTTTTGTCAAAGAATTTGAGAAAACATGAATTTAGTACAACCTAGGTGGAATCTGCTAAGATATGATAGGAAGAGATCTCAAGGGTGCATGATGGAGACATGGAGGATGGAACTGATATGAAAAAGATCTTATGAGAATGGGTGCATGTCTCTGTCATAAATGAGAAATCAAAGAAGTTTTGTGCTTCTGCACTGTTCCAGGGCTGTGTTGTATAGCAGATGATTTAAAAGGGCAGGCAAATTCTGTTTGGGGCATGACATTTTAAATAAAATGATTGAAGTTTGTAGAAAAGAGGTGATGCTTTCTTAAATTGATGAGAGAACTTAGCATTTATGAGCAGTTGTTCAGATTCAAAACACCCTCGAGTAATTTCATGATCATTGTTCCTTCCAGGTGACACCCCAAGGATCCCTCCTTCACATTCCAAAACACAAGAAAGCACATAGACCTCTTAGAGTTTTGCATCTGGGGGCAGTAAAGGGTACACTTTGGTCTGAGGAGCTAAGCAATATTTGTAGCCAAACGAATGTTGAATAGGTGGGGTGTCTTCCCTGACGAAAGTATTTACCAAGATCATAGTAAAATGCCCGAGCAGGACAGAGAAGTTGGTGTTACTTTTTGCTATTGGAATCTGTAGGAGAAAAATAAAACTATTTGCTAGCCAGCTTTTTCCATCATGATCCACACTTCTTAGGAAACAGTAATGCAATAACTATTTCTCGAAGACATAGCAAATTAAGAGAACATTTGCCAAACAGGGGAAAAAGAACAGATGCCCAAAAAAGGACTTTAAACCCATTTAAAAATTATAAAAATAAATTTTATTTGAAAAAATAAATTATGATAGCTATAAATTTCTTTTAACACTTGATTTTATTTATTTGTTTTGATGCGGAAAACTATTTTCGAAGGGAAGAGAGATTCTAGAATAGTGTCCCCAGATATTCTAAAAAACAATAATAAGAATAATGAGATGTCTATCTTCTTGGCATGGATGTAGGAAGTTACTTCCCACTTGCAAGTGAGTAGACAAGATCAGAGCTTGTCAATCTCGGATGCTCTTGGTATTGAAATTCTTTTCTACAGAGAGAGAACTTAAAAAAATAAAAGTAAAAATCCTACTGTTGTCCAGGCCCAAATCCTGATTCTCTGATACAATTGGCTGAGAAATCCAATCAGATGGAATCTGGGTTTCTTGAAAATTCTTTTATGGACACAATTGATAAGTTTATAATGATTAAAGCTTTAGTGGATGAATTCTTTAGCAGATTTTATGTAGCAAACATATACATAAACACTAAGTATGCAGCCCTACTCTTTAAAAAACTCCAATATAATAAGGAAATAAGGCAAGTTAAAAAACAGCAGCAACAACAAAAAAACCTGTCATGTCATGTTAACATGTACCAGCATAGAATTATGTTTAAAGGGGTAGGAGATGGGGGGGGGTGGAGTAAATTAATTCAAAGGTTGGGTAGGATGAATGTAAAGATAAAAGAAGGCTCTGGTATCAGCTGCGATGGGAACGTTAACCAGAGTTTGCCAGATTGGCAAGCCAAAAGAGTGTTTCCCAACCCAGCGACAAAGTGTACAAAAAAAATCACAGACATGAGACAGCATGTTCAGAAGATGGTCATTAATATTGCTGGAGAGTGACATCTGGGGATTAAGGCAGGAGCTGGATTTGGCAAAAGGAACAAAAGGTGGGAAGAGAGGCTGGAGAGTCAAGCTGGACCCAAGGATTGTGAGGGACCGAACTTCCAACCTTTTAGGCCTTCAGAGAGGCACAGGTAGAACTGATGGGCATCTAATGGAGGATCCTAAGGGCTGGGGCATGATCAGGTTTGCTTTTTTCCCCCCAAGATCCCTCTATAACCCTGGGAAAGATTTGCCTGAGAGAGTGAGAGAGAAGGCAAAGAGATGAGTAAGGAGGTTGTTGTCAAGTCTAAGAGAAAGACTTGAATTACAAAGATACGGAGGAGGCAGGATGAACAAGACCTGGCCAATGGGTGAAAGATATAAAGAAGACAGGGAAGCTAAAGTGATTTCCATTTTTTTTTTTTAATTTGACTAGTCAGATGGCTTAAAACACATGCCAGTGACTGAACACTGAATCATTATTTATTTTATAGAATCAGTCATACAGGAACAGATATCTTGAGGCTTAGCTCAGAAGCATATAAAGTAAACTATGCTTCTTCAGTTCACCTCAGCCTTTGAACATGTGGTTGGGGAGTTGGTGAGTGGGGGTATGTACAAGTGGTAATGAAGCATTGGCCCCTTGTTCTAAATTCCATTAGCTAAAGCAATTGCAACCCTCAAATCATTCTATATGGTCAAGAGGCCCATGACATTTTTCTAACGTACCCTCTAACTGTGCTCTTACCCTCGGTTTTTCCTGATCATTGTTGGGATATCCCTCCTAGCCATGGATGCTGCTTTAGTGGTGAGCCAGTATCCAACAGGGCTGTTCTAGCTGAGGATTGTGGCTCGTTCTTGCTCTGTTCCAACAGCCATCCAGCTAAGTGGGGCAATGACCCACCTTGCATCTGCCCATCTGTTCCCAACACAACCTCACCCTCACAGCCTCTTCTCCACTGGAGGCCTCAATCAACCATTTAACTTGCTTTTCATTCTGTTGCTACCTGATACAAGGGCAAGGACCAGAAAATAAGGTGAAAGATACCAAAATGGGCTGCACTCCAACATGTCCCCTTTTCTGGAGGAAGCCAGATCCACTTCACTCCTTCCCGAAGTAAATTCCTTCTGCATCCTGTACATTGCCTTGGACATGAAGGAACCGCCCCTGGATTCCACCTCCTTAGAGACTGAGCCCTGGAGGATGACTGCCAGCTCTGCAGGATCCAAACACTGTCCAGATAAGACTTCTCAGAATTTTCTGCAAATAAAATGCTGGTACCCTACTCAGGAATCCTGAATTCACCAAGGGAATCAGTATAACCTCTGGCTCCTCACTTTAATTTTGTAGAGATTTTAGGCAAGATTGCTAGAATTTAAACACATTTTGTTTAATATAAAATTTATCATTTTCAAGTGTCACATAGATCTTGGCCAACAGATTCCACAGTAGGTCAAAGTACTCATTTCTGTAGGTTATTTTTGATTTACTTCTATGCTCAAACCCAAGGCATGGGGCTATATTTGTTTTCTGGATTTGCTCCAACAAATCACCACAAACTGGGTGGATTAAAACAACAGCCATTTATTCTCTCACATTTCTGGAGGTTAGTATGAAATCAAAGTGTCGGGAGGATTAGCTCCTCCTGGAATCTCTGAGGAAGATTCTGTTCCATGTCCCTCTTCTAGCTGTGGTGGCTGCCAGGCAGCCCTTGGCAACATGAGTGTGTGGCCCCTGATGCCAGTGGCTGCTTCAAATTTCATATAGTCTTCTTCCCAACGTGTCTGTGTTAAATCTTGTTCTCCTTTCCCTTAAAAGTACAGCAATAATTGGACTTCAGCCCTGCCCTAAATCCAAGACAATTTCATTTTACAATCAATCCTTAACTTAATTACATCTTTAAGATCCTATTTCCAAATAAGGTCACATTCACATGGGCAGGGGATTGGGACTTTGATATATCTTTTTGGAGCTACCCTTCAACCCAACATCATCTTTGCATTGGTTGTTCTGCCAAGGTGGTGACCTAGAAAAAGAGATTTACCTAATAAGTGATTGGTAGGATAAGCTGGAAGATAGATGACTCCCTTCTTCCATTAGCTTAGGAAGATCATATTTGGTGTTCTGAAGGGTATTTATTATTAACAAGAGTATACACACACACACACACACATACACACACACACTCTAAAGTAAAATTGTTTTTATTTTCTATTTTAAATAAACCTTTCCTTTACTAGGGTGAATTCCTCTCTCAGTTTTCCACTTTATTCTTACACCTTCCCCCCAAACTTGACAAATGATTTACCTTTTCAAAGAGTGTATCCTACTTGTATTCCTTAAGGCACAAGCAGCTCTGGTGTAGGAAATAACTCTTATCAGCATGTCCTTTTCCCTGATTTTGCTCTTGAAAGGATCCCTGACTATCCCCAGCCACTTGCTGACCATGGCCACATGCTCCTGCTGCTCAGCAGGACGTGGCCGCTGGGAGGCTGGAGCTATTTGGAGAGGTGTGGTTAGTTCTCATGTCACTCAACTCACAGGCTTTGTCATTTGATGAGATCATTGCATCATTTGTACATATCAGTTTTCCCTTAGTATCTAAGAAGGATTATTACCCACACTATCCTGGATTGACGGCTTAGGACCTCTTCAGAGAAAAAGAATTGCAAGTGAGATTTATTGTCATTTTCAAGCACTTCCAGAGAGAAACCAAATACTCACTCCTGGAAAAGAGTACGGAATAAGACACTCCTTGGCCAGAAGAGAACAAGCTAAAGTCTATAGAAATAAGACACTAATGCCAAGAGGAAACAGAGACTTCTGGAAGAAGAGTGAGGGGGCTTTGTGGACAACAGAGAAAGTGGTGGACAGCAATGCCAGCTTTGTCCCCAAGGACATCTGCCCTGCTTACCCTAAGGGGGAAGAGCCAATATAAAGATGATGTCCCTAGTTCCTTTTCTCCAGTACTACTATCTGTGGTACATAATGACTAGCATAAAGATATTGGGTCCCTTGGCTTCAGTGGTGACACATAAGTTTGCTTCAAATAACTTCAGAATCAGTTGGCAGATTGAGTCTGTGACACTGAGTTAAAGAGAAATTAGAACTAGCTTCTCAGGACTGATGCCAGATGTGGGACTTTGCCTAAAGGTGTGAGATTCCAAAGGAAGATGGAACACTTTAAAGAAGCACAGTCCTCCCTCTAAGTACTGTATTGAAGCAACAGCAAGTGAATGAAGGTGGTGAGATGGAGGTGAATATTTCTTATGTTCATGGAAATAAAACAACTACAATAACCTAAACATGTATTTAATATGGCAGAAAAGTAGCTAAAAAAATTAGTGACAAATTATTACAGAAACCTTTTCCCATTGTACCTGCCTGAGTTTGCTCAGAGGAAGGGAGCACAAACAATATCACACTATTGTCTTCTGCTTGTTATACTCTGAAATATAGTCTTTCAATATGGAAAAGACAGTCAAGAGCCTGGGGATAGGGAATTCATTCATCCACTCACGCACCCATCCATACATCTGTTCATCCATCATTCTGTTAACACACTGGGTATCCATGATGTATTGGAGATGTAACAATGAGTATGACATGGTGCCCAAATCACATGTCTTTTAACCTCAGGATCCTGTAATTCTGTCGTTTTTTCCCCCCATTAGATGAGAAACCTACTAATCTTTGCTGGTCACAGTAAGCAGTTGGCCACCAGAGAAAGAGAATCTGACATCAAAACATTTAAGTTCAAATTTCAGCCCCATCACAAGTTGTGTGATGGGGTAATTAGTAAGTTTCTGCACAATAGTTTCCTCATCTATAATCTTTCCAATTTTGGGAAATTATTATATAAATAAAATGTATAGAACTCCTGGATATAGTAGTTCTCTTTCTCCTAATTCTTATATGGAGAACTTTCCCTACAACAGAAATGTGGCATTCCTCTCTAAAACAGTCTGTGGTATTTATAACTTTAGTTTAAGTCCCATAAAGAAAGGAATTTAACTCTATACCCTATGCCAGGTTACCTGGCAGGTCTCCTAGGGTTTTTTTTTTTCCCACAATAGCTGCCTTCCAGGGTTCTTAAAATGTTCAAATCTGAAGAGGTTTCAGAATTCTCATGCAGACTTCTGCTTCATGCCAGCTCAACTTGGATTCCTCTCGTTAACAGTGCTGCATCTCCTTGAATATTTGTGGATTAGTGCATGCTACTGCATTGAGAATTTCCAAAGAAACCATCACAGCTCTTACTCATACTCATATGTTTGCTCACTCAGTCTACAAACTCGTACCATGGAGCTACACGCATCTCCCAAGTATTTGGGACAAAGACTATTGCTTATCATTTGGGTTAGACACATACTATTTATTAAACTTATTTAATTTTATTTTACATACTTTTTTTAATTCAAAGACTCTAACCACAACTTGAGGATCAGAAGACATTGACTTCTGAATAATAGTCTTTATTATTCACTTGTCTTATTATACATTTATGTTTCTTATAAAAAATAAGACAAACATTGATAAATATCATTTCAACCAAGATGGGAAATAGCAATAGAGATGAGAATTCCATAATGTGTGGATAATTTCACAGAAGTTGGATTGGGTAGATTGTAGATTCTTTAAAGATCTTGCTTCACCAATTCTCCCTTTCACCTACTGGTGCCCTTTACTGACTCTCTGACTGTGGGCAGATGCTCTCTCAGAGCTTTCATTTGTAACATGAACCAATCATAGCAGAAAAACAATCCTGAAAATAATCCAGGAAAATGGTAAGATCATAGGTGTAACAGAAACTCTGATAAATCACACTCAATAAACACTATGTTACTATGATTTCTTTTCTAAGCTGATTTTTCACTGATTTTCTTATGTCACTATCTCTTGACATAGGACTTAGAAGTTATGGTCACAAGGTCCTCTATTTTTTTTTCCTATTTTCCCTCTATTCTTGTTCTAAGTAACCCTTCTCCTGTTAAAATATATGAATATAGGCTGTTTGCAAGTAATCACTCAAGAGAGTTACTAAGTTTGGAACTAGAGATTATGGAGGACTGGACTCTCCATCGCAGCACAGCCCACGGAGCTAGTTGTTGTTGTTGTTGTTGTCATTGTCACAACAGCTGCCTTCCAGCATTCTTAAAATGTCCAAGTTTAAAGATGTCTCCAAATATCATTAGCAAATGAGTTTGGAAATTATGCTTCAACACATGAAACAGAAAGAATGAGGGGGCCTGAAAATGGAGAAGGAAAACTGGGACACCAGATGGAAGGTGGTGAGAGAGGAGCTGACTTGGCCAGGCTGGTGGTGGGTGGAAAGAAGCAGAGACAGGGCTAAGAGCTCTTGGTGGTGGATGGATCAAAGGAGGGAGGTTGACGAGGAAGGGGTGGAGGACATGTTCCTGGTTTCCGATTTGAGCAACTGGGAAGAATGCCCTGCTAGCAGGACACAGAGTGATCTTAATTTGGTTGCAGATTTCAATTACCCTTATGTTTGGTATTGATTCCTATATTTAGACAAGTTTTCTTAAGATTTCTTTCTAGACTGTTTCATTTATATTCCAATTGCTTAGTGGTTACCATCTTGATTGGTCAGTAGATCATCTTGAGTTCTTTGCGGTCACCAAGGTCTTTTCATTCTGGAATGTGAAACTGGTGGGCTAGTAACATCATCTTTTGCTCTGCATTGAGTTACAGTCACAAACTATTAATAACCATACTTTAGAAAACTCACTCCAGCTGAATTGTTCTCACTGCTGTTCTCTGAACATCCTCCCCCTTTCTTCCCTTGCACCTTGGTTCTTCTGTGAAAAGCCGGTCCCCTTCCAGCTTATCTAAGAAATCTAACATCCCTTGAGTGTCATTCCCAGCCCACAGCTTATGAAAAGCCTTTGCCAATCACTCAGCCTGCCAGGCTACTCTTGTGTGATGCATGGCCTTCAAATCACCCCAAAAGATTGGAAGGTCCTTGAAGACGAGGGTGGGGTCTTTATAGGCCCTACAGAACCCTGAAAGAAGCCTACATAGTCAAAGTTCAGGTATTGTTTCTTGGTTAAGTAGATGAATTCATGTCAATTATGGAGAGAGGTAGGAGAAAATTATTACAGACCAGGTAGAACCTTAAGTCGTTCCTCATTGTACTGTAAATTGAAGGCATTCAGCTACCCGACTATAAATCAATAATAAGAAGTTTAGAACATATTCTGCACATATGATAAAAAATCATTTATGGCCTATATTCTTGCCTACCTACCAATGCATTTGGGAAACTGAATAGGAAGAAAAAACAAGTTTTAGAGCTTTGTGATATTTCCATGCTATTTGTTGCTATATTTCTGGAACCACATTGTCCGTTTTTGTTTTTCATTTTCTGAGATCCATTCATTAAGACAGCTCCTGGGCATAGATCCAAAAAAACAGTTAAAACAGTTTCAAGAAACCAGGAAATTAAACTGTACCAACCAAATTTTCAGCTGCAGCAGCTAAATGGATCTCATTTAATTCCAGGCTGTGAACTGAACCATAGAAAATGAACTCTTGCTTTTTTGAAGTCTTCTTCTTTATGAAGCTACCAAATTAATGTCTGTCTAAAATTTTTAATCCCCCACCCAAAGTATACTGAACCATAACACATATATCTTTTAAAACATGTCGAAAGTAACTTTCTTTGAGAATTTTAGGAATTTTCAAAATTGTCTAGAGATCATTTACATTATCATAAAAACAGTTCACATAATCTTTTGGTTATGGAAACTGAAATTTAAAAAAAAAGGAAAGATAAAGTTAATATAGACCCACTTAATTTTTACATTGCATTTAAATGGTCTTTTTCTAGAAAGCAATTTTTTGAGAATTTCCTGAATGGGATTACTCTTGCTTTCTCTTGCTTTTTGTCTAAGGGTCTTGACATCTAGCAGTTCCAGCTCAGATTAGCTTTACCTGCAGAACTGGCACCCAGGCAACCAGCGTGATTCTAAAGTACAGGCATGTTTTAAGACCAAGGCAGCTAAGCTAGCTCATGGAACAAGCAATACGCTAGAATGGGTAGGCTTCCATCTAAACACAAGGGAACAGGAATGTTCATAGCAACCTTTATTATAACAGTTCCAGCCAAGAAATGGCCTGGAATGTCTACCTCATGGAATGGAGAACTAAATTTTGGCATATTTACACAAGGGAATAGAATATAGCAATGAAAATAACAGTGTTAATGCTATTGCAAACAGTGTGGATGAGCCTCATCATGTTGAGTGCAAGGAGCAAGACTTAAGTGAATTCATACTGCTTTATTTCACTTCTAAACCTCCAACCCAGACAAATCTAATCTTTAGCTTATAAAGTTGGGATATTGGTTAAGTTTGGGCAGGGAGATGGGGGCAATGATTGGAAGCTAGCAGAAGGGAAAGAGTCTATGGTGCTAGTATTATTCTAGTTTTTGAGCCTTGGGGAAATTAGAATCTAAAGGTTATACAGAATAATAAATATTTGCTTTATCATTTCAGTATGTTCTAAAATCTATATGCTGAAGTAATTAAAGAGACTAACCTATGATATCAAATAATATAATCTTTTGGTGGAAGACATTAGTAAAAAATAATAATGAGATTTTTACAGTTACATTTATCATTGTGGGTCTTGATTTTTCTACTAGTTCTTGGTCTTTTGATATAATACAATTTTTGAGCTACTTAAGATAATATTTTTGAAGTTTATATATTAATGCCAGTAAATGAGGTCCAAGATGAATCTATTCATTTAATTCTGCTCGAAAGCAAGTAGCATATGTCATAAAAGTCATTTAAATAATTCTCAAATTATTTTAATATCTCATAGACTCATATTGCAATCTCAGCCTTAACAGTGCTAATACTGGACTATTTAAAATTCTCTTAATATCTTGAAGGTACCTAATAAATTTATGAGCTGAAATATTTCATTGAGGATGAAGTGACATTGGACTGAATTATTAAATTCACTTCTAAATGTTATTATTTTCTGATCTTAACCAGTAATAAAGATATATTATAGAAAAGTTAGAAAATAATGAGATAATTAAAATGCTAATAATTCAACCACTCAGAGGTATAATTCTCTGGGGAGGAGGAAGGATGCATATATGCATGCTCTTAAACAAGAGCAGCTTTGGTTCTTACTTTTTCCATTTAGTAATATAAACATTTTCCTAAGTCAAAATGTTATGCATAGGTATGAATTTTAAAGGTTAATTGCTTTAAACTGTACTGTTGGGTAGTTAGGTTATTTCCATTTTCTGGCTTCCATTAGGTGCTACAAATGGTTTGACCTTGTTTGGTGGAGGACCGCCCCTCCCCAAGACAGCAGGGAATGTGATGGGGAGGAGCTTATGAGGCCAAGCTTCCTAAGGCTTTAGTGCCTGCAGTATTTACAGCCTCTCTCCCCTCCCCTTCCTCTTCCTCTCCTTTTATCTCCCCTCCTCTTCATCCTGCTCCCCCTCCTCTTCTTCCCACTTCTCCTTCTCCATTCCAGCTACACTGACTTCCTTGGTGTTTATCAATACACTAGGTTCTCTCCTGCCGTCAGGATTTTGGATTCTTTCTGCCTAAATTACTTTTTTCTCTTCTGTCACCACTTTCTCTGTCACTTTCCTGGGGTCTTTTAAAAATATTACCTTTTATTAAGACCTTCTCTTCACCCTATCTAGCATTTTGCAACCAAAGTACAAATCTCTATCCCCTTCCAAGATTTACTTTTCTCCCCTAGCCTTTATTACAATCATCAACCTAAAACAATAGAGAGTAGCTCTCTGAAGAAATGAGTTTATCTGGGGATATTTCAAGGGATTATAATCCAGAAATTTATTGCACACATATAATTATGTGTGCTATGACGGATCATGGGCTATCCAGGGAGGCTGAAATAAGAGGAAACTTAAAGGGCTTATCACAGGTGGGTGGCAGGGTGTGAGTTGGACATTGCTTGGAAAGAGTGCTTTGCTTTGGATCTGGTTTAAGTGTGTCTTCCCTAAGGGGGCTTAGTCCCCAGGGTGGTGGTGTTAGGAGGTGGTGAGACCTTTAAGGAGTGTGGTCTAGTAGGAATGCCTAGGTCACTGAGGTATGCACTTCAGAAGGGACCCTGGGACCTCAGCCTCTCTGGCTTCCTGTTTCAAGATGTAATCTCTCTCTTTCACATATGTTCCCACTCTGATGCAAGGCAGCCAAGGAGCCCTCACTGGAGGTGAGCTGATTCCAGTGCCATGCCTTTGAACTTCCAAAACTGTGAGCAAAGTAAACCTGCTCTCCTTATAAAGTTAGACTGACTTACAGATTTCATTAGAGTAAAAAATGGACTCATACAGAGGGTTTCACAGAAGCAACCCTGACTGTAAGGTCACAGTTTAGTAAGGCTACTTTCAAGGTTCTGGTTAGGACTGGTGTTACTGAATAGATGTCTTATAGAAGTTGCCTTATCAGCAAGGTTGTTGTTTGGGCAGAGCAATTGGTGATAATTCCTGCTATCAGACAGGTATACATGAGAACCCCTCTCCCCCAACACTTGACATTAGTGATTGCATTTTGACTCTGACAACTTTCTCCCTGTAGCACAGGAGTATGGATTTGGGTTCTTTGTCTCACGAATTGGAAGAATGAAATCCATGGAGACAAAGGTGAGAGCAAAGTAACAGGATTTATTAAAGTAATAGAAAGCAGAGCTCCCAAAAGGGAGAGGTCCCAAGAGAGGGATACCAAAGAGTGGCTATCCTCTAGGGGTTTATGTGGATCTGCAGGGTTAAGGGAGCTGGCCCCCTACCCGAATCTGGGAAAGGCACTCGGTGTCCATGAGCTCTTCACACACTCTTTGGTTCAGTCGGGTTACGCGTGCCCCCCTTCCTTTTTTGGTGGGGGTCCAGGTACCAGGCAGATGTCTTCCTATCAGTTTTCCTGCTTACGTGGGAGTCAGCCTGACCTTGATGAAGCCTGTCTTGTGTTTGTAGTTTCTCAGGCCTACTGAATAGAAACCTGACCTTGAAGGAGCCCAAGTTTCCTGCCTGTTTATTTTAACCCTTTCTCCTGCCTCACTACAATACACAATTGTATTTCACATATTTTTCTTGGTGTGTACTGGAATGTGAGTACCAAGAGGGCATGAATTTTGCTTCCATTGTCCAATGCTGGATCCTCAGTGTCAGGACTGGACCTGTGTTATTCTAAATGCTCAAAAAATATTTGTTGGATCAATCAGTACATCAATATCAGTGTCGCCACCATTATCATCAACAGCTCATCTTCATCAGGAATCCTCTAGTGAATATCCAAGCTGTATGAAAATTTGTAATCTGGGCAGAGTCATCAGACAGATGCTTCTTAATATACTCCATGGCTTAAAGTGATGCAGGAATGTCTCAACAGAGACATATTGAACCATGAAGTCAGTGGTGCACACCTGTGATTCAGGAGGATCCCAAGTTCAAGGCCAGCTTCAGCAATTTATCAAGGCCCTAAGCAACTTAATGAGATCCTGCCTCAAAATAAAAGAATTAAAAAGGCTTTCAAATGTATTTCAGTGTAAAGTGCCCCTGGGTTCAACCCCCCCCCCCAAAAAAAAAAAAAAATCCAGGCATAGTGACACACATTTGTAATCCTAGGACTCGGGAGGCTAAGGCAGGACGCTTGCAAGTTGGAGGCCAGCCTCCACAATTTAATGAGATCCTGTCTCAAAATAAAATAAAAAGGACTGGGGATATAGCTCAGAGGTAGAATGCTACTGGGTTTAATCCCCAGTACCCCCCCAAAATTGAAAAAATTACTTGAAGTATATAATTAACCAGATTAAAATAATCCAAAGGAGATTTGTGAAAGAACAGGAAGTTCAGTATTTAAAAAACCTCATACTCTTTCCATTCTTGCAAA
The DNA here is from genome assembly GCF_047511675.1 of Marmota flaviventris. Classification (NCBI taxonomy): domain Eukaryota; kingdom Metazoa; phylum Chordata; class Mammalia; order Rodentia; family Sciuridae; genus Marmota; species Marmota flaviventris. Next base: position 56,477,341 of record NC_092498.1, read on the forward strand.
CTGTGAAGATTAATGCATTAAGGCGACAGGTTTATCCTTCTTATCTGGGGGAACAAGACAGCTTGACCTATTCTAAACACAGTGATGTTGATTTTTGCCAAACCCCAGTATTAGATTAACTGAATAATATATTTTCTTTGTATATCCAAGGAAATAAAGGTTGTTGAAGAAAACTGAGTTACCAGCTCCCTTGTGAAAATGTGATGTCCAGCCTCAGGCATGCTGTCGATTCTCCTAAATAATCATGGGATGTAGCAGTTCTCAAACAGTTTGGGCTCAGGGTCCCATTTTATAATTATTGAGGACACCCAAAGAGCTTTTGTAAATGTACATCACATCTATAGGTACTTAATGCATTAGAAAACAAAACTAAGAAATTTTAAACAATTGTAAATTATGTTAAAACAGAAATAACAAAGCCATCATATATTAACATAAATAGCATCCTTTTAGGAAAGTGAATATTTTCCAAAACAGAAAAAAAAATGGAAAGAAGAGCATTGTTTCACATTTTTGTTGATCTCTTTAATGACTGGCTTAATAAAAGACAGATGCTGGATTCTCATATTTGCTTCTGCATTCAATCCATTGAGATACACATGCCATGTAGTCTCTGGAAAACTCCATTGTCCACTCAAGAGAATAGAATGGAAAGGAAACAATGTCTTGATGTTATTTTGCAATTCACCCTTCATTCTGCATGAATTTGGCATGTACACTGAATCTATCTTCCCCAAAGTCCTTGCTGACTTCTTCATGATTGTTAAATCTGAAGACAATTGTCATTGGCTGGAGTGATTGGGAAATGCTTCGAGAGTGCAAAACTAGGTATTGAAGAATGAGTTTGCATTTGCCTGGCCTTGAACTTCCAATCCTTCTGCCTCAGCCTCCCAAGTTACTGGAATTACAGGCATGTGCCCACAGAGCCCAGCTTATCTATCTTTTTGATTATAGTCATCCTTGTGGTTTTGATTTGAATTTCCTAATAACTCATATGCTATTAAGGTATGTAAAGGTATAGATCTAAACCTTTTCTTTGGTGATGTGTGTGTGTGTGTTCCACTCTTGCCCATTTCTGTTAGGATTGTTTGAGTTTGGAGAGTTCTTGAGCTATTCTGGATGCAAACCTTTTTCAGATGTTCTACAGTCATTTCCTTCCAGTTTGTGGCTTGTCTTCTCATTCTCTCTCTCTCTCTCTCCCTCCCTCTCTCTCTCTCTTTTGTTCTTTTTGGATATACATGACCATAGAATGCATTTTGATATATTATACATACATGGAGTGTAACTTTTTCTAATTAGGATCCCATTCTTGTGGCTGTACATGATGTGGAGTTTCACTGGTGGTCTATTCATATACGAACATAGGAAAGTTAGGTCTGATTCATCCTATTGTCTCTCCTATTCCCATTCCCCCTCCCTTCCCTTCATTCCCCTTTGTATAATTCAATGAACTTCTATTCTCCACCCTCTTTTTTGTGTCTTAGCATCTTCATATCCGAGAGAACATTTGGCCTTTGGGTTTTGGGGATTGGCTTACTTCACTTAGCATGTTAGTCTCTAGATCCGTCCATTTACTGACAAAAATCATAAAGTCATTCTTTTTAGGGCTAAGTAATATTCCATTGTGTGTGTGTATCTATATCTATCTATGTATATTTATCTATCTCTATCTATCTATCTATCTCACATTTTCCTTATCCATTCATCTGTTGAAGGGTGCCTAGTTTGATTCCATAGCTTTGTCATTGTGAATTTGAGTTGCCATAAATATTGATGTGGCTGTGTCCCTGTAGTATGCTGTTTTTAAGTTCTTTGGGTATAGATCAAAGAGTGGGATAACTGGGTCAAATGGTGGTTCCATTCCAAGTTTTCTGTGGAATCTCCATACTGCTTTCCATATTGGCTGCATCAATTTGCAGTCCCATCAGCAGTGTATGCATGTAACTTTTTCCCCACATCCTCACCAACACTTATTATTGTTTGTATTCATAATAGGTGCCATTCTGACTGGAGTGAGATGAAGTCTTAGAGTGGGTTTAAAATTACTACTTTTTAAGAATGTATAGAGCATGATTTTTATGTCATGTCTAAGTACTCATCACCTAACTCTAGTTTGTCAATATTTCTTCCTAAAAGTTTTATAGTTTTATACTTTATGTTTATATCCATTTAATTTAATTTTTATATCAGTTTGAATTTAGGTCAAAGCTTATTTATTTATTTTTCTTTTCTTTTCTTTTTTTTTCTTTCTTTTGTTTAAATTTTTTTCCTTTAATTTTTATTGTTGGTTATTCAAAACATTACATAGTTCTTGACATATCATATTTCCCACTTTGATTCAAGTGGGTTATGAACTCCCATTTTTATCCTGTATACAGATTGCAGCATCACATCAGTTACACATCCACTGTTTTACTTATTGCTATACTAGTGTCTGTTGTATTCTGCTGCCTTTCCTATCCTCTACTATCCCCCATCCCCTCCCCTCCCATCTTCTCTCTCTACCCCATCTACTGTAATTCATTTCTCCCCCTTGTTTTTTTTCCCCTTTCCCCTCACTTCCTCTTGTATGTAATTTTGTATAACCATGAGGGTCTCCTTCCATTTCCATGCAATTTCCCTTCTCTTTCCTTTTCCCTCCCACCTCTCACCCCTGTTTAATGTTAATCTTCTTCTCATGCTCTTCCTCCCAACTCTGTTCTTAGTTACTCTCCTTATATCAAAGAAAACATTTGGCATTTGTTTTTTAGGGATTGGCTAGCTTCACTTAGCATAATCTGTTCTAATGCCATCCATTTCCCTGCAAATTCTATGATTTTGTCATTTTTAAATGCAGAGTAATACTCCATTGTGTATAAATGCCACATTTTTTTTATCCATTCGTCTATTAAAGGGCATCTAGGTTGGTTCCACAGTCTTGCTATTGTGAATTGTGCTGCTATGAACATCAATGTAGCAGTGTCCCTGTAGCATGCTCTTTTTAGGTCTTTAGGGAATAGACCGAGAAGGGGAATTGCTGGGTTAAATGGTGGTTCCATTCCCAGCTTTCCAAGAAATCTCCATACTGCTTTCCAAATGGTCTGTACCAATTTGCAGTCCCACCAGCAATGTACAAGTGTACCCTTTTCCCCACATCCTCACCAGCACTTGTTGTTGTTTGACTTCATAATGGCTGCCAATCTTACTGGAGTGAGATGGTATCTTAGAGTGGTTTTGATTTGCATTTCTCTGACTGCTAGAGATGGTGAGCATTTTTTCATGTACTTATTGATTTATTGTATGTCCTCCTCTGAGAAGTGTCTGTTCAGGTCCTTGGCCCATTTGTTGATTGGGTTATTTGTTTTCTTATTGTTTAATTTTTTGAGTTCTTTGTATACTCTGGATATTAGGGCTCTATCTGAAGTGTGAGGAGTAAAGATTTGTTCCCAGGATGTAGGCTCCCTATTTACCTCTCTTATTGTTTCTTTTGCTGAGAAAAAACTTTTTAGTTTGAGTAAGTCCCATTTGTTGATTCTAGTTATTAACTCTTGTGCTATGGGTGTCCTATTGAGGAATTTGGAGCCCGACCCCACAGTATGTAGATCGTAGCCAACTTTTTCTTGTATCAGATGCCATGTCTCTGATTTGATATCAAGCTCCTTGATCCATTTTGAGTTAACTTTTGTGCATGGCGAGAGAAAGGGATTCAGTTTCATTTTGTTGCATATGGATTTCCAGTTTTCCCAGCACCATTTGTTGAAGATGCTATCCTTCCTCCATTTCATGCTTTTAGCCCCTTTATCAAATATAAGATAGTTGTAGTTTTGTGGATTGGTTTCTGTGTCCTCTATTCTGTACCATTGGTCCACCCGCCTGTTTTGGTACCAGTACCATGCTGTTTTTGTTACTATTGCTCTGTAGTATAGTTTGAGGTCTGGTATCGCTATACCGCCTGATTCATACTTCCTGCTTAGCATTGTTTTTGCTATTCTGGGTCTTTTATTTTTCCATATGAATTTCATAATTGCTTTCTCTATTTCTACAAGAAATGCCGTTGGGATTTTGATTGGCATTGCATTAAACCTATAGAGAACTTTTGGTAATATCACCATTTTGATGATGTTAGTTCTGCCTATCCATGAACAGGGTATATTTTTCCATCTTCTAAGATCTTCTTCTATTTCTCTCTTTAGGGTTCTGTAGTTTTCATTGTATAAGTCTTTCACCTCTTTTGTTAGGTTGATTCCCAAGTATTTTATTTTTTTGAGGATATTGTGAATGGAGTGGTTGTCCTCATTTCCATTTCAGAGGATTTTTTGCTGATATACAGGAATGCCTTTGATTTATGCGTGTTGATTTTATATCCTGACACTTTGCTGAATTCATTTATTAGCTCTAATAGTTTTATTTTTCTTTTAACTATTTAATTGTTCTAGTAACATTTGTTGAAAACACTATTATTTTTTTCCATTGAATTGGTTCTGCACCTTCATCAAGATTGGTTTTTTTTTGGCAAAACTAGGTGCAATAGTGAACACCTACAATTATACCTGCTGGGGAGGAGGCAGGAAGATCACACATTTGAGGCCAGCCTGGGCAATTTTTAGTAAGACCCTATCTCAAAGCTAAAATTACAAAGGGCTTAGGATGTAGCTCAGTGGTATAGCACCCCTGGATTCAATATCCAGTACTTCCAGGAAAAAAAAATGTTTGGCTATACTTGTATCTAATTTCTGGACTCTCTGTTATATCTAATTGATCTTTTCATCTACCTTTTACTCAATACCACATTGCCTTTCTTACTGTAGCATTATAGTATGTATTAAAATTGGGTTGTAGGAGTTCCCCAACTTTGTTCTGCTTCAAAACTATTTTGACTGTTCTATTTCCTTTGTTTTTCCATATGCATCTTAGAATAAACTTGTTGATATCTATGAAAAATTACTCTGGCATCTTGATTAGAATTATGTTGAATCTTTAGATCCACTTAGAACCGATACCTTAACAGTTTTGAGTCTTCCATCTATGAACATGATATCTCTCTCCATTTACTTAGGTTTTTCATGATCTATTTCATCAGCCTCTGTAGTTTTCAGCATACAGACCCTATACATGTTTCATTGATTTACATCTAAGTTTTCCGTGTTATTTTAAATGGGACTGTTTTTTTTTTTCTTCAACATTTTGTGTTCTAAGTGTTCATTGCTACTATGTAGAAATAACTTGATCTTATACCCTGTGACTTTATTAAACTTATTAGTTCTAGGAATGTTTTTTTATATAGTTTTAGGATTTTTTTTTAAATGTAGAGAATTGTGTCATCTGTTAGTAGAGATGGTTCTGTTTTTCCTTTCTGACACATAGGCCTTTTCTGTTCTGCTTTGGGTTCCTGTTCTGTGACCCAGGAAGAGGCTGGGATTGGTGTGAGTTTAGATGCAGAATTGGGGAATTCCCTTCTCTGCTTCTCTCACTTTGAGCTTTCTTCCTGACTCTCCACATTCAGAAGGCCAGTGTTCTTGGTTCTTTGCTGAGCCAACCAGGATTTCTTTCTTTTGGAGCTTTGGCTGCTCTGCTGTTACACATTTCTGCTGGACACTTTCTTCAGGTCAAAGCAGCTAGAAAATAGCAGGAAAAATAATGGGGATTCCCTTCACCCCTTCTAGGCCATAGGTTAGAGCCTCTTTTCTTAGTTCTTTCTCTTTGAGTTTCAGGTGCCTGTCCTACAGTATCACTCTGTAACTGAGACTTCTCTTGGGGCAGGACAAAGAAGACAAGAGAAAATCAGCAAGAAAACAATTGTGGACTCCTCCCGCTTTTTCTGGCAGACAGAGGCCCCTTTTTGCCAGTCTTCCTGCCAGGGAGAAAGAGTTTCTCTCCATTTCTGTTGCCCATGTCCCTTCAGGGTTCCATACGGGGGTCACCTCGGATCATCCCTAGCAGATAAAAAAAGAAAAAAAACATAAACTTTTCAGCATACAAGCAGAGTTCTTCAAGTTCTGTTTTCCTTCCTTTATCTGTTTACCATTGTCCTTGGATAGCTGGCTTTTGCATTTTGACCAGTTTCTAGTTGTCATCTGGGGGACACATGGGCTGCAGGGGGCTTGCTCCATTTTGGCCACTAGAAGTCTGAGGTAGGTTTCTAAAGTGGGCCAAAGACAAAGGAAGTCTAGGAATCGCAGGACTTGAATGTTAGATCATGAGCGAAGGTGTTGAAATTATCTAAATGATGATAAGAATCTGGACTGTGAATGCCTGAGAGGCAGATGCCAGCATTTTAATGAGTAGAGAGGTGAGTGGCTTAGGTGCAGGGAGATGCCAGGAATGAGCATGGGCAGAGGGAGGCACAGACAGGGACAATCAGCTCCTGAGCCTCACAGGAGTTGTTCAGAGTGATTCAACGTGGTAGAGGCATAGTGCACCTGTGTCAGTAGAATTAATAGAATTCTAGATGAAGGGCCCCTCACTGTCAAAGAAACAAGAGACAGGCAGGTTATTGAAAGGGATCAGGAAGGGAAGTTGTGTTGTATTGGCAGTGATGTTTCAGTTAATGTGGGAATTTAGTGGAGAAGGGAAGAGGAACTTAGCGTGAAACTATGCCACATGCTACTTGGCACTCAGCTCACAGAATCCTTAAATGCACATGAGAGAACTTCTATACACCTTGGCATAGCAATAGAGTTGGTGCTCATCCCAGTCTTGTCACTTGAGTTGTGTGTGACCTTACACAAGTTACTTAACCTTTCTGAATTGCAGTTGCCACATCTATAAAATAGAGATAATAATAAAGGGTTATGAGGATTAAATGACAGTGTGTTCAAAGGCATTAGTGCAGTACCTGACAGTATAGAACAAGTGCTCAATAAAGGATAGCTATTATTATTCTAATTTTAACAGTTAAGATGTGCTATATAATCTTCCTAGGGCCAGGTATCTAAGCAATGAGTATCAGGGCAATAAGCTGGTCCTCTGTCTACCTTTTGTCTGAGCTATCTAGTTCTCACCCAAACTGTTCTCTGGGAGTCTTTGAGGTTTATCACATATTTTGGTGTTTGTCTCTCTTAGAAAGAGAGACAAATTTCTAAATTTTGTCTTTGTTGGTTTGCTGCGAGGACCAGTAAAGAACAGTAAATCTCCCTGACAGATTTAAGTTACCTAGTTGAAGAGAATGAATGGTTCTAATCCTTCTATAGCCACCCTTGAGGCTTCTTAAAAGTGAGAGGTGGGCCAGAAGTATTGGCACACATATGGAATCCAGCTAGTTGGGAGGCTGAGGCAGGATGATCAGAGTTCAAGCCAGCCTGGGCAACTTGGTAAGATCCTTTCTCAAAATAAAAAGGACTGGGGGTGTAGCTCAGTGGTAGAGCACTTGCCTAGCATGTGCAAGGTCCTGGGTTTAATCTGCAGCACCACAACAAAAAATTTAAAAAAAAAATAAGAGTGGTAGAATTTCAAATGACTTTGATAATCTTCACCAACTCATTTTTCCCAGGACCTGACTACTTATTCTCATTTCATCTCTAATTCTTTTTCCTTTTTTTAACCATTCCATTTTTTTTTACCATCTATCAGCTCATTCCCTTCAATTTCTCCCCATGTCTAGCAATTTTCATTCCCCATATGTCTACATAAAATTTACCATCTAAGAAGGAAAAAAAATACCAGAAAATAAAACCAGAAAAAAGTAACATTCAACATTAAACTGTAATTCAGAGTTAACATTTCCACTTTTAACAAAAATATAATAATAGAGACCAGATTTACATTCTTGCTGGAAATAACTAAAAAGGTGGACAAAGTATATCAAACAATTGTTCTCAAGATGTCAGACATCAATCAGTGGAGACAATGATCTTCTAGATGTGGGAGATAAATAAAGCAGTCCCTCTAACTGTTCTTACTTATTGACTGAATAAAGTTTACAGGCCATGGTACAGAAAATAGGATATCAGGCAGGCCCCAGACATTTCCGTGAACTGTGGAGATGGAGTCAGCAGTTCAGGAGGCTGCCAGATTTCACATCTCATGTGTAGAAAGAAATGGAGATCAGAAATAAACATTAACACCCCCCAAAGAAGTAACAACACCTAGGGTAAGTCAGAGCCAGTTCTCAACAGCCCGTGTGGGAGACTTCATAACTCACATGCCATTTGGTAAAACACAAGGAGAGTCTTGCCTCAGTGGGGACAATTTCTCCACTAAATGCTGTTCTGTTTCTGCCTGAGAGAAGCTTAGGAGTGGGACATGAAAGGCAAACTATTTCCAAGTAACTCAACTGTGTCCTTGAACAAAGATTGAGGATGCAAAAGCAGGAATTCAGAAATATCCAGGACCCTATAACGGATTCAAATTCATATTTAATACCAAGTGGAAAATTACCAGGCACACAGAGAAGCAGGAAAATAAGACATAATTGGGGGGAATTTAATCAAGTGAAACTGACCCAGAAATTATGCAGATGACAGAATTAGTGGATAAGAACATTAAAATGGTTATTATAACTGTACATATTCAAGATGTTATGTTAGAGTACAGAAGGAACATGTTCAATAAAGACATGAAAAGAATAGACCCATGTTAAACTTCCAGAGGTGAAAACTATAATGACTAAAAGGAAAAATTCAGTATAAGAGTACTGAATGGGATTAACGGAGACTAGATATTTCAAAAGAAAAGATCAGCAAACTTGAAAACATAGCAATGGAAAGCATCTAAAATGAAACACACAGAGATAAGAAGATTTCAAATACCAAATATCCATGTAATTGGATCCCCAAAGGCATGGAACATTCAGGAAAGATAATTGAATAAATGATGGGCAATAATTTTTAAAGTTGATGAAAATTATAAATTCATAGAATTCCCCAAGCACAGAAAAATATGAGAAAGACTGTATCAGGGCACACTGAATCATATTGCTTAAATGCAAAGATAATGAGAAGATTTTAAAAGCAGTCAGAGGCAAAATACACAAATGAAAGTAGATTTCTCATCAGAACTGAAACAATCCAGAATACACTGGAACAACCTCTTTAAAATACTTTAAGAGGGGCTGGGGTCATGGCTCAGTGGTAGTGTGCTTGCCTAGCATGTGTGAAGCACTGGGTTCAATTCTCAGCACCACATAAAAATAAATAAAGGTCCATCAACAACTAAAAAAATACTTTAAGAGATCAGCTTTGTGACCTTGGATTAGGCAAAGATTTCTTAGCTAGCACACCAAAAGCATGAACCATTAAAAGAAAAAAAGTTGGGACTTCATAACTGTTCAACATCATAAGGTATTAGGTAGGGGAGATGCAAATAAAAACTTTTAACAAGACAATACTAAACACTCATTTGAATGCCTGATATTAAAAGACTGGCCTGCTGGGCATGGTGGCAGACATCTGTAATTCTAACAACTTGGGAAGCTGAGGCAGAAGGATCTCAAGTTTGAGGCCAGCCTCAACAATGTATCAAGGACCTGTCTCAAAAAAAAATAAAAAAGGGGCTGGAGATGTAGCTCAGTGCTAACCCCTGAGTTCAATCCCTAATGTCAAAAAGAAGAGGAAGGAGAAAGAGGAGGAGGAAGAGAAGAAGGAGGAGGAGAAGAAGAAAGACGAAAGCAAAGATGTGTGACTGGAACTCTCATACACTGCTGATGGAAAGTAAAAAGGGAACAACTGCTTTGAAAAATAGTTTGAGAATTTTTTAAAAAGTTAAGTAACTACCTATGGTATGACCCAATCTACTTCCAGATATTTTCACAAAAGAGATCAAATCTTATATACTTACAAAGAATTTTACCGAAATATTTATGGAAGCTTTCTAATTGGCCAAAGGTGGAAACAACCACCATGTCCATGGAAATACTAATGGATAAACAAAAAAACTTATGAGCTGTTGACACATGTAACATGAATAAATAGAGAATATGTCTTCATGACTTAATTTATATGATATTCTAGAAGATGTAAGATCCTCTATAGTGACAGAAAACAGACCAGTAATTGCTTAGGAACAGATTCTGAGGAGTTTGTGGGATAGAGGGACAGCAAAGGGGAAAAAGGAAGTTTCTAGAGGTGACAGATCTATTCTCTACTTTGATATGGTGGTGTTTACATGGGTACATACATGTCAGAATTCATCAAATTGCATCCTTTAAATATGTGCAGATCATTGTATGTCAATTATACTTTGACAAAGCTATTTTAAAAAGCCAAAGCTATACTATTAGATGTTCTGCCTCTCAACCCTCAGGACTGCTAGGCTGTTGGATCATTTTTCAATACTGCCCCCCCCCCACCCTCCACTGATTCTGTAAATCTCCACTATCCTTTCAATAAATTCTACTTTTTCTTTAAAAATAAATGTAAATGGGAGAAAGGGGAAGTCCTCTGGCAGTTATGATGTGTGGCAGCTGGAGGGATGTGTCATAGTTCTTGTAACTGTGATCCACAGATAAAATGTGGGTTCTAGTTTGTTTGCTTTAGGCAACTCAGGTCTGGCAGTGGGTCCCAATGTGCTGAGTCCCAATGTGCCCTTTATCTTGTCCATTCCCTGATGACCTGTTTACTGGTTTTGCTCTGCTTCCTCTTTCTAATTAGTAAGTAGGTCTTGGTCTGTTTGGATCACTTCTGCATTTATAGAACTATAAATACCCTATAGCAGGTACTCATTAAATCATTATTAAATGAATAAATGAGTATGGAGCAGATATCCAGATCATTGACCGTCCTCCTGATGAATGCCCAACCCTCACAATTTCACGATTTTCTAATCCTTCAACAATTCGCAGATTTTATTACAATAACCACAAGTTACCCCAAGGCTTCACTTCTTGCATCATACAACACCACCCTGGTTCCCCCTCATTTGCACTCTTATGTAACTGAATGAGGAAGACTCCATGATATGATTCTTGTTTAGGGAAGGAAAACGCTCCATTTTTTTCTCATATTGAATGAACACTGAGCATGTGAGGCTCTGCCGGGTTGTAGCAGCAGAGAGATAAATGGTTAATTCAAATTGAGCTCGGGACTGATCTTGCGTGTTGCCCAGAGCTTGAGTGCAGTTAAATGAAAATGTCGCACTCATGAATATGTCCCCTGTTTATTCAAATAACCCCAGCCACGCATTGAAACAAGGCATTTCACCTGAGAGCAGTTTTGTAACACAGATTGGTAGAAAACCAATGACTTCACTAGCACCTTTCTTTCTGCAGAGACTCAGCTCACCATCTGTGGAGGGAGGGTGAGGGTGTGTGTGTGCAGAGGAGAGTAATAGAAATAGGAAACCTGGGCAGTGGTTGAAAGGGCTGGGTTGTCTTAGTAACAACAGTCTCAAAATTGTGCTATAAGCATTGACTGGTATTCTAAGTCGGTCATTAAACTCTTATTGTAAGTGGCTCCAAGCTGACAATTTTTACGTGCTTCGACACCTGTTTATGATATTTAATCGTGTGTGCACTTTGAACGTGAACACCCCTTGGTAAATCATCTCCCCCGCCATAAATGTTTTCCTTGCAGTCTAGTGGATTTGCAAGCTTATCCTGAATGGAGTAGGGAAAGGAGATCGCAAAAGGGTATTCCTTGAAGGCCATTTTTTATTTTATTGGATAGTTAGGGACCTACCCTCTAAAAGCATTCATATTTTTCTCAGTCTGTTTCCAGACTGAATTGAAAGTTCATTGTGTATACGCAATTCAACTGTATAGGTTATTTTCTAGACATTGCAAGATAGAAAATTTGCTGAAGAAAATTTGCTTCTCAAAACTTGCTTGTAATGAATATACTAGATTGACCCTCAAAATTAGTCCACCTTGTTATTTGAAAGATCATGAAATCATTTAGTGGATCCAGATCAGCATGGTTGAAAATTGAATAGAATCCATCACACAATACATGTAAATATGGACCCATCAAGATGTACATAGTAAATATACACAGTTCCTATTGGTCATTATATCTCAATAAAACTGAAATTTGTTTTCAAAGAAACATAAAGAAAACATCATAGTTTATTCCACTTAGTAAGGGTAAGTAATGTGTCATGAAAATTTTGTTTCATGTATTTATGTTCTATATGTGTGCTTACATGACGAAATAAGTTTCTTATAGTTAAGTGAAGTCAAATATTTGAAAGACGTTCTAATACACTTTTCTGAACTACCTGACACCCTTGTTACTGAGGCTCTGGATGGGACTTATGTTTGGCCTATAGGATGTACTTGCATGAGATTTAGAAGGTGTGATGGTTAATTTTATGTGTCCAAGAATTTGGTCAGATATTACCCTGGGTGTCTGGTGAGAGTGTTTTTCGGATGGTGTTAATATTTTAATTGGTGGACAGTGAAACAGATCACCTACAGACCTCATCTAGCTAGTTAAAAGTCTTATTAGAACAGAAAGACTGATCCTTTCCCAATGAGGAGAAAGTTGCTCCTGTCTAACCTTCAAATGGGGACTTTGAGTTTTGTCTGCCTTTGGAACCTAACTGAAACACTAGCAATTTCTGGTCTCTGAGACTGCTGGGCTTCAGACTGGAGCTATGCCTCTGGCTCTCCTGGGTGTCCAGCTTGCTGACTCAAATGCACACCTTGGGACTTGTTAGCCTCCATAATCATGGGAGCCAATTCCTTTAAAAACTCTCTTTCCATATAGATCTACAGCTTATTGGTTCGGTTTCTCTGGAGAATCCTGACAGCAGTCTATTGGTTATATTGCTTTTTCTGGCAAACACAGTGTGGTAAGCAGAATTCTAAAAATAGCCTCCAAGCTTCCAGATTCTAATCCTGGAGCATGTTGAACAGATACCATTCCTGTGATCATGTTGTTATGTGGCACAGTTGATTATAAACTAGAACGATGAGTTGGGTGGGCCTCATCTATCTTGTCACTTGAGCCCATGTAAAAGCAGGGATTTTTCTCTGGCTGAAGGGAATAAAGGAAGTAAGAAATATTTGTGTTGGGTGCATGTGGATTCCACAAGAGATCTTGCTGCCAGTTGCTATGCTGTGAGGGCCTATGAGAAGGTTCATGGAGGGAATGGTGAGTGGCCTCTAGAAGTTGAGAGCAACCCCCAGCTCACTGCCAGGGAAATGACTACAAATTCTACCAAACCTGAATTTCCAGCTTACAACTCAGCCTATTAACACCTGGACTTGTGTCTGGTGAGGCCATAAGCACAGAATCCAGCTGAGTGCTCCTGGACTTTTGACCTACAGAATTGAATTAATTTATTAAATGGATGTTATTTTAACCCACTAAGTTTGAGGTTAATTGTTACATACCAATAGAGAATGAGTGTTTTTAGGGGCCAGTTATTTTATCAGGTGGCCACGTGCAAGGCACGTATTTGGGCTGGTGCCACTCTAGAAGGTGTTTCTGGTTCCACCGTCTTGTTTCCAGCTCTCTCTTGTGGTTGGGGTGGGGCTGTTCTAGCAGGATAGTTCCACAGTGGTGTTCTAGGATTCCAGGAAGCACAGCCTAAAATCCATTTATCTAGTCCTTCTAAAGATGTTATGAGCACATGTTAAATCACTTTCTGCTTAAATAGAAACTGATTTCTGTTGTATGCTACTGAATCTGGACTACTGCATCTCTAAATCCCTCCTATCTGCTAAATACAATGAGACTGAGGTAGGCATTTGGGGATACAGCAAAAGAAAGACACTGATTCTCCAGAGAGAAGTACTCGTGAACTGTTGGAATTCAGTAAATGACTATGCACCTTTGAATTGCAAAACAAGCATTCTGTGGGCAACCAGTCCATGATGTTCTTAGCCCATGTCCTTGGC